>NC_053025.1:337502516-338102516 GCF_003073215.2 Triticum urartu | reverse complement strand
TTAGGAAATGTAGAAAACATGGTCATGATTTATGTAGATTGGACAGTCCCTTCAAACTGCAGTCTTTGATCTAGAGTGGACAATCTAACTATATGTTTCCTTTTAGAAAATGACTATATGTTCCATGAATTCACTGCTTATTTTGGCCAGATCAGATTAAACTAGGTCTTGATTTCAAGGTTCAGTTAAGGCAGTTGGTGCAGGTTTGTTTGCTGTAATACTAACTGTGCTATTTAGACAGAGACATTTGCTCTTTCTCATTCCTCGACATTTTCCTTTGCTACCAAGATTTTTCATTCTAGGTTGTGGAAAACGCATGTAGCGTTCCTTCTACAAGTCGTCATGAGCTGGGACATAGAAGAAGAGAGCCGACGGGAAGTCGCAAAGCGGTTCGCTCCGGTGTCGCTGCCAATGGCGCTGCACAAAGTGCAGATTGCAGGCTAGATGCGTACAAGTCCGTCCCTACTTCCACGACGTGGAAGCAAAGGAAATTTAGTCAATTAGATAGTATATTTGGTTATGAAAGTTATCTTTTGTGTATGCAGTTTTGCCATCATTTTGTAAAAGCTTTGAGTTTTTTATAATGTAATTGTCTTACTAATCACACTTTTAATTGATTTGTGCCAAGGCTAATAGCCAAGTTATGCACAAACTGTTCATGTTTCCTTGATGACTGCTATTGTCAGAAGATTCTTTTCAGCATTTAAGTAATACCGATCCCACTTTCAGTTATGTGTGCAAAGGCCAGTAGCAAAATAATGAGTGCTCCTTGCTGGTCGGATATTTCCTACTTCCAGGATATCTCATTATGCTTTCCGCAGCATGCTGATTTGTGAACGAGAACTTACATGATCACCCACCCTGATTTGTGAATTCGTAGTCACATCTAGACACTCAGGTATGCAATATGGTTTTGCTCTTTTGTGTGATCGTGAGCATTCCCCACTGTTTTTTACGATCAGAGAAAAACAAAAGAAGATTTCACTCTACAATGGAGGTCTTTCTCCCAGACATATGTAATTTCACCTCTCTGATTGCCATCTATCTTTGATGGCGACGATGCTCTACCTCAACGCGGTCCAAGTCTATCTCCGCCAGGTACGGTGCCATGAGGAAACACCCAAAGTACATGTGTGTGTGGGCGCTAATATAGATTAACTACAAATATGTATATCGATCCCATCAGTGACCGCCTTGTAAATCAGCAGCAGCCAGCAGTACACAAATTCTCTTATAAATACTAAAAAAAACATCCTACTTATTTTAACTCAAAATTAAGCTACTATTGTTCTAAAAATAATAAAATCACTTGACTTCGAAAACAATATTCTGGTTGAATTTAAGGTGACTTGCATATACTTAATGCTTTAGTCTAATCTTTCAAAGTGGAAGTTTAAAATACTTATTTTAGATTTTATATGGTGGAGAAATTATTTGATTAGAAATAATTATGGATTTTTAAATAACTTCAACATTAAATGTTGTTGAACATGCTATAAGTTGGTGATGCTTGAACCGAAAACCGTCCATGATGCATGCATGTCTCCGTATAGTGTGCTAATGTATCATCGTATATTCTTGTCGTTTTCCTTTACCCACAATAACACATTATTCCGCACATGTCATGAATAAATGGATTATCGCTAGCCTGTTTGTATGTACTTTTTAAATCTACATGCAAGGCGTGTTGAAATAGACGAGCTGGAATTGTGGAACAGATTCCTAGATTGTATACCACTTTTCTAGATTAGAAGAGAATGTGATATATTTTTCTCCCGTTGCAACGCACGGGCCCTTTTGCTATAGTAACTCATTCTCTTTGTTAGGTGAGTAATCCGATATAGAGATTTGCTGAATGGTAATACAAAAAGAGAACTTGACTAAATTGTGTAGCTAAATGAAAATGCTTGAGATGAGTTCGCATATGTAAGATAGACCTGCCTAAATTTAAATTCATATTTTATAGAATAATACTTTGAAGAATTAGCACCCTCGTGTGTGAAATGAAAGGTAGTGCTATTTGCATATGAAAAATCCAAGGAAGAATTAGCACCTAGGTGTGTGTGCAATGAAAGGTAGTGATGTTTGCGTACATAAGTTTAGTACTTATAAGCATAACTTGTTGACACCACATACCTAACAGTGCTCATAGAAGCAAGCCCCACCAGTGCCAAGCTTCTACTTTCTATATCTTCAGTTTGATAGAAATCTGACTACAACATCCCTATCAACGATAGAAGCTCAAAGGAATATCCATCCTCCATGATCAGCATAACAATAATATCTTCACCTGCTTATCCATTTGTGCATATTTCAGTTTTTTCAGAAATTACATAAGGTTATATTAAGCATTGAAAACAACAACTATACAAATAATACATAACAACAGATAAGGAAATAGATAAGGCACACTACAATTTTCACATAATTCCAATTAAATATATACAATATCGTCTCAATTTTGATTATGAGGCTCAAAGTTGTTTACTATTTTCCTTTTCAGGCTTCCAAGTCCATAGGCAGCTCCTTATATTTAAATTGGTATAGTGATATAGGTGTATAGCAGGGGAAGAAATATGGTGTCATGACTGCATTAGTTCATATTAAATTCATAGTGGAATGCAAAATCTGTAAATTAATATAAGGATGATATGAACATACAAGGAAAACCATTTCAATAAATGAAGCACAATCATTTTTCTCACACTAGCCTTGATGCATTCTGTCATTGGTTGCAGATTCTATGTGGACATATCAGCATCTGGTCGTTGTCTGTCTGGCGCTTATGTTGCAACATCCTACAGTCGGCACCAGCTTCTCGAGCTTCCTGTGAGACACATAGGCATCCCTTCATTGACAATACCTTTGTGTGCAGTATTTGCATGCATCCATTGTCAATAGCACCTTGCCACTGAAACCTGTTGAATATAGAAGGGAAACCATTGCAATAACTGAAACAGAACCATCTAGTGAACCATAATCATTTTCTTTTGCTGTAGTATTTTACATTAGATCACTGCCTAAAGTATTTCATCTATCTTTTGTTAAAAACTAGGAAGGATTCTTTTCACATTGGTCTTAACTCATCGATGTTTGCACCATCTATGTGGACATGACGGCATCCAGTTCTTGTTTTTCTAGCAGATGTCTTGCAACATACAGTTGTTGCCATATAGTCGGCACAAACCTCTCAAGGTTCCCGTGGGACACAGAGGCATCCCTTTGTTGACAATAGCTTTGCACGCAGAACTAGCATGCATCCATTGTTGACAACAGCTTCCAACTCCAACCTAATGGCATCCATTATATCAACGGCACTTACCCTGGTCTGATAATAGAACTCTCCTGCAAAAGTAGCAACAAAATAGTCATCCTCATACAAATATGTCAAATTATATCATTGGTGTTTCAGTGTTGTTGCCAAAACTATATTGGTTGTGTATAACCATATGTGGCATTAAGAATATCAGGGGCAAGGAATTAAGAATCAAGATTGTGAGACTTTGGGATGCAATAGTTTAGGTTAGGCTCATGTATTACCAAATAACTACCTACCATAAAATTTGCAGAGGAAATTAACTAATTAAGGATTCATATGGCAAACAAATAGCAAGAGTAGAGACTACTTGCTAGCGTTAGCCTCGGCCGCTCTTTGCTTGTGCCCATGCTTGATGCATCTCCAGCGGCATCTAAACTGCTATCACGTCGCGTCACTTGGACTGTATGATATCTGAAGCCACAATGGGGGCATCGCCAGGACAGTGAAGGATGCACAGTTGAAGGCGTACGTTCCAGATTTTTGTAATGGGACGCCATATAGATTACATACAAAATTCATCAAATCAACTACTAGTGTGACATTCTACTCTACCACAACAATCATCAGATCTTGTAATTGAATAAAGTAGTACTGTTACAATGTCTCATTCATCCCTGATGGCCACCATCTTGATCCTCCAATAATCTAGGGATTAGGCGGTGAAGGGTTCATAACTCTGTCCAAACTGCAAAAATCACGATGGGTTGCCTATTCACTGCTCAAAAAAAAATCATGCCAGTCTCTATCCCTTGCCAAGTCCCACTATAAATATAATTAGCCAATGTTCCAACGAAGATCGACAGAACCACCAAAGCAAAGTAAAACAGTTACCAAGGGATGTAGTCAGGCGCCACAATAGATGTGCTTACTGTCAGATTTGGGCTTTCCTCCCATGGTAATGAGGAAAGAGCTATCACTACTGCAGGATGGTCCAAACGCGACACTACGATCAGAGACCCTTCGACGGAACTGTGTGCGATGCCATAATCACAAACGGTGGTGTAAAAGAACCGTCAAAAAAGGTGCAAAACGTTTGCGACGATGGAGAACCAAACACGATTCAGATTTTAGTTGCATGTGCGATGCAGGGCATACGGTTCAGTTCAATTAACTGTTTGCGATGAGGAGGAACAGAAGAAACGGGCAGCCAGATGAAGGTGTGTGCGATATACAACATATGGTTCACTAGGATGAACTATGTGTGATTAGGCAACACAATGGAAATGGTTCAACTGAATAAGATGTGTGTGACACGCGACAAACAGGTCCATAATCAGAAATGTGTGTGAAGACCAATAATAACACAGACAATTACTGCTAATAAGCCGTGTGATTTGCTGTCTACAGAAGAATAACATGTATATATATAACTAAAATAAGCGTCCAATTACATAAGTGACTATACATATCATTCACACACACCTCAATAAACAATTGCATGCATTCTAAAGTAGGAGAAACGATCATCTAGTCATATACTTCTTGTGACGCTCCCGACACTACTCCGTGGCTCGATCCCTCATCTAGGACAGGAAGAAGACAGTTCCTCATGTCAACGATCCACCTGTACATCTCGTAGCTTGTGTACGTGTCCTTGGCCGCGTACTTGATGTGTTCTTCATCCAGTCTCTCATGCCAAACACTGTGCCAGGCATTCTTGTCCTTCTTGATGTCTTCGCGTAGTAGGGGTCGATGATGGCCGAGCGAGGTCAACCAGGGAGTTCAGTTTGTTGTTGTCGCTCCCCCAGACCTTGTAGTGGTGCTGAATGTTGACAAGATTCGGGCATTTCAAGCTCGAAACCTTGAGCGCTTTTAGATCGTTGGTGGTGTGCACCGTAGCGAAACTGTAGTCGGAGCTGTTGATAAACCCGGAGAAACGCTCGCAAGGCCTTGTGGCCAGGTGGTAGTGGCAGATGAGGACGTCATGTCGCACGCACAACTGGGCAATGACAACCTTTTGATCATGCCCGACACGACCCATGGTGTACTCGAGGTCGAAGCTGACCACTTGGTACTTGTCCTCGGCAAGGAACTACTCTATAGTTTGGATATAGCTCTCCACTGAGACCGGATCGTTCGTGTACACCACCGAGAGAGCCTTCCCCCTCATGTGGGTGTCCACGATGTGTTGCATGGTGAACTGCCTGACGTTGTCGTCGTCGGCTGCTGGGAGCGCCATTGGAACTGATAACCCACAAGTATAGGGGATCAGTTGTAGCCTCTTTCGATAAGTAACAGCGTCGAACCCAACGAGAAGCTAAAAGTAGAACAAATATTCCCTCAAGTTCTATCGACCACCGATACAACTCTACGCACGCTTGACGTTCACTTTACGTAGAACAAGTATGAAACTAGAAGTACTTTGTAGGTGTTGTGGGATAGGTTTGCAAGAATATAAAGAGCACGTAAAAAAAAACTAGGGGCTGTTTTAGGTAAAGAAGCAATAAAGTTAGTATAGCGAGTGTGGAAAAGTGGTGGTCGGAGTTGCAAAATTGTCCCTAAGCAATTGACTACTTTACTAGACCGATAGCAAGTTTTATGTGGGAGAGGCCACTCCTAGCATGTCATCCCTGACTTGGAATTCTATGCACTTATGATTGGAACTATTAGCAAGCATCCACAACTACTAACATTCATTAAGGTAAAACCCAACCATAGCATTAAGATATATTGGTCCTCCTTCAATCCTGTATGCATCAATTTCTATGCTAGGTTGAAGCTTCTGTCACTCTTGCCCTCCAATACATAGTCCTATCAACATACAACTAACCCTATGGTGTGATCCACGCGCGCGCTCATATGATGGGCACCAAAGGACAGCAACATAACCACAAGCAAATTAAACCAATCATAGCAATTCACCAATTACCGATAGGACAATGAAAATCTACTCAGACATCATAGGATGGCAACACATCATTGGATAATAATATGAAGCATAAAGCACCATGTTCAAGTAGAGGGTATAGCGGGTTGCGGGAGAGTGGACTGCTATAGATAGATGGGGGAAGGTGATGAAGATGTTGGTGAAGATGACGGAGGTGTTGGTGTAGATTGCGGTGACGATGATGGCCCCGGCGGTGTTCCGGCGCCACCGGAAGAGAGGGGGAGAGGGCCCCCTTCTTCTTCTTCTTCCTTGACCTTCTCCCTAGATGGGAGAAGGGTTTCCCCTCTGGTCCATGGCCTCCATGGCATGGGAGGGGCGAGAGCACTACGCGCATGCTCCTAGGGGAATAGATTGGTAGGAAAAGACCATCGCTCGTCCCCGACCACCACTCATAAGGAAGGCAATCAAAGAAACACCTCATGCTTCAAATTTGTCACAACGGTTACCATACATGCATGCTACGGGACTTGCAAACCTCAACACAAGTATTTCTCAATTTCACAATTACTTGACTAGCATGACTCTAATATCACCACCTTTATATCGCAAAACTATTGCAAGGAATCAAACATATCATATTCAGTGATCTACAAGTTTTATGTAGGATTTTAGGACTAACCATGTGAATGACCAATTCCTGTCATCTCTCTAAATAGATATAAGTGAATTAAGAGAGTTTTATTCTTTCTACAAAATATATGCCCACGCTCTAACAAATAGAAGTGAATCAAAAGAGCGTTCTACACATGGCGGTTTTCTATGTGAAGAGAAATAGGAAATCCAAACTTCAAATGATATAAGCGAAGCACATGAAGCATTCTATAAAGCCATACTCAAAAGATATAAGTGAAGTGCAATGAGAATTCTATAAATCAACCATGGACTATCTCATACCAGCATGGTGCATCAAAGAAAAGTGAAAACTAAATGCAAAAGACGCTCCAAGATTTGCACATATCACATGAACGAAACGAATCCGAAAACATAACGAAACTTGTTGAAGAAAGATGGGATGCCTTCCGGGGCATCCCGAAGCTTAGACGCTTGAGTCTCCTTGAATATTTACTTGGGGTGCCTTGGGCATCCCCAATCTTAAGCTCTTGCCTCTCCTCCTTCTCCTCACATCGAGACCTCCTCGATCTTCGAACACTTCATCCACACAAAACTAAACAGAAAGCTCGGTAAGATTCGTTAGTATAATAAAGCAAATCACTACTCTAAGTACTGTTGCGAACCAATTCATATTTTGTTTTTGCATTGTAGCTACTGCAATATAACTTTTCCATGGCTTAATCCACTGATAGAAATCGATAGTTTCATCAAAACAAGCAAACTATGCATCAAAAACAGAATTTGTCTTAAACAGGACAGTCTGTAGTAATCTGAACATTCACCATACTTCTGGTACTCCAAATCTTCTGAAAAAATTAGGAACTTTTTTTATAGCAAGACAGTGCAAAAAGTTTTAGAACCGCTTGACGTTCCAGTATTTGGTGAGGCGTATGTTCAGTTCCTGCATGTTAGAGATAGAGATTGTCTTATCAGGCAAAGCCTTCACCCATTTGGGGATGTTTTCATATCATTCACTAAGCACAATGAGGGAAGGAATTGGCGTCGGCTTCATTTTAATAGAACATGTTGGTTACTGTTTGTGGGAGTTCCTTTCGATTACTGCAACAATGATGATATTGCAGCTGCCATTGCTAAGTGGGGTAGAATCATAAGCTGGGAGAGGGAAGATGCTCCGAGAGGCAAGATCTTAGTTAAGGCCAGAGTGACTGACCTCATAGCACTACTAGGGAAAACCCTATACACAGAATCTTAGCAGCAACGCGACTCAAAAAGGAGCGCTGCTGCTAATTAGCAGTAGCGCGGGTGTGGAAAACCCGCTACTAACAAGTGCTTAGCAGTAGCGCGCTCGGCGTAACCCGCGCTGCTACAAATATGGACCGACAGTGCCCACCCAACTCCATTTAGCAGCAGCGCGGTTCCGCGAGCCACGCTACTGCTATAGCTGTAGCAGTAGCGCGGTTTTTCTGAGGTCGCTGCTGCTAATTTTCAAATCTGGCACACTTTTGGTCCCGGTTAGCAGTAGCGCTTGTACCGAAAGCGCGCTGCTGCTACTTTCTTAGCAGCAGCGCGTTTTACGTCCCGCGCTACTGCTAATCGCACCCACCACCTTTTCCCCACCCACCCACCCTCCCCTTCCCCTCCCCCTCCTCTCCCTTTCCCCTACCTCTCCCACTCTTACTCTTCTTCTTCCTCAATACTTCTCCCCCATTACTCTCCCTCTTCTACCTACCTTTCTCTCTCTTCATTACTCCTACCTAACTACACCACCTCCATTAATGCATCTCCTTTCTCTTTTTCCTTCCCCCTCCACTAGTTGAAGTTGTCTCCTCCCAAATTAGGTAGCTAGGTAGATGTAGTATTTAGTTAAGTGACCTATTTACCCCCTAACTAGATCTATCTTTGTCAAGAAGAGCTTTGTGCACTTTTGATCTCCCTACATCATCATCTCCACCGTGTGCTCGATCTCGAGATATAGGTGATTAAAATTTCATGCTTTTTCAAATGGAAATATGTTTATGGAAATTATGTGTGTGGCATGAGTTGATGCCAAATTGTGCTTTTGAGTTGCCTATGTTTTGCCGAAATGTCAATTTATTTCTGTTTCGGCGAATTCCGGGCAAACTCTAGATCTATATATGTCCTATTTTAAGGAAGGTCATGCCGAATTTTTGTATGACTTTGATGCATGCACGCATTTTTATAATCAATTTGTTTATTATATTACCGTGCAGAGTTGACGATGGTCAGTGGAACGATGGTGGACAGGTGGTTGCGGTCGGTGGTGCAGGACATTAAAGAAAATAACCGGACAGAGGTTTTATGTCCGTGTCGAAAATGCAAAGGAATAGTTTGGCTCGACCCCCATGACGATGGTCGTGTCTAAGCACACCTGCTTATGACTGGTTTCATGGATGGCTATACTCGGTGGATAATTGAAGATGAGGATGACGATGTTGAGGATGCCGACAGGGCAGGCAATGATGACACGGGGCAAGACGAAGAGATGATCGATAATGGCGGCGGGGAAGAGGCCGGACATGGCGGCGGAGAAGGGGCCGGACATGGCGGCGGAGAGAACGACATGGACTCCACGCAATAGAGTTCGTCGGTACTAAGTTCAATCGTGCGGGACCCTCATGTTCAAGCATTGCTTCGCAAGGAGACGAGTACTGAGAGAGCTGCTTCTAGAGAGGAGGCTAAGCTAGAGCAACTGGTGGTAGACTCGAACACTCCATTGTATGATGGTTGCAATCCTGAGGTGACCCGCTTGAGTTTCACGCTCCAACTCCTGAAGACGAAGGCTAAAAACAAATGGACCGACACTAGCCTCGATGAGCATCTCAAGTACCTAAAGGATGTTCTTCCCGCGGGTAATCTATGTCCTAGTAGTGTTGATGAGGCCAAGAAGATCGTGTGCCCTCTTGATCTGCCACACGTTAGATACCATGCATGCATCAACGATTGCATAATTTATCGGAAGGAGCACGCGGAAAAAACAAGCTGTCCGGTGTGCAATGCTTCTCGATACAAGAAGGCCGGGAAGAAATGTCCCCAGAAAGTGGTATGGTACTTACTGATCACTCCCCGTCTCCAGAGGTATTTTGTAGATCCCAAGGAAGCAAAGCTCATGTGCTGGCACGTGGAGAGGAAGAAGCCCGACGATGGAGATGATCCGAAGCTGAGACACGTCAAGGATGGAAGCCAGTGGAGAGCGTTGAACAACTTCTATCGGTATTTTGAATGTGATGCAAGGAACATCGTGCTCGGCACGTGTACCGATGGCATGAACCCGTTTGGCAACCAGAACACCAACCATAGCACATGGCCCGTGTTTGTATGGATGTACAACCTCCCCCCTGGTTGTGCATGAAATCGAAGTACATTCACATGAGCATGCTTATTCAAGGGCCAAAACAACCAGGAAATAATATTAATTTGTATCCGGGGCTACTTCAAGAGGAGTTAGACACGTTATGGAAAACACCGGCCAAGACATGGGACGCCAGCAAAGGCGAGTATTTCAACATGAGAGCCGCGCTGATCATGAAAGTGCAGGACTATCTCGGTTACATATATGTGGCAGGCCAGGTGTGCCATGGATATTGCGGATGCACGTGGTGCATGGATGATATGACGTCTCAGCAGCTAACGTCAAGGAAAGATGGCGGGTCTGGGAAAATCGTGTACATGGGGCATCGAAGATGGCTCGAACAGGACGACCCGTGGAGAAACCGTGGAGATCAATTCAATGGTCACGCTGAGCATCGAGGACCTCCACGTAAGCGGAGCGGTGCCGAAATCGATGAGCTGTTGAAAAACTGGAAGGAGTGCCCCGCGCCGGGAAAGACGATGAGAAAGGCGCCGGAGCCGCTGCTAAAGGTATGGAAGATGAGGTCTGTGTTCTGGGACTTGGAGTACTGGCACAAACTCGATACACCTCATTGCCTTGATCAAATGCGTATCTGTAAGAATGTCCTTGAGAGCTTGTTCGCAACACTGATGAACATGCCGGATAAGACCAAGGATGGGCCGAAGGCAAGAACAGACTTGCAAGATTTGAAAATCAGGGAAGATCTGCACATGCCACCCCGTAAAATGTTAGACGAGACAGAGACGGAGAAAGAGGCACGGGAGAAGAAGGGCAAGAAAATAAAGAAAGAGGATTATTGCCCCCTTCTTGCTTCACCTTAAGTCAGTCTGAGATCCATCAATTCTTTAAGTGCCTTACCGGAGTCAAAGTTAGTTCCGGTTACTGTGGCAAGATAAACAGATATCTAGACATGGACAAGAAAAGGTTCAGCGGGATGAAGTCCCATGACTGTCATGTGATGATGACGCAGATACTACCTGTTGCCCTTAGAGGGATAATGGACAAGCACGTCCGTGACACGGTTATTGGTCTCTGCAACTTTTTTGACGTCAGTGTGAAGCAGCTCCGAAGGCTACAGGAAGAGATCGTTGTGATACTAAATGAGCTTGAGATGTACTTCCCGCCTGCATTCTTTGACGTGATGGTGCATCTGTGTGTCCATATTTTGGATGGCATAATAGACCTGGGGCCGTCATGTAACACCCCGGATGTAACTTTCCAATTTGTACTCCAACTCTTGCCGTCTCCGGCGTTAAGTTATATTTATTTTCTCGGGTTCGGGTTTTTGTCTCCGTGTGTTGTTGTCATTGTCATGCATCTCATATCATGTCATCATGTGCATTGCATTTGCATACGTGTTCGTCTCATGCATTCGAGCATTTTCCCCGTTGTCCGTTTTGCATTCCGGCGCTTCGTTCTCCTCCGGTGGTCATTTCTAGCTTTCTTTCATGTGTGGGGATTAAACATTTCCGGATTGGACCGAGACTTGCCAAGCGGCCTTGGTTTACTACCGGTAGACCGCCTGTCAAGTTTCGTATCATTTGGACTTCGTTTGATACTCCAACGGTTAACCGAGGGACCGAAAAGGCCTCTTGTGTGTTGCAGCCCAACACCCCTCCATTTTGGCCCAAAACCCACCTAACTCTGCTCCATCATCTAGAGCGTTCGATCACGATCGCGTGGCCGAAAACCGCACCTCATTTGGACTCTCCTAGCTCCCTCTACCTCTATTTATAGATCCCCTCCGTTTTCGGATCTCCTTCCTCCTCGAAACCCTAAAATCCCCTCGCGCGCCGCCGGACAAGATCGGCACCGACGGAAACGTACGGTTCCTCCCCCCCGCCACCACGTGTCGCCATCCTACTGGCCCGCCGCCGCCGCCCCACATCGCCGCGCCGCCACCCGCGCGGGCCCGCCGGAGCCCATCCGCGGCCCTCCCGGCCCGGTGCGTCGCGCCCCGCCGCCAGAGGCTCGCGCCCGCACGCCCCGCCTTCCTCCTCCGCGTCGGCGCACCCGCTCCGCTCCGGCCGCCGACCCCGCCGCCGTCCGCATCGCCTCGCCGCACGCCGACTCTGGCCACCTCGCCCGTCGCCTCCAGCCGCCGCCCACGGCAACTCCGGCGAGGGATCCGGCGCCCCCGACCCCTCTTGCCTCGGATCCGGTCATCTCCGGCGAGACTCCGGCCGCTACAGTGTTTCCGGCCAACTTTGAAATCCATGAAAATCCTAATCCGGAGGTTGAATTTTTCCCAAGTCCCAGAATTCCAGATCCATGTGCCTTTCTTCCTAGCCCTGTAACTTTGCATCTGTAGCTCCGATTCATGCATATAGCATATCAAAATGTTCATTTCAGAGAGTACATCATTTCATTCCATTGCATCATTTTCATTTGAGTTCATCTTGATGCCCGAAATGCTGTTAGAAGAGGGCTACTTGAGATAATTGTCAGATCTGCTGCTCCGTTTAGGTTTTTGTCATTTTTGCCATGATTAATGTGTGCATGCTATGCCCTGATGCTCTACATGTGTTTTGTTAAGGGTTTTGTCATCTTTCCAGAGGTGCAACTCATGTATTTTTGTGATGTGTGTGGTGACTTGTGCAAGCTTGCAAAGTGGTGCACTTGCTAATTCTGTTTTCAGGGACTTAGTAATTTCACTGTCCTGCAGCTGTTTATCTCATGATGCCATATGTTCTTGTTGTTTCCTAGTGATTCGTGCCTCTTTTGAGGATGATCAGTAAGGATGTTTTGTTAATATTGTAGTGCTCTATCCATCCATGTATTTGTTTGCAATTATGGAGCACCCTAGCTTGAGTCAATCGAGTTCTACTTTTGCTACTTTGTGAATCTGGGCAGATTGTCAACTTGTTTGCAATTTTGCCGGTGATGTTGTAGTTGATCCGTGCATGCTATGCTATTGTTCTTGCCATGTCTAGCTTGCATTTTGTGCCTTCTTGATGGGTGTAAGCTTGTCTTTCCATGACTTGCACGGTAGTGAGTGCATCAAGCTCGTAAACATGCCTACTTGAGCTATATTTCAGCTTGCTCCAGTTTTCACTAAGTATGAAAACTGATTATGTTTTTGCTATGTTCGCGTGCTTGCAATTGTATTTTGTGATCCCTTTTGGCTCAAGGTCACTAAGGGACTTTTGTTAAGCTCTTTAAGTAGCTCCATGCCATGCTTTACTTTGCCATGTTCAGATCCTGTAGCATGTAGTTTTGCTGCTCTGAAGAGGGCTACCTGATCTGAAATTCCAGACAAGTGTTAATTTCACTAAGTCTGAGATCTGTTTGTCATATGCATTTTTGCCATTCTTGTTTGAACCTGTTTGTGGATGAATTGCCCGTAGCTCAGTGCTAGACTTTTGTTAAGCATCTTGTATGCATCCCTGCCATGTATTTTGTTGTCATGTTTGGGTGCTTTAGCATGTTCATCTCATTGCATTTAGATGCCTACTTACTGTAAATCGCAGACCGGTGTCATTTTTTAATCGCTTGCCATTTCCAAACCGTAACTCCGATTCGGGCGTTCTTTATATCGTTTTCAAGCGATTTCATCTCATCTTTCCAGTGGCACACTTGGATTTCCAAGTTGAGGCCAGGTTCATGCATTTCCTGTCATATCTTGCATTTTGCATCCCGCATCGCATCCCGCATAGCATATCATCTTGGCATTGTGTTGTTTGAGTTTGCACGTGGTTGATTGTGTCCTTGTTGCTTGTTTGTCTTGTTTGGGTAGAGCCGGGAGACGAGTTCGCTAACGAGGAGCCCGTTGAGTTTGCTTTCAAGGATCCAGTCAACTCTGACAACTGTGCAGGCAAGATGATCATACCCTCGAAATCACTACTATCTTTGCTATGCTAGTTTGCTCGCTCTTTTGCTATGCCATTGCTACGATGCCTACCACTTGCTTTCAAGCCTCCCAAATTGCCATGTCAATCCTCTAACCCACCATGTCCTAGCAAACCGTTGATTGGCTTTGTTACCGCTTTGCTCAGCCCCTCTTATAGCGTTGCTAGTTGCAGGTGAAGATTGAAGGCCGTTCCTTGTTGGAACATTTATTTACTTGTTGGGATATCATTATATTGCCATGTTATCTTAATGCATCTATATACTTGGTAAAGGGTGGAAGGCTCGGCCTCTCGCCTAGTGTTTTGTTCCACTCTTGCCGCCCTAGTTTCCGTCATATCGGTGTTATGTTCCCGGATTTTTGCGTTCCTTACGCGGTTGGGTTATAATGGGAACCCCTTGATAGTTCGACTTGATTAAAGCTTTTCCAGCAATGCCCAACATTGGTTTTACCATTCGCCACCTACCCTTTTATTTCCCTTGGGTTCTGCAGACTCAAGGGTCATCTTATTTTAACCCCCCGGGCCAGTGCTCCTCTGAGTGTTGGTCCACCTGTCAGCTATCGGTGGCCACCAGGGGCAACTCTGGGCTGGCCTACCCGTACCTAGGACAATCTGAGTGTGCCCTGAGAAAGAGATATGTGCAGCTCCTATCGGGATTTGTCGGCACATTCGGGCGGTGTTGCTGGTCTTGTTTTAACCTGTCGAAGTGTCTTGAATTACCGAGATACCGAGTCTGATCGGAACGCCTTGGGAGGAGGTCTATTCCTTCGTTGACCGTGAGAGCTTGTCATGGGCTAAGTTGGGACTCCCCTGCAGGGATTGAACTTTCTAAAGCCGTGCCCGCGGTTATGGGCAGATGGGAATTTGTTAATGTCCGGTTGTAGATAACTTGAACCTTAACTTAATTAAAATGAATCATCTGAGTGTGTTACCGTGATGGACCCTTCTCGGCGGAGTCCGGGAAGTGGACACGGTGTTGGAGTAATGTTTGCGCAGGTTGTTCTCTAGTTTCTCGCTCGCGCTTTGCCTCCTCTTCTCGCTCTCTTTTGCGAATAAGTTAGCCACCATACTTGCTAGTCGCTTGCTGCAACTCCTCATATATTTACCTTGCCTTTACCTATAAGCTTGAATAGTCTTGATCGCGAGGGTGCGAGATTGCTGAGTCCCTGTGGCTCACAGATTACTATTACACCAGATGCAGGGCCTGATGATTCCGCTCCAGGAGACGCGTATGAGCTCAAGTGGGAGTTCGACGAAGACTCACAACATTACTATGTTTCCTTTCCCGATGATCAGTAGTGGTGCCCAGTTGGGGGTGATTGGGACCGTGTCACATGTTGGGTTCTCTTTTATTTTGGCGCCGTAGTCGGGCCATGAGTGTTTGGTTGATGTAATGTTATTTATGTACTTGATTGACGTGGCGAGTGTAAGCCAACTTTGTTATCTCCCCTTTATTATTCTTATTACATGGGATGTTGTGAAGATTGCCTAACTTGTGACATATGCCTTCAATGCGATTATGCCTCTAAGTCGTGCCCCGACACGTGGGAGATATAGTCGCATCGAGGGTGTTACACGTCATTCCTGCCCAACATGATGCCGTTTGAGAGGATGAATGGGATCATCAAAGGATTCGTTCGTAACATGTCCCGTCCGGATGGAAGCATCGTCCAGGGCTATGTGACACAAGAGTGCATCTCTTTCTGTGAGAATTTTCTATATGGTGCAGACCAGCCGCCTGGTGTTAGTGTTGGTTTGCCCGTTAAGAAGCACGATGGGAGGCTCGAAGGAGAAGGTCACTGCAACGGTCGCAGGGAACTGCACGTGGCATACTCAGATCGACGCAGCGACTTTGATAGAGCAAACTTGGTAGTGCTACAACACCTAGACGAGGTAGATCCTTTCATGACACTGCACAAAGAAATTATCGCAAAGAAGTATCATGACCGGGGGGTATGCAGGACGGACGCCGAAGTTACTAAAGAGCACAACTCCACTTTCCTGCATTGGTTCAAAGAGCATATTATTGCTAATCCCCCGGAGGAGGGCTCTAAGGACGGATTGCTCATGTACGCCTTAGCACATGGCCCCTCGCCCAACCTCGTAACCTATTAGGCATATGATATCAACGGATACACGTTCTACACGGAGGCCAAAGATATGTACAGTGATGATCAGAACTCAGGGTGACCATGGAATGCATGACCGGCAGCGACAACGGCGCAACTGAACAATTTTATGGAAGGGTCGAGGAGATCTGGGAGCTTGACTACTGTAACGCCCTCGATGCGTCTATATCTCCTACGTGTCGAAGCACGACTTAGAGGCATAACCGCATAGAAAGCAATGTCGCAAGTGAGGTAATCTTCGCAAACAACCCATGTAATATAATTAAAGGGGAAAGGATACATAGTTGGCTTACACTCGCCACGTCACACAATTACATGAATAAAGCTTTACATCATCCAAATACAAACAAGGTCCGACTACGGAACCAAAATAGAAGAAGACTACCCCAAAAGATACATAGATCCCCGATCGTCCCGACTGGGCTCCACTACTGACCAACTATAATGAAACAACACAAAGGACAAGATCTTCATCGAGCTCCTCCTTGAGCTTGGTTGCGTCACCTGCTCGGTAACATCGGCACCTGCAAACTGGTTTTGGAAGTATCTGTGAGTCACGGGGACTCAGCAATCTCACATCCTCGCGATCAAGACTATTTAAGCTTATAGGTAAGGTAAAGGTATGAGGTGGAGCTGCAACAAGCGACTAGCATATATGGTGGCTAACATACGCAAATGGGAGCGAGAAGAGAAGGCAAAGCACGGTCGAGAAACTATGATCAAGAAGTGATCCTAGAACAACCTACGTCAAGCATTACTCCAACACCGTGTTCACTTCCCGGACTCCGCCGAGAAGAGACCATCACGGTTACACACACGGTTGATGTATCTTAATTAAGATAAACTTCAGGTTTTCTACAACCGGACATTAACAAATTCCCATCTGCCCATTACCGCGGGCACGGCTTTCGAAAGTTCAAATCCCTGCAGGGGTGTCCCAACTTAGCCCATCACAAGCTCTCACGGTCAACGAAGGATATTCCTTCTCCCAAGACAATCTGATCAGACTCGGCATCCCGGTTACAAGACATCCTCGAAGATGGTAAAACAAGTCCAGCAAGACCGCCCGATGCGCCGACATCCTGATGGGAGCTGCACATATCTTGTTCTTAGGGCAACACCGGATGAACACTACGTACAGCTAAAACCAGCCCTCGAGTTTCCCCGAGGTGGCGCCGCAAGTGGCTCTGTTTCGGACCAACACTTAGACAAGCACTGGCCCGGGGGGGGGGGTAAAATAAAGATGACCCTTGGGCTGGCCTAACCCAAGGGAAAAAGGCTAGGTGGCGAATGGTAAAACCAAGGTTGGGCCTTGCTGGACGAGTTTTATTCAAAGCGAACTGTCAAGGGGTTCCCATTATAACCCAACCGCGTAAGGAACGCAAAATCCGGGAACATAACACCGATATGACGGAAACTAGGGCGGCAAGAGTGGAACAAAACACCAGGCATAAGGCCGAGCCTTCCACCCTTCACCAAGTATATAGATGCATTAATTAGATAAGAGATATTGTGATATCCCAACAAGTAAACATGTTCCAACAAGGAACACACTTCAATCTTCACCTGCAACTAACAACGCTATAAGAGGGGCTGAGCAAAGCGGTAACATAGCCAAACAACAGTTTGCTAGGACAAGGTGGGTTAGAGGCTTGGCTTAACAATATGGGAGGCATGATAAGCAAGTGGTAGGTATCGCAGCATAGGCATAGCAAAACAGCGAGCAACTAGCAAGCAAAGATAGAAGTGATTTCGAGGGTATGGTCATCTTGCCTGAAATCCCGCAAGAAAGAAGAACGAGTCCGTGAAGAAGACAAACGGACGTAGTCGAACGAATCCTCACAACACGACGTTACCGGACTACCGACACGAAGTACACCGGAAAGAAAGCAAACAACATAGTAAACAACCACCACATAAGCATGACACGATGCGCAAACAATTATGATGCATGTCCGGTTTAATGAGGCATGGCATGGCAAAGTGCACAAACAATCCTACAAATTAAGTGGAGCTCATCATGCAACGGAGTTGCATATTGAAGAAAACACCACATGACTTATTTAGTTCTCTCTCATTTATGTACCCAACAAGATTAAATGTTGTTAGCATGGAAAGAGGTGAAGCATGATGAAACTATCTAATCTAGGCAAGTTTAAATGAGGCCGGAACAACAAAACAACAAGTCCGGAAACTCCTCATATGCATATATTATGTTTGGTACTGTTCTGCCCTAAACATAATTTTAGAGTTGTTAACCATGCTAGATGAGAGCACCATGTTAAACTAGGAATTTTCCACCCCATTTACATATAAAGATTATTAAATTCTGAGTTACGGTTATTTAGTTATGAAATAAAGCATTTTAGCATGGCATAGGAGCAAAATTACACAACCAACAGTTTAAACATTTTTAACATGGATGAAAGTTGCATATTATTAAACTAGATGAAATTCTAAGCAAGTTTCATATATAATTTATTTTAATCCGATGCACGGTTTGTGAGATATTAAATGCATGATCAACAAGGGCTTTTCTGTAAAACTGCAATCTCTGGGATAAAAGGAAAAAAAAACACAACAGGAAAAAAACACGCATGGGCCGAAACTGGGCAGCCCAATAGAGCAGGGGGGACTCGGGTGCTGCTCACCACGGGCCTCGGCCTAGAACTGTGGAGAGGAGGAGGCCGGCAGGGGCGCGCTGGGTCGGCCTGTTTGGCTCGATCGAAAGGTCAACGCAGCCTGGCGTCGCTCGTCCTCTTCCCCGGTTCGAAAGAAGCAGAGGCAGGGGTGGCGCTGCGGCTCCAGCGGGGCAGGACGCCGGCGGACGGTGGAGCAGCATGAATCCAGGCGGGGGTTTGAGGACGGCAGGGAGCAGTGGACGGGGAGGACCTGGAGGAGCTCGGGGCCTCAAGTGCAGGCGCAGAGGAGGCCGAGGCGCCATCACAGGGGAACGGCGACATCGGCGGGGAACTTGGCGGATCCGGCAGGTGGGACAGTGGGGCAACCAGATCCGGGGAAGGCCGACCCGTTTCTAGCGACGACGAGGCCGGCCGGCGATGGGCCAGCGAGGTGCGGCACTCCGGCGGCGGTGCCTGTCCACGGGCAGCGAGAGGTGAGAGGCTCGGGCAAATGAGAGGGAGATCGAAGCAGAGGAGCGAGGAGGCAACGAGCGTGGCGACCTGGGTCAGTGCTCGCCGGCGACGAAATGGTGAGAGGCGACCGCGGTGACCAGCGGTGGGGATCGGGGACTCCAGCGGGAGGCTGCAGGGAGCGGCGGAATCGAGGCTCCCCTGCTCGAGCTCCTGAGCGCGTGCACGTGCACGAGAGCGAGAGGAGGCTGGGCCTCGGGTGGCTGGATCGGGGCCAGGGGCGCTGCTACGCAGGGAGGCCGCCGGTTGGCTTGACGGGAAAAACGAGGAAGGAGGAGGTGGCTTCGGTTGGTGGAAATGGATTCGAAGGTATCCCGAGGTGGATGGCGGCGGCTTGACGGGACAAGTCCCTATATTTTAGGGTTTGTCCAAAAAGACAAGGAGTGGAGTATATATACATCACATGTTAGGTTAGGGGCTACCTCGTTCCTCCGACCGCAATCGTACGTTCGCGAATAAATAGCTAGGGAGTCCAATTAACAAAACGGAGACATTTTGTAGATGTTTGGGGATGATCCGGATCCAACGGTGGCGACTGTCCGGGCCGCGTCCGGGGAAGTTTCGGACATGCACGCGAGGGGTCAGTTGGAACTTGTGGGCTGTGCAGAAGGGCTCGCGCTGAGAGAAGAGAAGAGAGAGAGAGAGAGACCCGGCGACTGTTTTCGGAGACCAAAAACGTCCGACGTTAGACCGGCTATACTGCCGCTATAGTTATCCGTTGGGGCGTCAAACGGACTCCGAATGCGATGAAATTTGGCAGGCGACCTACTGACAACATAAAAAGACCGCATGCCAACTTTCAACCCATTCCGAGAACATTTTCCGGCCACTTATAAAATAATATTTCGGACGTGTCGCGGGCGCGTGCAAGTGTGTCTGGGCTCAGAACAGACAACAGACAGACTGGGGGAACCTGAACAAATGCAAGTTTTGAAAACATGATGATGCAATGCAGATGATGACATGAAAAAGATGCAACACGCAAGCGAATGACATGGCAAGGACAGCAAATAACTGGAAGACACCTGGCGCAACGGTCTCGGGGCGTCACAACACTCCACCACTACGAGAGGATCTCGTCCCGAGATCTAGGATGGCACCGGAGGGAAAAACGAAAGAAAAAGAGAAGAGGTAGAACTAAGTTGCTTCTTTGACAAACGAGTGAAACCAAAGAACCTTGAGAGGTTGAACAAATGAAAGAAAGAAAACAACAGAGATGAACAAAGTTGAAAACACTCCGTTAGAAAAGAGGAATAAGGAAGAACAAATTCGAGCAGCACTTCGGTTGAAAAGTGATATGAAACTTGATAAGATGGAGAGAACTTGAGCAACAGGGCACAACACTCCGGTTAAATGGATAGGCACGAAAAGAAGACGATCCTCACAACTTGAGATGATGAGAGAAGAGAGAAACATCACAATGCCCCCGGAAGAAAAGAAAGAATGGATGGAATGAACGGAAGGAAACAAGATCTTGTAAGATCACGCTTACCACAAATGCTAGAGCGGAGTTGTTGGATTATCAACAACGAAAAGGATAAGCTTGATGTGGGCTTATAGAGAACATCTCAGAATATGAGGTGGCAACCTGCCACTCACGGGAAAAAATTGGATTTATATGAACAAGAAGACGAGAGACTCATCTCACCGGGAGGATAAAAGAAGAACTTGGTTCACTTATGAGCACCATAGATAGCAACAATCCTTAGGGAAGGCTTTAGGTGAAACATGACACAAGATAGCCCAACTAGTTGGTTGGTGGATTTAAAATACCTCATTCTTAAAAACATGCGAATCACGAAACTTGAACTCAAATTATCAAGAATGACATAATACCACCTCCAGATATGATAGAAATAATTTGCACTCTGGAATGCAAGATGAAAAAAATTTCTTGAGCTCCTGTGAAAAGAATCTCGATGATGATTTTGAAAAAGGAATTAAATCCTTGATGAACCGTCATGTAGAACATCCATGAAGAACTCCGGTAACAAAAGGATAACGAGAAGAAAGGGAAGTTGAAAAACACAAGGTGACACCCTGCAATGATTTAGATGAAGCTTTGCGATGAGATAAAGTGGAAACTTGGAACTACGGAAAAGAAAGATGAGCAAAAGAAAACAAGAATTTTGGTGAACCTCCGGGATAAGGAATTAATCACTTGGATGAAACAAAAATAAGAATTACATTATGCTTATCCTTCATCAATTAAATTGATGACAATCAACGGATTTGGCACACTACTTATTCTCGTAGAAAGGATTAAGATAGATATAGCACAACCTGGGGGGTCTCCAACGAACCACCGGTAGGGTTGAAAATAACGAATGAATTGATATGATAAACGAAGGAAAAGAATCCTGAATGAACCACCGTAAGAATTGGAGATGAACGAAATAAAGGGATGAATCACCGGGTAAGAATTGACAAATGAACGAAGATACATGAGAGAGTTTAGATACAAAAGAACGAAGAGATCACGAACTGATTAAAGGATATTTGATCGATGCACCCGTAAGATTGGAGAACGAGATCTGAAAGGTGAGAATGAATAAGTCTTCTAAAATTATGGGCTTCGGAGAATCAAATTGAAAAAAATCTTGAATTGCTCTGGATGGGTGAAAAGAATTCTCACAATCGAATACAATTATGAGAGGATGGCAGCAAGCTGGAATCACGAATCTTGAAGAGAATGGAGCAAGATATGGAGGAAAACTCTTCTTCGGTCTTCAAATCCGAGAATGATGACGATAAACACCACCATGAATTGTTGAGGCACTCCGGAATAAAGAAGAATATAAAAGTTGAATCAACAATGAAATGAATTTAAAAGATCTTGGAGAAAGACATTTGACTGATGATAAATCATTCTTACGTCAAACTTCAAAAAGAAATTTGAGGACAGTTCCGGGAAAATAAGAAGAGTCAGGTAAAATCCTGGAAAATGACCTGTGGGTTAGGGCCCACTCAAAAGATACATCGTTGAACGATCTTTTTAAGAGATATTGCATCGGTTGATATAAAATGTCTTGAATGAGATAACAACCTCAGAATAGGTTTGAACGGATCTTGAAGGAAAAGACGAGCCTTCCGAGATATCTTCCGCACTCCGGAATAATTGAATAGCGAGAAATGAATGAATATGATGAGCACCGGTATGAGAAGGTATTAGAAAGGAGAAAAAAAGATATGATCAACAACAAAACTTGAATTGAATCCACCGGAGGAGAAAACGAGTGGAAAGTGACGAACTTGAAGCTCCGTTAGAATCTTCCTGAGAATCACCGGATACGAACATTGAAAGAAAAGAATGAAGAGACTTCACATGAATAAGATGGACACTTGATCAAGAAATCTGAATCCTTGAAGAAAAAGGGTGGGTGGGAGGGAAAAACAAAGGCAACTTGGAGACAGATGAAACAAACACCCTTGAGAAGAACTGATACTTGATCTTGCGGATGTTGAAGTGATCGGATCCACTTGAAGAGAAACACACCGGTTGAACGATTGACATGACAATCTCGATTATCATGAAGGATTGGTATTCACATCGGATTATGAGAACACCATTTGGGGAAGGTATGTAATCAACATTTGACTTCGAAGCAACTCGAATACCACAACTCAAAACAAAACAAAGGATTGGTTTGCAGAATAAGCCGGAACAAACATATGATAGAGATTTTGTCCGAAGTTTTCGTGGTGGGGCCTACACGGGCTCGATCGTACAACACCATCATGTACAAGGCAGTGCACATGACATACGAAGCGTCCCCGAGTCGGCATAGCCAAGGACTCTTTAAGACACAACGAGACCACTGTAAAACCGACCGTGGATAGGCGGACCACTAGACGTCGAACCCCAATTTCATATCATGCGTCTGTAGGAAAGATATCATAAGAGCTACTTGAATTCCCACTTATAAACTCCCGAAATTTTCCCAGTTACGCAATCAGGTGTTGGGGATATAGGGGAAGCATAATATCTCACCCAAAACTAACAAATCCTACATCCAGCTGTATCCATCCTTCAACACATAACCAAGAAACCTTCAGAAATCGTTTACCTCAACCTTTGAAAAGCATCCATTATACGAGTTATGGCAATACTCCCAAACTCCCGCCCCCGTACTGGGTGGCATCGAGGTTATCTCACCAACAATTGCATAAAAGAGATTTTCGATGTCGGCGAAACTAATCTCAGGTATTCGAGAACTACAACGATAAAATTGTGACGACAACACCTCGGAGCTCAACTCCCCGGGACACTGCCACAACCCCTAAATGTCAGGAGGCACCAAGAAAAATGTTCTCGTCACAAAACCATCGGAACGATTCCAAGATACCCGCGTGATCCTAAATTTTTTTAGTGAAATTTGAGAAGAGAAGAGTCAAAACTCTACGTCAGGATGCCTCACCAGAGCGACGAAGGGATTGGGGAGTAAAAAGAATTCCTAACTCTCCGATATATATAATTCCTAAATGACTCAAAACATTTCTAGACTCAATAACGCCAGCGATTCGATCAAGCAGGGGGCTCCTAAGGTCGGGGAAGGCTCTGATTACCAACTTGTAACGCCCTCGATGCGGCTATATCTCCTACGTGTCGAAGCATGACTTAGAGGCATAACCACATTGAAAGCAATGTCACAAGTGAGGTAATCTTCGCAAACAACCCATGTAATATAATTAAAGGGGAAAGGATACATAGTTCGCTTACACTCGCCACGTCACACAATTACATGAATAAAGCTTTACATCATCCAAATACAAACAAGGTCCGACTACGGAACCAAAATAGAAGAAGACTACCCCAAAAGCTACACAGATCCCCGATCGTCCCGACTGGGCTCCACTACTGACCAACTATAACGAAACAACCCAAAGGACAAGATCTTCATCGAGCTCCTCCTTGAGCTTGGTTGCGTCACCTGCTCGGTAACATCGACACCTGCAAACTGGTTTTGGAAGTATCTGTGAGTCACGGGGACTCAGCAATCTCACACCCTCGCGATCAAGACTATTTAAGCTTATAGGTAAGGTAAAGGTATGAGGTGGAGCTGCAGCAAGCGACTAGCATATATGGTGGCTAACATACGCAAATGAGAGCGAGAAGAGAAGGCAAAGCACGGTCGAGAAACTATGATCAAGAAGTGATCCTAGAACAACCTATGTCAAGCATTACTCCAACACCGTGTTCACTTCTCGGACTCCGCCGAGAAGAGACCATCACGGTTACACACGCGGTTGATGTATTTTAATTAAGATAAACTTCAGGTTTTCTACAACCGGACATTAACAAATTCCCATCTGCCCATTACCGCGGGCACGGCTTTCGAAAGTTCAAATCCCTGCAGGGGTGTCCCAACTTAGCCTATCACAAGCTCTCGCGGTCAACGAAGAATATTCCTTCTCCCAAGACAATCCGATCAGACTCGGCATCCCGGTTACAAGACATCCTCGACAATGGTAAAACAAGTCCAGCAAGACCGCCCGATACGCCGACGTCCTGATGGGAGCTGCGCATATCTCGTTCTTAGGGCAACACCGGATGAACACTACGTACAGCTAAAACCAGCCCTCGAGTTTTCCCGAGGTGGCGCCGCAAGTGGCTCTATTTCGGACCAACACTTAGACAAGCACTAGCCCCGTGGGGTTAAAATAAAGATGACCCTTGGGCTGGCCTAACCCATGGGAAAAAGGCTAGGTGGCGAATGGTAAAACCAAGGTTGGGCCTTGCTGGAGGAGTTTTATTCAAAGCAAACTGTCAACGGGTTCCCATTATAACCCAACCGCGTAAGTAACGCAAAATCCGGGAACATAACACCGATATGATGGAAACTAGGGCGGCAAGAGTGGAACAAAACACCAGGCATAAGGCCGAGCCTTCCACCCTTTACCAAGTATATAGATGCATTAATTAGATAAGAGATATTGTGATATCCCAACAAGTAAACATGTTCCAACAAGGAACAAACTTCAATCTTCACCTGCAACTAACAACGCTATAAGAGGGGCTGAGCAAAGCGGTAACATAGCCAAACAACGGTTTGCTAGGACAAGGTGGGTTAGAGGCTTGGCTTAACAATATGGGAGGCATGATAAGCAAGTGGTAGGTACCGCAACATAGGCATAGCAAAAGAGCGAGCTACTAGCAAGCAAAGATAGAAGTGATCTCACAAGAAAGAAGAACGAGTCCGTGAAGAAGACAAACGAACGTAGTCGAATGAATCCTCACAATACGACGTTACCGGACTACCGAGACGAAGTACACCGGAAAGAAAGCAAACAACATAGTAAACAACCACCACATAAGCATGGGACGATGCGCAAACAAGTATGATGCATGTCCGGTTTAATGAGGCATGGCATGGCAAAGTGCACAAACAATCCTACAAATTAAGTGGAGCTCATTATGCAACGGAGTTGCATATTGAAGAAAAGACCACATGACTTATTTAGTTCTCTCTCGTTTATGTACCCAACAAGATTAAATGTTGTTAGCATGGCAAGAGGTGAAGTATGATGAAACTATCTAATCTAGGCAAGTTTAAATGAGGCCGGAACAACAAAACAACAAGTCCGGAAACTCCTCATATGCATATATTAGGTTTGGTATTGTTCTGCCCTAAACATAATTTTAGAGTTGTTAACCATGCTAGATGAGGGCACCATGTTAAACTAGGCATTTTCCACCCCATTTACATATAAATATTATTAAATTTCGAGTTACGGTTATTTAGTTATGAAATAAAGCATTTTAGCATGGCATAGGAGCAAAATTACACAACCAGCAGTTTAAACATTTTTAACGTGGATGAAAGTTGCATATTATTAAACTAGATGAAATTCTAAACAAGTTTCATATATAATTTATTTTAATCCGATGCACGGTTTGTGAGATATTAAATGCATGATCAACAAGGGCTTTTCTATAAAACTGCAATCTCTGGTATAAAAGGAAAAAACACAACAGGAAAAAAACACGCATGGGCCGAAACTGGGCAGCCCAATAGAGCAGGGGGGACTCGGGTGCTGCTCACCACGGGCCTCGGCCCAGAACTGTGGAGAGGAGGAAGCCGGCAGGGGCGCGCTGGGTCGGCCTGTTTGGCTCGATCGAAAGGTCAACGCAGCCTGGCGTCGCTCGTCCTCTTCCCTGTTTTGAAAGAAGCAGAGGCAGGGGCGGCGCTGCGGCTCCAGCGGGGCAGGACGCCGGCGGACGGTGGAGCGGCATGAATCCGGGCGGGGGTTCAAGGCCGGCAGGGAGCAGCGGACGGGGAGGACCTAGAGGAGCTCGGGGCCTCAAGTGCAAGCGCAGAGGAGGCCGAGGCGCCATCGCAGGGGAACTGCGACATCGGCAGGGAACTTGGCGGATCCGGCAGGTGGGACGGTGGGGCAACCAGATCCGGGGAAGGCCGACCCGTTTCCAGCGATGACGAGGCCGACCGGCGATGGGGCGGTGAGGTGCGGCACTCCGGCGGCGATGCCTGTCCATGGGCAGCGAGAGGTGAGAGGCTCGGGTGAGTGAGAGGGAGATCAAAGCAGAGGAGCGAGGAGGCAACGAGAGCGGCGACCGGGGTCTGTGCTCGCCAACGACGAAATGGCGAGAGGCGACCGCGGCGACCAACGGTGGGGATCAGGGACTCCAGCGGGAGGTTGCAGGGAGCGGCGGAATCGAGGCTCCCCTGCTCGAGCTCCTGAGCACGTGCGCGTGCACGAGAGCGATAGGAGGCTGGGCCTCGGGTGGTTGGATCGGGGCCAGGGGCGCTGCTACGCAGGGAGGCCGCCGGTTGGCTTGACGGGGAAAACGAGGAAGGAGGAGGCGGCTTTGGTTGGTGGAAATGGATTCGAAGGGATCCTGAGGTGGATGGCGGCGGCTTGACGAGACAAGTCCCTATATTTTAGGGTTTGTCCAAAAAGACTAGGAGTGGAGTATATATACATCACAGGTTAGGTTAGGGGCTACCTCGTTCCTCCGATCGCAATCGGACGTTCGCGAATAAATAGCTAGGGAGTCCAATTAACAAAACGGATACGTTTTGTAGACGTTTGGGGATGATCCGGATCCAACGGTGGCGACTGTCCGGGTCGCGTCCTGGGAAGTTTCGGACATGCACGCGAGGGGTCGATTGGAACTTGTGGGTTGTGTAGAAGGGCTCGCGCTGAGAGAAGAGAAGAGAGAGAGACCCGACGACTGTTTTCGGAGACCGAAAACGTCCGACGTTAGACCGGCTATACTGCCGCTATAGTTATCCGTTGGGGCGTCAAACGGACTCCGAATGCGAAGAAATTTGGCAGGCGACCTACTGACAACATAAAAATACCGCATGCCAACTTTCAACCCATTCCGAGAACATTTTACGGCCACTTATAAAATAATATTTCGGACGTGTCGCGGGCACGTGCAAGTGTGTCTTGGCTTAGAACGGACAACAGACGGACTGGGGGAACCCGAACGAATGCATGTTTTGAAAACATGATGATGCAATGCACATGATGACATGACAAAGATGCAACACGCAAGAGAATGACATGGCAAGGACAGCGATAACTGGAAGACACCTGGCGCAACGGTCTCGGGCCGTCACAACTACTCTGGACTGCACAACACGATGATGTTCCGTGTCAGATGGGCTAAGAATGTCGAAAGAGAAAACCGGATTTTCACTACCATGACTATACCCGACGCCAAGAGCGCTACCGTGAACGCTATCGCCAAAAACGAGCCATGGGTACGCGCTAAGCAGGTGACACAATGCTTCTTCATAACCGACCCATGCAATCCCAGTCGTGTTGTTGTGAGGAGAGGCAAAAGGAACATCATTGGAATGGATGGAGTTGCCAAGGAAGACTATGATCAGTACGGCAACCCAATGAGGGAAGATGACGATGATGATGAAGTATACGTCAAAAGAAGAATCAATACTACATTACCTAAGAAAAATCGTACTCCATGGAAAAGGCAAAGTCACAATGAGGGGCTCAATTATTCTTCGACGAACAAGAAGGGAAAGAAGCTGACTCAAAAACGAAAACGTCAGCACTGAGGAATATATGTTCCTATTTTGTATGTTATCGGTCAAATGATGTAATATATATATATATATGTTCCTATTTTGTATGCACACTTAGCCATTATTATGCATGGGTCCAATGATGTAATATATATGTTCCTATTTTGTATACATATTTAACCGTCAAATGATGCAATATATATCGCCTTCCCTTCGTTCACTGCTCTCGGGAAATAAAAGTGGGAGAAAATAAAGGAAAAGAAAAAGGAAAACTGGCAGTAGCGATTTCCTTATAAAACAACTACAGTCAAGCTAGCAGTAGCGATTTCCTTATAAAACCGCTACAGCTAGTGAAGGTAGTAGCAACGCGTTTTATCTAAACCGCTACAGCTAGTGAAGGTAGTAGCAGCGCGTTTTGTTTAAACGTGCTACAGCTAGTGACAGTAGTAGCAGCACGTTTTATCTAAACGCAGTACTGCTACGTCCACTTAACCCAAAATTCTCACTCTCCCTACTTCATCCCGCCTCTTTTCCCCCCAAATCCCCACTCTCTCCCCCGTCGCACCGCCACGCCTAGGCTCTCGCCCCCGACCCCGGCCGACGCTCGCCCCCAACCCGGCGCTCGCCCCCGACCCTGGCGCGCTCGCCCCCGACCCATCGGCCCTCGCCTCCCTCCTCTGCTTCCTCCCCTCCCAACCTCGGCCGTCGTCGGGCCTGCCTCCTCGCCCCTGCACCTTCTGTAAACCCCCCTCTCTCTGCTAGCTAGGGTTCTTCGGTTAATTTACTTAGGTTTTAGTTAGGGCAGTAGGTTAATTAGGTTATCTATTTAGTTATGAATTTAGCAATTGTACGAATCAACATCCCTTGTTAAAGCAAATTTAGTTAGGCTAAATTTATATGCAAATTTGAACTGGACATGTGATATGTGGATATGTCATGTTTTGGAATTTGAATATGTCATTTGGACATGTGATGTTTTGGTTCAATTTTGGTAAATGATCAGAGTGGCCTATGTTACGCTAGAATGTTGACTCATTTCCGTTCCGGTGAATTTCAGGCGCTCGATATGTCCATTGTTTAGCAAAGGTCATGCCGAAATTTGCCGTGAATAAAGGTATGATTTGTGCTACATAGTTGGCATACCGAGTGCTGGCACATAGATTTGTTTTTTTATGTCATTTCTCATTTATTCATAATTTTAGAAATAAACGAGGACACTTAATCATAGGAAACATGTCGAACAACGAAGAAATTGAGCCTTTCGACCAAGATGCAGACGAGATGGATTATGAGGGTGAACAAGAGTACCTCGACTATTTGACTGCTAAGCAAGGTTTGCAGGTCGGCCTCGATGATGGTACTGACGCCGACATCGACACCGACGGCGCCGGCACCGATGGCGGCGCCAAGACCAGCGGGGAAGGTACCGGCGGGGACGATACCGGCGGGGAAGGTACCGGCACCGATGCCGCTACCGAAAAGAGGAAGCATAAGAAGCAGAGGATATGAAAACCTAACAAACTAGGGATTGGACGACTTGTGATCACAAAGATGGCACCTGTCAAGTTTGAGCCATTAGAGCCGAAAGAACCTCACAAGTGCTATGTGAACCAATTAGGATGCCTCCTACGGGAATGCGTGAGCATCAACGACGATGACTTAAGGAGTAAAGAACATTTGACGCAGTTGCTCCTAACGAAGTTGCACAAGAGATTCAAGTTCCCCGACCGGGATGATAACATAGAACAACCGTGGGATGATCCGAAGATGAAAAAGATTAACAATCACGCCATGGGCATGTTTAGCAATGATTTGGCCTCCTGGAAAGGGAGGGTGAAACGAGCTATTGAGGCTGACGAACCCCTGTCCAAGATTCTGGAGGAAAATCCGACACTTACAGAAGAGGAGTTCGAAAAGTTCAAGGACACTTGCGCTACCGAGGCAGCCAAGGCTAAGGCTGCGAAATTCAAGAGCCTTCAGCAAAGGAACACGGGGAAGCATCGCCTCGGAAGCCATGGCTACCTCGGTAAAAGGCCCATATGGGATAAGGAGGACGCGGAACGTGAAGCCGCGGGTCTCCCAGACCCCTTCGTGAACTTCACCAACCCCTTGGAGCGTGACTTCATCAGGGCCCGCTACAAGTGGGACAAGGAGAAAAAGGTTTTTTACATAGACCAGATCACGAGGAAATTGATTAGACTACTGGAGAAGCATCACCAGCTTGCAGCCGAAAGCCCTACTTCTCCGACGAGGCCCAAGTGGGACACCCCTCTCAACCGGGCCTTGAATGAACTTAAGGGACTCCCTTTGGGCTAGCGGCCGTAATATGGTCATGTGCATGGTGCTAGAGACGGCACCACGTGGAAGGTGTTTTACAACGAGGGCCCGGAGGCCAAGAAGCAGAAAAAGAAGTTTAGTCAGGCGGACATCGACGCAAAGGTGAAGCTTGCGGTCGAGAAAAAAGCAGCTGAGGACGCGGAAAAAACAGCCGAGGAGAAAAATGAGTTGCTACAGCAGGCGGTCAATGCAGTTGTAACTGCCTGCAGAAATGATTTTGCTACTAACTTGGTTTGAGCTATCATCAACTGGATGATGGAAAATCCAGACAAGACGGTACATGATTTCCCGATGCCCAGTTTCGTCGGGAGCAACTCCATGAACAACAACAACACCGCACCATCACTTGCTCACGCAACTGGGCCTCCTCTCGCGGTCGCTCCCGCTCATAGCAGCTCGTCCTTAGTCTCTGGCGCGCTAGGTGGGCCTTCGTCTTTGGCTGAGCTCGACGCCGTCACGGTAATTACATGTCACACCAACATATATATATATATATAATATTCCATTTTCGTTGCCTTTCTGATGTTTTACGCCACAGACATATGTGTTTGCAGGGCGAACAAACCCCGTGCACCATACTCTACTTGATCAAAGGCCAGAAGGTGGACGTGGGAAAGGGGATGATAATGAACCCCATGCAACCCACGTTCCACAACCAGCCGATCCCCGCTGGGCACTTCAGGGTTAACTTGTCTAGTGTGAAATCGGGGCACGAGCATTTGCCTCCTCCGGTATATCCCGTGGGAGAGGACGACGAGACCCCGCCATGGATTGGAAACTGCAAGGGTTGGGTGCCGCTATGGCCGAAGAATCTTATTCGTCTGGAGCCGGCCGAGAGCACATCAATAACCACACATCAACAAGCATGTGCGGAGACCACCACCCCACCTACGCAATTACCAGCTCCTGTAGTGCCGAGTGAGAGCGGCGGACGACGTGATGAAGGGGGTGCAATAGTACTGGCTGATGTAATCAGTCCTGTAAAACAGAGAATGGATGATGAGACAGAGGTCGACCCTATGGGTTTCCTCAATACAAACGCGTATGACTGTGACATAGATCTGATGAGTCAACCACATGATGAATCGGGCTATCAGCATGCTAATGAGGATATGGATGATATGCCTGGGCAGGAAGGTCGTTGGAAGGATTGCAAAAAGTCTCTCTTCATGAATTGCTCACAGGACACGCCTGAAGATGTCGCCTCAACACAGGCTCAACTATCCGGGGGTCATACAGTGCTTAGCCCGGGAACCCTGGGGCAGGGGTTAAGGAAGGGTCTGGAAGGTGTGCCCAAGAAAAAGGAGAGGAAGAGATCGGGGAAGATAACTGCCTCCAAACAAGCCAGAGCACAAAGCAGCCAGACGATGCATTCTGAAGAGCGTGTACCCGTGAAAGGTGCGGCCATGTTCCATCTCACGGGCGAGCCGATTCTACCGCCGAAACCGCTGGAGGCACTATCAGGGGATCTCAGGAGACTGCATGACCATGTGCTGTCGACTGAGGAAAGCCTACTAGCCTCAAAGGATCCATGATATCTGACATACGCGGCTCGTGTGCCTGAGGGGAAGTGCTACGTCGACACACGGTCCGCGGAGGTGTTCTTCCTGCGGTTTGACCATATCTTTGAGATGTTTCTGACAGGGCAGCTCGATTTTACAATCATCTGCCTTTTTGCACTACATATGAGCTCCGTCATGAAGAGTGAAGAAGTCCCGCAAATCTGTATGGCGGATCCGTACTACATGCACGAGTCTTTCTTGAGTCTCGGCGACTTTGAGCGTGAAACTGCTAGGGAGTACCTCCAAAACTTCATGGTACAGAATAAGGATCGGGAAATTGTCCTCGTGCCTTATCATCCAAAGTAAGTCAGTTCCGGACAACCCTTTCGTACATTTCAATCATTCCTTCTCTCTCATATGGGGAATAATTTGAGGTGTCTTTTCCCCGCAGCAACGGGCGCGCCGTCCTTATCGTTCTTTACCCGCAAGTCTCCCACGCCGTGTATTTTGACCCTTCCAGAGACTACGAGAAAAAAGACTACACCCACATAATGAATATTCTAGATGATGCTCTCTAAGGCTTCAGCATTAGAGGTGGCCACATGCAGATCAGGAAACAAAGGAACAAGAAGATGGGTTTCACGCATAAAACTAACTTCTCCTGCATCCATGTCCCAAAACCAAGCAAGAAGGATGGATTCTACATCGTCCATCTCATGATTCAGTTCAACACGGATCACCAAAAGCTTCGCATGAAAAGCAGAAATGATGATCATATCCACAAGTGGCTAGAATCTCATGGAGAAGCGGATTATAAACTTAGAGATGACTTCTTTCGCATCCAAAGCGACATTGCGATGATCATCATGAAAGAAGTCGTCGATGAGAAGGGGATGTTCCACCACGGCCCTATATCGCGAGCTGACGTCCGAACTCGCATAGGCATGCAACGTCTAGACCTCACGCCGTTCAAGAAGCTAGGGTCCATCCTCGATGATATGGAAGGATGGAACTTCTAGTGATTTATGATGCCGATGATGATGATATGTGTCGGTTGAACTTGTATACTTTTTGTAGCGATGAAACTTTGTGATGTCCACGGTCCCTGCTGAACTTGCATAACGCTACTTTGTTAGTTTGCGTATGATGACCTGCGTACCTCTAGTTAATTAATTTGCGTACTGTATGTTGCATCTAGTTGCTAACCCTTTCTTTTTCGGTGTTGCTCTAGTATATTTTGTTGCATATATATGATTGTACATCCTCTTCATGAACATGCATCTCTAACAGGTACCTAGTTTCTTGATGGCGAGATGGAAGTGCTATGTTGTGTACAAAGGGAAGGTTCCGGGGGTGTACAACGAGTGGCATGAGTGTCAGGCGCAAGTGAATGGGTTCTCGGGCGCCAGCCATAAAGGCTTCAAAAGCAGACAAGGAGGAGAAGCTAGTTACTTGAGGTTCACGCTAGTGCGAGAGAGGACTCGTAACCGCCACCTCATGTACTGCATAGTTCCGCTGTCACTCATAGTGATAGCTCTTCTCGCGTATACCTTTGTTTAGATGGATGACGTTGTAGTTTCAAGTATTCGAGACTTGCATGTATCGCTATTTTTGAGATGATGACAAGATACCACTTTGTGTTGGATGATGATTATGATGAGACTATTTGTATGTATATGCTGTGATTACATTGTGGTCTCGCAGGCATTTGTATGTGTATCATGATGACATTTGTATGTGCTAAAGATTCTTCTATAAAGCCTGTTCAAATACAAAACAAATATGCCGAAAAAAACAAAAAACTACTAAAATTAGCAGTAGCGAGTGGAGAACAGTTAGCAGTAGCGCGGTAGTAGCAGTAGCGCGCATAGGAGAAGCGCGCTATAGCTATTATCAGTAGCGAGCTTCCATTAAGCACACTGCTGCTACACTTGTGTAGCAGTAGCGCTGGTGAGCATGCGCTACTGCTACATGTTAGCTGTAGCGCCTTATTAGTAGCGCCGATTACCGCGCTACTGATACACCTAAAACCCGCGCTGCTGCTAGCCTTTTCCCTAGTAGTGTAGATATACCAAAAAGCCTCAGATGGTCTGAAGGAGAGTGTTTTGAGGAGGAATCCTGGACTAGTTCAGTTGATGTTCTATTAGAAGAAATGCTGGGAGGGGGTCCTGCGGATGAGGATCCAATTCCACCTCCTGGGGTGGATCCACACCCAATTCCACAACATGCAAATGGTTTTCCAGGTTTTCAGCTAGTTCCACTTAACAATGAGCCAACTCAGAATGAAGATTGGGATGATTGGGAAGAGCAGGAAGAGCAAGGTCATTGGGCATTTCCTCAGGCCAATATGCCACAACCACAACCACCTCAACAACAAGTAGAACTGCCTGTTTTACAAGAGGATGGTGATCCTAATAGCAGCATCACCACTACTGTATCTCTGTCAGATGGAATCTGGTCTAACACTCACACTGCTAGTGAAGAGGTCAATCAAGGTGCACCAATTAATCCTATGGGCATGGGCTTACAAAATATTCTACTGGCTTATCAAGCAGAAGGGGAAGATGATGATATTTAGCAAGACAATGATAACCGTGTTCATATTTAGCAACAAGGAGTTGTGGGTGTTCCTTTGGTGGTTCAAGAGGATCTGCAACATGCACACCCTGTTCAAGGTCTAGAAATAGTTGAGGTTGCTGGTGAAAAAAATGCTGTAAGTGAGGATAATCTTGTTCCAGATATGCCACAAGTTCAGAGTGTTCGAGCTGCTTTTCCAGCAGCAGTTCAGGTTGCTGTTCAAGAAGCTGTAAATGAGGAAAATCATGTACCAGCTATACCACAAGTAAACACTGTTACAGCTGCTTCTCATGACAATGATATTGCTGTGGTAAAGGAAAATGAGGCTGTTCCAATTGTGCCAGGGGAGACCCAGGGCCTAGACCACAGAGCTGCAATAAAAGGCAAAGGTGATGTCCCTATTCCTCAAGTTGGCACTTCCACTGGTGGGCACAATAAAGAAGGTTTGGACCCGTGGATTCAGCACTTTGCTCCAGCAACACAGGGAGAAGTGAACACTTTCAAAATTGACATACCTGCTCCAAGTTGTAAGGAAATAATGCCGGGCCTGGGTAAGGAAAATGAGGGAATTAGCCCTGCTGCTCATTCCTCAAGTGGAGTTGGAAGCCCACTTAAGCAAGTGTCTCCTAATAAAGTCATCCAATTGCCTCTAGGTGAAGCTATCTCAAAGAAAAGAAGAGACAAGGAACCTCTTGTGGAAACTGAGGTATCTGACGATGAGCTACAAGACAAGCTTTCCAAGAGGCCCAAGAAGAGAGGTCAGGAGGATGTGGCCAAGCTGTCCAAGGCCACTGGTGCTACAAAAACCACCTAATGTGTACCATGAAGTGCTCTCGCCTTAGTACCAGTCCCAGAGTTGTTTGGAGGAAGTCTAGTTTGGTGGTTGAATGTATGATATGTGATGTGCTTGATGTATTCAGAACATGTTTCATGTCTGTCTTTGAGACTTGGTGGCCTCTTTTGCCTACTTCTCTAGTAATCAGTCAGTTAGAACCCTGGATGTGTGACTTCTATGAAGATACTAAAGTTACTTTGCTCTCTTTGAGAACTGCAATATCAAATCTAATCTCTTTCATGTTGGATTTGCATATTTGAGCTTGTTGCTGCCTGTATGATATCTCAGACTATATTAGATCACAGTACTACAATTTTCAGAATTTTCATGAGCTGGGTAACATACCAGGAGATGAGGCATGGTATTCTAAAATAAACAAGCAGTTAGTTCACCATGAATAGAAACAGATCTTGGAATATTTTGAACTGGAACGTTCGGGGTTTGAATTCCTCTGACAAATGGTTGGCTATTAGGAAAAAAGTTGAGGAGAGTGCTGCTGGCATTTTATGCCTACAAGAAACAAAGAGAGAAAACTTTGATCTTGCTTACATACACAACTTCTGTCCCCAGAGATTCAACAAATTTGAATACTTGCCTTCTATTAGGGCATCTGGAGGTATTTTGACTGCTTGGAATGGGGCTCTGTTTACTGGAGAATCGCTCTTCCAAAATAAATTCTCCCTAACTATGCAATTCACTTGTACAACTACTCTTAAACCCTGGATTCTCACAAATATCCATGGGCCTTGCAACACTGAAGAGAAATTGGAATTCATTGATTGGTTTACCAATATTCAAATGCCTGATGATGTTGATTGGATTGTCATGGGAGATTTTAATTTCATTAGGTCACCTGAAGACAGAAACTGACCTGGTGGGGATGTTAATCAGATGATACTATTCAATGAAGCTATTAGTAACCTGGGGTTAATTGAATTACCTCTTAAAGGGAGACAGTTCAGCTGGAGCAACATGCAAGATAATCCTTTACTTGAAAAATTAGACTGGTTCATCACTTCTGCAGCCTGGATGACTAGTTACCCAGACACCACTACTCTACCTCTTGCAAAACCCATTTCAGATCATCTGCCTTGTGTAATTAAAATTGGCACGACCATACCCAAGTCTAAGGTTTTCAGATTTGAGAATTATTGGTTGAAACACAGCTCTTTCAAAGACATAGTGCAAGCTTCCTGGAACATACCTGTTGGTCATTCTGACCCAGCCAAGAAGATTAATGCTAAATTCAAAAACTTGAGAAGAGCACTCAAACTTTGGGCCAAAAGCCTATCCTGTCTTGAAAAGCAGATTGAGGAATTGAATGAATGTATTTTCCTATGGGACTTCTTGGAGGAATTCAGAGACCTTACCTTGTTTGAGAGTAATTGCAGAGTACTTCTGAAAGAAACTTTATTAATAGTCCTCAGCAATCAGAAGATATATTGGAAGCCGAGAGGAAAAATCAAGGGGGTTAAATTTGGTGATGAAAATACAAAATTCTTTCATACAAAGGCATCAATTAATCACATACATAACAAAATTGCCATGCTCATGAATGAGGACCAAGTGGAAGTTAATGATCATGAAGGAAAGGCTGCAATTCTTTGGGATGCGTTCAAAAATAGACTTGGATATTCCAATGGCCATACCATGCACTTCAACTTACAAGATCTGTATGAAAACAGAGTGGACCCACAACTTTTTCAAGATCTAGAGAAACCTTTCACCCAGGAAGAAATTGATGAGGTGGTTAAGAACTTACCCATAGACAAATCTCCAAGGTCTGATGGATTTAATAATGAGTTTCTCAAAGCTTGTTGGGATATCATCAAACTGGATGTTACTGAACTAATTCTAGCCTTTCATGCTGGTACTGTGAATCTGGAGAGCATAAATACTTCTTATATCACAATCATTCCAAAAAAGGAAGTTCCAGTGTCTCCTACTGACTTCAGGCTAATATATTTGCTTAATGGTGTGCTCAAAATCATTACAAAACTACTGGCAAACAGACTACAAAAAGTGATTCTGAAGCTGGTCCACATTAAGCAGTATGGATTTCTCAAGAACAGAGTGATACAAGATTGCCTTGGGTGGGTCTATGAGTATATCCATCAATGTCATAAATCAAAAGAGGAAATGTTAGTAATCAAGCTGGATTTTGAAAAGTCTTTTGACACTATTGAGCATCAAGCTATTATTGACATATTGAGAGCTAAGGGTTTTGGAGAAAAGTGGATAACTTGGATGCACATGCTTTTCACTTCTGACTCATCTGTTGTGATATTAAATGGTGTACCAGGGAAGAAATTCTATTGTAGAAGAGGGGTCAGACAAGGGGACCCTCTTTCACCTTTAATCTTTCTGTTGGCAGCTGATTTACTTCAATCAATTCTGAATAAAGCCATGAGAAGGGATTTAATCACACCACCACTTCAAGTGAACTCATGCCCTGATTTCCCTTAGTTCAATATGCAGACGATACTCTTGTTATTATGCAAGCAAATGCTAGGTAGCTAGTGTGCCTCAAAGCTCTCCTAAACACATTTGCATCTGCTACTGGCCAAAAGGTAAACTATGGAAAATCAATCATGGTGCCAATAAACATTGCAGAAGACAAGGTTGACATCTTCACAAACACTTTGCAATGTGCCAGGGGACACTTTCCTTTTACTTATCTGGGATTACCATTGGGGATCTATAAACCTACTGTGGAGCAGTGTTTGCCTATAGTAAATAGAATTGCTAAGAGGATTGCTGGCGTTTCTACTTTTATGACTCAGGCAGGGAAGGTGTTGCTAGTTAAATCTGTGCTGGCATCTTTAGCAGTCTACTTTATGTGTTGTCTGGACATTCCTATCACTATAAAGCACTAGATCATTAAATATTTAAGGCACTGCCTCTGGAGGAGTCCTAACATGGAGGATAGAAGACCAGCACTAGTGGCATGGCACACAGTTTGCAGACCAAAAAACTAGGGTGGCTTGGGAGTTTTGGATATCTTCACACACAATAAAACTTTGCTCATGAAGAATCTCCACAAATTTTTCAACAGACATGATATTCCTTGGGTGAATTTAATTTGGGAAACTTACTACAGCAATGGGCAACTTCCAGGGGATCAAAAAGTGGGGTCCTTCTGGTGGAAATCAAATCTGGCACTCATTGACCAGTTCAAAGCTATAGCAAGATGCAATGTGGGTGATGGCAAAAGTGCTCTGTTCTGGGATGATATGTGGCATCAGTTTGTACTCAAGCACAAATTTGATCACCTTTATTCCTTTGTTAGAGATCCTCTCACAAGTGTGCAACAAGTGATCAACACAGAATATCTTCAAGACCTTTTCCATTTGCCTCTCACTACACAGGCATATGAGGAGTTACTAATAATGGAGGACATGTGCATTTCCTTAAGGCAATCTGAGTATTTAGATGCACTGGATACCTGGAGTTACATATGGGGAAATGAATTTTATTCATCAATGAAAGCCTATAAGGTGTTGATTGGGCACAAACAAACTCCACCTCAGTTCTCATGGATTTGGAAAAGCTCTTGCCAACCCAAGCATAAAGTCTTTTTCTGGATGTTACTACATGACAGAGTAAACACAAGGAATCTTTTAAGAAGGAAAAACTTTTAATTAGAAGTTTATAATTGTGCAGTAAGGGATTGTCAGCAGGAAGAAACTTTGCACCATCTCTTTTGGGGGTTTCCTTTTGCTATATGATGTTGGGATTTTATCTGCCCCTCCAGAACACCACATTTGTCTGTTATGGAGGCATACCAAGACCTCAAAGACAATCTCAACTATCCTTTCTTTACGTAGATCATCATATTGGGATCATGGGCCATCTGGATATCTAGAAACAACAAATTTTTTGAGAATATCACACCATCTTTTCGAGGCTGGAAATTTATTTTCACAGAAGAGCTCAAGCTTCTCAAATACAGGATCAAGAAGAAATATGAAGTGCAATTCTCTGCGTGGTTCGATACCTTGTTGTAATTTTATAGATTTCCTTTTTCTTTCTTTAGGTAGCTTTTGCTTATCCTAATTCTTTTTTAGTTTCTTTTCTTCTTCTTTCTTTTCTTTGGCCTTATCTCAAGCCCTTCAGACTACTTCTTTGGCTTATTATTTTAATAGAAGTTGTAGTGGGGTGTTTCCCTACTATTTATAGTCAAAAAAAATGTAAAATCGCACACTACAGCCAAAGTTTCTGTCTTGCACCGCACAAACCAACAAGCAATGTAAACATCCTAAAGGCAAATCTTGGCACATTATTTTTATTTTTAAACTTTATAAAATCACACAACAGAAATAAATGACTCTCTAAAACTTCCGGGTTGTCTCCCTGGCAGCGCTTTCTTTAAAGCCATTAAGCTAGGCATATAGTGCTCAAGTAATGGATCCACCCGGATCCCAAGGTATATCAAAGCCAATTTTAACTAACAATGATTTGTGATTTAGTAGTGAGCACAAAGTAACATATATCATGCAACAACAAAGTCTAACTCTCTTCCTATGCATCGGCTTGTCATAAAAGAATAATTCATGCACACATAGTAAAGGCCAATGCATAGTATAAACAGTTTCTTGCAATTTGATCATATTGGAAACATGGAGAGGCGGAGATGTAGTTCCTCTCTCATAATAATTGAAAGTAGGAGCAGCAAGCACATGCATATTATATCTATCAAAATCATCATGTGTAGTAGTGAAACGCAACACATCAATATAATCCTTAATAAGGGCAAACTTCTCCGATATAGTGTAGTCGGGAGAATTCAAAAAGATAATAGGACTACCATGTTTGGTGCAATAGCAACAATTTCATGTTTAACATAAGGAACTATAGCAATTTCATCTCCATAAGCATAATTTATATTGGCATCTTGGCCATAAGCATAGCAAGCATCATCAAAAAGGGTTATTTCAAAATAATCAATAGGATCATAACAATCATCATAGCAATCATCCTTCGGTAAGCACGAAGGGAAATTAAACAATGCATGAGTTGAAGAGTTACTCTCATTAGAAGGTGGGCACGACTAGCTAATCCTCTCTTCCTCCTTTTGTTCTTCGCTCTCCTCATCATCTTTTTCATCCAATGAGCCCTTGGTTTCATCAATTCCTTCTTCCATAGACTCCTGCAAAATATTAGTCTCTTCTTGGACACTGGATGAGTCCTCGATATATGGTTTAACATGGGCATTAGAAGTATAATTATCATAACAATATTTAAGTATGGAAAAAAAATTCATATTTGTAAAGAGTAGCATCATACTTTCCAATCAAAGAAGCAATTTCATAAGCACCCTTAAAAGAAACAAATTCTTCAATTTGTTGAACATCATAGTAATTATAAACACCCTTAGCCTACGAAGATACGATTCCATTGTCACTAAACTCACATTGGTAGGGAAGGTGTTTCTTAGGGTCTTCAGAACAATAAGTAAAATCATATATTTCACATAAATTCTAAGCATAGCATTGCAAACGACGAATTTGATCCAGTCAAAGTTTCCCTTTTTGAGATAAGCGGTGTCGCACATAACAAACATGCTCATCTAAAGACTTTCCCTCAACTAAGCTAGTTGGGGTTTCAACACGAGCACATAGGGATCGAACATGATCCAAGTAAAAAGCTTCAGGAGTGTGATAGATTTTGAGTGGTTCTTCAACCATTGGTTCAGTAGGTACCACTAAATTTTTTGGTATTTTGCATTTCCTATCCGTAACTAAAGATAGAAAACAAGAGCACAAAATAAAAACAACTTAGTGATAAAGCAAGCAAGCACACACGAGAATATTCACCCCACGCTATAACTCCCCGGCAACGGCTCCAGAAAAAGGTCTTGATAACTCACAAGTATAGGGGATCAGTTGTAGCCTCTTTCGATAAGTAAGAGTGTCGAACCCAACGAGGAGCTAAAGTTAGAACAAATATTCCCTCAAGTTCTATCGACCACCGATAGAACTCTACACACGCTTGACGTTCGCTTTACCTAGAACAATTAGGAAACTAGAAGTACTTTGTAGGTGTTGTGGGATAGGTTTGCAAGAATATAAAGAGCACGTAAATAAAAACTAGGGTCTGTTTTAGGTAAAGAAGCAATAAAGTTAGTATAGCGAGTGTGGAAAAGTGGTGGTAGGAGTTGCGAAATTGTCCCTAAGCAATTGACTACTTTACTAGACCGATAGCAAGTTTTATGTGGGAGAGGCCACTGCTAGCATGTCATCCCTGACTTGGAATTCTATGCACTTATGATTGGAACGATTAGCAAGCATCCGCAACTACTAAAATTCATTAAGGTAAAACCCAACCATAGCATTAAGATATATTGGTCCCCCTTCAATCCCGTATGCATCAATTTGTATGCTAGGTTGAAGCTTCTGTCACTCTTGCCCTCTAATACATAGTCCTATCAACATACAACTAACCCTATGGTGTGATCCACGCGCACGCTCATATGATGGGCACCAAAGGACAACAACATTTCCAGAAGAAAATTAAACCAATCATAGAAATTCACCAATTACCAATAGGACAGCGAAAATCTACTCAGACGTCATAGGATGGCAACACATCATTGGATAATAATATGAAGCATAAAGCACCATGTTCAAGTAGAGGGTACAGTGGGTTGCAGGATAGTGGACCGCTGTAGATAGACGGGGGAAGGTGATGAAGTTGTTGGTGAAGATGACGGAGGTGTTGGTCTAGATTGCGGTGACGATGATGGCCCCGGCGGCGTTCCGGCGCCACCGAAAGAGAGGGGGAGAGGGGCCCCTTCTTATTCTTCTTCCTTGACCTTCTCCCTAAATGGGAGAAGGGTTTCCCCTCTGGATCACAGCCTCCATGGCATGGGAGGGGCGAGACCCCTCCGACATTGGATCTGTCTCTCTATCTCTCTCTGTTTATGCGTTCCAGATTCTGAGCTTTCACCGTTTCTTATATTCCCGAAGATCCCTAGCTCCGATTGGGCTGAAATTTTAACACGATTTTTATCTGGATATTGGCTTTCTTGCGGCGAAAGAAGGGCACCAAGCACCTTATAGGGTGGCCACGAGGGTCTAGGGCGTGCCTAACCCCCTGGGGCGCGCCCCCTGCCTCGTGGGCCCCTCGGGCATCGTCTCACATTGATTCTTCTTCCCAAAAATCACATATATTCCAAAAAAATCTCCATCAGTTTTTATCCTGTTTGGACTCCGTTTGATATGGATTTTTTGTGAAACAAAAAACATGCAACAAATAGGAACTGGCACTAGGCACTGGATCAATATGTTAGTCCCAAAAATAGTATAAAAAATTGCCAAAAGTATATTAAAGTTGTCGAATATTGGCATGGAACAATCAAAAATTATAGATACAACGGAGACGTATCAGGAACTGCTGGATGTCCTCTCTGTATGTGTCCTCGTGGGTGTGCTTATTGTGTCGTGTGAGACGAGAGATGAAGGTAAATGGCTGCAGGAATAAAAGGGGGCCGGGCGGCGTGGATTCTCGGCGCTTCCGCATGACAGTTTTTGCAGTGGGTAACTGCATCGTCGCTCTACGCCCGGCGCAACCGCATGCACACGAACGTGCGTGATCGTGCGCCGACCCCAAACACTGGCAGCGCACGTGGAGGGATGAGGGAAAAGCACCCAGAGGGACGCGAGCAGAGCGCGCCGCGGCCACCTGAACCGCAAGCAACCACACGCATAGAGCAGTTGAACACACAGGAAATGGTCGCCTACAAGCCGGCCGACAGTTGCATCGCTGCGTAGAGAGCGGCCATGTGCTACTACCTCCGTCTAGTCTATAGTCCCCTTTATATTTTGTGCCATACTTTGCCCTCAAATTTAACAAACAAAATGTTAATGCATGTTATAAAAATTATATAATTGGAAACTATGTTCAAATACGAATCCAACTATATAATCTTTGGCGACATGCATTCATATTTTATTAGTTAAATCATACTTATAAACCGGGACGAGGGTATAGTAGGTAATTAAATCTCAAATGTTTTTTATTAACTGTATGTGTACGTGGCCTTTCATCCTCCTCTTGCATGTCTTGTCACCCCGCTGCCGCAGATGGCTTACAGCGCAAGCTTGCGCAGCGCGCGGGGGCGTTCTTTTGGCCAAACGGTGGCGCCAGTGAATTGTCGGTGAGCCCGTTCCCGCGCAACCTCGCAAGTTCCTTCACAAGCTTCCTGCCAGACTCGGTGAAATCCCCCAAAATCCCAATGCTTACCGACCTGCTATATAAACCCTCACGACCGACGAGTCCTGCGTCGCATTTCCCCTCCCTCCCTGTAGCTTATCTTGTCCGCTTCTCCCACAATCGCCAATGGCATCGGTCCGTCGTCGTCACTCAGACACTCCACCGTCATCAGAGGACAGCTCCAGCTGGGAGGCTACACCGCGGCAGCGGCGCAGTCCCTAGCGTCATGTAGTGCATGTGGCATCCCTGTTGGGTGTGCGCGAAACAACCACCACACGCTCCGCCGCCGCTGCCCGTCGGCAGCTGTTGCCGCCACACCACCGTCAAAAACCAAGGCCATCTCCCGCCCCGCTGCCACGGCCCGAAGGCGGGAGGTGTCCATCGTGGCCACCACCCCATTGTCGGCCACCGTGGCCATCACCCGCTCCACCACCGCGGCCCGAAGGCGGGAGGTGGTGGTCGTGGCCGCCACCCCATCGTTGGCCGCTGTGGCCGCCAGCCACCGCCCGAAGGCGGGAGGCGGAGGTGGATGCCCGCACGTGCGTCAGTGACCTTGCACGCTACACCGAGTTCCTACGGGAGGAGGAGGAGTGCCTCGTTGAGCACGCAAAGAGCCTTACCGCCGCCATGGCCGCGGCACACGTGTAACACCCCGGATGTAATTTACCTTATCTGTACTCCAACTCTTGCCGTATCCGGCACTAAGTTATTTTATTTCCTCGTTGTCGGGTTTTTGTCTGCGTGTGTTGTTGTATTTGTTTTGCATCTCATATCATGTCATCATATGCATTGCATTTGCATACGTGTTCGTCTCATGCACCCGAGCATTTTCCCCGTTGTCCGTTTTGCATTCCGGCGCTCCTTTGTCACCCGGTGGTCCTTTCTACCTCTTTTCGTGTGCGGGTGTTAAACGCTTCCGGATTGGACCGAGACTTTTCATGCGGCCTTGGTTTACTACCGGTAGACCGCCTGTCAAGTTTCGTGCCATTTGGACTTCGTTTATACTCCAACGGTTAACCGAGGGACCGAAAAGGCCTAGTGTGTGTTGCAGCCCAAAACCCTTCCAAACTGGCCCAAAACCCACCTAAACCTCTCCCATCATCTAGAGCGTTCGATCACGATCGCGTGGCCGAAAACCGCACCTCATTTGGACCTTCCTAGCTCCCTCTACCTCTATAAATACACCCCCTTCCGAAAATCCCGGATCCCCTCGTCTCAAACCCTAAAAAATCGCCCCGCCGCCACCGGACACGTCCGGCCGCCGCCGGACAAATCCCGCCGCCGCGCCCAGCCTATCAGCGCGCGACACGTGGCGCGTCCGCCACCCCCGTGCCGCCGGCCCGCCGGGCCCGCCTCCGCCCCCCGCGGCCCACATCGCCCGAGCGCCGCCCCTCGGCCTCCCTTCACCTCGCGCCGCCGCCCGCATCGTCTCCGGTCGCCGCCGCCTGTTCTCCGCCGCCTGTTCTCCGCCGCCTGTTCTCCGCCGCCGCACCTTCCTCGCCGGAGCAGCGCGTCGCCAGCGCCGGCCGCCTCCACCACGAGCCCCCTCGCCTCCAACCTCGCCGCCTGGACCTCCTCCGCCGCCCTCGCACCCGGATCCGGCTCCCTCTCCCTCCTCCTCCTCGGAACGGCAAGTCCGGCGACCCTCCCGCGAGTTCTTCGATTCCGGCAATGAACCTCGATCCACGTGCGATCTGGATCTAGATCTGAGACAATCTCCTCAGTTGACTTCTCCCCGAAACCCTAACTTTTTAGCATTTTTCCGCATGCCATAACTCTGCATCTGTAGCTCCGATTCGTGCGTGTAGCATATCAAAATGTTCGTCTTGACGAGTACATCGTTTCATCTCATTGCATCATTTTCATTTGAGCTCATCTTGTTGCCCGAAATACTGTTGGAAGAGGGCTATGTGAGGAATATGTCAGATCTGTTTCAGCAAATGGCCTTTTGTTTTTTTGCCATGATTAATGTGTGCATGCTATGATCCTGAGCTCTACATGTGTTTTGTAGAATGCCATGTTATCTTTACAGAGGTCCTTGCCATGTATTTTTGTGATATTTGTGGTGATTAGCACAAGCATGCAAAGTAGCCTACTCGTTGATGCTGATTCCAGGGACTTAGAATTTCACTAAGTCCTTGTCCTGATATTGCTTTTATGCCATATGTTCATGTTGTTTCCTAGTGATCCGTGCCTCTTTTGAGGATGATCAATAAGGATGTTTTGTTAATGTTGTGGTGCTCTATCCATCCATTCTTTGTTTGCATTTATGGAGAACCCTACCTTGAGTCAATCAAGCTCTACTTTTGCCATAAAATGTTCCTGGCAGATTGTTGACATGTTTAGCGATTTTGCCTAGGATGTTGCTATTGATCCGTGCATGCTATGTTGTTGTTCTTGCCATGTCTAGCTTCTATGCCATGTCTTCTTGATGGGTGTATGCTTACTTTGTCATGACATGCTCTGTAGTGAGTGCATCGAGCTTGTAAACATGCCTACTTGTTAACTTGTTTTGCATGCTCCAGTTTTTCACTAAGTCTGAATCTGTTTATGTTTTTGCTATGTTCACATGCTTGCAATTGTATTTTCTGATCCCTTTTGGCTCAAGGTCACTAAGGGACGTTTGTTAAGTGCTTGGAGTAGCTTCATGCCATGCCTTTCTTTGCCATGTTAAGTTCATGTAGCTTGTAGTTTTAATGCTCTAAAGTTTGCTTCCTGATGATAAATTCCAGACTTGTGTTAATTTCACGAAGTCTGAAACCTATTATCATTTGCACTTTTGCCATGCTTGTTTGAACCTGTTAATGAGTGAATTAGCCGTAGCTCAGTGTTCATCTTTTGGCAAGCTTCATGAGTGGATCCCTTCCATGTATTTTGTTGTCATATTTGAGTGATGTAGCATATTTATCTTGATGCATTTAGATGGCTACTTGCTGATTATCGCAGACCGGTGCCATATTTGTTTTGCTTGCCATTTCCAAACCGTGCATCCGATTCCGGTGATCTTTATATCGATTTCAACCGAAATCACCTCACCTTTCCAGTGGAACTCTTGGATTTCCAAATTGAGGCCAGGTTCAATCATTCCTTTTCAAATCTTGCATATGCATCACATACCGCATCCCGCATATCATACCATATTTGCATCATGTTGCTTGAGCATTGCACGTGGTTGATTGTGCTCTTTTTGCTTGTTGTTCTTGTTTGGGTAGAGCCGAGAGACGATTTCATGAATGAGGAGCCCGTTGAGTTCGCTTATGAGGATCAAGGCAACTTTGAGAACTTTGCAGGCAAGATGACCATACCCTCGAAATCACTTCTATCTTTGCTTGCTAGATGCTCGCTCTTTTGCTATGCCTATGCTGCGATACCTACCACTTTCTTATCATGCCTCCCATATTGCCATGTCAAACCTCTAACCTACCATGTCCTAGCAAACCGTTGTTTGGCTATGTTACCGCTTTGCTCAGCCCCTCTTATAGCATTGCTAGTTGCAGGTGAAGATTGGAGATCGTTCCTTGTTGGAACATTGTTTATTGTTGGGATATCACAATATTATCTTGTTTATCTGAATGCACCTATATACTTGGTAAAGGGTGGAAGGCTCGGCCTTATGCCTGGTGTTTTGTTCCACTCTTGCCGCCCTAGTTTCCGTCATATCGGTGTTATGTTCCCGGATTTTGCGTTCCTTACACGGTTGGGTTATAATGGGAACCCCTTGACAGTTCGTCTTGAATAAAACTCTTCCAGCAATGCCCAACATTGGTTTTACCATTCGCCACCTAGCCTTTTTCCCTTGGGTTTCGCGGACTCAAGGGTCATCTTTATTTTAACCCCCCGGGCCAGTGCTTCTCTAAGTGTTGGTCCAACTTAGCGATGTCCGGGGCTACCAGGGGCAACTTTGGGCTGGTCTACCCGACGTCTGGCTCATCTGAGTGTGCCCTGAGAACGAGATATGTGCAGATCCTATCGGGATTTGTCGGCACATTCGGGCGGTGTTGCTGGACTTGTTTTACCATTGTCGAGGATGTCTTGTAACCGGGATGCCGAGTCTGATCGGATTGTCTTGGGAGAAGGAATATCCTTCATTGACCGCGAGAGCTTGGGATGGGCTAAGTTGGGACTCCCCTGCAGGGATTTGAACTTTCGAAAGCCGTGCCCACGGTTATGGGCAGATGGGAATTTGTTAAGGTCCGGTTGTAGATAACATGAAACTTAACTTAATTAAAATGCATCAACTGCGTGTGTAACCGTGATGGTCTCTTCTCGGCGGAGTCCGGGAAGTGAACACGGTGTTGGAGTAATGCTTAACGTAGGTTGTTCTAGGATCACTTCTTGGTCATAGTTGTTCGACCATGCTTTTGCCTTCTCTTCTCGCTCTCTTTTGCGAATATGTTAGCCACCATATATGCTAGTCGTTGCTGCAGCTCCACATCATACCTTTACCTTACCTATAAGCTTAAATAGTCTTGATCGCGAGGGTGCGAGATTGCCGAGTCCCCGTGACTCACATATTACTTCCAAAACTAGATGCAGGGACCGATGATACCGTTCCAGATGATATGACCGAGCTCAAGTGGGAGTTCGATGAAGACTCTCGCCGTTATTACGTGTCTTTCCCAGATGGTCAGTAGTGGTGCCCAGTTGGGGCGATCAGGGACTTTGTCGCATTTGGGGGTTGAGCCTTATTTTGGTACCATAGTCGGACCATGAGTGTATTGGTTGAATGTAATGTTATTCATGTATTTGTGTGATGTGGCGAGTGTAAGACAACTATGTATCTTTTCCCCTTTATTTATATTACATGGGTTGTTTGCGAAGATTACCTCACTTGCGACATTGCTTTCAATGCGGTTATGCCTCTAAGTCGTGCTTCGACACGTAGGAGATATATCCGCATCGAGGGCGTTACAACACGCCACCTCAAAGGAAAGGAATCATGAGATCTACTAGGAGAACCACCACTTCGAGAGGGGTCGTCTGGAGCGGCAGAGGGCATTCGAGGTGAGCGTCACTGAAGCTGCAGCAGCGACAGGCACCGTATTGCAGTTGTCCAGCTCATCAGTAGGCTTCTCCTCCTCTGCCTCTTACTGAGCATGCTCAGCAGAGGAGAGGTAGACAGAAGTAGTACAAAGCCCCTCCATAGTAGTAGTATTTAGGGGCTATTTTGTTCAGTTCATCTGACTATAGATGTGGTGGAACTGTACAACGTACTTAAAATTAGTTAGTATATATAGTCGAACTAGCTATTTCAGTACGTGGTTGGCAACAATTGGCGAAAAGTTTGGTCGGTTCAGCTATCAAGTTGAACTGTTTGTATAAATTAAGAATGACTGCTTAATCTATGAATGAAATCTATGCTTAATTACTGAATTTTAGTTGCAAAAATTAGATACTGCTAGTGAATTTTAGCTTCATATTTTGACAAATCGCAGTGTTACAAGGTTGACAAATGGCAATGTTACTAGATCAACAAATGTCAATCTTTCTAGTTTGACAAATGGCAACATATCCAATATGACAGATGCAAATCTTACCAAATTTGTCGGCGTCCTGGAACGGGGGTACCCAGACTTTCCTACCTGCGGCCCAGGGCATGGCTCATCCAGCGGCCTGGTACGGCCCATCTTCATCAAGAACCACTCAAGGGCCTTGCGAGGGGCCATGCCTCACGAGGCGGATGACGCCAAGAACTCCTGGGGGCAGCCTCCCTAGGCTGGCTGCTGAGGAGCGAAGATATCTATGCAAGGTGCACCTCACGAGGTTCACGTGACGTGAGCCATGACGACCAAGGCCAGGCGGGCGCTAGTGGGCGCAGGGTGCCAATTACCTCTTTGGTGCTAAAGAGGCAACCGCATGCGACGAGTCCCAAGGCATCATGCAAAGGTTTCCATATTGGTGCAACAAGTCCAAGACCAGCAGGACGGTAGGACGGAGGTCACCGCGGAGCCCACGACGGTGTCACCACCAGAGCCTTTGGCAGGCGAAGACCACCTTTTGTCAGGATAACTTGTACTAGTTGTCTCCCTTTGAAATTGGCCATTGTGGGATCCCTTCCTGCCTAAACATTTGGGAAGAGGACATGGGCCTCTATAAATCGGACTAGCCACCACCTTAGCAAGGGATGGATCATTCAGACCATCCCCACACACACAAGCCCACCGACCTAAAGAAGTCGTCTCCTCAGGAGGCTGTTCTTCCCTTGTACTAGTTCATCCTCAGCCTACGAGGCAATCCAGCTCACCACACTGGAGTAGGTATTACACCACAACGGTGGCCCGAACCACTATAAACTCTTGTGTCTCTTGTTTCTTAGGTTCGGCGAGCTAGGCCTAGAGATCTTTGCGAGAGTGAGCGAGCGAGAGAGAGAGAGAGATCTTCGTGCACACCCCAGTGTTCGATCCTCAAGGGTTTGCCGGAGCCCACGATCCGACATTTGGCGTGCCAGGTAGGGGTGCGCTGAAGCTTTCCCTCTGTCGATTCATGCTCCACTACTCCACCGCATCCATGTCTGACGCTCGCTGAGGCCGTGCTGATGGCGCCCGTTGGCGGACCTCCCCGCCGGTTCTCCATCACCTGCTGCCAACACCGCCACCAGCCCGGTATCAAACGAGCAGCAGGCCTCATCACTTCACCCCTCCGTGTAGCGGGATGGACGCACCGCCACCCCGTCGCTGACTCCGGCTGGCTCGTCGTCCCACGCTCGTCGCACGCCCACGAACGCGTAGGCCGAGCTACTCATGGCACGCGAGCTCCTGCGTTACCGCCCGGTCGACGACCTCTACGATGATTGGCTGGACCGCAACGCCGAGCTCGTCAGCGCCGCTGGGGCTCTCCTGCACCATCCCTCTCGCTGCCTCACCCACCTCCAGCCACAGGCGACATAGCTCACGGAGCTCCTCCGTCGCCTCAGCATCAAGACGGCGCCCTCGCACCGAGACGCATAGCTCATAGGGTGCCCCCGCCTCCTCCACATCAAGACGGTGTCCTCGCCCCAAGACGTGCGGTCCCGCGGCCTGATCCACCATGCCGTGTGCCGACGCATGAAGAAGGAAGCTGCCGGGAGGTCCCTCGACCGCAAGAAAACGCTCCAACACTCCCCGCACCACCACGTCAAGACCACGCGCCACCTGCGGTGGCGATGCATGGATACCAGGACCAGGCTCCACCACCACAACGGGCTCTGGTGACCACATCGGGTTGCCGAGCCTTTACTCCTGAGCTGCGCACCGTTGTCTGGCCAGGCAAGTTCAAGCCGGACCTGCCTCTGCGCTACGATGGCACCCCCAACCCTACGGAGTTCTTGCAGCTGTATGAGCCGAGCATCGAGGCAGCCAGCGGAGACGAGAAGGTCATGGCGAACTGCTTTCCCCTGGCCCTCAAGGATGGCGCGCGCTCGTGGCTCCTAAACCTGCCCGCGAGATCGATCTTCTCCTGGGGCGAGATGCGCGAGCGTTTCGTCGCCAACTTCCAGGGCACTCGCGACTGCCCGCCAGCCACAGGCGACCTGCGGCGCATCAAACAGCAACTAGGGGAAACCCTGCAAAAGTACATCCATCACTTCAACAACGTCGGCCTCAAGATCCCCAAGGTGACAGACAAGGCCATCATCTTTGCATTCTCCGATGGTGTCTGCGTCGTCAAGATGAAGGAGGAACTCACCATTAACGAGGAGCTATGCTCGGCCCTGGAGGTGTTCAACATGGCAACCAAGTGCGCAAGGGCTGAGGAGGGGCGCCTCTCCCTCCTCGAGCTCCCAGTTGCTGACCAGGAGGACACACTGGTGCGCGTCAGTCCTAAACAAATGGTTTTGAACCCCTTTCCGTGACGGCATTTTTGGAATCGTCGCCAAGTGAGTGTGGGAGATAGGGGGGTCCTTCCCACACGACCCAGAAATCGTCAGGGATAGGGAGCCTTGATGCATACAGTTGTCCCTATATAACCGTTTCCGATATCTCGAATATCCCAAACACTTCATCCTTGCTACTCGTTTGCGCTCGCATTGCCATAGCAGTCGGAGTTTTGTGGTTCTGCCTAAAACCAGGAAGATCCCAGGCACGGGAGTTTTCCAGGCAGATTCTAGGCACGGGAGTTTTACGATGCCTGACACATCACAAATAGTTCATGATTATAAACCGTGTACGATAGGTAGACAATCACACACATCTAGTTTTCCCGCACCATATGTGATAGTGTCTGACATCACACACACTTTGCAAACGGCAACTGTGTGCATGCTTGCACACATTTCCTCTCTGTGAACCATCTCAGATTATGGTGTATATTGCAAACATTTGTGTTTTACCAACCGTGTGTGCCGTAATGACCTGCACAATGTAATTTCGCCCTAATTTAATTGTTGCTATTTAAAATTATACCTAATTTAAACTTGAAAGTAGGCTATAGCTTTATTCAAATCCATCAAGTTCAAACAACCAATGCATTATGCGATTCACATGTACATATGTTTAAGAATTACATAAGTACCAAATAAAGAATGACGTACCAGGGTTATATACTTGTACTATTACAAATGGTAAAGAAAGAGGCGACAAGCATTCCAGTTGCTGAACAAGGTGAAGCGGAATGGCCCTATTGTGCTCTCCTGGATGCAGAAGGCATGCAGGACTCTAGTCCAACCCCTTGTGATGGCCGGCCGCCAATCATGTAGTTTGAGAGGTAATATTGAGTAAACTTCTTCAAGATCCACTACAAAAGAAAAAAAGCTTCAGATATTGTCATCTAACACAACTCATTACGAGCAGTAAAAAGAAGGCTACAGGGTTCTTACTTACCATCGTACAATTCACTGTTGTATTGCATAAAGTGTAAACAAATAGTTCGATTGACATCTTTTGACCCATTTTAATAACAATATTTATCAGTTTCCTCACTTAATGCTGCTTCATGAATATCTCATTGCCCCATACGCAAAAAGGGTCGAAGTGTTGATATTTGGCAATGATATATGTACCTAAAAGCACCAAGCTAATATTAGAAGCTAAACAACAATTGAAAAATAATGTAGTACAACACTCCATCCATCCCATTATATAAGATTTTATTACATGTATATCTAGACATCATCAGAACATTAAGGTAACGCACTTCCTTGTTGCTATGTAGCCTGGGATTGCATATTTAGTCATTCAGTACAATGCATGTTGCTAAACAACAATGGAAAAAAATGAAAAGGCATGTTAACCGCAATATCCTTAACAACAACCAAATATCGTAATTCATAGTGGTATTGTTGAAACTGTTATTGATGAAATTGAACTACACGGCAAATAGTTGCACATATAGAGCATCACATGTGAAAAACTGAAATAAACAAGTCATAAGGACATCTCTAGGCGATCCTTAAAAAGTTAAAGGACTAAAACCCTTAGTGGATATATATATATACTCTAGCAATTTTTGGCCGTTTCTAGTCGATCCGCTAAACTTAAGGTTGTAAACTTCAATTTGATAAAGTTCAAAGCAGGTTCAACCGAAAGTAGCATGCATTCAAACATAAACATAGATAGTTATGCATAATCGAACAGAAAACATAAATTTAAACTAAGCACCACTACTTTCGGTTAAAGTAGAGGTCGAGCCAATCCTTCTTCGTCATGTACGGTGTGCTGCGAGCGTTGAGATGGGAATGAAATTCAAACACCAGGGCACTGTTGATTGCCGACAAAACGTCGAGATGCCTGGTTTTTAAATTCTATTAAATCCAAAACTCGCCTGAAATTCATGAAACTTGGCATGCTATGATGGAGCGGCATCAACATGTCGTCTGAATTTTTTCCCCATTTGGGGCAGGTTCGGGTATGTACTTCTCACAAACCAGAGCTTCTCACAACAAGCATGATGGTTTCGGTAGGGAATGCCCCACCTTTGGGGACGAAACAATATCAATTGCCTCTTATTGTTTCCAAAAAATTTCTCGTGTCAACATAGAACAACAGGAGTGTTGTGTCAATTTTTGGGATTTTTCGGGGTTCGTTTGGATATTTTTATGCATTAACTGAGTTTTCAATGAATTTATGTGCATAATTCAAATTTGAACTACAATGCACATGTGTAGGATCGAAAGTATGTCTAGAGGGGGGGGGGTGATTAGACTACTTGACCAAATAAAAACTTAACCTTTTCCCAATTTTAGTTCTGGCAGATTTTAGCTATTTTAGGACAAGTCAAGCAATCATCACACAATTCAAGCAAGCATGCAAAGAGTTTATGGGCAGCGGAAAGTAAAGCATGCAACTTGCAAGAATATAAAGGGAAGGGTTTGGAGAATTCAAACGCTATTGAGACACGGATGTTTTTCCCGTGGTTCGGATAGGTGGTGCTATCCTACATCCACGTTGATGGAGACTTCAACCCACGAAGGGTAACAGTTGCGCGAGTCCACACAGGGCTCCACCCAAGGGCAACGGTTGCGCGAGTCCACACAGGGCTCCACCCACGAAGGGTCCACGAAGAAGCAACCACCCACAAAGGGTCCACGAAGAAGCAACCTTGTCTATCCCACCATGGCCATCGCCCACGAAGGACTTGCCTCACTAGCGGTAGATCTTCACGAAGTAGGCGATCTCCTTGCCCTTACAAACTCCTTGGTTCAACTCCACAATCTTGTCGGAGGCTCCCAAGTGACACCTAGCCAATCTAGGAGACACCACTCTCCAAGAAGTAACAAATGGTGTGTAGGTAATGAACTCCTTGCTCTTGTGCTTCAAATGATAGTCTCCCCAACACTCAACTCTCTCTCATAGGATTTGGATTTGGTGGAAAGAAGATTTGAGTGGAAAGCAACTTAGGAAGGCTAGAGATCAAGATTCATATGGTAGGAATGGAATGTCTTGGTCTCAACACATGAGTAGGTGGTTCTCTCTCAGAACAAATGAGTTGGAATGGTGTGTGTGTTCTGATGGCTCTCTCTTTAATGAGAAAGAGGTGGAGGGGTATATATAGCCTCCACACAAAATCCAACCGTTACACAGTTTTCCAATCTCGGTGCCGAATCAATCTCGGTGGGACCGAATCAATAAACTCGGTCGGACCGAAAATGTAAACCTAGTGACCGTTAGAGATTTTCGGTGGGACTGACATGCAACTCGGTAGGACCGATTCGGTTAGGGTTTGGGCATAACGTAATCTCGGTGAGACCGATTACACAAACTTGGTGAGACCGAATTTGGTAATTAGCTAACCAGAGAGTTGGTCAGGCAAACTCGGTGGGACCGATTTGCTCTTTCGGTGAGACCGAGTGGAACTCGGTGAGACCGAAAAGTTACAAAGGGGAAACACTGAGTTTACATTGCAATCTCGGTGGGACCGATTCGCTCTTTCGGTGGGACCGAAAAGTTACGAAAGGGAAACAGAGAGTTTGCAACCCCATCTCGGTGAGACCGAGATCCTTATCGGTAGAACCGAATTGCTAGGGTTTGGCAGTGGCTAATGACAAGTGAAACTCGGTGGCGCCGGATAGGAAGAATCGGTAGGACCGAGTTTGGCTTAGAGTTTTAGGTCATATGTGGATATGGGAAAGTAGTTGAGGGTTTTGGAGCATATCACTAAGCACATGAAGCAAGAGGCTCATTAAGCAACACCTCATCCCTCCTTAATAGTATTGGCTTTTCCTATGGACTCAATGTGATCTTGGATCACTAAAATATAAAATGAAGAGTCTTGAGCTTTTGAGCTTGAGCCAATCCATTGTCCTTAGCATTTTGAGGGTTCCACTTTCACATCCATGCCATGCCAATCATTGAGCTTTCCTGAAATAATCATCTTGGAATAGCATTAGCTCAATGAGCTATATGTTGTTATGAATTACCAAAACCACCTAGGGATAGTTGCACTTTCAATCTCCCCCTTTTTGGTAATTGATGACAACATATAGATCAAAGCTTCGACAAATGATAATAAGCATGAAATATATCGTCGCTTTGAGAAGTATGTGATAAGTAAGAGCTCCCCCTAAATTTGTGCATATTTAAAATTTGCTTTGGACTGCAAATGCACAAAGAGTTAGAGTCATGGGTTACTCTTCCATGTCACATACATCTTGGTGGAGCGCTCAAAATGATAAGAATGAAATACATGCACTCATCACCAAGAATAGTGAATGATCACAAACGATAGATAGAATGATAATATTTAAGCAAGCATTAAGCAAACATTAAGTGTAGCTTATGATCAAACACATGATCATCGATGTCTCACAAACATAAGGACGTAGTATCAAGCACTCAAAAGCAGAAAAAAGTTCGAAAGACCACCAAATAAAACAAGAGAGAAAAGCAACACACTCTCTCTCTCTCGAAGCCTATGATCTATACATCTTCTCCCCCTTTGGCAACAAGTTACCAAAAAGTTCCTAGAAAATGCATAGCGCTAAGTCGCTAGATCGACGCTCAGGCTTGATCTTCAGGTGGTGGTGGAGTCCGGATCACTCCAAGGACGAAGGCTTCTGTAGATGTTGAAGTAGTCGCTGGAGTTGGAGCTGAAGTAGATGCTGGAGCTGAGGCTGTAGCTGGTGCTGAGGTAGTGGCTCTGGTGTCAGCAACTGGCACGGCAGACGACCTCGGGCCTCGTGGCACTCTAGAAAAAGCATGAGTCGTGGTCCTGCCTCTCCTCTCATTCATGTCCTCCTGGAGCTGCTCCACTGCAGACTGAACTTCCGTTACCTTGACATCCAAGTCATAGAACTTCTGTTCCATGATCCTCTCTAGGCTCTGCTGATTTTTAGTGAGGTTGGCCAGACTTTGCTCAATTCTCAGCGGAGGATGCAATCAAGTAACTGAGCTGCTCTTGTTTGGTCTTCAAGAAGTACTCAGATGCCTCCTCTTGAGTAGGCATCCTGGCAGCTTTTTCCTTCTTCGCCTTCTCCTTCTTTGCATAATGCTTGTGCAGACGATGGCTCATTCTCTGTCATCACAACTTCATTGTTCTCAAAATCTGGACGGATGGGCAAGGTGTTCCTTATCCAACAAATATATGCCCGTGCCCATCTTGGAGTTGATGAGCTCCTGAATCTGAGGGGCATATCCACAGCTCCTCTTTTGATCTGCAGCTGTCCTCTTAATGGTTTCAACTATGAGACTCATGACCTTGAATTTCTGAGGCACGTCAAAAACATGAAGCAGGTTGATCGCGTGCCTCTGATCATCTTGTGATCTCCAGACTTAGGCAACAGATGTGTGCCTTAGTATCCAATTGATAGTAGGCAATCCTGAGAGCAGATAGTGCACTGAGCCAAACTTGAATGTGTCAAGAGCTTCATTGGGAATTTCCTTGTACATGTTGGACATGGAGTTATGGTCCATCTTTTCTTGGCATAGATATCCAAGTCCTCATCTTGCTCTTCTGGGGCATTGATGATCTGTGCCCACTCAGCCACTGTAGATTGGTACCTTGTACCCTCTGACATCCATGTAATCCTTCCATCCGGATAAAAGTGAGCTGTGGAGTAGAACTGCATGATGAGTTCCTCGTTCCACTTTGTGAGCTTCTGCCCAACAAAGTCCTCTACTCCACACGCTCTGAAGCTGTCCTGAACTCCTGGGTAGTACTCTTCATTCTCCTTGATGTAGGTCCAGTCGACCCATCTCATGTCACAAACGATTGGCTTCTTGTCAAGCAAAACAGTCTCATAAAAGTCTTGTTGCTCCTTTGTATGAAACCTGTAATCCACGGCAGTCCTTCTCCTAGAAGCATACGGTCTGCTTCTCTCCACTTTCCTCAGCCCTGAATCTCTCCTGAGCTTCATATCCTCAGCCACAGGATGAGCATCGTTGTGGTCTGGGATCTTGGGCTTGAGCTTCCTAAGGACACTCTCTTCCTCTTCTTCGATAGCTTCAGGCACTGGGGCCTTGTTCTTTTCTGCAGCTGGGATGCTTCGTGTGTTTCTCTTTGGTGCACTCTTAGGCTTAGATGCAGCCTTAGGTGCTTCCTTGGGCTTGGATGCAGCTGTTCCTGACCTTATGGCATCTCCCATAAGTTTGGCTGCCTTGGGCGCTGGTGCAGCTGCCTCTTCTTCCTCCTCCTCTTCTACCATGATGGAGGCTCTCCCAAGCACTTTGGCTACAGTCTTCTTTACTCTCTCCTTCCTCTTTTTGCCCTCAGCAGCAACGGGCTCAATGGGAGCAGGCTTCTCAGTTGAGGCTCTAGCCTTTGACATTGGCTGCCTGCCTGCTGGCCTCTTGACTTTCAGGCCTGGCTTTGAGCCTTGAGCTGGCTCAACTCTTTTGGAAGTGGCCTCCTCCTCTGCCACATAGTCCTCATCTTCAGAATCAGACGTTCTCTTCTTCCTTTGACATGTGGCAGCCTTAGGCAGATTGCTGGGGGTGCTCCTGCTGCCTTCATCAGATGAACTAGAGGGACTAGTGCCCTCACTCATGACCACTTGCTGCTCTGAGAGGTTCTGGCTGTCACTTTGATCAGACATGTTGCAAACTGACTGCTGGCCCTGTGAATAGATTATGGATAAGATAGAGTGGATGAGCATCACAAAAAGCAGAGATTTTTGCAAAAGATTAATTCAAAAACTTAGTTTTAGTTTTCCACAGAAAGCATCTCGGATCTACCGATTTTCAAACTCGGTGACACCGAAGCAGTTTTGGCACCAGAACTGGTGAACTCGGTCAGACCGAGTCACAGTTCGGTGGCACCGAGACTGCTAGGGTTTCACAAAATTCCAAAATCGGTCGCACCGATAAGTTATTCTCAGTCAGACCGAGTTTCACTTGTGCAATGGCAAAAGCCAGATCGGTGGGACCGAGTTTTTCAACTCGGTGGGTCCGAGATGGTTTCAGCGGAAACCTAACCCTAAAATTTTCGAATTAAGCCTAATCTACGAGTTTATTGACTGTATAGGAGTGTTTCAATCGTGGCAAGAATCATGATGATCACAATGTGCTAGGAATCGGAGTGGAGAATAGCACAAAGATCGAGTCCATACCCTAGTTCGGCGGAGACTCGCTACGGCGGCAATGGCGGGGCAGAATTCCGTTGACGGCGGCGGAGACCAGCGACTGGAGGCTGCTGGCGGCGAGAAGACGATCCGGAGACCACGAAGGCAGAGCAGGCTATCCCGCGGGCGAGGAGGTTTCAGAGAAATTTCCAAAATTCTGCCCGTCACTATATATAGCCCGACCCTGTCGGTGTGACCAAGTGGAACAACTCGGTGGCACCGAGATGCAAAACTGTGTGCAGTTATTGCAACTCGGTGTGACCGAAACGTTCAAATCGGTTGCACCGAGATCAAAAACCTAGATTAACTTAATGAACTCGGTAGGACCGAAAATGGAGTATCGGTCAGACCGAGATTCATAAAGAGGTTTTGGAAGTTTAAGTCTATGACGAATCGGGGACTCCGAGCGCTCCTCACACAGAGTGGTTCGAATCTGACTTGATCAAATTTTGTGATGCAGCATGAATAGAGTTTGAGACGAGAAAAGCATAGATAGCTAGAGGAGGTTCTTAGGCATTCTTGTCCATCCACTTGGCAAAAGAAGATAAAGCCAAACAATCAAAACAACAAGTGGATGTCCTCGAATGAGTAAAGTATGCAATCAGCATGCTCACACAATAAGATAGCAAATGAAATATGTGGCAAAGCATGCACAACCAATTCTAGCATCTATCAAGCAATTTGCGATGACTAGGTCATCTATATATGAGTATATTGACTTAGGAGTCAAGTGAGAACACTTGATCGTAGGTCATACTCATCGTTTAAGCTCAAGTGGGGTTACCACTTTTACATAAAGCACTGTTTTGTTCACATCTTTAGAGTTGCTTTAGCTCAAGTCTTAGAGTAAAGCTCCCCCTAGATGTGATATCCCCCCTAAGAGGGATGAACTAACCTTGGGTTTTGTCGATGATGACTTCATGTAGATATTGAAGATGTGGATGCTCAATGTTGATGTAGATCTCTTGGAGCTATCCATTTGAGTGAATTGCACTTTCAATACCTACATGGGTTAGTCCCACAAGGAACAAACAAAGATATCCATAGACATAGAGTGATGCACACACAAGATGATGTCCATGAAAACTTTAGGTTACCTTGTCCCTTGTCTTACCAACAAGAGGGTTTGTGACTCCTTGAACTAGTGCAAGATGTGGAAGTTGATTGCACTTGTTCTTGCCAAAATGATAAGAGTGAAGTATGTTGGCGGAGTCACCCTCAAGAACTCTCTAGTTCTTCTTCTTTTGGATCCACATCATCTTGATGGGAATCCTTGGAGTTGTAGTCGTACTTGATGAAGTGGAACTTGAAGAAGTCTTGGGAATCCACTTGACTAAGGTCTTAGGAGCTTCTTCAAATGCATCAATTTCCTCTTGAAGGTTGTCCTTGCCTTTTTGCTCGTAGTCTTGTGGTGGAAGATCATCTTGAGCTTGTGTCCCTTTGAAAGAAGTATACTTCTCTTGTTGAGGGACAAACTTTGTCTTGGGGTATTGATCTTCTTCCCATTCAACTCCATTGGCATTGAACTTTCGTTCAAAACCAACACCTTGATTCTTCCGGTGCATTCCTTGCTTGCGCACAATTTCCTCGAATTGCTTACTCCCGGCAAGGCTTTTGTACACTCCTTTCTCTATAATTCCCTTCAATAAACTATTTTCTTGCTCAAGTGTAACTTGGCTAAGAGAATCATTAGTGGAATCAAGAGAACTACTAGAAGCAACAATATTGGATTTAGCATGACCATTGTTACTACTAGAGGAAGAATCTTTCTTGTTAGATTTTACTTGAGGCATGTAAGTGGATAAGAGTAAACGCTTGGCAATGTAAGAAGAACTTTTCTTGCGGAGATCATCATTGATTGCCTTTAGGAACTCATGCTCTTGCTCAAGATTGAGCTTTTCAAAGCGTAGCTTCTCATGAGCCCTTAAAAGTTCTCGATGATCTTCGAAGATAGTGTCATGAGGTAACTTAAGAGTTTTTAGTTAGTTAGAGCCTCAATCTTCTCCTTATCATTGTCATTCGTTTTATCTTGATTAGCATGATTAATTGGTCTTTCATCATAGTATTCATCACTAGAGTTGTCACCAATCAAATCATCACCTAACAAGTCATCTTCATCACTATTGAAATCAACATACTCGGGGTGTGTTACCTTAGGACCTTTGGCCATGTAGCATCTTCCAATTCCTTCATTTGGTGAGTCAAATATGTCGTAGGAGTTGGTTGACACAAGTGCTAGACCGGCAACACCTTCATCTTGAGTATCTTCGGAGTCGGAGTGATAACTTCTCTCGGAGTGGCTGTCGGAGTCGGAGCCGGATACCCATTCACCAACATGAGCTTGATGTCTTCGTCTTGTGTAGCTCCTTGATGATTTTTCCTTCCTTTCCGAATCCTTGCTTCTCCGTGAGTATCTTCGTTCATAACGATCATCTCTACTCCTTCTCTCTCTTGGTGGTGATCCTTTGCTTCTTTTTTGGAGAATCTTCTCTTCTCTTGTAGGGAGCCGTACACTCATTGGAATAGTGTCCGGGTCTTCCACAATTGTAGCAGTTTCGCTCTCGACTAGAAGATCTTTTGTCATTGTAGGACCTTGACTTGAAGCTTCTATCTTTGCTTCTACTCTTGTAGAACTTGTTGAAGTTCTTCACCATTAAGCTCAATTCTTCATTGAAGTTTGTTTCTCACTTGATGATGTGGGGACTTCACATGAGGCTTTGTAGGCACCACTTGATTTGTTGTGAAGTTCCTCTTTATCCTTGAGTGACATCTCATGAGCAACAATCCTTCCAATCACTTTCGTTGGTTTGAGATCTTTGTAATTTGGCATCATTCGAATCAATGTGCACACGGTATCATATTTCCCATCCAAGGCTCTTAGGATCTTCTTGATGATGAATCTATCGGTCATCTCTTCACTTCCTAAGCCGGCAATCTCATTTGTGATGAGAGCAAGCCTAGAGTACATTTCAGCGACACCTTCACCATCCTTCATCTTGAACTTGTCAAGTTGGCTTTGAAGCACATCCAACTTGGATTCCTTGACGGAGTCGGTACCTTCGTGCATATCAATCAAAGTGTCCCAAATTTCCTTTGCATTCTCAAGGCGGCTGATTTTGTTGAATTCTTCGGGGCACAATCCGTTGAAGAGAATATCACAAGCTTGAGCATTGTATTGCAACATCTTCAACTCATCCGCGGTAGCTTCACGGTTTGGTTCTCTCCCAACAAAGAAGTCACCTTGCAAACCAACACACACAATAGCCCAAACGGCGGGGTTATGTCCAAGAATATGCATTTTCATTTTATGCTTCCAACTAGCAAAATTAGTACCATAAGTAAGGACCTCTACGGTGATAATTTCCCTCACTAGACGCCATACTCTCCTAGGTTGTGAAACCAAGACTATGACCACCAAAAGCTATGGAGATCAAGCAAATGGAGACCAAAGCTCTGATACCACTTGTAGGATCAAAAGTATGTCTAGAGGGGGGGTGATTAGACTACTTGACCAAATAAAAACTTAACCTTTTCCCAATTTTAGTTCTTGGAAGATTTTAGCTATTTTAGGACAAGTCAAGCAATCATCACACAATTCAAGCAAGCATGCAAAGAGTTTATGGGCAGCGGAAAGTAAAGCATGCAACTTGCAAGAATATAAAGGGAAGGGTTTGGAGAATTCAAACGCTATTGGAGACACGGATGTTTTTCCCGTGGTTCGGATAGGTGGTGCTATCCTACATCCATGTTGATGGAGACTTCAACCCACGAAGGGTAACGGTTGCGCGAGTCCACACAGGGCTCCACCCAAGGGCAACGGTTGCGCGAGTCCATGAAGGGCTCCACCCACGAAGGGTCCACGAAGAAGCAACCTTGTCTATCCCACCATGGCCATCGCCCACGAAGGACTTGCCTCACTAGTGGTAGATCTTCACGAAGTAGGCGATCTCCTTGCCCTTACAAACTCCTTGGTTCAACTCCACAATCTTTTCGGAGGCTCCCAAGTGACACCTAGCCAATCTAGGAGACACCACTCTCCAAGAAGTAACAAATGGTGTGTAGGTAATGAACTCCTTGCTCTTGTGCTTCAAATGATAGTCTCCCAACACTCAACTCTCTCTCATAGGATTTGGATTTGGTGGAAAGAAGATTTGAGTGGAAAGCAACTTGGGAAGGCTAGAGATCAAGATTCATATGGTATGAATGGAATGTCTTGGTCTCAACACATGAGTAGGTGGTTCTCTCTCAGAACAAATGAGTTGGAATGATGTGTGTGTTCTGATGGCTCTCTCACTGAATGAGAAAGAGGTGGAGGGGTATATATAGCCTCCACAAAAAATCCAACCGTTACACAGTTTTCCAATCTCGGTGGGACCGAATCAATAAGCTCGGTCGGACCGAAAATGTAAACCTAGTGACCGTTAGTGATTTCGGTGGGACCGACATGCAAATCAGTAGGACCGATTCGGTTAGGGTTTGGGCATAACGTAATCTCGGTACCGAGTTTGGTAATTAGCTAACCAGAGAGTTGGTCAGGCAAACTCGGTGGGACCGATTTGCTCTTTCGGTGGGACCGAGTGGAACTCGGTGAGACCGAAAAGTTACAAAGGGGAAACACTGAGTTTACATTGCAATCTCGGTGGGACCGATTCGCTCTTTCGGTGGGACCGAAAAGTTACGAAAGGGAAACAGAGAGTTTGCAACCCCATCTCGGTGAGACCGAGATCCTTATCGGTAGAACCGAATTGCTAGGGTTTGGCAGTGGCTAATGACAAGTGAAACTCGGTGGCGCCGGATAGGAAGAATCGGTAGGACCGAGTTTGGCTTAGAGTTTTGGTCATATGTGGATATGGGAAAGTAGTTGAGGGTTTTGGAGCATATCACTAAGCACATGAAGCAAGAGGCTCATTAAGCAACACCTCATCCCTCCTTAATAGTATTGGCTTTTCCTATGGACTCAATGTGATCTTGGATCACTAAAATATAAAATGAAGAGTCTTGAGCTTTTGAGCTTGAGCCAATCCATTGTCCTTAGCATTTTGAGGGTTCCACTTTCATATCCATGCCATGCCAATCATTGAGCTTTCCTGAAATAATCATCTTGGAATAGCATTAGCTCAATGAGCTATATGTTGTTATGAATTACCAAAACCACCTAGGGACAGTTGCACTTTCAACATGCTCTAGTGCATATAAATTGGTTGAAAAATCAAATATGTGTCCTTGGGTGCATACTTAGGTCCCATGCAAGAAATGGGAATGAATTTCAAACACCAGGGCACCGTTGATTGCCAGCAAAACATTGTGATGCCTAGTTTTTAAATTCTAGTAAATCCAAAACTCGTCTGAAATTCATGAAACTTGGCATGCTATCATGGAATGGAACCCGTCATGGTGTGGTATTTTTCGTGTCCATTTTGAGAGAAGGCGCACTCGAATAATGACAGCCAACAAAGGCATTTGGAAAAAAACAGCTGCCACTTTAATATCTCAAACGTTTGTATAATTCAAACCATGTGCGTTCTGTTAAGCATTCACATGACGCCACGTGTCTTGGTTTTAATGGCTGTAGGAGGTGCCGTGCAGACAACTGCTTGACCTTGACTGAACGGGGGGCATGCGAGCGCAGTGCGGTGTGCGGACCGACCGAGAGGTGTGCAAGTTGTCCTCCAATGCGTAGGCTCACCGGGAAGCGTGTGAGCTGTACGCTGCGCAGGCTCACTGGGAAGCGAGCCCTTTGACTCCCATGGCCGCCCGCCTTCCTCTCCATTAATGGCGCTCGAGCCGCTGTTCAATACGGGCGACCTTACTGTTCGCCTCCCATTCCCCTCCCCCCCGTAGACCTCCACCAACACCATGGTGCAGAATGATCATCTGCCACTAGTCTTCAAGTTTGGTGAAGTCGACTTCGAGTCGGAGGAGATAGAAAATAAGGAGGAACGGGGCCTCATGGACATGGCCCAGAACCAGCTGGCCGCGGCGGTTGCTGCCCGCGCTCCCGTCCCAGCTCCCATTCCCGCGCCCGTGCTAGTGACCATCCCCGTAGCGTTGACAGGCTGGTCACCGAGCACTATCGCAGAGCTGGAAGCCACAGGCATCAACGAGGTCTCCGCGGACCCGCGCGAGCTCATGTACATGCCAGCGCCAGCGCCCGTGCCCGTGACAGTGCGCACCCCTCCACCCACCGTGGCGCCAGCCCCCGTTCGTTTGGCTGCACCCGCCATGCTCGTGCGCACCCCTCCACCCACCGCGACGCCGGTCCCCGTGCGTTTGGCTGCACCCACCGCGCCCGTGCCCGTGCGCGCACCCCCTCAGCGGCCTGGGACGCTGCCATCGACCGCTAGCTCTCAGCGGCGCCACTTGCCGTCCTCCCGTGCCCCGCCCGTCGATCGTGCGATGACATGATGTTTGATTTACAAGTGAAAAACATTTTTTGCTCCCTTGAAGACTTCAACAACGGCGTCCCGGAGGATGACAACGACAACGACGACGCGGCACACCGCCGCCGCTGCCGCCGGAAATAGTTTCTTTGGGGTTTAATATTGTATCTCGAATTCTCGATCATATGAATATAAATTCGCAGTGTGACTGAATGAAAGATATGGTTTGGACGAACTTGCGTTTTCTCTCTTAATGTATAGACTTATCAAACAATTTTCTTTTGAAAAAAACGTCAATGGTTTGTGAATATAAAATAGTCATCGCAAATGTTTTAGTTAGAACGCCCGTATGCAAACCTACAGCTTCCCCAGGAAGCCAAGGAAAAATGTGCCGAGCAGGATTTCTGCATCCCTTCAACGCAAATGGTTGTTTTGCATGACCCGTGTGCAACCACGTATAAACAATTGTGTAAGTTTTGCTTATCTGTCATTTTGCGTATGTTGCCATTTGTCAAACTGGAAAGATTGACATTGATTTATCTTGTAACACTGCCATTTGTCAACCTTTTAACACTGCGATTTGTCAAAATATGCAGCTACAAATCACTAGCACTATCTATTTTTGGCAACTAAAATCACTAGCACTGTTCATATGGACACCACTAGCAGGTGTGAGTTCATGGACACATATGCAAATGTACCATTGATTACATACAACAAGTCATCAACCCACAACGACAACGAGGATACATGTTGGATTATAGATCATTTCCAACAAAACATTCTAGTAAAGTTTTTCTCACAACACAAATAACAAAGTGATGAAATGAACTTCAGCTCAACCACTCGTCGGTGTTGGAAATGCTTGCTTTGAACCAGAAGTGATTCTCTGGGAAGGGCCAACTACTGTCAATATGGAGACCAACGCAGGACTAATCATCAAGGCTGAAGCGCCCTATGCCACAACTCGAGCGCCCCCCTTGGCGGCATCACTTCGGCAAAGAACGGCAGGAATCGGATCCACGTGCGCGGTGGCATCGCCGCCCACACCATGAGTTCTCGCGAGGAACCCTCTGCGTGCATTCACGGGGCGGCGGCGTGCGCCACCACTGTACGGCCATCGCGGCCATGGCGCGAGAGGCGTCGGTCGCTGCCTCCTCCTTCGGAGCCTCCTGCCTGAGCATACAAGGGCAGCGGGTAGCCCGGGGGAGGCCGCTCGTACCAAGGCCTTGTCACCTCTGGCCTCACGATGATGTCGCGGGAGCGGACCGGCCTCTTCTTCGGTGGGAGTGGCCCAAGTTCTTCACGGGAGGTTTTCCCCTTCTCGGCGGCGGAGAACTTCTTTATCGGCGCCATGGGTGTCGCAGCAAGGAGGAGGAAGAAGAAGCAAGCGGGACAAATGAAGAGATGAGCAACGGTGGCTCCGCTCCCTCCTCATTTATAGCTAGAGGGAGGCCAACCGCTGGCCTCCATGATCTAAGGGAATGATGATTTTCTTCTGCATGCAGCAGGGTCTCCTCAAGTCGAGGGAGTTGCTGAGGCAGTGTGGGGAAGCAGAGACGCTCACGACCTATCAATCGCCACGCGTCAGTCGAGGCCGCAGGCTATTGGGGCCCGCCGTGCTCCGCACTTGACCCTTGGCTTCGCCTCGAAGCCAAGTCCGAGCGTGCCTTGGGCCTGGGGGCTACTGTCGGCGTCCTAGGAACGGGGGTACCTAGACTTGCCTGCCTGCGGCCCAGGGTGTGGCTTGTCCAGCGGCCTAGTACGTCCCATCTTCATCGAAAACCACTCAAGAGCCTCGCGAGGGGCCAAGCCTCACGAGGCGGACGACGCCAAGTCCTCCTGGGGCAGCTTCCCTAGGATGGCTCATGAGGAGCGGAGATATCTATGCAAGGTGCACCTCGTGAGGATCACGTGACGTGAGCATGACGACCAAGGCCAGGCGGGCGCCAGCGGGTACAGGGTGCCAGTTTCCTCTTTGGTGCTAAAGAGGCAAGCGCAGGCGAGGAGTCCCGAGGCATCAGGCAAAGGTTTCCATATCGGTGCAACAAGACCAAGACCAATAGGACGGCAGGACGGAGGTCACCGCGGAGCCCACAATGGCGTCACCACGAGACCCTTTGGCATGCGAATACCACCTTTTGTCAGGACAACTTGTACTAGTTGTCTCCCTTTGAAATTGGCCGTTGTGGGATCCCTTCCCTCCTGAACATTTGGGAAGAGGACCCGGGCCTCTAGAAAAAGGACTAGCCACCACCTTAGCAAGATATGGATGATTCAGACCATCCCCACACACAAGCTCATCGAGCTAAGGAACTCCTCTCCTCAGGAGGCTGTTCATCCCTTGTACTAGTTCATCCTCAGCCTACGAGGCAATCCACCACACCACACTGGAGTAGGGTATTGCACCACAATGGTGGCCCGAACCAGTATAAACTCTCGTGTCTCTTGTTCCTTGGGTTTGGCGAGCTAGGCCTAGAGATCGTTGCGAGAGTAAGAGAGAGAGAGAGAGAGATCTTCGTGTGCACCCTAGTGTTCTAACCTCAAGGGTTTGCCGGAATCCACGATCCGACAAAATTGTTTGTAAGTGGTTGCACACGGGTCATCCAAAAGAAGCGTTTGCGTTGAAGAGATGCACAAATCCTGCTCTCACTTTGCATATGGTGTTCTACCTAAAATGTTTGCGATCAAGAGCCGCAAAAATCTTGGTTGGCACATTTTCCCTTGGCTTCCTGGGGAAGCTCCCGGTTTGTATACGGGTTTTCTAACTAAAACGTTTGCGATGAGTGTTTTATATTTAAAAACCATTGACATTTTTTTCAATAGAAAATCGTTTGATAAGTCTGTACATTAAGAGAGAAAAACGCAAGTTTTCTGAAACCATATCTTTCATTCAGTCATACTGTGAATTTATATTCATATGATCGAGACGTAGTATTAAACCCAAGAAAAAAACTATTTTCAGCGACGGCGGAGGCAGCGTGCTGCGCTGTCGTTGTCCTCCTCTGGCATGCCGTTGTTGAAGTCTTCAATGCAGCACAGAATGTTCTTCACATGTAAATCAAACATCATGTCGTCCCGGGGTCGACGGGCGGGGCACGAGAGGTCGGCAGCTGGCGGAGCTGAGAGGTAGCGTTCGACGGCGGCGTCCCATGCCATTGAGGGGGCATGCACAGAGAGGAAGGCGGGCAGCCATGGAAGTCAAAGGGCTCGCTTCCTAGTGAGCCTGCGTAGCGTACAGCTCGCACACTTCCCGGTGAGCCTGCAGATTCGAGGACAGCTTGCACGCCTCTCGGTTAGCCTGCTCACCGAACTGCGCTCGCATGCCTCCCATTCAGTCAAGGTCAAGCAGCTGTCCGCATGGCACCTCCTACAGCCATTAAAACCAAGACACGTGGTGTCACATGAATGGTTAACAGAACGCACACAGTTTGAATTACACAAACATTTAAGATATAAAAGTGGCAGCTATTTTTTCAAAATGCCTTTGTTGGCTGTCATTATTCGAGTGCGCCTTCTCTCAAATTGGACACGAAAAATACCACAGCATGGCGGGTGCCATTCCATGATAGCATGCCAAGTTTCATGAATTTCAGACGAGTGTTGGATTTGCTGGAATTTAAAAATAAAGTATCTCAACATTTTGCCGGCAATCAACGGTGCCCTGGTGTTTGAAATTCATTCCCATTTCTTGCATGGGACCTAAGCATGCACCCAAGGACACATATTTGACTTTTCTACCAATTTATATGCACGGCAGCATGTGCATATGGTTCGAATTTGAATTATGCACATAAATGCATTGAAAACTCAGCTAATGCATAAAAATGTCCAAACAAACCCCGAAAAATCACAAAAATTAACACAACACTCTTGTTGTTCTATGTTGACACGAGAGAAAATTTGAAAGCAATAAGAGGCAATGGATATCGTTTCGTCCCCGAAGGTGGGACGTTCCCTACCGAAACCATCATGCTTGTTGTTAGAAGCTCTGGTTTGTGAGAAGCATATACCCAAACATGCCCCAAATGGGACAAAAAATTTACCACGGCATGCTGATGCCGCTCCAAGATAGCATGCCAAGTTTCATAAATTTCATACGAGTTTTGGATTTACTAGAATTTAAAAACAAGGTAACTCCATGTTTTGCCGGCAATCAAAGGTGCCCTGGTGTTTGAATTTCATTCACATTTCTTGCATGGGACCTAAGCATGCACCCAAGGGCACAGATTTGATTTTTCAACCAATTTATATGCACTGGAGCATGTGCATGTAGTTCAAATTTGAATTATGCACATAAATGCATTGAAAACTCAGTTAATGCATAAAAAATTTTCCAAACGAACCCCGAAAAATCATAAAAATTGACAGAACACTCATGTTGTTCTATGTTGACACGAGAAAATTGTTGAAAGCAATAAGAGGTAATGCATATCGTTTTGTCCCCAAAGGTGGGACGTTCCCTACCGAAACCATCATGCTTGTTGTGAGACGCTCTAGTTTATCAGAAGCATATACCCAAACCTGCCCCAAATGGGACAAAAAATTACCACGGCATGTTGATGCCGCTCCATGATAGCATGCCAAGTTTCATGAATTTCAGACGAGTTTTGGATTTACTAGAATTTAAAAACCAGGTATCTCAATGTTTGCGGCCGAGTGACGGTGGCACGGTGCTTCACATTCATTCCCATTTCTTGCATGGGACCTAAGCATGCAACCAAGAACACATATTTGAATTTTCAACCAATTTAGATCCATTAGAGCATATGCATGTAATTCAAATTTGAACTATGCACATAAATGGATTGAAAACTCAATTAATGCATAAAAATATCCAAACGAACCCTGAAATATCCAAAATTTGACACAACACTCCTGTTGTTCTATGTTGACACTAGGAAAAAAATTGAAATCGAGAAGAGGCAACGGATATCGTTTCATCCAGCAAGGTGAAATGTTCCCTACCGAAAACATCACACTTCTTGTGAGAAGCTCTGATTTATGAGAAGCTTATACCCAAACTTGCCCCAAATGGGACAAGAAATTTACCACGGCATGTTGATGCCGCTCCATGATAGCATGCCAAGTTTCATGAATTTCAGATGAGTTTTGGATTTACTAGAATTTAAAAACAAGGTATCTCAATGTTTGCGACCGAGTGAAGGTGGCAGGGTGCTTGACATTCTTTCCCATTTATTGCATGGGACCTAAGCATGCAACCAAGAACACATACTTGAATTTTCAACCAATTTATATGCATTAGAGCATGTGCATGTAGTTCAAATTTGAATTATGCACATAAATGCATTGAAAAATCAATTAATGCATGTCCAAACGAACCCCGAAATATCCCAAAAATTAACACAACACTCCTGTTGTTCTATGTTGACACTAGGAAAAAAATTGAAATCAAGAAGAGGCAATGGATATTGTTTCGTCCAGAAAGGTGAAACGTTCCCTACCGAAACCATCATGCTTGTTGTGAGAAGCTCTGGTTTGTGAGAAGCATATACCCAAACCTGCCCCAAATGGGACAACAAAATTTACCACGGCATATTGATGCCGCTCCATGATAGAATGCCAAGTTTCATGAATTTCAAACGAGCTTTGGATTTACTAGAATTTAAAAACCAAGTATCTCAATGTTTGCGGCCGAGTGACGGTGGCAGGGTGCTTGACGTTCATTCCCATTTCTTGCATGGGACCTAAGCATGCAACCAAGGACACAGATTTGAATTTTCAACCAATTTATATGCATTAGAGCATGTGCATGTAGTTCAAATTTGAATTATGCACATAAATGCATTGAAACTTAAATTAATGCATAACAATGTCCAAACAAACCCCCCAAAATTCAAAAAATTGACACAACACTCCTGTTGTTCTATGTTGACACTAGGAAAAAAATTTGAAATCGAGAACTGGCAACGGATATCATTTCATCCGGAAAGGTGAAACGTTCCCTACCGAAATCATCACACTTGTTGTGAGAATCTCTGGTTTATGAGAAGCTTATACCCAAACCTACCCCAAATGGGACAAAAATTTTACCATGACATGTTGATGCCGCTCCATGATAGCATGCCAAGTTTCATAAAAGTATGTCGGCGTTTACCGGAGAGCCACAATGCCGTGGTGTTCAAAATCCATCCCCATTTCGTGCATGGGACATAAGAATAAACCCATAAACACATTTATGATTTTACAACCCATGTTCGTGCACCGGAGCATGTGCATGTAGTTTAATTTTGAATTGTGCACCTGAAATGGCTAGAAAACCAATTTAATGTATAAAATGTTCAAATGAGCCTGGATAATTCCAATTCTTTTATGACACACATATAGTTGCATGTTCACTGCAGATAAAAGGTCTAGCAATTCAAACACTCTCCATTGCCGCTATGAGCCCATTATGTAATTCAAATCAAGATGAAAAATCAAGTAGATCGCACGTAGTTTATTATCACCAACTGTGTGAGATGTAGCACAAAATATCCTGGAGCACCGTCGGTGTATAGTACGCCTATGGCTTACGCGAGAAGGTGCGTCGGCTATAGTCCACAGCTGGCGTCTCAAGCACACTAGCTCGCTCCCCAAATATCATTCACTGTTCATTCGTCGCTGGTGAAAGATGGGCACGTGGACCCGCATCATGAGGGCAACTTCGGTGGCCCACTCCGGTGAGAGCGCAGCCGTAGCCGCCATGCGCGTGCTAACAAGGTGCATGAGCGTGGCCGCAATCTGCGACTGGGCGGCCAAGGCAGCCCAAACGGCCACTGTTGCTTCTCAGGTGGCAGTAGCAACATCTGCCTTGGGGATAACAACTGGTGAGAGCGGCACAACAGTTGTCCGTTCCGCAATGGCGGCCTTAGCCCTGATGGAGGCCTCCCACGACCATGTCGAGGCCGCCCAAGCCCATCTCGTGGCGGTGACCGCACAAATCGAACGAAGCTTCTCCGACAATGGCCGGCAACCCACGGCCGACGAGCTGGCAATCGCCGAGAGCGTTCAAGCAGCCGTCCATTCCTCTGCCGCATACCTTGCAACGACGCAGCTTGTCGAAGCCCATATCGCGGTCGCCCACGCCACCTCATGGCGGCCTTTTCCAAAGAGATGGCGGACAAGGATGGCGAGATGCTTGCCGAGTATGGTGCGATGGATGCCATGGAGCCCCTTCCCCAGGAGACCGTCAGGCACGAGCTGGACATGGAGGCCGCGGCGGAGATCGACGAGCACCAGCCGTAGTAGTACTCTTTGTTTTGTTTAATTAAGAGCGTCGGTCTTTAATTTGTTTAGGTCAGCCAGCTCTGTTTAATTGCTGAACTTGCTCGATTAAGAAGTGTGGATGTGCTGTAGTCTGATTTGTATACCCAAATTATGCAATGACGTGGATCACCACTGTAAGCATGGAAATTCGAACCAAAATTTTGACATTCAAACTCATCACATGCGGGTTAAGCTATCTAAATCGTTTGTGATGTTCACATATCGTACACAGTTCTGAATAAGGGACCATGTCTGATGACACTTTGTGCGCCAGTTTTTTTGCTAAAGCGATTCCAAATTTTCGGCTTCCGCGGAAATATCTACCTCCCTGCCCCCTCCCCCTTACCAAAAGCCACATTTCCCTTGTTTCCGCCTTCCTTTCCAAGTTGAAACCTTCACTCCTTGCTTGCAGCGCCGCCTCCTCGCCGGCGACCCTCCTTCATGCCGCTCGACCTCGTTTATCTAGGCAGGTAATCCACACCCGACCCCCATCCTCCTTCCACATCCCACATGCTCCGACCGCCGGCACGAGCGCGACACCTTCCTCCCAAAGCACCAACCCCTCCAAAAAATAAGCGCCACCCTAAGCCATGGTGAACGCAGTATAGCCAGGATCTCAAGGAGCATTTGGCAGCGGAGAAGCAAATCACAGCCGCACGCACGGATGAGGTCGCGATGGCTGCCATTCGTGCCAACCCCCAGATCTTGGAGGAGCACCTTGCCATTTGCTAGCTACTCCAGTTAAGCATGCTTGGTTTACCCATTGCGTGTGTTGCTCATGCCTTTCCTTCACAAATTCTAGTGAATTGTGCTATTTAATTTTACCATGCAATTTGTTGCTCTAGTGTATATGTTTTATATGTCGTGCAGTGTGGTGCTCACTTAATAACTGTTTGGTTAATTAGTTGTAGTCTTTAATTAACTGTTTGGTTCAATTATGCAAATGTGATGTTCAATTCTTCAGGCTGCAATTTTGTATTGTCTTCCATGTGAGAAATAAATCAAATTTATCTTTACAAAATACATGAGAAACGAATACAATTGCTATATTTCCATGTTGTCAAGCATGCTTGGTTTGGTTATACATTGTGCAATGTGATGCTCAATTAACATTTGGTTCTTTTGTGTTGTGGTGTTTAGTTAACTGTTTGGTTCAATTCTGCAATACGATGTTCAATAGTTGTGGGTGCATTCTGTTATTGTATACCATGTGAGGAATAAATTGAATTTGGTTGTAGTTAATACACGATAAACAAATACAATTTCTATATTTCCAAGTTGTTAAGCATTCTTGGTTTGGTTAACTGTCTGTACTTCTATTAGGAGTATGTTATATTGTGCAATGTGGTGACAGTTAATGTTTGGTTGTTTTGGTGTTTAGTTAACTACTTAGTTCAATTCTGCAATGCGATGTCCAATTGTCGTGGGTAGAATTTTGTATTGTTGTGCAAGTGAGGAATAAATCGAATTTGGCTGCACTTAATACATGAGAAACATATACAAGTGCTATATTTCCTAGTTCTTAATCATGCTTGGTTTGGATAAATGGGTTTTCCATGTGGCTTGAATTAATCTGATGAATCTGCAATGTGCTTATTTTTCATCAACATATTTTACTGATAGCATGTGAACCCTTACTTAACCCGATGACTAACTACCTTATATGTGTTGCAGGGAAACAATGGGAAGCACTGAGGTTTACAATCAAGGTTAGCATGTGCATGGTCCATTGTCTAATAGCACATTATTGTGCAATTGTAGGAACCATAATATTTAGGTTTTTAACAATTTGGTCTTGCACATGTAGGTCCTGCTGTCAGAGGTTTTGACCAACTGTTCGACCCTTTTTGCATATGGGGAAATGAGTTGTCCATGAATATCAATCAAATCAAGAAACTCAGAAAGATTGTTAGGACAAAGAAATTAGCGACAAAAAACAACAAGATCTTTGTCTGCACAATGAAGAAGACATCAATTCACTACAAGATGGTACTAACTATTATACCTTGCCTATTTTTATTCCTTTGCCCCCTTTCCAATATAGAGAAGATATTATGCACATCCTTGTTTTCAGGCCTTTCCAAAGCAGTTCACTGATAATTACCTCTCAAATCACCTCTATGGTCAGGAGGCGAGGAAGGTTTTCATACAACACCCACAGTTCAATATTGAAGTGTTCCTGAAGAGGACAAAGGATGGATGGTCAATCATCCACAGGCACTAGCCTATAGTTGCAAAGACCTTCAACATGAATGAAGGCTCAATATTCGCCTTCTGCTTCAGCTGTTTCCTAGATGAGATGCATATGTCTATATACCGTCTATGATGCTAATTTCGAAAGGTTCTACATGTTGCATGTGAAACTTGGTGCTGGTGCATTTGTGTAATGGGGTAGCTGAGTGCTGAAGCTATATCAGGTTGTACTCTGATGTATTTCAATTATGAAATTCTGCTTCCTTAATATGGAAATGAAATATATTATGTGCTTAATATGAATGTCAATTAGATTAATAAATGGATTATTAATAATAGGACAATTAGCCTGATAATGGTGAATTAGCTTGCTAATTGGGTTTTGCTATTGCAAACGGTTATTGAAAAGATAACGTGGGCGATGACCTCAGGCAACGCATACAGTTTCTCGGAATAAACTGTGTTGGATCAGTGAACAATCACACACGACTTTCTCTTGAAAATTGTTTGCATTAGGCCACCTTACGCAAACGTTTACCACATAAAAACTGTGTGTGATGGATACCCTTTGCCACAAAGTTTCTTCTATGCATCGTGTGTGATGCATTCAATAACGCAAAAGATAAAATTGTTATTATCGTGTGCAATGGCAACACTATCACAAACGATTTAATGGGGAAAATTGTGTGTGATGTACCTATGAACGGAAACGTTTTCCTTGAAGCGACTGTGTGGGATGTACATACGAACGGAAAAATTTAGTGGGGACTGACTGTGTGGGATGTACTTGCGACCAGAATCAATTTTTCCTGTATAATTGTATTTCTTTTAGCTCTACTGTACGTATTTCTGTATTTGAGCGCTCGTCGGTCGCACATGAACTCATTTTGCCGAGCGTGTGTACCAGGAGGGCATATCCCCGACGGTTTCTGGGTCATGTGGGAAGGACCCCCTATCGCCGTCACTCACTAGGCGACGGTTCCAAATGTCGTCGCGGAAAGGGGTTAAAAACCGTTTGTATAGCACTGACGTGTACCAGTGTATTCGATTCTTTTGGTCTAGGTGGCCTAAATTGGATTTGACGCTTCCCATGTCCACCTCGCTGTAGACCAGAGCACAGCCCCAAATCTTCTTCTTGTAACAAGTTTGTTATTATATATGAAGCAATCATAATCTCGAGCATTGATTTTCTATACACAACATTTACTCATTGACAGAAAATGGACCAAAAGATTAGTCCTAACATTTTCAAGCACAACAAATACAAAGACTGGAGAAAAAGTATTCAGTACATGATAAAATCTATCGCATGATCTTCCAGTTTTATTTGTTCATGAACTTATTCTTTCCCTAATAACAATGCAATCTCCATCTCAAGGTTGTAATCTTGCATTCAATTCAATTCGTTCATTCCACAACAAACAAAATTTCTTGTTGGTGCTTGTCTCAAGGTTCGAGGCTTGAGGAGGGGATCTCGTGCTTACCATCCTTCTCGAAGAGGAGATCCCACTGGAGGAGGGGATCCAACCAGATGAGGCGAGCATGGGTCTCCGCGCCTCAATCAGGCCAGAGGGAGCCGTCGTTGCCGCCGATGGAGCACGTTGTGGTCAGATATGAGAGGGAGGGGCATCTAGATCGGGCTGGGGGAAGGGAGGGTGTGGGGACGATGGTGGTGGTAGATGGTGGTGCAGGGGGGAGATCGACCTACCACCAGTTGCCACTTTTGCGTGGCGAGGCGAGTCGGGCGGCTGGGTGGACTTTTGCCGGTGCTGATCATGGTGAATCCATGGGGCGCTGCGTAGGCGTGCGGGTGACCTTTCTTTTTTCCCAATCACGAACCATTATTTGGACATGATTGCGGGTTAATTATAAAATACTATAGGGATCTTTTCGCAAAAAGTGTGCGACGGTGAACCTGACTGACTCAATCCGTGATTTATTATTACGGAAAGATAGTTGCTCATGACATGCTTAAGTAGTTAGGAGTGGATAATGATTTATCTTAGATGTCAACATGCATTAAAATGGTTGTGACGTAGTATGATGATATGGTATCCTCCTATAAATGTTTCAAGTGGCTTGACTTGGCACATGTTCACGCATGTAGTTCATTCAAAACCAACATAGCTTCCATGATATTTGATGTCTACTACACAACCTTCTTCTTGTAGACGTTGTTGGGCCTCCAAGTGCAGAGGTTTGTAGGACATTAGCAAATTTCCCTCAAGTGGATGACCTAAGGTTTATCAATCCATGGGAGGCATAGGATGAAGATGGTCTCTCTCAAACAACCCTGTAACCAAATAACAAAGAGTCTCTTGTGTCCCCAACACACCCAATACAATGGTAAATTGTATATGTGCACTAGTTCGGCGAAGAGATGGTGATACAAGTGCAATATGGATGGTAGATATAGGTTTTTGTAATCTGAAAATATAAAAACAGCAAGGTAGCAAGTGATAAAAGTGAGCACAAACGGTATTGCAATGCTAGGAAACAAGGCCTAGGGTTCATACTTTCACTAGTGCAAGTTCTCTCAACAATAATAACATAATTGGATCTTATAATTATCCGTCAACATGCAACAAAGAGTCACTCCAAAGTCACTAATAGCGGAGAACAAACGAAGAGATTATGGTAGGGTACGAAACCACCTCAAAGTTATCCATTCTGATCGATCTATTCAAGAGTCCGTAGTAAAATAACACGAAGCTATTCTTTCCGTTCAATCTATCATAGAGTTCGTACTACAATAACACCTTAAGACACAAGTCAACCAAAACGCTAATGTCACCTATATATATTCTGCTCCTTGGCGTTTTTAGGGTATATGGACATATATAGGCGAAAGAAGTCGGTCAGGGGAGCCACGAGGGGCCCACGAGGGTGGGGGGGTGCGCCCAGGGTGGTAGGGCGCGCCTCCCTGCCTCGTGCCTCCCTTGAAGCTTCCCTGACGTCTACTCCAAGTCTCCTGGATTGCTTCCGTTCCAAAAATAAGTTCCGTGAAGTTTCAGGTCAATTGGACTCCGTTTGATTTTCCTTTTCTGCGATACTCTAAAACAAGGAAAAAAACAGAAACAGAAACTAGCACTAGGCTCTAGGTTAATAGGTTAGTCCCAAAAGTCATATAAAATAGCATATAAATGCATATAAAACATCCAAGGTTGATAATATAATAGCATGGAACAATAAAAAATTATAGATACATTGGAGACGTATCAAGCATCCCCAAGCTTAATTCCTACTCGTCCTCGAGTAGGTAAATGATAAAAACAGAATTTTTGATGTGGAATGCTACCTAACATATTTATCCATGTAGTTCTCTTTGTTGTGGCAAGAATATTAAGATCCATAAGATTCAAGACAAAAGTTTAATATTGACATAAAAACAATAATACTTCAAGCATACTAACAAAGCAATCATGTCTTCTCAAAATAACATGGCCAAAGAAAGCTATCCCTACAAAATCATATAGTCTGGCTATGCTCTATCTTCACCACACAAAATATTTAAATCATGCACAACCCCGATGACAAGCCAAGCAATTGTTTCATACTTCTGATGTTCTCAAACTTTTTCAATCTTCACGCAATATATGAGCGTGAGCCATGAATATAGCACTATATGTGGAATAGAAGGGTGGTTGTGGAGAAAAAAAAGGAAAAGATAGTCTCACATCAACTAGGCATCAACGGACTATGGAGATGCCCATCAATAGATATCAATGTGAGTGAGTAGGGATTGCCATGCAACGGATGCACTAGAGCTATAAGTGTATGAAAGCTCAACAAAAGAACTAATTGGGTGTGCATCCAACTTGCTTGCTCAAGAAGACCTAGGGCAATTTTGAGGAAGCCCATCATTGGAATATACAAGCCAAGTTCTATAATGTAAAATTCCCACTAGTATATGAAAGTGACAACATAGGAGACTCTCTATCATGAAGATCATGGTGCTACTTTGAAGCACAAGTGTGGTAAAAGGATAGTAGCATTGCCCCTTCTCTCTTTTTCTCTCATTTCACCTTTTCCCTTTTTTCTCTCCCTTTTTTACTTGGGCCTTTTCTCTCTTTTTTATGGCCTCTTTTTTATTTTTTATTTTCGTCCGGAGTCTCATCCCGACTTGTGGGGAATCATAGTCTCCATCATCCTTTCCTCACTGGGACAATGCTCTAATAATGATGATCATCACACTTTTATTTACTTACAACTCAAGAATTACAACTCGATACTTAGAACAAAATATGAATCTATATGAATGCCTCCGGTGGTCTACCGGGATGTGCAATGACTCATGAGTGACATGTATGAAAGAATTATGAACGATGGCTTTGCCACAAATACGATGTCAACTACATGATCATGCGAAGCAATATGACAATGATGAAGCATGCCATAACAAACGGAACGGTGGAAAGTTGCATGGCAATATATCTCAGAATGGCTATGGAAATGCCATAATAGGTAGGTATGGTGGCTGTTTTGAGGAAGTTATATGGTGGGTTTATGGTACCGGCGAAAGTTGCGCGGTACTAGAGAGGCTAGCAATGGTGGAAGGGTGAGAGTGCGTATAACCCATGGACTCAACATTAGTCATAAAGAACTCACATACTTATTGCAAAAATCTATTAGTTATCAAAACAAAGTACCACGCGCATGCTCCTAGGGAGATATATTGGTAGGAAAATACCATCGCTCGTCCCCGACTGCCACTCATAAGGAAGACAATCAATAAATAAATCATGCTTCGACTTCATCACATAACGGTTCACCATACGTGCATGCTACGGGAATCACAAACTTTAACACAAGTATTTCTCAAATTCACAACTACTCAACTAGCATAAATCTAATATCACCATCTTCATATCTCAAAACAATTATCAAGTATCAAACTTCTCATAGTATTCAATGCACTTTATATGAAAGTTTTTATTATATCCCAGTTGGATGCCTATCATATTAGGACTAGTTTCATAACCAAAGCAAACTACCATGCTGTTATAAAGAATCTATAAGTGAAGCATGAGAGTTCATCTATTTCTAAAAAATAAAACCACCACCATGCTCTAAAAAGATATAAGTGAAGCACTAGAGCAATGACAAACTAGTCCGAAAGATATAAGTGAAGATCAATGAGTAGTTGAATAATTATGCAACTATGTGAAGACTCTCTAACATCTAAGAATTTCAGATCTTGGTGTTTTATTCAAACAGCAAGAAAAGCAAAAGAAAATAAAATAACGCTCCAAGCAAAACACATATCATGTGGTGAATAAAAATATAGCTCCAAGTAAAGTTACCGATGAACGAAGACGAAAGAGGGATGCCTTCCGGGGCATCCCCAAGCTTAGGCTCTTGGTTGTCCTTGAATATTACCTTGGGGTGCCTTTGGCATCCCCAAGCTTAGGCTCTTGCCACTCCTTATTCCATAGTCCATCGAATCTTTATGCAAAACTTGAAACTTGAAAAGTTCACAACACAAAACTTAACAGAAAACTCGTAAGCTCCGTTAGTATAAGAAAATAAATCACCACTTAGGTACTATTGTGAACTCATTCTAAATTCATATGGGTGTAATATATACTGTATTACAACTTCTCTATGGTTCATACCCTCCGATACTACTCATAGATTCATCAAAATAAGCAAACAACACATAGAAAACAGAATCGGTCAAAAACAGAAAAGTATGTAGTAATCTGTAGGTTTCGAATACTTATGTAACTCCAAAAATCCTGAGAAATTAGGAAGTCCTAGGAAATTTGTTTATTAATGTACTGCAAGTTGAATTGGTATTTTATATCGCTCTCTGGTAAGAAATGAAAATTATTATCGTGAGCGCATACTTTCTGTTTTTTACAGCAAGATCAAATAACAATCACCCAAGAAGGTCCTAAAGGCTTTACTTGGCACAAACACTAATTAAAACATAAAACCACATCTAAACAGAGGCTAGATGAATTATTTATTACTAAACAGGAACAAAAAGCAAGGAATAAAAATAAAATTGGGTTGCCTCCCAACAAGCGCTATCGTTTAACGCCCCTAGCTAGGCATGATGATTTCAATGATGCTCACATAAAAGATAAGAATTGTAACATAAAGAGAGCATCATGAAGAATATGACTAGCACATTTAAGTCTAACCCTCTTCCTATGCATAGGGATTTTGTGAGCAAACAACTTATGGGAACAATAATCAACTAGCATAGGAGGGCAAAACAAGCATAACTTCAAAACTTTAAGCACATAGAGAGGAAACTTGATATTATTGCAATTCCTACAAGCACATGTTCCTCCCTCATAATAATTTTCAGTAGTATCATGAATGAATTCAACAATATAACCATCACATAAAGCATTCTTTTCATGATCTACAAGCCTAGAAAATTTACTACTCACCACAACTTCTTCTCATGAATAGTAGTGGGAGCAAACCCAGCAAAATAAATATCATGTGAGGCATAATCCAATTGAAAACTAAAATCGTGATGACAAGTTCCATGGTTATCATTAATCTTTATAGCATACATGTCATCACAATAATCATCATAGGTAGCAACTTTGTTCTCATAATCAATTGGAACCTCTTCCGAAATAGTGGATTCATCACTAAATAAAGTCATGACCTCTCCAAAAACACTTTCATCAATATAATCATCATAAATAGGAGGCATGCTTTCATCATAATAAATTTGCTCATCAAAACTTGGGGGACAACAAATATCATCTTCATCAAACATAGCTTCCCCAAGCTTGTGGCTTTGCATATCATTAGCATCATGGATATTCAAGGAATTCATACTAACAACATTGCAATCATGCTCATCATTCAAATATTTAGTGCCAAACATTCTAATTCATTCTTCTTCTAGCACTTGAGCACAATTATCGGAATCCTTATTTTCATGAAAGACATTAAAAAGATGAACCATATGAGGTACCCTTTATTCCATTTTTTGTAGTTTTATTTTATAGACTAAACTAGTGATAAAACAAGAAACTAAAAGATTCGATTGCAAGATCTAAAGATATACCTTAAGCGCTAACCTCCCCGGCAACGGCGCCAGAAAAGAGCTTGATGTCTACTACACAACCTTCTTCTTGTAGACGTTGTTGGGCCTCCAAGTGCAGAGGTTTGTAGGACAGTAGAAAATTTCCCTCAAGTGGATGACCTAAGGTTTATCAATCCGTGGGAGACATAGGATGAAGATGGTCTCTCTCAAACAACCCTGCAACCAAATAACAAAGAGTCTCTTGTGTCCCCAACACACCCAATTCAATGGTAAATTGTATAGGTGCACTAGTTCGGTGAAGAGATGGTGATACAAGTGCGATATGGATGGTAGATATAGGTTTTTGTAATCTAAAAATATAAAAACAGCAAGGTAGCAAGTGATAAAAGTGAGCACAAACGGTATTGCAATGCTAGGAAACAAGGCCTAGGGTTCATACTTTCACTAGTGCAAGTTCTCTCAACAATAATAACATAATTGGATCATATAACTATTCCTCAACATGAAACAAAGAGTCACTCCAAAGTCACTAATAGCGAAGAACAAACGAGGAGATTATGGTAGGGTACGAAACCACCTCAAAGTTATCCTTTCTGATCGATCTATTCAAGAGTCTGTAGTAAATAACACGAAGCTATTCTTTCCGTTCAATCTATCATAGAGTTCATACTACAATAACACCTTAAGACACAAATCAACCAAAACCCTAATGTCACCTAGATACTCCAATATCACCTCAAGTATCCGTGGGTATGATTATACGATATGCATCACACAATCTCAGATTCATCTATTCAACCAACACAAAGAACTTCAAAGAGTGCCCCAAAGTTTCTACCGGAGAGTCAAGACGAAAACGTGTGCCAACCCCTATGCATAAGTTCACAAGGTCACGGAACTCGCAAGTTGATCACCAAAACATACATCAAGTGGATCATATGATATCCCATTGTCACCACAGATAAGCACGTGCAAAACATACATCAAGTGTTCTCAAATCCTTAAAGACTCAATCCGATAAGATAACTTCGAAGGGAAAACTGAATTCATCACAAGAGAGTAGAGGGGGAGAAACATCATAACATCCAACTATAATAGCAAAGCTCGTGATACATCAAGATCGTATCACCTCAAGAACATGAGAGAGAGAGATCAAACACATAGCTACTGGTACATACCCTCAGCCCCGAGGGAGAACTACTCCTTCCTCGTCATGGAGAGCGCCGGGATGATGAAGATGGCCACCAGAGAGGGATTCCCCCCTCCGGCAGGGTGCCGGAATGGGTCTAGATTGGTTTTCGGTGGCTACGGAGGCTTCTGGCGGTGGAACTCCCGATCTATTCTTCTCCTTGGTGTTTTAGGGTATATGGACATATATAGGCGAAAGAAGTCGGTCAGGGGAGCCACGAGGGGCCCACGTGGGTGGGGGCGCGCCCAGGGATGTAGGGCGCTCCTCCCTGCCTCGTGCCTCCCTCAAAGCTTCCCTGATGTCTACTCCAAGTCTCCTGGATTGCTTCCATTCCAAAAATAAGTTCCATGAAGTTTCAAGTCAATTGGACTCCGTTTGATTTTCCTTTTCTGCGATACTCTAAAGCAAGGAAAAACAGAAACTAGCACTAGGCTCTAGGTTAATAGGTTAGTCCCAAAAATCATATAAAATAGCATATAAATGCATATAAACATCCAAGGTTGATAATATAATAGCATGGAACAATAAAAAATTATAGATACGTTGAAGACGTATCAATATTTTTGTTCATGGTGCTTATATCCTACTCATGCTAGTATTCAATGTTAGTTGTTCATAATGCATGATCATGACCGTTTTCGCTCTCTAGTTGGTCGCTTCTCAACCTAACTACTAACCTTCGCCTGTACTAAGCGGGAATACTGCTTGTCCATCGAAATGCTTAAACCAAAGTTATTCCAGATGAGTCCACTATATCTACCTATATGCGGTATTACCCTGTCGTTCCAAGTAAATTTGCAAGTGCCACCTCTAAAAATTCAAATGAAAATTTGTTTTGTGTGCCCGGAGCGCTCATGGAAGGACAGGGGTGGTCAGTGGGTTATTGTAACACCCTAAGACTGACGCTCCAAAAGGATTCCAGTTATTTCATTGTCGTCGTGTGTTTTATTTGGCTTGTTGCATTTCATCATGGCATCATGTGCATTGCATCCTCATGTTTTCATAAAACTCGTCGCCGTGTGTAGTTGCCGCTTCTGCTTTTGTCTCTGGTGTCCTTTGTTAGACCAACTGAGTTTTTTTCGAGTCCTTCTTGTCTGACTGCCTAACATCTTTGCACAGTGCACAGACCCCATCACGCGCGTCCGAAAACTTCCCCGAACCCGAACCAGGTTGTCGTTACCGATGAGTCCGGATCATCTCCAGATATCCATAAAACATCTTCGGTTTCTTGTTGGACTCTCCTAACCTATTTATGTCGGACTGTCCGATTACGATTGGAGGGACCGATTAGCCCCTAACCTAACTACTCGCTATATATATCAGCCTAACCCTAGCCCCTAGTTTTCCCATCCATCATTTCCTCCCCGCCGCCGCAAAACCTTCACCTTCTCTCCTCATCGTTTTCCCCTACAGCCCAATCCCGACAGCCTCTCTCCATCCTCAGGATCCTCTCATTCCCCACCATGCCAACCATCAACCACACCCATATCCAATCCATCCATGCAGCCCCGTGCCCGAGCTCGTCCTCGAGCATGACCCCGCCCCTGCTCAATGCTGGCAACCAGCTCTATGCCTTGTCCTCGAGCTCGACCTGGCCTGCCTTCCTCACCCTCGTCCCTGACCTCCTCCTCGCCAAATCCCCATCACCCGCATCATCTGAGTCCTCGCCGAGTCGTCGGGCTCCTTCTCTGCCCCGGATCACAGGAGCTCGAGGGCCTCCGTGCTCCTCTGCTCCAGGAGCTCGTCCCCGCCGCTTCGACCTCCAACGACCACTAGGTTGGTGCGGGAGTCCTAGACTACGGGGTCCTCGGGCGTCCGGCCTATAAGCCATGGGTCCGACTGGTGGGCTGTGAAGATACAAAGACCGAAGATTGCACCCGTGTCCGGATGGGACTATCCTTGGAGTGGAAGGCAAGCTTGGCGATCGGATATGTAGATTCCCTTCTTTGTAAGCGACCTTGTGTAACCCTAGATCCTCCCAGTGTCTATATAAACCAGAGGACTTAGTCCGGATAGGATATTCATTATCATAGCCATACAAGCTAGACATCCATTACGATCTCGAGGTAGATTAACTCTTGGAATACTCATATCCATCAATATCAATCAAGCAGGACGTAGGGTATTACCTCCATAAAGAGGGCCCGAACCTGGGTAAACATCGTGTCCCTTGTCTCCTATTACCATTGACCTTAGACACACAGTTTGGGACCCCCTACCCAAGATCCGCCGGTTTTGATACCGACATTGGTGCTTTCATTGAGAGTTCCTCTGTGCTGTCGCTAAAAGGTTTGATGGCCCCTTCAATCATCAAAATTGATGTTGTCCAAGGAGAACCCCCCAGACAGATCTTCGTGTTCGGCGGCTTCACACTGCGGGCCAACTCGTTTGGCCATCTGGAGCAGATCTAAAGCTACGCCCCTGGCCATCAGGTCAGATTTGGGAGCTTGAACTATGTTGCGGACATCCGCGGAGACTTGATCTTTGCCGGATTTGAAACTGCGGTAGCCGCTCCCGGTCACCCCGATGACCATGACCTAAATCTGTCATCAGACCGCATCCAGGAGATCGCTCCTATAACCGCTCTGGCCTTTGACCCGGAGCAGACTACGCCATCCGCGGACGCCGAGCTTGATCGTTCATCGATCTTCGAATTCAGCGCCGCAGACATCTTCCAGCACTCGCCCTTGGGCGATGTGCTAAGTTCCTTAAAGAGCCTGTCCTTGGCAAAGGATTCACATCCGAACTATATCCAGCTCGAACCAGGGGCTGGTGGCGGAGAATTTTGCTTCCTACCCACCACACACTTCATAGCCACGATCGAGGATTCGACCGATACACTTGATTACGACTCCGAGAAGATCGACCGTGCAATTGACGATACTTTCACCATCAGCGCCACCCTTGATGACAAATAGGAAAGCGTGCTCGTAGCCTTCCTGTGAGCGAATATCGATGTGTTCATTTGGCAACCATCTTATATCCCCGGTGTTCCCAGGGAGTTAATCAAGCACCACCTTGCTGTCTTCCCACACGCCCGACCTGTCAACCAGAAAGTCCAGAAGCAGGCCTTGGAAAGGCAACAGTTCATTGCTGAGGAAATCAAGAAACTGGACACAGCTGGATTGGTTAGAGGAGTACTGCATCCTACATGGTTAGCAAATCTAGTGGTAGTCCGGAAGGCAAATGGGAAATGGAGGCTTTGCATTGATTTCACAGATCTCAACAAGGCTTCCCCGAAGGACCGATTTCCCTTGCTGCGTATCGACCAGATTGTGGATCCCACTTCAGGATGTGATTTGCTCTCCTTTCTAGACACATACTCTGGATATCACCAGATGTTCATGTCCAAAGAAGATGAAGAGAAGACATCATTCATCACTCCATGTGGTATGTACTGCTTTATCCGCATGCCATTCGGACTAAAGAGTGCCGAGTCCACTTTTGCAAGAGCAGTTCAGATTGGTTTTGAGACATAGTTACACAGAAACATAGAAGCCTATATGGATGATATCATGGTCAAAACCAAGGATAAGACCAGTCTTATCCAATATTTGGAGGAAACATTTTCTAATCTGCGCAAGATCAATTTGATGCTTAATCTGGATAAGTGTGTGTTTGGATTCCCCTCCGGCAAGCTGCTTGGTTTCTTCGTGTCCCATCGGGGGATCAAAGCTAACCCCGACAAGATCAAAGCCATCGAGCAGATTGAAGCACCAAGGACAGTTAAGGATGTGAGGCGCTTGATGGGATGCGGTGCCGCCCTAAGTAGATTCATTTCCAAGTCTGTCGAGTGTGCCCTGCCGTTCTTTAAAATTTTGAAGAAGGTGGGGCCTATGAAGTGGACCCCGAAAGAAGATGCAGCTCTGCAGGAGTTGAAGGCCTACCTATCGACTGTGCCTACCTTGGTTGCACCCAAACCCCAAGAGCCTTTGTTGCTATACTTGGCGGTAACAAACCAAGTGGTCAGTGCGGCCTTGGTAGCACAGTGAGAAGTGGATGAGGCAGAAACTGGGCAGATAACGGCAGAGTCAGAAAAGGATCAGAACAACAATGAGCACGGCAACGAGAGCAACCCCAAGGACGCGACAAGGAAGAAAGTGGTGCAGCGCCCTGTGTACTTCGTCAGCACCTTGTTACAAGGGGCTAGATCGAGGTACTATGGCATGCAAAAATTGATCTTTGGTCTCATTATGGCCTCAAGGAAACTGCGCCACTACTTCCAAGCCCATGAGATCACGGTTGTCACTCGTTTTCCATTGCAAATGATACTCCAAAACCCCGAGGCTACCGGCAGAATAGTGGAGTGGGCTTTGGAGTTATCCAGCGTTGGTTTGAAGTTTGAGAGCACATCAACTATTCAGAGCAGGGCCCTGGCATAGTTTATTGTAGAATGGACGCCAACCCCTGATGAGGAAGTGACAGAGACAGCTATCCCGGGCAAGGAATCACCCAAAGAATGGATTACGTATTTTGATGGTGCTTTTTTCCCTACAAGGTACATGGACTGGCGTGCTTCTTGTTGCCTCCTCAGTGGAGCACTTGAAGTACGTCATCCAAATGCACTTTGCCCAGGAAGAAGCCACCAACAATACAACTGAGTATGAATGGCTCCTTGCCGGGCTCAGAATTGCACCAGAATTGGGAATCAAGAAGTCGATCATACGAGGAGATTCACAGCTTATGGTGAGACAAGTCAACAAGGATTATCAAAGCCCATTGATGGAAGCATACGTTGAGGAAATAATGAGATTGGAGGAGCACTTTGACGGGTTGCAAACAGAGCACGTACCCCATGCGAAAAAACTGCATAGCTGATTACCTGTCAAAGTGTGCTGCGCAGAAGCTTCCTGTGGAACTAGGAACTTTTGTTCTCCATCTCTCTCAGCCCTCCGTATCACCAGTCACAATGGCCCAGAAAAGGAGAAAGTTGGACTACGATAATCCTCTCCCGGTCAAGCCGTCCGCTCCCGGCAGAGACCCTATGGGAAACAACTCCTCACAGCTTGCCGGACCAACCCCTCCAGCCGGGCCTATGGACCCCACGAACGAGGCTAGTGCACCCGCAGCAGAGGAGGTGCCGCTAGTCCTCGTTGCGGAGTCCCAGGCTTCAACTTGGGCAAGGCACATCGTCTGCTTCCTCCAAACTAGAGAACTTCTCGACGACCAAGATGAAGCTAAGAAACTAGCCCGGAGGGCTTGTATGTATCAGTTTGTCGATGCACTCTATACAGAAGGAGGACCAACGGTGTGAAATTGAAGTGTGTCTGCTGGGAGGATGGAAAGGAACTGCTGGCTAAGATTCACAGAGGAATGTGTGGCTCACACATTGGGTCAAGGGCATTAGTTGGGAAAGCATTCGAGCACTTGAGCACAATTTTCCTTTCCATCATTCTCACGAAAATATTAAAAAGATGAAGTGTATGAGGCAAACTCAATTCCATTTTTTTGTAATTATCTTTTATAAACTAAACTAGTGCTAAAACAAGAAACTAAAAGATTCGATTGCAAGATCTAAAGATATACCTTCAAGCGCTAACCTCCCCGGCAATGGTGCCAGAAAAGAGCTTGATGTCTACTATACAACCTTCTTATTGTAGAAGTTGTTGGGCCTCCAAGTGTAGAGGTTAGTAGGACAGTAGCAAATTTCCCTCAAGTGGATGACCTAAGGTTTATCAATCTATGGGAGGCGTAGGATGAAGATGGTCTCTCTCAAACAACCCTGCAACCAAATAAAAAAGAGTCTCTTGTGTCCCCAACACACCCAATACAACGCTAAATTGTATAGGTGCACTAGTTCGGCGAAGAGATGGTGATACAAGTGCAATATGGATGGTAGATAAAGGTTTTTGTAGTCTGAAAATATAAAAACAGCAAGGTAACTAATGATAAAAGTGAGCACAAACAATATTGCAATGTGTTGAAACAAGGCCTAGGGTTCATACTTTCACTAGTGCAAGTCCTCTCAACAATAATAACATAATTGGATCATATAACTATCCCTCGACATGCAACAAAGAGTCACTCCAAAGTCACTAATAGCGAAGAACAAACGAGGAGATTATGGTAGGGAGTTATCCTTTCTGATCGATCTATTCAAGAGTCTGTAGTAAAATAACATGAAGCTATTCATTCCGTTCAATCTATCATAGAGTTCATACTAAAATAACACCTTAAGACACAAATCAACCAAAACCCTAATGTCACCTAGATACTCCAATGTCACCTCAAGTATCCGTGGATATGATTATACGATATGCATCACACAATCTTAGATTCATCTATTCAACCAACACAAAGAACTTCAAAGATTGCCCCAAAGTTTCTACCGGAGAGTCAAGACGAAAACGTGTGCCAACCCCTATGCATAAGTTCACGAGGTCACGGAACTCGCAAGTTGATCACCAAAACATACATCAAGTGGATCACATGATATCCCATTGTCATCACAGATCAGCACGTGCAAGACATACATCAAGTGTTCTCAAATCCTCAAAGAATCAATCCGATAAGATAACTTCAAAGGGAAAATTCAATTCATCACAAGAGAGTAGAGGGGGAGAATCATCATAAGATCCAAATATAATAGCAAAGCTCGCGATACATCAAGATCGTGCCAACTCAAGAACACGAGAGAGAGATCAAACACATAGCTACTGGTACATACCCTCAGCTCCGAGGGTGAATGAGGGAGTCCTGGATTAGGGGGTCTCCGGACAGCCGGACTATATTCTTTGGCCAGACTGTTGGACTATGAAGATACGAGATTGAAGACTTCGTCCCATGTCCGGATGGGACTCTACTTGGCATGGAATACAAGCTAGGCAATACGGATATACATATCTCCTCCTTTGTAACTGATACGTCCATTTTGCATCATGCTTTTATATCAATATTTATTGCATTATGGACTGTTATTTCACTTTATGTCACAATACTTATGGTTATTCTCTGTAATTTTACAAGGTTTACATATGGAGGGAGAATGCCGGCAGCTGGAATTCTGGGCTGGAAAAGGAGCAAATATTAGAGACCTATTCTGTGCAACTCCAAAAGTCCTGAAACTCCATGGAACATCTTAAAACAAATAAAGAAAAATCCTCGCCAAAGATGAAGGCCAGGGGGCCCACACCCTGCTCACGAGGGTGGGGGGCGCCCCCCTAGGGCGCGCCCCCTACCTCGTGGGCCCCCTGGTGGCTCTCCAACGCCCATCTTCTCCTATATAAAGTCTTTCGATGAGAAAAAATAAGGAGGAACTTTTCGGGACGAGACTCCGCCGCCACGAGGCAGAACCTTGGCGGAACCAATCTAGAGCTCCGGCAGAGCTGTTCTGCTGGGGATACTTCCCTCCGGGAGGGGTAAATCATCACCATCGTCATCACCAACACTCCTCTCATCGGGGGAGGGCAATCTCCATCAACATCTTCACCAACACCATCTCATCTCCAAACCCTAGTTCATCTCTTGTATCCAATTCTTGTCTCAAAGTCCGAGATTGGTGCTAGTAGGTTGCTAGTAGTGTTGATTACTCCTTGTAGTTGATGCTAGTTGGTTTATTTGGTGGAAGATCATATGTTCAGATCCTATATGCATATTATTACCCCTCTGATTATGAATATTAATATGCTCTGTGAGTAATTATGTTTGTTCCTGAGGACAAGGGAGAATCCTGCTATTAGTAGTCATGTGAATTTGGTATTCGTTTGATATTTTGATAAGATGTATGTTGTCTAGCCTCTAGTGGTGTTATGTGAACGTCGACTACATAACACTTCACCATTATTTGGGCCTAGAGGAAGGCATTGGGAAGTAATAAGTAGATGATGGGTTGCTAGAGGGACAGAAGCTTAAACCCTAGTTTATGCGTTGCTTCGTAAGGAGCTGATTTGGATCCACATGTTTCATGCTATGGTTAGGTTTACCTTAATACTTTTGTTGTAGTTGCGGATGCTTGCAATAGAGGTTAATCATAAGTGGGATGCTTGTTCAAGTAAGAACAACACCCAAGCACCGGTCCACCCACATATCAAATTATCAAAGTATCAAACGCGAATCATATGAACGTGATGAAAACTAGCTTGACGATATTCCCATGTGTCCTCGGGAGCGCTTTTCCTATTATAAGAGTTTGTTCTGGCTTGTCCTTTGCTACAAAAAGGATTGGGCCACCTTTCTGCAGTTTATTTACTTTTGTTACTTGTTGCTCGTTACAATTTATCCTATCAAAAAACTATCTGTTACCACTTATTTCAGTACTTGCAGAGAATACCTTGCTGAAAACCGCTTATCATTTCCTTCTGCTCCTCGTTGGGTTCGACACTCTTACTTATCGAAAGGACTACGATAGATCCCCTACACTTGTGGGTCATCAAGACTCTTTTCTAGCACCGTTGCCGCGGAGTGTAGCGCTTTTGGTAGGTGGAATTTAGTAAGGAAAAATTTATATAGTGTGCTGAAATTTACTGTCACTTGCTACTATGGAAAGTAATTCTCTGAGGGGCTTGTTCGGGGTATCTTCACCCCGTCCAGTAGAGCAAAGAGTTGCTCCTCAACCTACTGAACCTATTGAAAATGAAAATCCTTTTGAATTTCCTTCGTGTATGATGGAAAAACTGCTAGCTAACCCTTTTACAGGAGATGGAACAAAGCATCCTGATGAGCACTTAATATATGTGGATGAAGTTTGTGGATTATTTAAGCTTGCAGGTATACCCGATGATGTTGCCAAGAAGAAGGTCTTCCCTTTATCTTTGAAGGGAGACACATTGATAAGGTATAGGCTATGTGATGATATGAGATCATGGGACTATAAAAGATTGAAGTTGAAATTTCATCAAAAGTATTACCCTATGCATCTTGTTCATCGTGATCGCAATTATATATATAATTTCTGGCCTCGCGAAGGAGAAAGCATCACTCAAGCTTGGGGGAGGCTTAAATCAATGTTATATTCATGCCCCAATCATGAGCTCTCAAGAGAAATGATTATTCAAAATTTATATGCTCGGCTTTCTGATAACAATCGCACCATGCTCGATACTTCTTGTGCTGGCTCTTTTATGATGAAGACTATTGAATTCAGATGGAATTTATTGGATAGAATTAAACGCAACTCTGAAAATTGGGACCTGGACGAAGGTAAGGAGTCAGGTATGACACCTAAGTTTGATTGTGTTAAATCTTTTATGGACACCGATATTTTCCGTAAGTTTAGCACTAAATATGGACTTGACTCTGGGATAGTAGCTTCTTTCTATGAATCTTTTGCTACGTATGTTGATCTCCCTAAGGAGAAGTGGTTTAAATATCATCCTCCCATAGAAGTAAGAGTAGCTGCACCTATTAAAGTTGAAGAAAAGACTGTCACTTATAATGATCCTATTGTTCCTACTTCTTATGTTGAGAAACCACCTTTCCCTGTTAGAATAAAGGATCATGCTAAAGCTTCAACTATTGTTCGTAAAAGCAATATTAGAACTTATACACCTCCTGAGCAAGTTAAAGTAGAACCCAATATTGCTATTGTTAAAGATCTCTTGTCTGATAATATGGAAGGGCATGTTATTCAGTTCGAAGGTGAAACTGCTAGAATTGCTAAGCCTTGTGATGAAGATAAACATAGACCTGTGGTAGGCGTGCCTGTTATTTCTGTTAAAATAGGAGATCATTGTTATCATGGCTTATGTGATATGGGTGCTAGTGCTAGTGTAATACCTATTGACTTATACGAAGAAATCAAGAATGAAATTGCACCTGCTGAGTTAGAAGGTATTGATGTCACAATTAAACTTGCCAATAGAGATACTATTTCACCAATTGTAATTGTTAGAGATGTTGAAGTCTTGTGTGGGAAAACTAAATATCCTGCTGATTTTCTTGTTCTTGGTTCCCCACAAGATAGCTTTTGTCCCATTATATTTGGTAGACCCTTCTTAAATACTGTCAATGCTACCATAGACTGCACAAAGAATGTTGTTACTATTGGCTTGGATGATATGGTTCATGAGTTTAATTTCTCTAAATTTAGTAAACAACATCGTGAGGAAGAATTACCTAGTAAGGATGAAATTATTGGTCTTGCTTCTATTGCCGTACCTCCTAGTGATCCTTTAGAACACTATTTGCTAGACTATGAGAATGATATGTTCACGAATGAAGGAAGGGAAATAGATGAAATATTCTTTAAACAGGAACCTATTCTGCAACATAATTTGCCTGTTGAAATTTTAGGGGATCCTCCTCCACCCAAGGGTGATCCCGTGTTTGAGCTTAAACCGTTACCTGATAATCTTAAAGATGCTTATCTTGATGAAAAGAAGATATATCCTATTATTATTAGTGCTAACCTTTCAGAGCATGAAGAAGAAAGATTATTGAAAACTCTGAAGAAGCATCATGCTGCTATTGGATATACTCTTGATTATCTTAAGGGCATTAGTCCCACTCTATGTCAACATAAAATAAATTTGGAAGCAAATTCCAAACCAGTTCGTGATCCTCAACGACATCTGAATCCTAAAATGAAAGAGGTGGTAAGAAAAGAAATACTCAAGCTTCTCGAGGCAGGTATAATCTATCTCGTTGCTGATAGTGAGTGGGTAAGTCCTGTCCATTGTGTCCCTAAGAAGGCAGGTATTACTTTTGTTCCTAATGATAAAGATGAATTGATTCCACAAAGAATTATGACAGGTTATAGGATGGTAATTGATTATCGTAAATTAAATAAAGCTACTAAAAAAGATCATTACCCCTTACCTTTTATTGATCAAATACTAGAAAGATTATGCAAACATACACACTATTGCTTTCTAGATGGTTATTTTGGTTTCTCTCAAATACTTGTGTCGGCTAGAGATCAATCAAAGACTAGTTTTACATGCCCTTTTGGTACTTTTTCTTATAGACGTATGCCTTTTGGTTTATGTAATGCACCTGCTACCTTTCAAAGATGCATGATGGCTATATTCTCTGACTTTTGTGAAAAGATTTGTGAGGTTTTCATGGACGACTTTTTTGTCTATGGTTCCTCTTTTGATGATTGCTTGAGCAATCTTGATCGAGTTTTGCAGAGATGTGAAGAAACTAATCTTGTCTTGAATTGGGAAAAGTGCCACTTTATGGTTAATGAAGGTATTGTCTTGGGGCACAAAGTTTCTGAAAGAGGTATTGAAGTTGATAAAGCCAAGGTTGATGCTATTGAAAAGATGCCATGTCCCAAGGACATCAAAGGTATAAGAAGTTTCCTTGGTCACGCCGGATTTTACAGGAGGTTCATTAAGGACTTCTCAAAAATTTCTCGGCCTCTGACTAGTTTATTGCAAAAAGATATGCCATTTGTCTTTGATGATGATTGTGTAGAAGCATTTGAAATACTTAAGAAAGCATTAGTCTCTGCACCTGTTGTTCAGCCACCTGATTGGAATTTACCCTTTGAAATTATGTGTGATGCTAGTGATTATGCTGTAGGTGCTATTCTAGGGCAAAGAGTTGATAAGAAATTAAATGTTATTCATTCTGCTAGTAAGTCTCTAGACAATGCTCAAAGAAATTATGCTACTACTGAAAAAGAGCTTTTAGCAGTTGTATTTGCTTATGATAAGTTCAGATCTTATATTGTTGATTCTAAAGTAACTATTCAAACTGATCATGCTGCTATTAAATATCTTATGGAAAAGAAAGATGCTAAACCTAGACTTATTAGATGGGTTCTCTTGCTACAATAATTTGATTTTCATATTGTTGATAGAAAGGGAGCTGAGAACCCCGTTGCAGACAACTTGTCTAGGTTAGAAAATATTCTTCATGACCCACTACCTATTAATGATAGCTTTCCTAATGAACAATTAAATTTTATAAGTACTTCTTGCAGTACTCCATGGTATGCTGATTGTGCTAATTATATTGTTTTTTTTGAATATGTACTGCAAGGCAACAGCCTCACAGCTCTTTATTGAAAACAACAAAGAACAAAGTCCTATTACAAGTCCATACAAGAAGAGAAAAGAGGAAGACAGAAATACTTACAAAGTTACAACCCAAGCAGGGCAAAGAAAAACACTACCTAAGGAAGGTTAGAGATCCAAGTTAGAAGGCTATCCTTGTATTTACATTTTATCCTATGAGAAAGAAGGGTTATGTCATGGATGAAGTTATGCCTCCATGCTCTGAAAGAAGGTGTCTCATTCCTGAAAACCTTGCCATTCCTCAAGATCCAAATGTTCCAAGCTGCTGTAAAGACCACTTCAGTGAAGAAAGAATGCCCAAAATCCTTCCTAGCCTTTACTGCCATGTTGTAAGTTGTCATCCCAGGATGTGGGTCCCAGATAATCTGCAAGTAATTCCAGACTCTAATGCTAAAATTACAAGAGAAGAACAGATGTACACGATCTTCATGGATCAGATATGGACATAGGACACAAGTATGATCTTCCACATGCCAATGCCTTCTGAGTAGCATGTCTCTGGTGTTTAAATGATCTCTCAGCAGTAACCAACCAAACATTTTGATTTTCAATGTACATGAAGATTTCCAAATCCATTGGAAGATTGGATCAACAACAATATGCTGATGCTCATACACATAGAAGGATTTGGGTCTGAAACAACCCTTATGAAAAGGACAAATCCATGCGTCATGAGTTGCAGAGCAAGAATAATCATGAGTCAGCTGTTGAAGACATTCAAGCTCAGCAAAGGCCTGTGTAGAGATGGGCAAATGCAAATTTGACAAAAACTCCTGGGAAAGCACATCAGACACTGAAAGTTGCTATCAATAACAAAGGAGAAGAGCCTGGGAAATTTTTCACTAAGACAGGAACCCTTAAGCTCAACCATCCATCTGTCAGACCAAAAGAGAATGGACCTGCCATCACCCAACGCTGGAGTAGCCATCTGACAATATTTGTCAACCAATTTAAACACATCACGCCACCAAAAAGATCCACAGAGCGTGGTAGTATGAGGGACAGAGTTGGCATAGTAGGCATTCCAAATAAGGCCAACCTAGGGGATGTCATGATGATTATAAAATTTGTGCAAGAACTTCATAAGCAAGGCCTCATTCTGCACCCTGAGATTAAGCACACCAAGACCCCCTTTGTTTTTTGGTAAGCATACCAAGTCCCAGGCGGCCAGAGATTGTCTCGGAGTATCAGAGTTTCCTCTCCATAGACATTGTCTCTGAATCCTTTCAATTTGCTTCAAAATTCCAGTTGGGATGACTAGTGTGCACAGGAAGTATATAGGCATTGATGTTAGAACAGAGTGGAGCAACTGCAACCTGCTACCTTGATTCAGAAAACATGAAGTGGCAGACAATCTTCTTTCAATCCTATGCACAAGGGGCATGAGGTCTTGGATTGAGGGCCTTGTAGTCCCCATGGGTAGACCCAAGTAAGTAAAAGGCATGGTTCCTATGCTACAGCCTAGAATTGAGGCCAACCTGTTAGCTTCATCAGATGACAAGTTCATAGGCACCATAAGGGATTTTGTAAAATTCACAGATAATCCTGTTGTCGCAGCAAAGACATCAATAGCAGGAAACACAATTAGTGTATCATCAGCACACTGAACAATGGGGTAATCCTGGCTGTTGGAAGGGATTGGCAAAGTCAGAATTCCTTTACTGCACATGTCGTTGACAACAGACTGAAGCAGGTCAGCGGCAAGGACAAAAAGAAGAGGTGACATTGGGTCTCCTTGCCTGACTCCTCTCTTACATTTAAAATGGTTACCAGGAACACCATTAAGAAGCACAGAAGAAGAGCCAGAAGACAAAATAGTTTGCATCTAGGAGATCCATTTTTCATTGAAACCCTTGTATCTTAAGATTCTAAGAATGGCATCATGCTCAATAGTGTCAAAGGCTTTAGTAAAATCCAATTTCAGCAGCACTATTGGTCTCTTTGAAGCATTACACTGGTGGATATACTCAAAGCACCAAGCTAGACAATCCTGAATAGACCTGGATTTAATAAACCCATATTGGTTTTTATGAATACAGGAAAGGATGACCTTCTACAACCTGTTTGCCAAAAGTTTAGTGAGGAATTTCAAATAGGTATTTGTCAAAGATATTGGCCTGTAATCATTCAAACCCTCAGGTGAAAGCTTTTTTGGGATCAAGGTTATGAGAGAACTGTTGATACACTCCAAATCAAGGTGCCCCTCAAACAACCCTTTGACCAGTTGATGAAAGTCATCTTTAATTATGTGCCAACACTTCTTAAGAAAAAGGCCAGTGAAACCATCTGGCCCAGGTGCTCTGTCAGGAGGCATTTCCTTAATAACACAATCAATTTCCTGCTCAGAAAAGGGCTTGGTCAAGTCATCTAGTCCCTGAACCTTCTTAATAATATTTGGCATATCAAAACCCATTTGTGTATTATTTGTGCATCCCATCCTCTGCTTGAACTCCTGCAAAAATAATCCAGCAATTGATGCATGATCAGAGGTCACTTGCCCATCATCAGAAGTTATACTAGAAATAGAGTTATTCCTGTATCTCTCTGTGGCCATGGCATGGAAAAATTTGGTGTTTTCCTCTCCCACTTTAATGTTTCTAATGGTACATATCTGCTTCCAGTTGGTAAATTGCAACCTTAGAGTTTCCTCCAAGTGTAAATTTACAATTTTCCTGAAATTTTCCTCAGGCCCAGACAAAGGCCTTAACTCCTCAAGACCATCCAGAGAAAGAATTACTTTATTGCAGTTGGAAATTAGAGCCTTGACGGTAGAAAGGCTAATGTGCCAGTGTTTGAGTGCCTGCCTGAGAGCTTTGAACTTTGCAGATATTATAGCAGCAGAAGATCTCTTATGAACTGGTCTATTCCAAGATTCACTGACACAATCAAGAAAACCAGGCAAATTAGTCCAGTAATTTTCAAATCTAAACACTTTGGCCTTGGGAATAGTGGTTTTGATTTGCACTACACATGGCACATGATCTGAAGTGGTTCTAGCCAGAGGAAGGACCATAGTGTTAGGAAAAGAACATGTCCATGAAGGGGTTGTAAAAAACCAATCAATCTGCTCAAGCAAAGGAGCAGTTTGCATATTTGTCCAAGTGTACCTTCTGCCCTTGATAGGTAATTCAATGAAGCCCAGATGCCCAATAACCTCATTAAAGATGAACATGTCATTAATATCACCACCTGGTTTATTCCTATTATCCATTGATCGCATGAAATTGAAATCACCCAGTAACAGCCAGTTAGCATCATCAGGGATAGTTATATCATGCAACCAATTAATAAAATTATCTCTAGCTGGATTTTGACAGGGTCCATAGACTGAAACTAGAGTCCAGGTTTGGGAGTTATGAACAGACATGAACTCCACCATAATACCAAAACTATTGGACTCAATTAGCTTCCCAGCAAACAAAGCAGTATTCCATACGACTAACAACCCACCCTAGGCTCCAGACGAAGGCACATGGATAAACTGATCAAAACGTCGTGGACAACACTTATGGATGAAACGCTGATCAATGACCTCACATTTTGTTTCTTGGAGGCAAACAATGGAACAAGCACTCTCATCGATTTTCTGACGAACTGCACGCTTTCTGTCATCTGAATTCAGACCTCGCACATTCCAACAGAGAACTTTCCAATCTCTAACATCATTGTGATTCATTACAGACCATAATTAAGTAACAACAAAAGACTATCACATAATGACAGTACCAGTTCAGCCAAGGGATAGCATAAAAGTTCAGACAAAGCCTAAAAGATAAGTGCAGATAAATGGTTTTCACAAGGGTTAACCATAAACCCCACCAAATGAAATGATCAGCTATCATTGGATCTAGGAGGAGCAGAAGACTTGCAAGAAGAAGCCTCAAGCTTCTCCTTAGTGAGCTTCTCCGGCTCAATGCCGAGGCGAAGGCCAACCTGTTGCAGCACATTGATTGGCGTGGGCGGCGGCACAGTAGGTTGATCTGCATCGTGGGGAGGAGCCCGCGGTAGTTCGCCATCCACAGTAACCTTGCGCTTCTTCTGGGGCTTTGCTGCAGGTTTCTTCATAGGGGACTTGGATGGAGTAGAATGCCTGAAGCCATCACGTAAGGCTGAGAGCCTGGCACTGCGCCTAACCTCAGACTCAACAATCACAGACTTTGGTTTACGAGCACGAGCTGGACGCTGACTTGGGGCTGCAGAGAAATTAAAGGCATACATCTCAACCGCAGACAACGCTGGGTCAACCATGGCACAATCCTCAGCAACATTGTCAAAACAAAGTGCACGAGCAACAGGAGGCTTCCTTGGAATATTTACCATCCGACGAACAGGTGAAGGATGAAAAACCAGCTTGTTCTTCATAGAAGAGTAAGAAAAAGATAACTCCCAAGAGCGCTTAGACAGTAGAACTGGTTTGAAAGGACTTAAGAACTGTAACCCTCGAGGAATGTGCATTGTATCAAAGACTGGCATCATACGCTGAAAAGATCTTGTCCATTGCATTACCGGAGGAAGCTCTGGTCTGAAAACTGTCAGAACTTGACCAATAACAACGTGAGGCTGGATCAGAGGAGGCACATAAGCTGCCACAACACCTTGCTGATTATTGACAGATCCCTCAGTAGAATCAACAGGCCCCGAGTTCTCTAAAACCACTGACTCTTGAGAAGCAGGTAGTGCTTCATCCTCATGAATCTCCTCAATAATGACATTGTCATGCTGGTTATGAGGCTGCGGATTATCATTATGAGCATGAGGGTCCTCATTCCAACCCAGCTCTGGAAACTCAGGCATGACAAAGTTAACATTTTCAAAATGCATGTTCCCGGGCAACGGATGAGGGTTTCCATTGAAAGGCATCGGATCTTCATCAGCTGGCATAATGTTAGCAAATTCTGCAGAGAGCACATAGATAGGTGCTGTCCAAGAAAGACGCGTAGCTCCAAAGTCTGCATACTCACGATAGACAACATCGCTAGGTACTTGCTGAGGGCTTGGGAAAGAAACATAAACAAGAGTCCTGACTAGCCGCGGATCATCCTGATGCCAGATATGAAAATGACCAAAGGTGCTAACTTCCTTAGAAATATGCTGTGTTGTGCGGTAGTCCAAAGGAACACCTAACATCATAATCCAGCCCCTACGAAAACCCTGAATAGCTCTGTGATTGATGCCTTGATCATGAGGAACAAACCGAACAAAGTGACCATTGCCAAGATCATAAGGAGGATGATTTATAATGGCATGCCTAGATGCAGGAGATCGGAACTCAAACAAACCAACACCCTCAATCCATTGCTGATCACTAAGAACGTCACGGTGAAGCTGAGTCATCACAAAGTCACTAACCAGTTGCCTGAAGTGATGAATCTGTCCGGGTGGCGGCGGAGGCTCAACAAAGCCAATGGCAAACTGCTCATGGCGACGGTCCGGCGCAATGGTTGGAGAGTAGAAAGTCCGAGGCACGCGGGTTGGCCCTCCATCGATGAACTCGAACCCTGGTGGAAGGAACTCAAGAGGATCCAGTGGAAAATTTGCCATGGCTTGCTTTGGTGGAGGTGGAGCAGGTTGGTGGTGCACGAGAAGTGGTGAAGACGTGATGTGACTCGTCTGCGCCGGCGCGTGGGTCATCTCTATACCCGAGGAGTCCCTAGGCGATGGAGTAGTAGGATGACTCGTGGCGGGCATGGGAATCAACAGTGGAGATTTTTCTGGATTTTGTTTCGTGTGTTTAACTCTCCAAACATAACCATTATCCTGGGCCCAATTAATGCAATCCCGACGATGATGACCATAACGTGAGCAAGCCAGGCAAACAAGACAAGAGACCGACAAGTGGCCCCGCTGGTGGCTGTTGGAAAAAGTTAGAACTCGGTCCACCATGTCATTGACCATCTCATCAAACAAAACAGCAGCTTCCTGAGTAGACGGGATATCCATTGGCTGGGTGGTGGGCTGTAGTCCGTCATGGAGGGCTGGCCCAACATGGGATGCAGGAGAATCGAGAGCAGATGAGAACAAACTAACCGCCTCAGGTGAATTCCGTTGAATCCACGGCGGGTCAACAGAACCGAAAGTAATCGACGGAGAAGCAACAGTCCACTGGAGATTCACCGGCGGCGATGGTCGAATGATCAAACGCTCATTTGCCGGGACAACATATCCAGCATCAGAAAGAGTATCAATACAATCCTGCGTGGCCGGATATCTATAACCCTTGCATGCATCATAGCTTTGGAACGTTGCAAAAGACATTTTCTTTTGCACAGAACCAGAAGATCTAAAAGAGGACTTAGACGGTGGTTTATGCATAGCGATCATCCCAAGCGCCGCCCGTCTCTTAGATGGGCTAACTAAGATCCATTCCGCATCACTTTGCAACTTCCAAAGTTTAAACTCTCGAACCCAATTTGGTCCTCCACGGCCCCAAAGATTAAAATAACATTTGAATTGCGGGCAAGCAAAAGATCGAAGATCAACAATAAAGAAACCAACTTGCTTGGAAGAAACGTTGAAGGAATAAACCTTGTCATGTAAGCATGAGACACCCAACTCGATCGCAGATCCACCAACAGCAGCCTCTAGAGCCGCCGCCATAGAATGATCATCAAGCCTGAAAACATGACGGCTTAAGGACACCACGAACGTGAAGTGACCTGTGTCCTCCGTAGGGTGGACCGAAAAACCAGTAGATCTGAAAACTTTATCCACAAACTCCAAACCCTTGGAGAAGTCCAAGCCAAGGGTTGATCCCGATGAGAAAACCATGACCCCTGAGTGAGGGGGAGACGCCGGAGAGATTGGTAGGGAAAGATTAGGGTTTTAGTGGTGGTGGGAGGAGATCTCCGGAGGTGGGGTGGGAGGTGGGAGGTGGGAGGGGGGAGACGCCATCGCCGGAGGTTTCGATCACTACTAATTATATTGTTGCTAAGTTTATACCACCTAGCTTCACATACCAGCAAAAGAAAAAGTTTTTCTATGATTTAAGACATTACTTTTGGGATGATCCACATCTTTATAAAGAAGGAGTAGATGGTGTTATTAGACGTTGTGTACCTAAGCATGAACAGGAACAGATCCGACGCAAGTGTCATTCCGAGGCTTATGGAGGACACCACGCTGGAGATAGAACTGCACATAAGGTATTGCAATCTGGTTTTTATTGGCCTACTCTCTTCAAGGATGCCCGTAAGTTTGTCTTGTCTTGTGATGAATGTCAAAGAATTGGTAATATTAGTAGACGTCAAGAAATGCCTATGAATTATTCACTCGTTATTGAACCATTTGATGTTTGGGGCTTTGATTATATGGGACCTTTTCCCGCCTCTAATGGATAGACACATATTTTAGTTGCTATTGATTACGTTACTAAGTGGGTAGAAGCTATTCGAACTAGTAGTGCTGATCATAACACTTCTATTAAAATGCTTAAAGAAGTTATTTTCCCAAGGTTTGGAGTCCCTAGATACTTAATGACTGATGGTGGTTCACACTTTATTCATGGTGCTTTCCGTAAAATTCTTGCTAAATATGATGTTAATCATAGAATTGCATCTCCTTATCACCCTCAGTCTAGTGGTCAAGTAGAGTTGAGCAATAGAGAGCTCAAATTAATTTTGCAAAAGACTGTTAATAGGTCTAGAAAGAATTGGTCCAAGAAACTTGATGATGCATTATGGGCTTATAGAACTGCATACAAAAATTCTATGGGTATGTCTCCATATAAAATGGTTTATGGAAAAGCATGTCACTTACCTCTCGAACTAGAACATAAGGCATATTGGGCTATTAAAGAGCTCAACTATGATTTTAAACTTGCCGGTGAGAAGTGGTTATTTGATATTAGCTCATTTGATGAATGGAGAACCCAAGCTTATGAAAATGCCAAGTTGTTTAAAGAAAAAGTTAAATGATGGCATGACAAAAGGATACAAAAGCGTGAGTTTAATATAGGTGATTATGTATTTCTATACAACTCTCGTTTAATATTTTTTGCAGGAAAACTACTCTCTAAATGGGAAAGACCCTATGTTATCGAAGAGGTCTATCGTTTCGGTGCCATAAAAATCAACAACTTCGAGGGCACAAATCCGAAGGTGGTAAACGGTCAAAGAATCAAACATTATATCTCAGGTAATCCCATAAATGTTAAAACAAATATTATTGAAACCGTAACCCCGGAGGAATACATAAGGGACACTTTCCGGAACATTTCAGACTCCGAAAAGGAATAGGTATGTGGTACGGTAAGTAAACCGACTCCAAAACAATTTTTAAGGCAATATTTCTCCGTTTTGGAATATTTAGAAAAATAGAAAAATAAGTAGCAGTCCGGGAAGGACACGAGGGCCCCACGAGGGTGGTGGGCACGCCCTACCCCCCTGGGCGCGCCCCCTACCTCGTGAGCACCTCGTGTGCCTTCCGGACTCCGTTTTCTTGCACGTTACGTATTTTGCTCGGTAAAAATTCATTATATAATCTCCCGAAGGTTTTGACTCCCGTATCACGCAAATATCCTCTGTTTTCGTTTCGAGCTGTCCCATTGTAGATCAAATCAACATGTCTTCCTAGGATTCGGAAGGAGAAAGCTATGTGGATGATTACTTAGCAAATCCCAAGGTCTATGGAGATGTGGAACACGATGGATGGAACACGGAGGAAGAAGAGGACTATGAACCCAAGGGGAAGGATGAGACAAGCTCAGATGAAGATGAAGCACCATTACCTCAACCAGGAGACATGCACGTGGAGTTCAACAAGTCAAGTCTCCCTGATAGGGTAAAGAAACCCAAGTTCGAGTTTATCCCTTTTCGTCTCTTGCAGGAAAATAAGCAGGACCTATGCAAAAAGGTATTAACCCTGGAGTGGGAGATTGATGATCTGAGGGATCAAAATGCCGTCCTCAAGCGCAAATTAAGGGAGAAGCCTAAGCCATCAACTAAGCCTACATCACCACCACCTTCTTCACCGACAAAGGAGATATAATCACATGGGTATGGGCACTCCCCTTGGCAACTGCCAAGCTTGGGGGAGGTGCCCCGGTATCGTATCACAATCACAACTCCTATCTTTACCGTTTTTCTTAGTTCGATCCTATTAGTAGTATCTTGATCTAGTAGAATAAAGTTTATGGCATGATCTAGTTTTGAGTTTTGCTTTATGATCTTTCTATGTAATCGAGTCCGTGAGCTATATATAATAAAGATTAGTGTTGAGTCAAGGGCTTGATTATTTTGCCATGATCTTGGGTGAATAAAAGAAAAGAGAAAAAGAATAAAAAGAAACAAAGAGTTCATATTGATCTTATTGAGAGTAATGACTTCACATAGAGAGAGTATGATGATTAAAAGTTGTTGGGAGTTGGCAAACATAGCTTTGCTCATTGTTGCAATTAATAGGAAGTGATAAGGAAAGAGAGGTTTCACATATAGATATATTATCATTGACATCTTTTATAATTGGGAGCACTCATTAAAATATGACATGCTAAAGAGTTGATGTTGGACAAGGAAGACAACGTAATGAGTTATGTCTTTCTTATATCTGAGTTAAAGTATGTTGTCATGGATCCTCTAACTTGTTGAGCTTGCCTTCCCCCCTCATGCTAGCCAAATTCTCAGCACCAAGTAGAAATACTACTTGTGCTTCCAAATACCCTTAAACCAGTTTTGCCATGAGAGTCCACCATATCTACCTATGGATTGAGTAAGATCCTTCAAGTAAGTTGTCATCGGTGCAAAGCAATAAAAATTGCTCTAAATATGTATGATTGATTGGTGTGGGAGAAATAAGCTTTATACGATCTTGTGATGTGGAAGTAATAAAAGCGACGGACTGCATAATAAAGGTTCATATCACAAGGGGCAATATAAAGTGACATTCTTTCGCATTGAGATTTTATGCATCCAACCATAAAAGCGCATGGCAAACTCTGCTTCCCTCTGCGAAGGGCCTATCCTTTATTATTATCTTCTACCTTATGCAAGAGTCATGGTGATCTTCACCTTTTCTTTTTCATTTTATCCTTTGGCAAGCTTAGCATGTTGGAAAGAACATGATATATATATATATATATATATATCTAATTGGATGTAGGGGAGCAAAACTATAAGCCCCTATCTTTCTCTGTGTCCGATTAAAACTCCGTAACCACAAGTATTGCATGAGTGTTAGCAATTATGGAGGACTAAATGATAGTTGAGTATGTGGACTTGCTTTTTAGCTCTGACATAGACTCTTTCCGATGTTATGATAAATTGCAATTGCTTCAATGACTGAGATTATAGTTTGTCGGAGCCCAATAAGGTTTATGATTTATACTTTTGAATTGTGAATAGATCATCACTTGAACATAAGTAATCATATGAAAAAATCTATATATGTTGCTGCTATGAGAGTAATCATGATGCCTTCATGTCCGTATTTTATTTTTATCGACGCCTCTACCTCTAAACATGAGGACATATTTATTGTTATCGGCTTTTCGCTTGAGGACAAGCGAGGTCTAAGCTTGGGGGAGTTGATACGTCCATTTTGCATCATGCTTTTATATCGATATTTATTGCATTATGGACTGTTATTTCACTTTATGTCATAATACTTATGGCTATTCTCTCTTATTTTACAAGGTTTACATAAGGAGGGAGAGTGCCGGCAGCTGGAATTCTGGGCTGGAAAAGGAGCAAATATTAGAGACCTATTCTGCGCAACTCCAAAAGTCCTGAAACTCCACGGAACATCTTAAAACAAATAAAGAAAAATCCTCACCAAAGATGAAGGCCAGGGGGCCCACACCCTGCTCACGAGGGTGGGGGGTGCGCCCCCCCTAGGGCGCGCCCCCTACCTCGTGGGCCCCTTGGTGGCTCTCCGACGCCCATCTTCTCCTATATGAAGTCTTTCGATGAGAAAAAAATAAGGTGGAACTTTTCAGGATGAGACTCCGCCGCCACGAGGCGGAACCTTGGCGGAACCAATCTGGAGCTCCGGCAGAGCTATTCTGCCGGGGATACTTCCCTCCGGGAGGGGGAAATCATCACCATCGTCATCAACAATGCTCCTCTCATCGGGAGAGGGCAATCTCCATCAACATCTTCACCAGCACCATCTCATCTCCAAACCCTAGTTCGTCTCTTGTATCCAATTCTTGTCTCAAAGTCCGGGATTGGTGCTAGTAGGTTGCTAGTAGTGTTGATTACTCCTTGTAGTTGATGCTAGTTGGTTTATTTGGTGGAAGATCATATGTTCAGATCCTATATGCATATTATTACCCCTCTGATTATGAACATGAATATGCTTTGTGAGTAATTACGTTTGTTCCTGAGGACAAGGGAGAAGTCTTGCTATTAGTAGTCATGTGAATTTGGTATTCGTTTGATATTTTGATAAGATGTATGTTGTCTAGCGTCTAGTGGTGTTATGTGAGCATCGACTACATAACACTTCACCATTATTTGGGCCTAGAGGAAGGCATTGGGAAGTAATAAGTAGATGATGGGTTGCTAGAGTGACAAAAGCTTAAACCCTAGTTTATGTGTTGCTTCGTAAGGGGCTGATTTGGATCCACATGTTTCATGCTATGGTTAGGTTTACCTTAATACTTTTGTTGTAGTTGCAGATGCTTCTGTAGATGTTAATCATAAGTGGGATGCTTGTTCAAGTAAGAACAGCACCAAAGCACCGGTCCACCCACATATCAAATTATCAAAGTATCAAACGTGAATCATATGAACGTGATGAAAACTAGCTTGACGATATTCCCATGTGTCCTCAGGAGCACTTTTCCTATTATAAGAGTTTGTTCCGGCTTGTCCTTTTCTACAAAAAGGATTGGGCCACCTTGCTGCACTTTATTTAATTTTGTTACTTGTTGCTCGTTACAATTTATCTTATCACAAAACTATCTGTTACCACTTATTTCAGTACTTGCAGAGAATACCTTGCTGAAAACCGCTTATCATTTCCTTCTGCTCCTTGTTGGGTCCAACACTCTTACTTATCGAAAGGACTACGATAGATCCCCTATACTTGTGGGTCATCAGTAACTGACCTTGCATAACCCTAACCCCCTCTGGTGTCTATATAAACCAGAGGGTTTTAGTCCGTAGGACAACATACACTCATACCATAGGCTAGCTTCTAGGGTTTAGCCTCTCTGATCTCGTGGTAGATCAACTCTTGTACTACTCGTATTATCAATAATAATCAAGCAGGACGTAGGGTTTTACCTCCATCAAGAGGGCCCGAACCTGGGTAAAACATCGTGTCCCCTGCCTCCTGTTACCATCTGCCTTAGACGCACAGTTCGGGACCCCCTACCTGAGATCCACCGGTTTTGACACCGACATTGGTGCTTTCATTGAGAGTTCCTATGTGTCGTCATCATTAGGCTTGATGGCTCCTTCAATCATCGATTGCGATGCAGTCCAGGGTGAGACTTTTCTCCCCGGACAGATCTCTGTATTCGGCGGCTCCGCACTGTGGGCCAACTCGCTTGGCCACCTGGAGCAGATCGAGAGCTACACCCCTGGCTATCTGGTCAGATTTGGAAACTCAAACTACACAGCTGACATCCACGGAGACTTGATCTTTGACGGATTCGAGCCCTTGTCGAGTGCGCCACACGGTCACGATGAGCATGATTTAGCTCTACCATCGGACAGTGTTCGGGAGATCGCATCGGCGACCGCTCCAACCCTCAATTTGGAGCCAATTGCACCATCCAGGGATGGGTGGATAGACCCCGCCACGGAGGCCGCATTTTCATCGGCGATTGAGCCGAGTATCGACCTTACCCTTCACGAGAGCCGTGGCGCCAAGCTGCCGGATTCTTCCCCGGCCACGGACTCCGAACCGCCTGTGCCCGTGCTATCGGATCCAACTGGGCGCTGATCATGGAGTTCACCTCCGCGGATATCTTTCAGCACTCGCCCTTCGGCGACATACTGAGCTCATTAAGGTCTCTCTCCCTGTCAGGAGAGTCCTGGCCGAACTATGTTCGACAGGATTGGGATGCGGATGACTAAGAAATTTGCTGCCCACCCACCACCCACTTAGTAGCCACTATCGACGATTTGACCGGCATGCTCGACTTCGACTCCGAAGACATCGACGGTATGGACGATGATGCAGGAGACGAACAGGAACCACTGCCCACAGGGCACTTGACGCCCACTTCATCATATGATGTATACATGGTGGACACACCCAAAGAAAACGACGACGAGGAACGAAGGATGCAGCGAAGGGTTGTTCCCTCGAGAAGCAGTCAAAGCGGCGGTGTAAGCGCCGCTCCATATCCCGCCTCGGCAGAAACAACAAGCATATAGACCCAACGATAGAGCAGGGTGAACCATCGCTCGACCACGGCAACACGGAGAATCAAACCAAACAACCCCACTCCGTCGAAGATAACAGTCCGGACGACATCACACCGGACAGACACCCAGAGCAACAGAATGCCCATCAAAGGCTTGTTGCCACTGCGAGGAGTCTGAAAAAGCAGAAGCAAAGGCTCAGGGCTGGACAAGACACACTCATAATCAGATGGAGTGAAGTACTCAACACTGCGAAGTACGGCGGTAATCGCCACACCAAGAGCTACCCGAAGCGAAAGTTGCTACCTGAATTCGATGAGGAGGCCTTGGATCCCCCGCAACCAAAAAACAAAATGGCCATCCGGTCGGATAGACGACCTCGTGGCCAATATAGAGCGGCAAACGACGCTGCACATAGGCCAATACGCGATCCACGTGAGGGCTCGCATCAAAAGGACGGCGCAACCAGATCCATCTACGGGCCACGCAAGCGCGCTCCAGCATGCAATGCAACACAGCAAACATCCCAACACCACGGTACACCCAAATATAGGGGTGCCGCACACCCCCTATGTTTCACCGATGAGGTGCTGGACCATGAATTTCCAGAGGGATTCAAACCCATAAACATAGAGGCGTACGACGGAACGACAGACCCTGGGGTCTAGATTAAGGACTACGTCCTCCATATCCATATGGCTCGAGGAGACGATCTCCACGCCATAAAGTACTTACCCCTCAAGCTCAAAGGGCCAGCTCGGCACTGGCTTAAAAGCCTCCCCAAAAACTCCATTGGAAGCTGGGAAGAGCTCGAAGACGCCTTTCGGGCAAATTTTCAAGGGACCTATGTCCGACCACCGGATGCAGATGATTTAAGTCATATAACTCAATAGCCCAGAGAGTCAGCCTGAAAGCTTTGCAACAGGTTCCTCACTAAAAAGAACCAAATAGTCGACTGTCCGGATGCCGAAGCCTTAGCAGCTTTCAAGCACAGCGTTCGAGACGAATGGCTTGCCAGACACCTCGGCCAAGAAAAGCCGAGAACAATGGCAGCATTAACAAGCCTCATGACCCGCTTTTGCGTGGGCGAGGACAGCTGGTTAGCCCGATGCAGCACCAGCGACCCAAGTACATCCGAAGTCAGGGACGGAAACAGGAAATCACGACGCAACAAAAACAAGCACCGGAATAAAGAAGACAACCCGAAGAGCACGGCGGTAAACGCCGGATTTAGAAGCTCTCGGCCAGGTCAGCAAAAGCTGCCCTCCAAAGGCAACAGAGACGAACTGTCCAGCCTAAACAAGATTCTGGACCAAATATGTTAGATCCATAGCACCCCCGATAAACCTGGAAATCATACCCATAGAGAATGTTGGGTCTTCAAGCAGTCCGGCAAGCTCAACACCGAACATAAGGGGCAGGATACACCAAGCGAAGACGAGGACGAGCCTCGCAAACAAAGCACTGGGGAACAGAAGAAATTCCCACCAGAAGTCAAAACAGTAAACGTGTTACACGTGACAAAGGGGAGAAACAAAGCGGCACTTCTAGAGACACATGCCCCAGGGCCTATCACCGCGGAGTTCTGCCACTGGTCGTCCCAACCGATCACCTTTGACCATCGGGATTACTCGGCAAGTATCCGGCGTGCAGGATGGGCTGCCTTGGTATTAGACCCAATAATTGACGGATACCACTTCACACGAGTCCTGATGGACGGCGGCAATAGTTTAAACCTGATATATCAGGACACAGTCCGCAAAATGCGTATAGACCCAACAAAAATTAGCCGCAGCAATACTACCTTTAAAGGAGTAACGCCAGGCCCAGAGGCCCATTGCACGGGCTCCCTGCTACTAGTGATTATATTCGGCTTTCCTGATAACTTCCGCAGCAAAAATTTAACGTTCCACATCGCTCCGTTCCAAAGTGGTTATCAAGCACTACTCGGACGCGAAGCTTTCGCTCGCTTTAACGCAATACCGCATTACACTTCTCTCATGCCTAAGATGCCTGGTCCATGTGGCATCATTACAGTAAATGGAAGTATTGAGCACTCCTTGCGCGCGGAAGACCATGCGGCTGCCTTGGCAGCCGCACACTAAATGGCCTCACCAACTAAAAGCATCTGACAGGTCGTTAAGACCATGGACGCGGTTGGACGAGTCCTACGCAGCTATATGTAATTGATACAGGTTTGATGGCTATACCCCTATTACAATACAAGTGGCTCAGCGCGCACAAACAAGTGGCAATTAGGCTCAACTTTACTCATTTTGAACTGCACATGGTTTCTTTAGTATAACCTACCTTTTGCACGACAACTTTTCAATTAAGTTCCTTTCTTTTTCAGATGACCATCGTGATACACCCGTCCAGAATACGGCACAACGGAGACACATGCGCAGACGTGCAGCAGGGACCCTTTCCAAGGATTCTTTTTAGATTAAGACCCTGCGTAAACCTTTTTTTACTGTCTCTTGTTGATACACATCCCTCGGATTCTCAGTACAATTGAGAAGGATGCTGACATATTGGCATGTGGCCACGTCAGAATATTGCACGTACCTGGACACCAGGGGCTTATTACAAAGGGCACTGTTTAGGCCCGTTTTACATCATAAAGACCGAATACCTTAGGGAGTGTTCAGCGTCGCGAGTTTGGCCTTATATGCATCAACTCCGAATCATGTCTTTGGTCAAATGTTCGGTTTTCCTAGCTCCTGTGTTTTGCTGCCTTACGTTCCGCTCTATCGGCTAAGGCGACACCAGGAGAACTACTGCGATTGTGCCCTGGTTCATCCGGATGAGCACCTCAGTAGAGAAAGCCGAAGATTGACTGCCATGATATAGCGTGAGACTGGTCAACCACTCGATGACCTAGCAGAATCTTCGGGATTCCTCCGCCTTAACGAAGGGACGTTTCCCGACCAGGCATGTACGCGCCCCGAATCCGGATGAGTGCGGAGCCACCAGGGGCTATATAGTAGCCCCACTATCAAACTCCTCTAGCTAAGTGAAAGTGTTAAAGCATTATAGTTCGGTTGCCTAGTTCGCTGCGCTATCACCTCCTTAATGGACCAAGACGTTGGATCAAGTGTGAACATGCGTCTTCTGTGAACACCCCCGCATTATATGCGTGGGGGCTGAAGCCAACGACTGCCATCTTTCAGGTTATATACATATATACATAAACAGCCGCACATGAGGCATCATAGCACTTTCGGGCAAAAGTATAAATACAGCCTTGATAAATTCAATAAAACATTGTTTGTAAAATGGGACTACATGTCACTGGAAAATAATATTCTTCAAGCACTGAGCCTCTATCAAACGAGCGCCTTCAAGGACTTCTTCAAAGTAGTTGTCGGCAGCCACTCGGCCTATGGCCGAACCCTGTGCCGCAACAGTGGTGGCCTCCATCTCCGCCCAGTATGTTTTGACACGGGCAAGGGCCATCCGCGCACCTTCTATGCACGCTGATCTCTTTACAGCATCGATGCGTGGCACAACTTCAAGGAATTGTTGCACTAAGCTAAAGTAGCTACTCGGCCTTGGCCCTCCCGGCCACAGGCGATCCACAACAGACCTCATGGCAAGTCCGGACAACCTATGGGGCTCGGCCCAACCGGTCAATTGCTCATTTAGCAGCAGCGGACGGACTGGAGCGTGAAACTATGACCAGAACAGCTTTTCCACTTCGGGACCTTTCTGATCCTTGAAGTACTCGGCTGCATCAGCAGCACTTGCAACCAAATCCATGTACACGTTCGCAGAACTCCATAGCCGGTCCAGAGGAGCATACTTCGGATCTCTGAACTTAGTCCGCAACAAGAAGGGCTTCCCAGACACGATATCTGCAGCTTGATTCAGCTCCTCCTTCGTCGCTCTAATTTTGGAGCGGGCTTCCTTGGTAGCCACCCAGGACTTCTCCAGGTCCGTCATCTTCGCCCGGTTTTCCTCTTCAAGAAGCCGGTAACGGTTAGCAGCATCTTTTAACTCCACGACCATTTTGGCAATTTTTTCTTTACTCTCGCAATGTGCGGCCTGTTCGGCCCTTAACTCTTCGGCCGCCTGTAAAGCGGCCACATTGCTACTCCTTGCTTGCTTCTTGGCTCGGGCAAGCTCCGCCCGAAGGGTCTCCACGGTGGCTGCTCCATCTGCAGTCACAACATATTAAAGATACTGGCATCATGCTGCTCTTATTATGTGACGATCACCAGAAAATTCACTCACCCTGTGCCTCATCAAGCCACTTGTTGACAAGCACGATGTCGGCATCTGCCGCATCCAGTTGCCGCTTTAGTTTGGCAAACCCATCAGTACGGCTAGCCACCTGAGCTTGAACCACCTGCACATAAAGGCGGTCTAGTTATTACCTGGGACTATGATCCTCTGTTTGCCGCCGTTCTCGACGACAACTAGAGTCTCAGGGGCTACTATCTGCATGGGCATACCTAACGTATGTGGTACTATTAAAGGTATACATTATTTTACGTACCTCAAAGCCTTTCAGCAAACTCATAAAAGCTTCGTGCAAACTGCTTTTGGCGGATGAAATCCTTTCAATTACTGTACCCATTAGAGTACGATGCGCTTCCGAGACGATAGCTTTCCCCAGAAGATCCTTCAGCGCCTCCGACCGCACTCAGTACGGACCCTTGCTGTCGCTCTCCTCAGGAGCCGGATACTGGGGATGCCGGGCAGCCAAAGGATTATCCTCTGGCGATATTGGATCCGGAGATACCCTTCGCGACGACACTTCAAGGTCGCCCGCTTCTTGAGCTAGGGAGTCCAGGGGAGGCGTTTCACTCTCCATCATCTCAGGAAGAAGATCCCCCGAAGATGAACTCTGTCGAGAAGGGTTGCGATCCAGACTACAATTTACAAGCATCGGTTATTGTCTTCGGAAGTAAGGTAGGATATCTTCACTATTAAGTACCTTTTGATTACTTACAGCTCGGTAGATGGCTGATCCCTGCGCGGACATTGTGCGGCAAGAATACCCTCCGAGGCAGGACCCTCTGGCGGAGATTTCTTCTCCCGTTTGGAAACCTTAGTTTCCGGATCTTCAGAGGTAGTCCTCTTCCTTCCCCGGGGAGAGAGAATGTCAGATTCTTCCCCTTGGTTATCCTCCCTCGCGGAGGTGCTCATTCCCTTGATTGGAATAGGTAGCGATGGAGGCCCGCTTTCGCCCTCTTTATTCCCCCCTTCATCTTCCTTTGAGGACACTAGACAAGGTGCTGGCTCGAGCATCTTTTCCAGCACTGGATTGTCCAAGCCTTCAGGAAGGGGGGCCAAACACCGGATCATCTTCGCCTTTGTTATCCAGTCCTGGTCAAAGAGCGATTCTTCAGAATGATGTCATGATAAATAAAAGGACAGTGTGTTCGGCCATGGGATTACTTAATTCGGCAGCGGGGCGGTTGCAGCTCAGGCCCACGTCCTCGGTAGTGTCCGGACACTCTATCTGGGGTCCGAAGAACGATTTGTACATCTCCTCGTGTGTCATGCCGAGGAAATTCTGAATAGTGTGTGGCCCTTCTGGGTTGAATTCCCACATGCGGAGGCGCCGGCGTTTGCAAGGCTGGACTCGACGAACCAGCATAACTTGCATTACCATAACCAGACTGAAATCTCCCTCGAAGAGATCTCGGATATGGCTCTGCAGTATTGGCACGCCCTTGGTTGGACCCCAGCTCAGCCCCCTGCTGATCCATGACATCAGTTGTGGTGGAGGGCCCGAGCGAAAGGTGGGGCAGGTACCCACTTGGCACTTCGAGGAGCTGTGACGTAAAACCACTCCCGTTGCCACAATACGGACACCTCTGGAAAGGAACCCTTTGGCCATGGAGCGTCAGCAATTTTTCTTATTAGAGCACCTCCGCACGCTGCGTACTGCCCCTCGACCATCTTCGGCTTCACATCGAAGGTCTTGAGCCACAGGCCGAAGTGAGGGGTAATGCAGAGGAAGGCCTAACAAACGACAATAAATGATGAGATGTGAAGAAGGGAACCCGGGGCCAGATCATGAAAATACAGCCCGTAATAGAACATAAGACCCCTAACAAAGGGATCCAGAGCGAGGCCTAGTCCTCGGAGGAAGTGGGAGACGAACACAACACTCTCGTTGGGTTCGGGAGTAGGGACGACCTGCCTCGGGCGGGCAGCCTATGCGAAATTTCGGCGGTCAGATATCTGGCCTCCCTCAACTTCTTGATGTCCTCCTCCATGACGGAGGAAGGCATCCACCGGCCTTGAAGGCTGGATCCGAACATGATTGAAGGTCCGAAGCACCTGACCTGGGCTTTGGGTGTTAGAACTCGAGGCGGGGGAAGGATTCGATTGAGCACGGGAGGGAAAAAAGAAAAAGCCTTGTCCCTTTATAAAGGGGATGAATGTCAGGCGTCCTCCTCGTGGCCGTTCGAGACTTACCTAAGATCTAGGAGTCATACCAATAGGCACGGTTGGGTTACCCACATTTGTATTGATGAGAATCCCGTGATAAGGGGAACATGATCTCTGCTTTGACAAGACGTGTCAAGAAACCGCCTCGCGTTATGTGCGGGGCTGGTTAAAGAAAAATGGTTCAAATAATTACCGGGCCGTGGCATGATGTCATGCTACCAAAATGTGTCAGCAGATTAGATTTGTGGAAATAATATTCTCTCTACGGTGGTATGTGGAACTTATTTTGCAGGGTCGGACACTATCCTCGTATTCAAACTCTTCCGTGGTGTATTCGGAGGAGGAACCCGCCTTGCAATGCCGAAGACAACACTACGCACCGGACTCATCGTCATTGAAGCCTGGTTCAGGGGCTACTGAGGGAGTCCTGGATTAGGGGGTCTCCGGACAGCCGGACTATATCCTTTGGCCGGACTATTGGACTATGAAGATACGAGATTGAAGACTTCATCCCGTGTCCGGATGGGACTCTACTTGGCATGGAAGGCAAGCTAGGCAATATGGATATACATATCCCCTCCTTTGTAACCGACCTTGTGTAACCCTAGCCTCCTCCGGTGTCTATATAAACCGAAGGGTTTTAGTCCGTAGGACAACATACAATCATACCATGGGCTAGCTTCTAGGGTTTAGCCCCTCTGATCTCGTGGTAGATCAACTCTTGTACTACTCGTATTATCAAGAATAATCAAGCAGGACATAGGGTTTTACCTCCATCAAGAGGGCCCGAACCTGGGTAAAACATCGTGTCCCCTGCCTCCTGTTACCATCCGCCTTAGACGCACAGTTCGGGACCCCCTACCCGAGATCTGCCAGTTTTGACACCGACAGTGAACTATTCCCCTCTCGTCATGGAGAGCGCCGGGATGATGAAGATGGCCACCGGAGAGGGATTCCCCCTTCCAGCAGGGTGTCGGAACGGGTCTAGATTGGTTTTCGGTGGCTACGGAGGCTTTTGGCGGTGGAACTCCCGATCTAGGTTTCTTTCTGGCAGTTTTGGATTATATAAGAGGCGTTGGAGTCGGGGACAAGTCAGGGGGGTTCCTGAGGCGGCCACGAGGCAGGGGCACGCCCCCCACCCACGTGGTGGCCTTGGGACTCTTTTGGCCCACCTCCGGTACTCCGTGGGCTTCTTCTGGTCCAAAAATGATCTCCGTGAAGTTTCAGGTCAATTGGACTCCGTTTGATTTTCCTTTTCTGTGATAGTTAAAAACAAGGAAAAAAACAGAAATTGGCACTGGGCTCTAGGTTAATAGGTTAGTCCCAAAAATCATATAAAATAGCACATAAATGCATATAAAACACCCAAGGTTGATAATATAATAGCATGGAACAATCAAAAATTATAGATACGTCGGAGACGTATCAAGAGGGCGAACGTTGAAGTGCTATGTGGACTGAAGACAAGAACTTTCAATACGTTACAGAAGCACGGCAGGCGGTGGATCTAGGAGCTGCCGGTAGTTCTCTGGTCCCTTAGAATGACACCTAACCAAGCTACCGGGCAAACTCCCTTCTCCCTGGTCTACAGGGCAGAAGCAGTTATCCCCATGAAACTCATTTACGGGTCCCCTCGAGTGCTTGCCTATGATGAAGTAGTGCAAGATCAGCATAGGCGTGACGGCGTTGTGCTACTCGAGGAGAACCGTCTCCGGGCTGCTACAGGTGCTGCACGCTACCAGCAAGCCATGCATCGCTATCACAGCCACAGGGTTCACCCCGATGTTTTGAGGAAGGTGACCTTGTCCTTAGGTGCGTTCAGTCTGCGAAGTGTACAAACAAGATGTCACCGAAGTGGGAAGGCCCTTACCGGGTGGTACGAGTCACCAGGCCCGTTGCAGTCCATCTAGAGACCGGAGATGGCACTTAGTTGCAAAACTCATGGAATATTGAGCATCTCCGCAAGTACTACCCGTAAGGCGTGAGGCTGCCGGGCACTGCTCGGCAGCCACCCTTTTGTACAGACTGCATGCAAAGGAAAATAAAGAAGCCCTATAGGGGGCCCCCAACTAAGATTGCATGCATGCATGAGCACACAAAGATCATTGCATAAGCATTTCATGAGCATTTGCATATGCATATAGATAGGATCGCATCCTGCATTCATTCTCATCTACATGAAGTTGCAGGTTCCTGCAGTGCACTTGGCTTCGACAACAGACGAGAAGATTGTGCGGCACAGCGATCCCCGGCAAGCCAAACGGATAAGTTTTACCTCTTGTCCATTAGTGTTCTGTAAAGCTATGACTTTGCATGATAAAACCTCACCTCTCTTCTGGAACTAGGTGTTCCCATCCATGACTCAAACGTTGCTTCAGCCAGGATGGTGGAAGTAGCCTTTGGGAAAAAAGAGTTGGCGGGGGGGGGGGGGGGGGGGGCGCCCCCCTGCCTGTCCCACGACAGACGTAGCTCTCTGGCAGACAAAGAGGGTGCCAATAGGATATCCTGCCGGGGAAAAACTCGTTTATTTTCATTAAAAGGCACTTCGCCTCTGCATGGACATACACATGCACGGGTTCTCGGCATGGTTCATCTTTTTCATTCATATGCTAATACAAGTACAAGCATTAGAGAACACTTAGATGGAGTCGAGAGATTACATTATACGAATTAGAATTTGGTGTTTGCTTACAAGTTTAAGATTGAAAAAAAGATAAGGGCCCCATAATTCTTGTCCCTCTCCTCCTAGGCACGGTTGTCGAAGGCGAGGAGGGCAAAAGGAGCGCCAGGGCAGGAGTCTAGTCTGCTCCCGTCGGGCTCCAGGAGAGGTAGCTCGGTAGGAACGGGAGCGCAAGGGAACGCCTCGATGGAGAGCATGGCAGAAGGCGGCCCCGTCGACCACCGTCACCAGGGCCAGCAGGACTCGGCATGGCTAACGGAGCTGCAGCCCGAGAGGAAGCCTGCCAGAATCCAGCTGGAATACTACTGGAGGAGCCCGTGTAACGCCCTCGATGCGGCTATATCTCCCACGTGTCGAAGCACGACTTAGAGGCATAACCGCATTGAAAGCAATGTCGCAAGTGAGGTAATCTTCACACAACCCACGTAATACATAAATGGAAAGAGATACATAGTTGGCTTACACTCACCACTTCACATAATTACATGAATAAAGCATTACATCATCCAGATACAATCAAGGTCCGACTACGGAACCAAAATAAAAGAAGACTACCCCAAATGCTACACAGATCCCCGATCGACCCCAACTGGGCTCCACTACTGATCAACTAGAACGAAACAACATAAAGGACACGATCTTCATCGAGCTCCTCCTTGAGCTTGGTTGCGTCATCTGCACGGACTCATCGGCACCTGCAAGCTGGTTTTGGAATTATCTGTGAGTCACGGGGACTCAGCAATCTCGCACCCTCGCGATCAAGACTATTTAAGCTTATGGGTAAGGTAAAGGTATGAGGTGGAGCTGCAGCAAGCGACTAGCATATATGGTGGCTAACATACGCAAATGAGAGCGAGAAGAGAAGGCAAAGCACGGTCAAGAAACTATGATCAAGAAGTCATCCTAGAACAACCTACGTCAAACATAACTCCAACACCGTGTTCACTTTCCGAACACCGTCGAAAAGAGACCATCACGGTAACACACACGGTTGATGTATTTTAATTAAGGTCAACTTTAGGTTTTCTAGAACCGGACATTAACAAATTCCCATATACCCATAACCTCGGGCACGACTTTCGAAAGTTCAAACCTTGCAGGGGTGTCCCAACTTAGCCCATCACAAGCTCTCACGGTCAATGAAGGATATTCCTTCTACCGGGAAGACCCGATCAGACTCGGAATCCCGGTTACAAGACATCCTCGACAATGGTAAAACAAGTCCAGCAAGACCACCCGATGCGCCGACATCCCGATAGGAGCTGCACATATCTCTTTCTCAGGGCACACCGGATAAGCTAAGCGTACAAGAGCCAACGTAACCCAAGTTGCCAAGGGACGGCCCCGCACGGTGCTCTGGGTTGGACCAACACTTAGACAAGCACTGGCCCGGGGGTTTAAAAATAAAGATGACCCTCGGGATGCGCGACTCCCAAGGGAAAAAGGCTAGGTGGCGAATGGTAAAACCAAGGTTGGGCCTTGCTGGAGGAGTTTTATTCAAAGCAAACTGTCAAGGGGTTCCCATTATAACCCAACCGCGTAAGGAACGCAAAATACGGGAACATAACACCGATATGACGGAAACTAGGGCGGCAAGAGTGGAACAAAACACAAGGCATAAGGCTGAGCCTTCCACCCTTTACCAAGTATATAGATGCATTAATTAAATAAGAGATATTGTGATATCCCAACAAAATATCCATGTTCCAACATGGAACAAGCTCCAATCTTCACCTGCAACTAACAACGCTATAAGAGGGGCTGAGCAAAGCAGTAACATAGCCAAACAACGGTTTGCTAGGACAAGGTGGGTTAGAGGCTTGGCTCAACAGTATGGGAGGCATGATAAGCAAGTGGTAGGTATCACAGCATAGGCATAGCAAAAGAGCGAGCAACTAGCAAGCAAAGATAGAAGTGATTTCGAGGGTATGGTCATCTTGCCTGAAATCCCGCAAGAAAGAAGAACGAGTCCATGAAGAAGACAAACAGACATAGTCGAACGGGTCCTCACAAACGCGATGTTACTGGAACCAACCTGAAGAAGCAACACGGGAAAGAAGCACACAACATAGTAAACAACCAACACATGAACATGGTATGATATGCGGGATGCGGTATGCGATGCATATGCATGATTGCAAGGGAATGATTGAACCTGGCCTCAACTTGGAAATCCAAGAGTGCCACTGGAAAGGTGAGGTGATTTCGGTTGAAATCGATATAAAGATCACCGGAATCGGATGCATGGTTTGGAAACGGCAAGCAAAACAAATATGGCACCGGTCTGCGATAAACAGTAAGTAGCCATCTAAATGCATCAAGATAAATATGCTACATCACTCAAACATGGCAACAAGATACATGGCAGGGATCCACTCAAGATGCTTGACAAAAGATGAACACTGAGCTACGACTAATTCACTCATTAACAGGTTCAAACAAGCATGGCAAAAGTGCAAAAGATAACACGTTCCAGACTTGGTGAAATTAACACAAGTCTGGAATTTATCATCAGGAAGCACACTTTAGAGCATGAAAACTACATGCTACAGGAACATAACATGGCAAAGCAAGGCATGGCATGAAGCTACTCAAAGCACTTAACAGAAGTCCCTTAGTGACCTTGAGCCAAAAGGGATCAGAGAATACAATTGCAAGCATGTGAACATAGCAAAAACATAAACAGATCTCAGACTTAGTGAAAAATTGGAGCATGCAAATCAGTTAACGAGTAGGCATGTTTACGAGCTCGATGCACTCACTACAGAGCATGGCATGACAAACTAATCATACACCCATCAAGAAGACATGGCATAGAAGCTAGACTTGGCAAGAACAACATCATAGCATGCACGGATCAATAGCAACAACCTCGGCAAAATCGCTAAACAAGTTAACAATCTGCCAGGAACATTTTATAGCAAAAGTAGAGCTCGATTGACTCAAGCTAGGGTGCTCCATAAATCCAAATAAAGACATAGATGGATAGAGAACCACAATGTTAACAAAACATCCTTACTGATCATCCTCAAAAGAGGCACGGATCACTAGGACACAACATGAACATATAGCATAACGACAAAAACAGAACAAGGACCTAGTGAAATTATAAGTCCCTGAAATCAGCATTACCGATGACGCTACTTTGCAAGCTTGTGCTAGTCACCACAAATATCAAAAAAATACATGGCAAGAACCTCTATAAAAATGGCATGGCATATAACAAAACACATGTAGGGCTCAAGATCATAACATGCACACATTAATCATGGCAAAAATGACAAAATGCCATTTGCTGAAACAGATCTGACGAATTCACCACATAGCCCTCTTCCAACAGCATTTCAGGCATCAAGATGAGCTCAAATAAAAATAATGCAATGAGATGAAATGGTGTACTTGTCGAGACAAACATTTTGATATGCTATACGCATGAATCAGAGCTACGGATGCAGAGTTGTGATGCGATGAAAAGAGGCATATGAATCTGGAAACTTCGGGGACTTAGTGAAAAAAAAATACCCGAGCGTAGAATAGTTATATGACGCACGGGCGGAGGATAGCGGGATCTCACCACGTGGGCTCGGCCCAGCTGCAGAAGAGGGAGGAGGCCGGCGTGGGCTGGGACAGTGCTGGACCGCGGCTTGCGAGGCCCACGCGGAGGGTTGACGTGGCTGTCATCGTCTCCGAGCGGGACGAGGCCAAAGAAGGTGGCGGGCACGGCCGACGGGATCCGGGTGGCGCTCCGGTGAGGGGAGGGCCGGCCGCGAGCAGGAATGGACGGATCTGGGCGCGGGACCCCCAGATCTGGCGATAGCGGGGCCGGACGGGGACGCCATGGCGCAGGGCGGCGCACTTTGGTGAACCCTAGTGAGGAGGGTGGAGGCGCAGGTGAAGGGTGGTCCGGGCGACGCTCCGGCGAGTGGTTCGAGGAGGCGGCGGAGGAGTGGCGTACGACGGCGAAGACAGATGGCGTGGAAGCCGAGACAAAGTCCGACGAGACCCGGGACGACGTCCTGCGATGCACCGGCAAGGTGGCGATGAAGTCCGGCGAGCGGGGCGCTCGTCGGTGGTGGGAGCGAGGCGTGCAACGGCGGAGGATGCGCGGGCGAGGGGCAGCGCCGGATGGGCTCGCGCGGGCCATGCGCGGGCTCGGGCGGGCCGGTGCGGCGAAGTGGGGCGAGGGCGCGGACAGGTGGCGGCCCCTGAGTGGCTGAGGCGGCGGGGAAGCTGACATGGAGACACCTGATTCGCCGGAGTGAGGTGGCGGTGGCGGCGGACATGTCCGGCTCTGCGGGATGAAACGTCCGGCGGCGGCGGGGAAGGTTAGGGTAGGGTTTGTACCGCGAATTTTTGGAGGGGATCACATATATATAGGTAGAGGGAGCTAGGAGGGTCCAAATGAGGTGCGGTTTTCGGCCACGCGATCGTGATCGAACGACCGATATGATGGAAGGGGTTTAGGTGGGTTTTGGGCCACTTTGGAGGGGTGTTGGGCTGCAACACACACGAGGCCTTTTCGGTTCCTCGGTTAACCATTGGAGTATCAAACGAAGTCCAAATGACACGAAACTTGACAGGCGGTCTACCGGTAGTAAACCAAGGCCGCATGACAAGTCTCGGTCCAATCTAGAAATGTTTAACACCCGCACACGAAAAGCGGTAGAAAGGACACCGGATGACATAGGAGCGCTAAAATGCAAAACGGACAACGGGGAAAATGTTCGGATGCATGAGACGAACATGTATGCAAATGAAATGCACATGATGACATGATATGACATGCATGACACGCAAGCAATGACAAGGCAACAACAGCAAATAACTGGAGGACACCTGGCAAATCGGTCTCGGGGCGTTACAGCCCGGCAGCACCATCCGCACCTCTGCACCCAACTCCCCGGCAAAGCACATTGCCGGGGAGGAGACGCAGATGCAGATGATGGTGTTGCCGCCTGATGAAGATGGTGCGGATGATGATCAGCAGGAGTGAGAGTCATCGCTCCTCCGACAGCCACCGTCGTCATCGCCATCACTGTCCTCCTCGTCGCTTTCTCCTGAGGAGGAGGTTTCGTTGTCGGTCGAGCTCTCCACGCAGCACCCTAAGCGATCCCCCAAGCGCCCGAAGATTTTAACGGAGAGCAAGCCGCTCTCCATCAATTTGCACTGGAGAACGTGCCCCTCCGAGAAGCTGTGGGAACGGGCGAAGGTCTTCCAGCCACGACGAAGATACATCACATGAGGGGCAGGGAAATCGACATCAAGTCACTTGCTGCCATTCCCATGACCCCTCATGTGCAGCCTCAGGGCGCCTGGTTGCTTGAGCTCCATCTCCCATGCAAAGAGATTTGGAAGACGAAGGTGACCACACAAGGGCTTATATAGCCTGATGATGAACTCTCGAGGTTGGTCCCCGACATGGTCTTCTATCGGAGGAGGAGTCGCTGGTGGGGGTGCAGCCAAGGCACTCCCGCGCCCTCCTCCTCCTCAAGCACCATGGTGGCCTCGGCCTCGCCCCCTCCTCCCTCCTCTCACGTCGGGCTCCACCGCCTCAGGTTCAGGAGGGGGAGGGATACGCTGCCGAGTGGAAGCCCTCATCGCCTCCACTGAAACACTACTCCGCCCTCGCCCTCTCACCATGGATAAGGGAGAAGAACTATAGAGAAGAAGGAGAAGTGTGTGCAGAAGAACACCACCTCGACCCCCCTTCTTATAGGGAAACGGGGCAGGGGGCTGGCTCCTCATGCGAGAGACGACCGCCCTTCTCATCCAATGCATCCCCTCTGCACCCACTGTGCCTCTGAGGGTTAAGGTCGACCCTCCGCTCCAACCATCGATGCTCGGTTTTCAACCATGGCACTCCTCTTCGTTCCCTCTGCATCCACCACCTACCGCGCCCAATGCATGCAAAGCACATGCCCGGTGCATGCGGGGCGAAGGGTGAGTGGATGGCTGTTTTTGCCCCGTGATCATGGGGGGAGGCAAATCCACAAACCACGATCAAAGTTCCCCCGCAGCGTAACGCATGACGTGCGGCGAAACCGGAAACTAGCGTGAAATCAAGGTTAATGAAGCAGCAATGAAGAATCCAAGAGATCAACCTCTTCAGCAACCTTTGCCTGTGCACTTGTTAGGCCCTACCCTGACGACGCTCAGCAGCGCGTTCAGGGCAGGCTCGGGGGCTTCTGTCGGTGCAACAGACCCTGGGTCTGTCGCCCAGACTGTGCACAGGCACGGGAACAAGATTGAAGCACCGGCCTAAGTCAGAGATTGAGAAACTAAGAGATTTGAAGAAGCAACATACAGCCCAGAGGGACCAAGATCGAGCCATAGGAGTAACATATCGGCAAGAGAAGGGCCTCCCTTGCCGGGCAGGCGAGCCCGGCAAGGGGCGAGGCCACCATGAGAAGCAGGCAACCAAGGCCCCCGGCAAGGTCTTCCGGGGCTCCCGGGGGCAGAACCACCCCATCGACCTCTCAAGCACGATCCACGTTGTCAATCAGTGCGGTGTCAAGCCGCAAGATGATTAACGGCAGCCATTCACCACATGGCAGCCATTTACTACAGAAGAAACCCACAAGTGACACCCGTCCTGCGACGTGTCAAGAGAACAGGCGTGGAGCTGTCAAGATAGATCGACAAGCCTTACCGGGCAACCAGTGATGTGACACTAAGCGGTGCATCTAATGCACCCTGTCAGCCCGCAGAGTTACGTATGATTGCACTGTTTGCAATCACATCAGTGGATAATGACTACTTTGCCATTGTGGTGACCCCTTAATCTATAAAAGGAGGCCCATGGCACCCGTAGGGGGGATTAGATGGTTAGAAAGTGGACAAACCCATACCACCATATGCGCGTAGTCACTATAGCTCTGCGGCAACCCCTGCCGGGCAAGTGTACTGCTTTCCACCATCCTTATTCCACCGTCAATACAGGAAAGCATGAGTAGGGTTTTAAGCCTCGCTGCGACCCGAACCTGGGTAAATTGCTTGTGTGCTCTCTGTCGTGCTGTCGTGCGTTGGTCTGCTCTTTGTGCAACGCGATGCCCCCCTGCCGAACCAGCAAGGGGCCTCCTAGTCCCATAGGTGGCCATGGATATCCCGCGACATAAGGTGATGCAATTCCATGGTTAACATCATACTTAGCAAGCATTTTACGGAAAGCATCATGAATAAAGTGTGAACCACCATCAGTCATTAAATATCTAGGGACTCCAAACCATGGGAAAACAACTTCCTTAAGCATTTGAATAGAGGTGTTGTGATCAGCACTACTTGTTGGAATAGCTTCTACCCACTTAGTAACATAATCAACAACAACCAAAATATGTGTATACCCATTAGAGGAAGGAATAGGTCACATATAATCAAAACCCCAAACAATAATGGTTCAACAGCCAGAGGATAGTTCATAGGCATTTCCTAACGCTTACCAATATTACCAATTCTTTGACATTCATCACAAGATAAAACAAACTTACGGGCTTTGTTGAAGAGAGTAGCCAATAAAATCTGGATTGCAATACCTTGTGAGCAGTTCTGTCTCCCACATGATGCCCTCCATAAGCTTCAGATTGACATTTCCGTAGGATTTGTCCTTGTTCATGCTCAGGTACACAACGTCTAATAATACCATCTACTCCTTCTTTATAAAGATGTGGGTCGTCCTAAAAGTAATGTCTCAAATCATAGAAGAACTTTTTCTTTTGTTGGTATGTGAAGTTAGGTGGTATATATTTAGCAACAATGTAATTAGCACAGTCAACATACCAAGGAGTGTTATGAGAAACATTTATTGCAGCTAATTGTTCATCAGGAAAACTATCATTAATAGGTTGTGGGTCATCAAGAATATTTTCCCATCTAGACAAGTTATCAGCCACGGGGTTCTCATGTCCTTTTCTATCAGTGATATATAAGTCAAATTCTTGTAGCAAGAGAACCCACCTAATGAGTCTAGGTTTGGCATCTTTCTTTTCCATAAGATATTTAATAGCAGCATGATCGCTGTGAACAATTACTTTAGAATGAACAATGTAAGATCTGAATTTATCACAAGCAAACACCACTTCTAAGAATTCTTTTTCAGTAGTAGCATAATTTCATTGAGCACTATCTAGAGTTTTACTAGCATAATGAATAACATTTAATTTCTTATCAACTCTTTGTCCTAGAACAACACTAACTGCATAATCACTGGCATCACACATAATTTCAAAAGTTATGTTCCAATCAGGTGGTTGAACAATAGGTGCGGAAATCAAGGCTTTCTTAAGTCTTTCAAAGGCTTCTACACAATCATCATAAAAAACAAATGGAACTTCCTTTTGTAAAAGATTTGTAAGAGGCCTAGAAATTTTAGAGAAGTCTTTAATAAACCTCCTATAGAAACCAACATGACCGAGGAAACTACGAATACCTTTGATATCTTTAGGACATGGAATTTTTTCAATTGCACCAACTTTAGCTTTATCCACCTCAATACCTCATTCAGAAATTTTATGTCCCAAGACAATACCTTCATTAACCATAAAGTGTCACTTCTCCCAATTCAAGACTAGGCTAGTTTGCTCGCATCTCTACAAAACTCTATCAAGGTTGCCTAAGCAATCATCAAAAGAAGTTCCATAAACGGATAAATCATCCATGAAAACCTCAACATTCTTTTCACAAAAATCAGAGAATATAGCAGTCATACATCTTTGAAAGGTAGCAGGTGCATTACGTAAACCAAAAGGCATACTTCTATAAGCATAAGTTCCAAAAGGACAAGTAAAGGTGGTTTTCTCTTGATCATCTCTGAGAAAACCCAGAATATCCATCAAGGAAGCAAAAGTGTGTGTGCTTTGATAATCTTTCTAGCATTTGATCAATAAAAGGAAGAGGGTAATGATCTTTTCTAGTTGCTTTATTTAATTTTCTTAAATCAATTACCATTCTGTAACCAGTAACAATTCTTTATGGAATAAGTTCACTCTCATTAGGAACAACAGTAATACCTCCCTTCTTAGGGACACAATGAACATGGCTTACCTATCTACTATCAGCTATAGGATAGATTATACCTGCTTCCAGAAGCTTCAGTATTTCAGTTCTTACCACTTCTTTCTTTTTAGGATCAAACATCATTGGTGATCAACAACGGGTTTAACATCATGTTCCATATTAATTTTGTGCTGACAGAGAGTGGGACTAATGCCCTTTAAATCATCAAGAGTATACCCAATAGCATCTCGGTGCTTCTTCAGAACCTTTAATAATCTTTCTTCTTCATGTTCTGAAAGGTTAGCACTAATAATAACATTATATATCTTTTTCCGTCAAGCTAAGCATATTTCAGAGTGTCTGGCAATTGTTTTAATCAAAAACGGGATCACCTTTAGGTGGAGGAGGATCTCCTAGAGTTTCAATAGGCAAAGTGTGTTTAAGCAGAGGACATTGTTCAAACAAAATCTTATCTATTTCATTTATTTCATGCATATGTATATGATTCTCATGGTCTAGAAAATATTGTTCTAGTGGATCAGTAGGAGGCACAACTACAAAAGCAAGACCAATTATTTCATCCTTACTAGGCAATTCTTTCTGATGATGCTTTCTACTAAACTTAGAAAAATTAAACTCATCAGACTCATCACCAAAACTAAAACCGACATTTTGTTTCTCACATTCTATTTTAGCATTAATGGTGTTCAAGAAAGGTCTACCAAAGATAATGGGACAAAAGTCATCTTGTGGGGAACCAAGAGCAAGAAAATTAGTAGGGTATTTTATTTTCCCACACAAGACTTCAACATCTCTAACAATACCAAGTGGTGTGATGGTGTCTCTATTAGCAAGTTTAATAGTAACATCTATGTTTTCAATCTCAGCGGGTGCTATGTCATTCTTGATAGAAGGTAAAAGGAATAGCACTCACGCTAGCAGCTATGTCACATAAACCATGATAACATTGATCTCCTATTTTAACTGAGACAACATGCAGGACAACAACGTGCCTATGTTTATCTTTTTCATCGGGTTTGGCAATTCTAGCAGCTTCATCACAGAAGTAAATAACATGCCCATCTATATTTTCAACCAGGAGATCTTTAACCATTGCAACACTAGGTTCTACTTTGACTTGTTCAGCTGGTTTAGGTGTTCTACTATAACTTTTATTGACCACTGTCGGTGTCAAAACCAGCGGATCTCGGGTAGGGGGTCCCGAACTGTGCGTCAAGGCCGGATGGTAACAGGAGGCAAGGGACACGAAGTTTTACCCAGGTTCAGGCCCTCTTGATTGAGGTAAAACCCTACGTCCTGCTTGATTAATATTTAAGATATGGGTGTTACAAGAGTAGATCCACCACGAGATCAGAGAGGCTAAACCCTAGAAGCTAGCCTATGGTATTATTGTATGTTGTGATTGTTGTCCTACGGACTAAAACCCTCCGGTTTATATAGACACTAGAGAGGGTTAGGGTTACACAAGGTCGGTTACAAAGGAGGAGATATCCATATACGTATTGCCTAGCTTGCCTTCCACGCCAAGTAGGGTCCCAACCGGACACGAGACGAAGTCTTCAATCTTGTATCTTCATAGTCTAACAGTCCGGCCAATGGAGATAGTCCGGCTGTCCGGAGACCCCCTAATCCAGGACTCCCATAGTAGCTCCTGAACCAGGCTTCAATGACGACGAGTCCGGCGCGCAGTATTATCCTCGGCATTGCAAGGCGGGTTCCTCTTCAAATTCTGTGTACCTATCGAAATAATGTCCGGTTCCTTGTGATGGTTTGTACTTCTTGGCTTCTACACCCAATAATGGCTACTTTCCACGTGTCGAGCGAATGTGAAGAGCCAGGGTGTTTTCACATTTACCCCCTAGCTATGTAAATGAGCCGTCTATTTAGAAAGACGAGGATTCAGATCCAAATCACATCATCCTCCCTTGCTGAGTCTTCATCAGAGCATACCCGACAGAGATCCATTCCACCATGGCCGGTCGACACAGCTCCACCTCTCGCACCTCTAGTTCCAAGCCTAGAGATTGGGAGAGATGTTCCATCCCGCACAGCAAATTGGTGATGCTTCAGTCCAAGGGATTTCTTCCCCCAGCGTACCTGGTCCCGGTTCGAGCCGGGCTTGCCACTTATAATGGCGGAGAGCAAGTGGAGAGCTGTCCCAATCCCTCCAAGGGAGAGCGGGTATGCCTTGTCCCTTATCTGGTAAGAGGGCTCGGATTCCCAATCCATCTGTTTCTCTGAGGGCTTCTGGAGTTCTATGGCCTCCAGCTGCACAACCTCATGCCTGCCTCTCTGCTGCATATCGCGGGATTCATAGCCCTTTGCGAGTTATTTTTGGGCTGTGAGGCTCATTTCGCTCTGTGGAAGAAGCTGTTCTGCCTGGTGCCCCGTTCTAAGAAGGGATCAATATATCAAGTGGGCGGAGCCGAAGTGTGGCGTATCGCCGGGACCGGATACCTATCCGGGACCCCAAAGAATACGTCCGAAGACTGACCTTCAGAATGGTTTTATATAGAAGATGTCCCTCTTCCGGACCCTATTCGGATCGGCCTTCCAGAGTTTGACAACGCCCCTTTGAAGAAATGTCAGAGCTGGCGTCCACGGAGCCCCCTGGAGGAAGATGACCGGGACATTCTTTATCTGATGAGCCAGATAAGCTCTTTAGCTCGATCCGGATTGACCATGATCGAGGTCATGGCTATATGCATTATGCGGGGGGTGCAGCCGCTCCAGTATAGAGGCCACCCCATGTGGGACTTTAACGGGGAGGATGACGCCACCCGCCATGGCCGCAAAGGGCCGGGATCAGCTGCTGATCTAATAAAGATCTTGTCTACTTTGTACAAGGGAGAAGAGGAGGAGTTCCTCCGTATCAACCCGCAGGGCGGATTCTCCATGTACAATCCTCCGAGCTGGGTAAGCAGAGATTTTTTCTCGCCCATCCGTTTAGTATTCCCGTAGTTTAAGTATTCATTCTAGCGATTTCATCGCAGGAGCTGCGCCAGGCAGTAAAGGAGATAAACAACCCTCCCCACAGCCCGAGGACCCTGGACGGTCCCTTGACCCGGCCTCCCAGGAGGATCCGGACATATCCGTGGAGCTGATCGACGGGGTATTTTACCAAGGGAGTAATGACAACACCTTGGTGGCAATTACGGCCGATTACCCTGGTTTAGTTCCAGCCTCACAGGTGACTGAGACCGAAATCCCAGAACTTAAAAAGGGATCCGTCCTTGTGCTCTTTTTATTGCCGTATAATAGCCGTGTTTTGCAGGGGAGGTCCTCGGGGCAGAAGGCTGAGCCTATGGCAACTAGCCAACAAGGGGCCGCTAGGCCAGGCAAGCTGAAAAGATCCGCAGTCCGGATTGAGGCACCGGCGCAGCGGTATAGCTCGCCGTCTTTATTGCAAGACATTACTTACATGGGCATATTAACGCCCGTGCCTTCTTTTCAGGAGAAAAAGCGCTCGCCGGACTATACCCGGAGAGGCTACCCACCACGCCTCCACAAGCCAGGCTCCAAGGCCGGACTCAGGGGTGGGAACGAGTACAAGGCGTGCACCGGGTGCTCCTCCGATAGAGGATACAGATGGACTGTCCGCCACCCCTTCCGAGGTGGAAAGTGCCATGAATCATAGATGTCGCCGCACTGTTCTTTGTGACGCTTGTTTCTCCCAAGAGGCTTTAGATGCCTTCAACTCGGGAGATGCGCACCTCCGTGCCGCTCAAAATGGTCTAGCCAGAGCCACGGAGCAGTATGTAAAAGACATATGGGTGAGAAAATTTGATGATTATATATATCAGTAGCCCTTGAGATTTGAAACAGTTAGGATAACTGATTTAAGGATCATTTGTTATGTAGGTTCTTACAGAAAAGAATACTCAACTGTCCCAGGAGCTGGAAGAGTGCAAAGCCCAACTTCAGGCCGCACTGTCCGCCGCAGGGGAGCCCAAAGAGACCCCTGCTGGTAACATATCCGTCAAATGATAAGCATCATATTAGAGTGCGGCTTTATATGCAAATCTGACGAAAAAATTGCAGATGACGCTGGAGTGAATCGGGATAAGCAACAGCTCAAATGCCAGCTGAAGGCTGGTGAGAGCATGCTTACAAGGGTGAGGCAGGAGAAGAATGATCTCCAAGATGCCAACACCAAGCTGGGTGTGGAACTGAAAGATGTTCGTGCTCAACTGTCGGACTCTGTTAAGGAGAATCGACGGCTTCGGCGCGACATATTTAGTAAGTGCTTGAACGAACTTAAAAAGAGTTCGGCGGGGAAGCTGGCTGACAGAGTTATGTCTGTAGGTATGTTAACAGGTCGTCCTGTGGAGGAGATGCCTGGTTCGACGGGTGATCTTCTTCCCGAGCTTGCACAGTTGCACGAACGAGTTCGGCAGGTGATGGAAGGCGTTGCCCAGGCCTTGTGGCCGTCCGTCTCCCTACCCGAAGGCCTTGGAGAGCTTGCTGAAAAGCTGAAGGGAGCACGGCGGCGCTTCCGATTATGGAAGATATCGGCCTGCCGTCAGGGCACCAGGGAAGCTTGGGTGAGGGTGAAGACACGGTACACGAAGGCTGACCCGAACCACATGGCCGAAGTCGGACCTGTGGGGCCTGATGGCAAGGAGATCCCTGTAAATTTAGTGTACGGCCAAGTAGAATTGGCTGCAAAGTATTCCCAATAGGACTGTAGACTAGACAACCTATTCGATGGCATTGAAGAGGAATTCAACCAGTCAAATTGACTATGTAATTGTAAAGTGACATATATGATGCCTTCTAGCCGGATTGTAGATCATTTGTCATGGCGGACCTTTTCGCTTCAACCTCGGGACCCGACAGTCCGGAGTGTATCCGAATACCCTCTCGGTTATATAAGAACCGGGGCATGCGTGGAGACTAGGCATAGGGGTCATTAGTGCTTTATCAGACAAGTGCCCAACTAGCTATGTTATATTACATGGGTAGTAAGAAACATCTTCTAGAGAGAATAGTTCCGTTAAGGGTTCCTTTCCCTGGGTAGGCATGCCCTAAAGTGCATGTCTGGACTGCGACAAGAAGCACAGTGAAAACGTCTGGGGGCAGATATGGTTAATAAATAAAATTCATCTTTTGTTCACCGACCGAATATTCTCTTAAGAACGCTAGCTTTCGGCTTCACCCAGTCTGAGGTACACGTCCGGCTGACCCGGCGGTAACAATCGCAGAGGTGCTCCCCTTATGCCCTAGCCGAATTAACGGGAACGTAGGGCATAAATACAAGAGCCAGGCAACCCAGCTTGGCCAAAACTTAAGTCATATCAATGCATATAATGGTGAAAAAGATACATGCGGAAGTATAACGCATGTGTTGGGCGTGATGCCCAGGTAAATAATTTAAGCTTCTGTGAAAGAAGCCCCCAGGTGTAGATAGTGCGGCTAGCACCTCTGTAATGTACAAGTGAGGCACAAGGTGACCCGTGAAGGTCTAGAGGAATAAAAGAAAGAAAGGGAAACAAGACAGACGACACATATGCGGAAAATGGACAAAGGGAGGGGACTAACATAAAGTCCGGTGCTAGGCGAAGAATCTTTGGAGCCTGGCTGCGTTCCATGGGTTCGGCTCGAGTCGACTAGTCGATTCATCCCGTAGTCGGTACGCTCCGCCGGTCAGAACTTGGTCGATGATGAAGGGACCTTCCCATTTGGGCTCTAGCTTGTTCTTTTTCTTATCCGGCAGCCGGAGAACTAGTCCGCCACGTTATAAGTTTTGGCTCGTACTTCTCTGCTTTGGTATCTACGGGCATGTTGCTGGTAAAATGCGGAACGAGCTTTGGCTACGTCGCGTTCTTCCTCCAAGGTGTCTAGACTATCCTGCCGATCGAGCTCGGCCTCTCTTTCTTCGTACACGCGCACTCGAGGTGAGTCATGAATTATGTCACAGGGCAGGACTGCCTCTGCGCCGTACACCATAAAAAATGGTGTGTATCCGGTACTACGATTCGGCGTGGTCCGCAACCCCCAGAGTACAGAGTCGAGCTCCTCTACCCAGTGCGTGTCAGACTTTGTTAAGGAGCGCACTAGTCTGGGTTTAATGCCGCTCATTATAAGACCATTTGCTCGTTCGACTTGACCGTTGGTTTGTGGATGGTAGACTGAAGCATAATCGAGCTTGATGCCCATTTTGCTGCACCAGAGTTTTTCCTCGTCGGCCGTGAAGTTCGTGCCGTTATTAGTGATGATGCTGTGGGGGACGCTGTAGCGATGTACAACCCCAGATATGAAATCTATCACCGGTCCGGATTCAGCTATTTTAACCGGTTTGGCCTCTATCCATTTGGTGAATTTATCCACCATGACCAATAAGTATTGTTTCTTGTGGGTTCCACCTTTAAGGGGTCCAACCATGTCAAGCCCCCAGACCGCAAAGGGCCATGTAATGGGGATTGTTCGGAGGGCGGTGGGTGGCATATGGCTTTGATTTGCAAAGAGCTGGCAACCGGCGCAATGCTGGACTAAGTCCTGTGCGTCTGCCCGGGCCGTTGGCCAATAGAATCCTGTACGGAAGGCCTTGCTCACAAGAGCCCGGGCTGCGGCGTGATGACCGCCGAGTCCGGCATGAATTTCTGCCAAAAGGTTCCGTCCTTCCTCTTCGGAGATGCACCGTTGAAGGACTCTGGTAGCGCTTTTTTGTACAATTCTCCCTCATGGACCCTGTAGGCCTTTGATCACTGCAGTATGCAGCGTGCCTCATTTTGGTCCTCCGGGAGTTCCTGTCTAGTTAAGTAGGCCAGGAATGGTTCTGTCCACGGGGCAATAATGGCCATTATTTCATGGGTTGATTGTGTTATTTCGGAGGCGGAGCCTCCGATTGTGTCAGAGAGTTCGGTATCGGGTATTTTGGCCAGGTCCGGACTGTTTTTACCGGTGTCCCCTTACCATGTTACGGATGGCTTGAAGAGCCTTTCTAGAAAAATGTTGGGAGGGACAGCGTCGCGTTTTGCGCCAATGCGGGCGAGGATATCCGCCGCCTGATTGTTTTCCCCAGCCACATGGTGAAATTCGAGCCCCTCGAACCGGGCTGACATTTTTAGGAAGGCATTGCGATAAGCGGCCATTTTTGGATCCTTGGCATCAAAGTCTCCATTTATTTGGGATATTGCAAGGTTTGAATCCCCGCGCACCTCTAGGCGTTGAATGCCCATGGATACTGCCATCCGGAGACCATGTAGAAGGGCCTCGTATTTGGCTGCATTGTTGGAGTCCGTATACATTATCTGCAGTATGTATTGAACTGTGTCTCCTGTTGGGGACGTCAAAACGACGCCGGCCCCCAGGCCAACCAACATTTTGGAGCCGTCGAAGTGCATGATCCAGTTTGAATATGTGCCGTACTCTTTAGGGAGTTCGGCTTCCGTCCATTCAGCGACGAAGTCACCCAAAACTTGTGATTTAATAGCTCGCCGTGGCTTGTAAGTTATGTCGAATGGGAGGAGCTCAATGGCCCATTTGGCAATCCGACCCGTCGCGTCGCGGTTGTTTATAATATCGTTAAGTGGTACTTCCGAGGCTACCGTTATCGAACACTCTTGAAAGTAGTGTCGCAGCTTCCTGGATGCCATAAATACCGCGTACGCTATCTTTTGATAATGCGGGTACCGCGATTTGCATGGAGTAAGGACAGTGGACACGTAGTAAACCGGCTTTTGGATGGGAAATTTGTGTCCGTCCACTTCTCGCTCGACGACAAGCACTGCGCTTACCACTTGATGAGTTGCCGCTATGTATAATAGCATTGGTTTGCCAATGTTCGGTGTGGCCAGGACTGGGTTTGTTGCCAACATGGCTTTTATTTCGTTGAGTCCGGCCGTGGCGGCGTCCGTCCACTCGAAGTGTTACGGTGCGCCGGAGGAGGCGATATAGGAGTAATGCCTTTTCTCCCAAGCGGGAGATAAAGCGGCATAGAGCCGCCACACATACAGTTAGTTTTTGTATTTGTTTGAGGTCTGTTGGGGTAGCCAACTGTGACAACGCTCAGATTTTGGCCGGATTAGCTTCAATACCTCTACTGGAGACAATGAATCCCAGGAGCTTTCCTGCTGGTACGCCGAAGACGCATTTTTCCGGATTGAGCTTGATGTCATATCTTCGGAGGTTGTCGAATGTGAGCCTCAAGTCATCTACTAGAGTTTCAACATGCTTCGTTTTAATGACCATGTCATCCACGTATGCCTCCACTGTTTTGCCGATCTGGTTTGCCAGGCATGTCTGAATCATGCACTGATATGTTACACCGGCGTTTTTTAGCCCGAAGGGCATTGTGTTGAAGCAGAATGGGCCGTATGGTGTGATGAATGCCGTTGCGGCTTGGTCTGGCTCTGCCATTTTGATTTGGTGGTAGCCGGAGTATGCGTCGAGGAAACACAATGAATCATGTCCTGCGGCAGCGTCGATTATTTGATTGATGCGGGGGAGGGGGAAGGGATCCTTTGGGCAGGCCTTGTTAAGGTCCTTAAAATCGACGCACAAGCGCCAGGTTTTGTCCTTCTTTGGTACCATCACCAAGTTTGCTAGCCAGTCCAGATGTTCTATGTCTCTGATGAATCTGGCCTCCAATAGCTTGGCTAGTTCCTCTCCCATGGCTTGTCTTTTAGGCTCACAGAAACGTCGAAGAGCCTGCTTGACTGGCTTGAACCCTTTTATGATATTTAGGCTGTGTTCAGCTAGCCTGCGTGGGATTCCTGGCATGTCTGAAGGGTGCCAGGCAAAAATATCCCAGTTCTCACATAGGAACTCTCGCAGTGCGGCGTCAACATCAGGGTTTAATTGTGCCCCGATGGAAGCTGTTTTAGTAGGGTCCATTGGATGGACTTGGAATTTGACTATTTTGTCCGCCGGCTTAAAGGAGGTGGACTTGGGTCTTTTATCAAGTATCACGTCGTCCCTGTTCACCGTGGAGCGCAGCGTAGTTAGTTCCTCGGCTGCTAGGGCTTCGGATAGTGCCTCGAGGGCCAGTGCAGCTATCTTATTTTTGGCGTGGAGTGCTATGTCCGGATCACTAACAAGGGTGATGATTCCATTGGGCCCGAGCATTTTGAGCTTCATGTACCCGTAATGGGGTATGGCTTGGAAGATTGTAAACGCCTCCCGCCCTAATAGAGCGTGGTATCCGCTGCTGAACGGGGCCACTTGGAATGTAATTTCTTCGGACCTGTAATTATCCGGCGTGCCGAATACCACGTCTAGTGTGATTCTTCCGGCGCAGTGTGCTTCCCGACTGGGGATGATTCCTCTAAAGGTTGTGCTGCTTTGCTTAATGCGGCTCCAGTCTATTTCCATCTTTTGAAGGGTTTCCTCGTAGATGAGGTTTAATCCGCTGCCGCCGTCCATGAGTACCTTGGTGAGTCGAAAGCCGTCCATGATTGGACTGAGGACCAGTGCGGCTGGTACTCGGGCTGTTCGGAATTTAGGTTCGTCACTGGCATTGAAGGTAATAGCTGTGTTGCTCCAAGGATTTGTTTCTGCTATGTGGCAGATTTCGGACGTGCTGCGGAGTGTTCACTTCCGTCTTTTATTTGACGCAAAGGTCTCGAAGACCGTTAAGACCGTACTGTTGTCCTCGGGGTGGTGCTCTGTGGTTTTTGGGAGGAGTAGATCCTCACCACTTTTGGCCACCTGCCGGAGTATCCAGCATGCTCTAAGGCTGTGCATTGGTATCGCATCCGCTGTACTATGAATTTTGCAGGGTCCGTTGAGCCATCCCTCCAGTACGGTTCCTTGCCCCGTAGAGGGCTTTTGCTTTTTGGTAGTTAACCCAGGTGTATTGTGATAATGCACCCTTTTATTTCGGACTGGGTTTGTATTCAGAGCCAGATTATCCCAAAATTTTATTTCGGTTTTCCAGGCGCTTTCCATCGTGCAGTACTTTCGCACTATGGTCACCAAGTCGGCAAAGTGTGTAATTTCGCGACGACTTATGGCGTTGAGAATTCCCTTGTCCGTGCAGTTATTGCAGAAGAATGAAATTGTGTCTTCCTCGCAGCAGTCCCTTATCCTGTTCTTTGGGCTCTTGCCTAATTTGGGATAGATCACGTATGTTTGGGTGGGTGGGTGGAATTGAATCCGAATCCTCACCCAATCTGAGGCTCAGTGGCCAAGGAGTTTCCGAACTCGAAAGTTTGGATTCTTGGATGTTTTCCGGTAAATCCGGCCCACTGCCTGATTCTGGGTTCAGGCTTTGAGTGACATCCTCCCCTCCGCGGGTATCCGGCTTGGAGGGATCGGGAATCCGGACATAGCTAGTCCTTAAGATAGATGAAGTTTTGCCGAATTGCTCTTCCACCACTGCAACGTGATGGGTGACCTGGGGAGAGTTAATTTCTCTTAGATCGGGTTTAGGCCCAATCTGATCGTAGTCTGTAGCGACTCCCAGGGCGGCGATACGATCCAAGAGCTCGTTCAGGGAAGAGAGCTCCATTGGATCTAACTACTCGGCGAGTTCCGATTTGATGTGAAGATTGCTTTCGATGGCCTGAGACGTCATCGTCGGCGCAGCGGCCGAACAGGCGGTCATAAGAAAACCACCAAGCCGAAGAGTTTGGCGGATAGCCAGGGCTCCCTCGGTGATAGTGCCGTCTTGAAAGACGGGACGAGACATCCTTCCTTGTGGCGACGGCACAGCGGAACTCTCAATGAAAGCACCAATGTCGGTGTCAAAACCGGCAGATCTCGGGTAGGGGGTCCCAAACTGTGCGTCAAGGCCGGATGGTAACAGGAGGCAAGGGACACGAAGTTTTACCCAGGTTCGGGCCCTCTTGATGGAGGTAAAACCCTACGTCCTGCTTGATTATTATTGAAGATATGGGTGTTACAAGAGTAGATCCACCATGAGATCAGAGAAGCTAAACCCTAGAAGCTAGCCTACGGTATGATTGTATGTTGTGATTGTTGTCCTACGGACTAAAACCCTCCGGTTTATATAGACACCGGAGAGGGTTAGGGTTACAAAAGGTCGGTTACAAAGGAGGAGATGTCCATATACGTATTGCCTAGCTTGCCTTCCACGCCAAGTAGAGTCCCATCCGGACACAAGACGAAGTCTTCAATCTTGTATCTTCATAGTCTAACAGTCCGGCCAATGGAGATAGTCCGGCTGTCCGAAGACCCCCTAATCCAGGACTCCCACAACAACAGTTGAAACTTTAGCATGTTCCTTTATCCTAACAGGAAAAGGTGGGTTTTCAATATAAGCAGTAGGAACAACTGGACCAACATTATAGATAATAGTTTCATCTTTAGCTGGTACCGGTTCCTTAATTTCGTATTTAATAGGTGGGTGATATTTGAACCACTTCTCCTTAGGGAGATCAACATGAGCAGCAAAAGATTCAAAAAAGGAGGCTACTATATCAAAGTCAAGTCCATATTTAGTGCTAAACTTTTGAAAATCATCGGTATTGAGAAAATATTTAACATAATCATAGTTAAGCTTAATACATGATTCTTTACGTTCATCAAGTTCCCAATCTTCAGAGTTGCATTTAATTCTTTCTAAAAGATCCCACTGGAAATAAATAGTCTTCTTCATAAAGGAACTGGTACAAGAAGTATCAAGCATGGATCGACCATCATGAGAAAGCCGAGCATAAAAAATTTGAATGATAATTTCTCTTGAGAGCTCATGATTGGGGCATGAATATAACATTGACTTAAGCCTCCCACAAACTAGAGAGATAATTTATCCTTCAACGAGCCAAAAATTATATATGTAATTCCAATCACGATGAACTAGATGCATTGGATATTTTTCTGGTGAAACTCCAATTTCAACCGATTCCAATTCCAAGATCCAATGTCATCGCATAGCCTATACCATGACAATGCTTTTCCCTTCAAAGATAAAGGGAAAACCTTCTTCTTAGCTTCATCTCTGGGTAAACCTGTAAGCTTAAATAATCCACAAATTTCTTCCACATATATCAAGTGCATATCAGGATGTTCAGTTCCATCCTCTGCATAAGGATTAGCTAGTAGTTGTTCTATCATACGCGAAGGAATTTCATAACCAATATTTTTAGTAGGTGCAATATGTTGAGGGGTGACTAATTGTGGTTCCGGTTGAGGTGAACATACCATGTACAAACCCATCAAAGGATTGTTTTCCATAGTAACAAGTGACAGTAAATTTCAGCACGTAGTAATAATTTTTCCTTACCGATTTCCACTTACCAAGAGCGCTTCACTCCCCGGCAATGACGCTAGATAAGAGCCTTGATGACCTACAAGTATAGGGGATCAATTGTAGTCCTTTCTATAAGTAAGAGTGTCAAACCCAATGAGCAGTAGAAGGAAATGACAGGTGGTTTTCAGCAAGGTATACTCTACAAGCACTGAAATTATAAGTAACGAGTAGTTCGATAGCAAGATAATTTGTAACGAGCAAGTAACAATAGTAGTAACAAAGGTGCAGCAAGGTATCCCAATCCTTTTGAGGTAAAGGACATGCCAAAACGATCTCTTATGATAAGCAAAGCGTTCTTGAGGGTACACGGGAATTTCATCTAGTCACTTTCATCATGTTGGTTTGATTTGTGTTCTCTACTTTGATAATTTGATATGTGGGTGGACCGGTGCTTAGGTGTTGTTCTTACTTGAACAAACCTCCTACTTTTGATTAACCCCCTCGCAAGCATCCGCAACTACGAAAAAAGTATTAAGAATAAATTCTAACCATAGCATTAAACTTTTGGATCCAAATCAGTCCCATACAAAATAGCGCATAAACTAGGGTATAAGCTTCTGTCACTCTCGCAACCCATCATCTAATAAGTACTCCAGAATGCATTCCCTTAGGCCCAAATATGGTGAAGTGTCATGGAGTTGATGTTCGCATGACACCACTAAGGGAATCACAACATACATACCATCAAAATATCGAACACATATAAAATTCACATGATTACTTGCAACAAGATTTCTCCCATGACCTCAAGAACAAAAGTAACTACTCACAAATGATAATCATGCTCAAGATCAGAGGGGTATTAAATAGTATATTAGATCTGAACATATAATGTTCCACCGAATAAACCATATAGTAATCGACTACAAGATGTAATCAACACTACTCTTCACCCACAAGTACCAATCTATAGTTCCGGTACAAAGATTGAACACAAGAGATGAACAAGGGTTTGAGAGGAGATGGTGTTGTTGAAGATGTTGATGAAGATTGCCCTCCCCAAGATGGGAGAGTAGTTGGTGATGATGATGACGATGATTTCCCCCTCCAGGAGGGAAGTTCCCTTGCCGGAATCGCTCCGCCGGAGGGCAAAAGTGCTCCTGGCCAAGTTCCGCCTCGAGACAGCGGCGCTTCTCCCGAAAGTCCTCTCCTTATTCTTTTTCTAGGTCAAAATGACTTATATACTAGAAGAGGGGCGCCGAAGGTGGGCCGAGGAGGGCACGACTGGGCTCCCTGGCGCACCTAGGTGGGTTGTGCCCACCTGGTGGGCCCCCTCTGGTACTTATTTGCTCCAATATTTCTTATATATTCCATAAAAAATCTCTGTAAAGTTTTAGCTCATTTGGAGTTGTGCAGAATAGGTAGCCTGACGTAGATTTTTCAGGTCCAGATTTCTAGCTGCCGGAATTCTCCCTCTTTGTGTGAACCTTGCACATGATGAGAGAAAAGGCATTACAATTACTCCAAAAAGCATTATTATGCATAAAAACAATATAAATAACAGTAGGTGAACATGATGCAAAATGGACGTATTAGCATACAAGGTGGATGAATGGAGAGCTACCATTCAGAGACTTATTGGGTTTGCTGAAGCAAAAAAATCGCAACTTGCGGAGCCCTCGCAGCGCCTACAGACGACACCGGCGCCCCCACGGGCGGCCACGTTGAGAGGACTACACCCATAGTACAGTCTGCTCCGTGGCAGCCTGGCCAAGGGCAGCCACGACAAGCTCAACAACCCCAAGGCAATGATGATCGTGACAGGGCATCGATGGATTCATTTGACCCACGACTCCAGCAAGATCAACACCGAGTGTTGAGGGAAAGGATGAAGAAAGACGCCCACACCATCGAGTGTCCTCGTGAGACACACCGTCAATCAGAGATGCGTAATGGACTTGATGTCAACGAGACCGCGCCCAGTGCTGGAGGGTACTTACCTTACGAGGTAGGGTGCCCTACATTCACTCATGAGCTGCGATGCGATGCCCCTGATTCAATTATACACGCAAACGTGTACGCTCAAGATCAGGACTCATAGGAAGATATCACAACACAACTCTAAAAATAAATAAGTCATACAAGCATCGTAATTCAAGCTAGGGGCCTCGAGGGTACAGACATAAGTTAAAAAAGTCAGTGGAAGCAACAATATCTGAGTACAGACATAAGTTAAAAAAGTTGCCATAAGATGGCTAGCACAAACTGGGTTACAGATCGAAAGAGGCGCATGCCTCCTGCCTGGGATCCTCCTAAACTACTCTAGGTAGTGATCGGCGGCCTCCACGTAGTAGTAGGCACCTTCGGTGTAGTAGGAGTCTTCATCGGTGGCGTCTGGCTCCTAAGATCCAACATCTGGTCACAACAACCAGGAATAGAAAGGGGAAAGAGGGGCGCAAAGCAACCGTGAGTAATCATCCAAAGTACTCGCAAGCAAGTATCTACACTTCATATGCATTGGTATCAATGAAATGGGTAGTATCTGGGGACTAAACTGCAGCCTGCCAGAATAAGAGGGGGATAGCTAGTGCTATCGAATACTATGCTTCTGGCAGCCTCCATCTTGAAGCATATAGAAGAGAGTAGAAGGTAAGTTCACCAAGTATCATCAGATAGCATAAACCTACCCGGCGATCCTCTACTCGTCGCCCTGTGAGAGAGCGATCACCAGGTTGTATCTGGAACTTGTCTGGGTGTGTTTTATTATGTATCTAGTTCTAGTTGTCATAAGGTCGAAGTATAACTCCGGGTCATCCTTTTACCGAGGGAAACAACTATTCGAATAGATCAACTTCCCTATATGGGTGCACCAAATTACCCAACATGCTCGATCCCTCTGGCCGGGCACACTTTCCTGGGTCATGTCTGGCCTCAGAAGATCAACACGTCGCAGCTCCACCTATGCACAACATAGGGGTCACCACGCTGGTCTAAATCATAAGCGCACAGGAGTCTGGGCCCATCGCCTGTTGCACACATGCATGTTGCTGCTACCTCCTGAGCACTGCGTTGGTTTTCCCTTGAAGAGGAAGGGTGATGCAGTAAAGCAGCGTAAGTATTTCCATCAGTTTTTGAGAACCAAGGTATCAATCCAGTAGGAGACCACACGCGAGTCACCTCGTACCTACACAAACAAATAAGAAACTCGCAACCAACGCGATAAAAGGGGTTGTCAATCCCTTCACGGCCACTTGCAAGAGTGAGATCTACTAGAGATAATAATAATAAGATAAATATTTTTGGTATTTTTATGATATAGATTGAAAGTAAAGATTGCAAAATAAAATAGATTGGAAACTTGTATGATGGAAAATAGACCCGGGGGCCATAGGTTTCACTAGTGGCTTCTCTCAAGATAGCATAAGTATTACGGTGGGTAAACAAATTACTGTTGAGCAATTGATTGAAAAGTGAATAATTGTGAAAATATCTAGGCATGGTCATGTATATAGGCATCACGTCCACGACAAGTAGACCGACACGATTCTGCATCTACTACTATTACTCCACACATCGACCACTATCCAGCATGCATCTAGAGTATTAAGTTCGTAAGAACAGAGTAACGCCTTAAGCAAGATTACATGATTTAGAGGGATAAACTCATGCAATATGATATAAACCCCATCTTTTTATGCTCGATGGCAACAATACAATACATGTCGTTTCCCCTACTGTCACTGGGATCGAGTACCATAAGATTGAACCCAAAGCTAAGCACTTCTCCCATTGCAAGAAAGATCAATCTAGTAGGCCAAACCAAACTAGTAATTCGAAGACACATGCAAAGATAAACCAATCATACATAAAATAATTCAGAGAAGAATCAAATATTGTTCATAGATAATCTGGATCATAAACCCACAATTCATCGGATCTCTACAAACACACTGCAAAAGAAGATTACATCGAATAGATCTCCAAGAGAATCGAGAAGAACTTTGTATTGAGATCCAAAGAGAGAGAAGAAGCCATCTAGCTACTAGCTATGGACCCGAAGGTCTGAGGTAAACTACTCACACATCATCGGAGAGGCCATGGAGTTGATGTAGAGGCCCTCCGTGATCAATTCCCCATCCGGCGGAGCTCCAGAAAAGGCCCCAAGATGGGATCTCTCGGGTACAAAAGGTTGCGTCTGTGGAATTAGGTTTTCGTGGTGCTCCTGGATGTTTGCCGGGTACGTGGACTTATATAGGAGGAAGAAGTAGGTCGGTGGAGCAATGAGGGGCCCACGAGGGTGGAGGGCGCGCCCAGGGGGGTAGGCACGCCCCCTGCCTCGTGGCCTCCTCGATTGTTTCTTTACGCCCACTCCAAGTCTTCCGGATCACGTTTGTTGAGAAAATCACGTTCCCGAAGGTTTCATTCCGTTTGGACTTCGTTTGATATTCCTTTTCTGCAAAACACTGAAATAGGCAAAAAACAACAATTTGGGCTGGGCCTCCGGTTAATAGGTTAGTCCCAAAAATGATATAAAAGTGTAAAATAAAGCCCATTAACATCCAAAACAGATAATATAATAGAATGGAGCAATCAAAAATTATAGATACGTTGGAGACGTATCAAGCATCCCCAAGCTTAATTCCTGCTCTTCCTCAAGTAGGTAAGTGATAAAAAAGAATTTTTGATGTGGAATGCTTTCTAACATATTTCTCAATGTAATTTTTCTTTATTGTGGCATGAATGTTCAGATCCAAAAGATTCAAGATAAAAGTTCAATATTGACATAAAAATAATAATACTTGAAGTATACTAACTAAGCAATCATGTCTTCTCAAAATAACATGGCCAAAGAAAGTTATCCCTACAAAATTATATAGTCTGGCTATGCTCTATCTTCACCACACAAAATATTTAAATCATGCACAACCCCGATGACAAGCCAACCAATTGTTTCATACTTTTGATGTTCTCAAACTTTTTCAATCTTCACGCAATATATGAGCGTGAGCCATGGATATAGCACTATATGTGTAATACAATGGTGGTTGTGGAGAAGACAAGAAGGAGAAGATAGTCTCACATCAACTAGGCGTATCAATGGGCTATGGAGATGCCCATCAATAGATATCAACGTGAGTGAGTAGGGATTGCCATGCAACAAATGCACTAGAGCTATAAGTGTATGAAAGCTCAACAAAAGAACTAAGTGGGTGTGCATCCAACTTGCTTCCTCATGAAGACCTAAGGCAATTCTGAGGAAGCCCATCATTGGAATATACAATCCAAGTTCTATAATGTAAAATTCCCACTAGTACATAAAAGTGATAACATAGGAGACTCTCTATCATGAAGATCATGGTGCTACTTTGAAGCACAAGTGTGGAAAAAGGATAGTAACATTCTCCCTTCTCTCTTTTTCTCTCATTATATTTTTTTATTTGGGCCTTCTTTCTTTTTTCTTTTCTTTTTGGCCTCTTTTCTTTTTTTTCCTTTTTTTTGTCGGAGTCTCATCCCGACTTGTGGGGGAATCATAGTCTCCATCATCGTTTCCTTACTGGGACAATGCTCTAATAATGATGATCATCACACTTTAATTTACTTACAACTCAAGAATTACAACTCAATACTTAGAAAAATATATGACTCTATGTGAATGCCTCCGGCGGTGTACCGGGATGTGCAATGGTGCATGAGTGACATTTATGAAGAATTATGAACGGTGGCTTTGCCACAAATACGATGTCAACTAGATGATCATGCAAGCAATATGACAATGATGAAGCGTGTCATAATAACGGAACGGTGGAAAGTTGCATGGCAATATATCTCGGAATGGCTATGGAAATTCCATAATAGGTAGGTATGGTGGCTGTTTTGAGGAAAGTAAGTGGTGGGTTTATGGTACCGACAAAAGTTGCGCGATACTAGAGAGGCTAGCAATGGTGGAAGGGTGAGAGTGCGTATAATCCATGGACTCAACATTAGTCATAAAGAACTCACATAATTATTGCAAAATTCTATTAGTTATCGAAAGAAAGTATTACGCGCATGCTCCTAGGGGGATAGATTGGTAGGAAAAGACCATTGCTCGTCCCCGACCGCCACTCATAAGGAAGACAATCAATAAATAAATCATGCTTCGACTTCATCACATAACGGTTCACCATACGTGCATGCTACGGGAATCACAAACTTCAACACAAGTATTTCTCAAATTCACAACTACTCAACTAGCATGACTCTAATATCACCATCTCCATATCTCAAAACAATTATCAAGTATCAAACTTCTCATAGTATTCAATGCACTTCTATGAAAGTTTTTATATTATTCCTAAAAGAAAATTTCCATGTTGTTCTAAAGGACTCTCAAAATAATATAAGTGAAGCATGAGAGATCAACTATTTCTATAAAATAAAACCACTGCCGTGATCTAGACGATATAAGTGAAGCACTAGAGGAAAAATTATATGGCTCAAAAGATATAAGTGAAGCACGTAGAGTATTCTAATAAATTTCAAATAATGCGAGTCTCTCTAAAAAGGTGTGTACATCAAGGATGATTGTGGTAAACTAAAAAGCAAAGACTCAAATCATACAAGACGCTCCAAGCAAAACACATATCATGTGGTAAATAAAAATATAGCTCCAAGTAAAGTTACCGATAGACGAAGACAAAAGAGGGGATGCCTTCCGGGGCATTCCCAAGATTAGGATTTTTGATGTCCTTGAATTTTACCTTGGGGTGCCATGGGCATCCCCAATATTAGGCTCTTGCCACTCCTTGTTCCATAATCCATCAAATATTTACCCAAAACTTGAAAACTTCACAAAACAAAACTCAAAATAGAAAATCTCGTGAGCTCCGTTAGCGAAAGAAAACAAAACACCACTTCAAGGTACTGTAATGAACTCATTCTTGATTTATATTGGTGTTAAACCTACTGTATTACATCTTCTATATGGTTTATAAACTCTTTTACTATCCATAGATTCATCAAAATAAGCAAACAACACACGAAAAACAGAATCTGTCAAAACAGAACAGTCTGTAATAATCTGTAGGTAACGCAAACTTATGGAACCCCAAAAATTCTAAAATAAATTTCTGGACGTGAGGAATTTCTCTATTAATCAGCTTCAAAAATAATTAACTAAATAGTAGTTTCCAAATAAAAATGGCAGCAATTCTCGTGAGCGCTAAGGTTTCTGTTTTTTACAGCAAGATCAAAAAGACTTTTCCCAAGTCTTCCCAAAGGTTCTACTTGGCACAAACACTAATTAAACACAAAAAAACACAACCAAAACAAAGGCTAGATAAATTATTTATTACTAAAAAGGAGAAAAAAGCAAGGAATAAAAATAAAATTGGGTTGCCTGCCAACAAGCGCTATCGTTTAACGCCCCTAGCTAGGCATAAAAGGAAGGATAGATCTAGGTATTGCCATCTTTGGTAGGTTATCCATAAGTGGCTCTCATAATAGATTCATATGGTAATTTAAATTTCTTTATAGTGAAGTGTTCCATGCCTTTCCTTCATGGAAATTGGAATTTAACATTCTCTTCCTTCATATCAATAATTGCACCAATCGTTCTAAGGAAAGGTCTACCAAGAATAATTGGACATGAAGGATTGCAATCTATATCAAGAACAATGAAATCTACGGCACATAATTCTTATTTGCAACAATAAGAACATCATTAATTCTTCCCATAGGTTTCTTAATGGTGGAATCCGCAAGATGCAAGTTTAAAGAACAATCATCAAAATCACGGAAACCTAGCAAATCACACAAAGTTTTTGGAATCATGGAGACACTAGCACCCAAATCACACAAAGCATAACACTCATGATCTTTAATTTTAATTTTTTTGTAGGTTCCCACTCATCATAAAGTTTTCTAGGGATAGAAACTTCCAACTCAAGTTTTTCTTCATAAGAATGCATCAAAGCATCAACAATATGTTTAGTAAAAGCTTTATTTTGACTATAAGCATGAGGAGAATTTAGTACATATTGCAACAAGGAGATACAATCTATCAAAGAGCAATTATCATAATTAAATTCCTTGAAATCCAAGATAGTGGGTTCATTGCTATTTAAAGTTGTAACCTCTTCAATCCCACTTTTAACAATTTTTGCATCAAGATCTAAAAACTCTGAATCATTGGGACGCCTTTTAACTAAAGTTGACTCATCTCTAGTCCCATCATTATCAAGATTCATATTGCAAAACAAAGATTTCATAGGGGACACATCAATCACTTTTAGATCTTCATCCTTATTATCATGAAAACTAGAAGAACACGCTTTCACAAAGCAATCTTTCTTAGCACGCATCCTAGCGGGTCCTTCCTTGCACTCATCAATGGAAATTCTCATGGCTTTGAGAGACTCATTGATATCTTGCTTAGGTGGAATAGATATAAGTTTCAAAGAATCAACATCAAGAGAAATTCTATCCACGTTCCTAGCCAACTCATCAATCTTAAGCAATTTTTCTTCAATCAAAGCATTGAAACTCTTTTGCGAAGTAATAAATTCTTTAATACTAGATTCAAAAAATAAGGCATCTTATTATAATTTCCATAAGAATTGTTGTAGGAATTACCATAACTATCAGAGGAATTACTAGGAAACGGCCTATGATTAAAATTACCTCTATACGCGTTATTACCAAAATTGTTCCTACCAACAAAACTCACATACATAGATTCATTATTATTCTCATTCAAAGTAGACAAAGGCATATCATTAGGATCAGTAGGAGCACTCTTATTAGTAAACAATTTCATAAGTTCATCCATCTTTCCACTCAAAACATTAATCTCTTCAATTGCATGCACTTTTTTAGTAGTAGATCTTCCAGTGTGCCATTGAGAATAATTAACCATAATATTATCTAGGAGTTTGGTAGCTTCTCCTAAAGTGATTTCCATAAAAGTGACTCCCGCAGCCGAATCTAAAAGATTTCTAGAAGCAAAATTCAATCCGGCATAAAAATTCTGTATAATCATCCACAAATTCAAACCATGTGTAGGGCAATTACGTATCATTGATTTCATCCTCTCCCAAGATTGTGCAACATGTTCATGATCAAGTTGCTTAAAATTCATAATATCATTTCTAAGAGAGATGATCTTAGCGGGAGGAAAATACTTAGAGATAAAAGCATCTTTGCACTTATTCCATGAATCAATACTATTTTTAGGCAAAGACGAAAACCAAGCTTTAGCACGATCTCTAAGAGAAAACGGAAATAGCTTAAGTTTAACAATATCATTATCCACATCTTTCTTATTCTGCATATCACACAAATCAACAAAGTTGTTTAGATGGGTAGCGGCATCTTCACTAGGAAGGCCAGAAAACGGATCTTTCATGACAAGATTCAACAAAGCATTATCAATTTCACAATATTCAGCATCGATAAGAGGAGCAATCGGAGTGCTAATAAAGTCATTATTGTTGGTATTGGCAAAGGCACACAATTTAGTATTATCTCGAGCCATTGTGATAGGCAAGCAATCCAACACACAAGCAAACAAGCAGAGAGAAAGCGAACGGAAAGAGAGGGCGAGAGGAAAAAAGGGGCGAATAAAATGGCAAGGGTGAAGTGGGGGAGAGGAAACGAGAGGCAAATGGCAAATAATGTAATGCGGAGGATAAGAGTTGTGATGGGTACTTGGTATGTCTTGACTTGGCATAGATCTCCCCGGCAACGGCGCCAGAAATCCTTCTTGCTTCCTCTTGAGCACTATGTTGGTTTTCCCTTGAAGAGGAAAGGGTGATGCAGTAAAGCAGAGTAAGTATTTCCCTCAGTTTTTGAGAACCAAGTTATCAATCCAGTAGGAGACCACACACAAGTCACCTCTTACCTACACAAACAAATAAGAACGTCGCAACCAATGCGATAAAGTGGTTGTCAATACCTTCACGGCCACTTGCAAGAGTGAGATCTGATAGAGATAATAATAATAAGATAAATAGTTTTGGTATTTTTATGATATAGATTGAAAGTAAAGATTGCAAAATAAAATAGATTGGAAACTTGTATGATGGAAAATAGACCCGGGGCCATAGGTTTCACTAGTGGCTTATCTCAAGATAGCATAAGTATTACGGTGGGTAAAAAAATTACTGTCGAGCAATTGATATAAAAGCGAATAATTATGAGAATATCTAGGCATGATCATGTATATAGGCATCACGTTCGCGACTAGTATTAAGTTCATAAGAACAGAGTAACGCCTTAAGCAAGATGACATGATGTAGAGGGATAAACTCATGCAATATGATATAAACCCCATCTTTTTATCCTCGATGGCAACAATACAATATGTGTCGTTTCCCCTACTGTCACTGGGATCGAGCACCGTAAGATTGAACCCAAAGCTAAGCACTTATCCCATTGCAAGAAAGATCAATCTAGTAGGACAAACCAAACTGATAATTCGAAGAGACTTGCAAAGATAAACCAATCATACATAAAAGAATTCAGAGAAGAATCAAATATTGTTAATAGATAATCTGGATCACAAACCCACAATTCATCGGATCTCGACAAACACACCGCAAAAGAAAATTACATCGAATAGATCTCCAAGAGAATAGAGGAGAACTTTGTATTGAGATCCAAAGAGAGAGAAGAAGCCATCTAGCTACTAGCTATGGACCCGAAGGTCTGAGGTAAACTACTCACACATCACCGGAGAGGCCATGGAGTTGATGTAGAGGCCCTCCGTGATCAATGCCCCCTCCGTCAGAGCTCCGAAAAAGGCCCCAAGATGGGATCTCTCGGGTACAGAAGGTTGCGGTGGTGGAATTACATTTTCATGGTGCTCCTGGGTGTTTGCGGGGTACGTGGACTTATATAGGAGGAAGAAGTATGTCGGTGGAGCAACAAGGGGCCCACGAGGGTGGAGGGCGCGCCCAGGGGGGTAGGCGCGCCCCTGCCTCTTGGCCTCCTTGATTGTTTCTTGACGCCCACTCGAAGTCTCCTGGATCACGTTTGTTGAGAAAATCACGTTCCCAAAGGTTTCGTTCCGTTTGGACTTCGTTTGATATTCCTTTTATGCGAAACACTGAAATAGGCAAAAAAACATCAATTTGGGCTAGGCCTCCGGTTAATAGGTTAGTCCCAAAAATGATATAAAAGTGTAAAATAAAGCCCATTAACATCCAAAACAGATAATATAATAGCATGGAGCAATCAAAAATTATGGATACGTTGGGGACGTATCAGTTGCATACGCGGCCGGTGAGCAAACCTATCAACCTCCATTACGAAGGAAGTTGCGTTACGAGGTCCAACCCGGCGTGTGCCGCTTAATCGGTGACGTCAAGAAGGCTTCGGCTGATACCATGACATCGAGTGCCCATATCTGTTCCAGCGTAACTGGTTAGTGCGTATAGGCTCATAGCCAGACTCAGATCAAATACCAAGATCTCATTAGGCGTGTTAATTGATGGAACCGCAGACGCCGACCAGGGACCAGGCCCACCTCTCATCTAGGTGGTATCAACCTGCCCCATCGCTTCGCCACAAAGATCTAATTATAGGGCTATCGGGAAAATGTCCTTTCAGCCCCCAATCCGTGAATCACTCGTGGGTACTCTACGAGCCGACCCGGCTTTAGTCACCACATGTATCATATATTATGTATATAAGTATTTGCCCGTGATCACCTCCCGAGTGATCACGACCCGGTAGTATAGCATGGTAGACGGACAAGAATGTAGGGCCACTAGTGATAAACTAGCATCCTATACTAAGCATTTAGGATTGGAGGTAAAGGGAACAACAGTAGTAGCAAAGATAGGCTATGCAGCAGAATAGGATTAACCGAAAGCAGTAACATGGTACACTACTCTAAAGTAAGCAGTAGAGAGAAGGCATAGGCGATATCGGGTTGATCAAGGGGGGGGGGCTTGCCTGTAAGATCAGCAGAGAAGGAGGGGTCGTCAACACCTTAGTCGATCGGGGGAGCAGCAGCGACGTCAGCCTCATAGTCTACCGGAGAGAATAGGGGGAAGAAACAATAAATATAAGGAAAACATAAGCATGATGATGCATGACATGACAATGAGCGGTGCTAGGTGTGACCTAACGCAGCAGTAGGTGATACCGGCAAAGGGGGGAAACATCCGGGAAAGTATTCCCGGTGTTTCACGTTTTCGGACAGATGGACCGAAGGGGGAAAGTGAAGGAAATATGCCCTAGAGGAAATAATAAAGTTATTATTTATTTCCTTATAATCATGATAAATGTTTATTATTCATGCTAGAATTGTATTAACCGGAAACATAATACATGTGTGAATACATAGACAAACAAAGTGTCACTAGTATGCCTCTACTTGACTAGCTCGTTAATCAAAGATGGTTATGTTTCCTAACCATGAACAATGTGTTGTTATTTGATTAACGAGGTCACATCATTAGTTGAATGATCTGATTGACATGACCCATTCCATTAGCTTAGCACCCGATCGTTTAGTATGTTGCTATTGCTTTCTTCATGACTTATACATGTTCCTATAACTATGAGATTATGCAACTCCCGTTTACCGGAGGAACACTTTGGGTACTACCAAACGTCACAACGTAACTGGGTGATTATAAAGGAGTACTACAGGTGTCTCCAATGGTACATGTTGGGTTGGTGTATTTCGAGATTAGGTTTTGTCACTCTGATTGTCGGAGAGGTATCTCTGGGGCCCTCTCGGTAATACACATCACATAAGCCTTGCAAGCATTGTAACTAAGATGTTAGTTGTGAGATGATGTATTACGGAACGAGTAAAGAGACTTGCCGGTAACGAGATTGAACTAGGTATTGGATACCGACGATCGAATCTCGGGCAAGTAACATACCGATGACAAAGGGAACAACGTATGTTGTTATGCGGTCTGACCGATAAAGATCTTTGTAGAATATGTAGGAGTCAATATGGGCATCCAGGTCCCGCTATTGGTTATTGACCGGAGATGTGTGTCGGTCATGTCTACATTGTTCTCGAACCCGTAGGGTCCGCACGCTTAAGGTTACGATGACAGTTATATTATGAGTTTATGCATTTTGATGTACCGAAGGTTGTTCGGAGTCCCAGATGTGATCATGGACATGACGAGGAGTCTCGAAATGGTCGAGACGTAAAGATTGATATATTGGAAGCCTATGTTTGGATATCGGAAGTGTTCCGGGTGAAATCGGGATTTTACCGGAGTACCGGGAGGTTACCGGAACCCCCCGGGAATCATATGGACCTTAGTGGGCCTTAGTGGAAAGGTGAAAGGGCTTCCCATAAGGGTTGCGCGCCTCCCCCCTCCCCTAGTCCTATTAGGACTAGGAGAGGTGGTCGGCCACCCCTCTCCCTCTTTCCCCCTTGGGAATCCTAGTTGGAATAGGATTGGGGGGGGGGAGTCCTACTCCCGGAAGGAGTAGGACTCCTCCTGCGCCCTCCTCCTAGGCCGGTGCCCCCCTCCCCCTTGGCTCCTTTATATACTAAGGCAGAGGCACCCCAGAGACACACAAGTTGATCCACGTGATCTATTCCTTAGCCGTGTGCGGTGCCCCCTGCCACCATATTCCTCGATAATACTGTAGCGGAGTTTAGGCGAAGCCCTGCTGCTGTAGTACATCAAGATCGTCACCACGCCGTCGTGCTGACAGAACTCTTCCCCAACACTTTGCTGGATAGGAGTCTGGGGATCGTCATCGGGCTGAACGTGTGCTCGAACTCGGAGGTGCCGTAGTTTCGGTGCTTGATCGGTTGGATCGTGAAGACGTACGACTACTTCCTCTACGTCGGTTCAGCGCTTCCGCAGTCGGTCTGCGTTGGGTACGTAGACAACACTCTCCCCTCTCGTTGCTATGCATCACCATGATCTTGCGTGTGCGTAGGAATTTTTTTGAAATTACTACGTTCCCCAACAGAAAGTTGCATGTTCGCTATGCTAGAGACGTGTGGCGGATGAATGAACTGCGTATTCAGATTCGTCTCGTCATTCTGAGCAACTTTCATGTACATAGTATTTTCATCCGAGTTACAGATTATTTTATATTAATTTATAAAGATTTAATCATTTTCAGGAATTATACGATTAATTTAAATAGAAAAAGAAATTATGACGCCAGCATGATGTCAGGGTGATTTCAGCAGTCGAACAGTCAGTTGACTTAGTCAAACTGACGTGTGGGTCCTAGTGTCATTGACTGTTAACTAACTAACCAAGTTAATTAGTTTAATTAACAGATTAATTATGTTAAGTTAATGAATTTATTTAATTAATTTAATTATTAATTATATTATAAATTAATATATTTTCTGAAATCGTTCTGGGCGTGGGGCCCATATGTCATAGGCACACGGGGGCCTAATGGGCATGGGCGCTCGTGGATAGGGCTGCGCATGCGGTCGCTATTCGTGGTCGCCAGCGACCGGACGCGGGGGTGGGCCGGCGGCCATGGCGCATGGCCGGCCGGAGTAGCAAGCCCGAGGGCCGAGGTGGCAGCCGGAGGCGGCCTGGGGCGGCGACGATGCTAGGCCTCGGCCTGGTGGGAGCTGCGGTCAGGCGGGGACGCAGCCGCTCGAGGGGGAAGCGGGGGCCAGCGCGGGGAGCGACGGCCGCTTCGCAGCCAGGGAGCAGCAGCAGAGGTGGCAAGCGGCAGCAGCGGTGAGGGCAGAGGCAGAAGCAAGGCGAGGTGAGGGCAGAGGCGGGCGCAGCTACAACAGAAGCAGCAACACGCAGTAGTGGCTGAAGTGCGGGCGGGGTTGCATGGGCACACATGGCGTTGCGGGGGCAGGGGTGCGGCATGGTGTGGGGACGCACAGGCCAGGCTACATGAGTGGAGGCACGGCGAATGGGGCGACGACGCGGGGCGCGACGAGCGCACGCTAGCTGTGCCGGACGAGGTGACGCGCGAGAGAGGGGAGGTGGAGGCTGGGCCTCACCACGGGGGTATAGGGCAAATGGCAGCAGGGCTCGGGGAGGAGGACGGGTATGCCCTGCGTTGACGGAGACGGGGAGGCGGTCCGGCGAGCTGGCTCCTAATGTCTACTACGCAACCTTTTTCTTGTAGACGTTGTTGGGCCTCCAAGTGCAGAGGTTTGTAGGACAATAGCAAATTTCCCTCAAGTGGATGACCTAAGGTTTATCAATCCGTGGGAGGCGTAGGTTGAAGATGGTCTCTGTCAAACAACCCTGCAACCAAATAACAAAGAGTCTATTGTGTCCCCAACACACCCAATACAATGGTAAATTGTATAGGTGCACTAGTTCGGTGAAGAGATGGTGATACAAGTGCAATATGGATGGTAGATAAAGGTTTTGTAATATGAAAATATAAAAACAGCAAGGTAACTAATGATAAAAGTGAGCACAGATGGTATTGCAATGCGTTGAAACAAGGCCTAGGGTTCATACTTTCACTAGTGCAAGTTCCCTCAACAATAATAACATAATTGGATCATATAACTATCCCTCAACATGCAACAAAGAGTCACTCCAAATTCACTAATAGCAGAGAACAAACGAATAGATTATTGTAGGGTACGACACCACCTCAAAGTTATTCTTTCTGATCGATCTATTCAAGAGTCTGTAGTAAAATAACATGAAGATATTCTTTCCGTTCAAACTATCCTAGAGTTCGTACTAGAATAACACCTTAAGACACAAATCAACCAAAACCCTAATGTCACCTAGATACTCCAATGTCACCTCAAGTATCCGTGGGTATGATTATACGATATGCATCACACAATCTCAGATTCATCTATTCAACCAACACAAAGTACTTCAAAGAGTGCCCCAAAGTTTCTACTGGAGAGTCAAGACGAAAACGTGTGCCAACCCCTATGCATAGGTTCATGGGCGGAACCCGCAAGTTGATCACCAAAACATACATCAAGTGGATCACATGATATCCCATTGTGACCACATATTAGCACATGCAAGACATACGTCAAGTGTTCTCAAATCCTTAAAGACTCAATCCGATAAGATAAATTTAAAGGGAAAACTCAATCCATTACAAGAGAGTAGAGGGGGAGAAACATCATAAGATCCAACTATAATAGCAAAGCTCGCGATACATCAATATCGTACCACCTCAAGAACACGAGAGAGAGAGAGATCAAACACATAGCTACTGGTACATACCCTCAGCCCCGAGGGTGGACTACTCCCTCCTCGTCATGGAGAATTCCGGGATGATGACGATGGCCACCGAAGAGGGATTCCCCTGTAGCGACCAGACCTCAAACAGTCTAATCTCTGTGCTCCGGTGTCATCCTTGGATCAGTAATGCTGACACCACACAGTACTCGGAGGGTTTACAACAGAGTAGCAATCACACACTTATTACATCGAGTGTCTCAAAAGAGAACTTATTGCAATAAACATGGCTTAAGGCCATCTAATAACGATAACAGCGGAAGGCTTGGAAGATAAGTGAGTCCATCAACTCCAACGGCATCACTGAGTATAGAACCACGACCTAAAACTCCTTAATCATCGTCTGAAAAGTCTGCAACATTAACGTTGCAGCCCGAAAACGGGTCAGCACATGGAATATGCTGGCAAGGTAACACATAGAGAATAATGGAATGCAACAGCTATACTATATGCATATTTGGCTGGTGGAAAGCTCTATGGTTACTGTTTTTGCGTAAAGCCAATTTTTCCCTATTTCAAAGGAATAAATTAATTACTATCATGGTGGTTGTTAAACATTGAGAATGGTTGACAGCATTCTCAATCCCAATTAAGTAGCATCATTAAAACCCATCAAATTAATTTAGAGTAACATGTTGAGATTCACATGATAATCCAGGTACTAGATACTCAAGATGTCCATAACCGGGGACACGGCTAACCATGATTAGTTTGTTACACTCTGTAGAGGTTTGCGCACTTTTCCCCACAAGACTCGATCGCCTCCGTTTGGTTTCTCGCACTACATGGTGTTTGAGAAGACGGATGACCGAGACATAGTCTTTCAGAAGCGCTAGCACCTTACGATCGGGTAGACCGTACCACCTACATCCCCTACATCTGCTAGTCTACCACTGTAAGAGTTCGCATAACTTAGTCAACTATGCCAGAGCCCATAATGGCTTGTGGCTGCACACGAAAATTTCTAGTATGAATAATCTCATGATCCCTTTGAGCCTGGGTGGCGGTCCAAATAAAAATAGGCAAGTCCTGGAAACCCCAGGTGCCTCAATCCACCCAGATGTGTGTTAGGTTGCCACCTTAGATAAACCATTAATTATCAATCTCACATCTGTCATGGATATCACTCACCCAATCCACGTCTACTAGCATAGCATGGCATAATAAGCAAACGTAGAAGTAACTCCCAAAGGTTTGATAATAAACAGGTAATAGGTACTACCTCATCTACTTCCCATCCCACAATTTAATTAGATCCTAATCATGCAATGTGTGAGGATTGATCTAATGCAATTAAACTGGGTTGTAGAAAAGGTATGATCAAAGTGTTACTTGCCTTGCTGATGATCCGCGTAACCTAGAGATTCAACGTAACAGGCGGCGCACTCCGGGTATTCTATCGCAGACAAACAACAAGCATACAATAAGTACTCATCTAATGCACAGGTAAAACTCAAATAGCAGATCTAACCAGAAAGTTCAACTTAAGAACCCTGGTTGGCAAAAAGAATCAAATCGAACGAAGCAAAAGAAATCAAACGGCGAAAGAAAACAACTTCGTTCTAGCAATCTGGATCTAGGGCAAATTTTACAGTAGCAAAAACTTGTTTAAGTTGATTATTCGGAAAGAGGGTTTCGAGATGAAACTCCAGGCGCTTGAATCGCCTGATTCCAATAAACGAGCGAAAAGTTATACTAAAACGAAAATCGGATCAGAAATCGCGATCAGAAAATAACCGCGGAAAATCCGACGAAAAAGACAAACGACGAACAGAATTTTTTTTAAAAAAACTGCACGGAAAACGAGGTGGCGGCGAACCTCGAAAGTCGCGCAGCTCCGGCGGCGGCGGCGGCGGGCGGCGGCGGCTAGCTAGGGTTTGGGGCTGGTGGCTGGGCTCCTCCTCTCGGGCTTCGGCGCCTTATAAAGGCCCCCGACCAGCGGTGTCCTGGCCGGTAACGGCCCGTAGTCGGTTCGCGTTTTTTTTTAAAATCCGCTCGGAAGAAAAATAAAAAGAAATACTAAACAGACTCCAAAAATCACGAAATAAATTTTTCCGGGTTTCTAAAATCAAGCCCGATAAAGTGAACATTTATCTGGGCCCAAACTACAACTTTGAAAAACGCGCATTTATCATAAATTCAAATAAAATACCGAAAAACTCCGAAATAAAACTTATTTGATTTTTTATTAAATCCTCAATATTTCTATATTTTGGGAAAGTCATTTTATTCCCTCTCTCATATTTTTGTAATAGAAATAATTGATGATAAAATAAAATAAATCAAATGATCCTGTTTACATAATTTGAGAAAACTCAAATATGTAAATAACGAAATCCCCAACTCTCTCCGTGGGTCCTTGAGTTGCTTAGGATTTTCTAGGATCAAAACCAAAAGAAAAATAAAATATGATATGCATGATGACCTAATGTATAATATTCCAAATTGAAAATTTGGGATGTTACAAACCTACCCCCCTTAAGATGAATCTCGCCCTCGAGATTCGGGTTGGCTAGAAAATAGGTGAGGGTGGTCTTTGAGCAAATCTTCCTCTCGCTCCCAGGTGGCTTCATCCTCCGTGTGGTGGCTCCACTGAACTTTGCAAAACTTGATAACCTTGCTACGAGTAACTCGGCGGCAAACTCAAGAATCTTGACTGGTTTCTCCTCATAGGTCAAATTGTTATCTAACTGAATTGCTTCTAATGGTACTGTATCTCTCAAAGGTATGTCAGCCATCTCCGCGTGACACTTCTTCAACTGAGAAACGTGAAACACATCATGCACTCCTGCCAATCCTTCTGGCAATTCCAACTTGTAAGCTACTTCTCCCATACGCTCCAAAACTCGATATGGTCCTATAAATCGTGGTCCTAACTTCCCCTTAACTCCAAATCGCTTAATCCCTCGAAGTGGGGATACTCGAAGATAAGCTCTATCTCCAACTTCGTAAACTGTCTCCTTGCGTTTAGAATCTGCGTAGCTCTTCTGTCTAGACCGGGCTACCTTGAGCCTATTGCGAATCAACTTTACCTTTTGTTCAGACTCTTTAATCAAATCTGGTCCAAACAACTGGCGGTCTCCAACTTCGTCCCATGACAACGGTGTCCTGCACCTTCTTCCATACAAAGCTTCGAAAAGTGCCATCTTCAAACTGGTCTGATAGCTCTGCATATGGCAAATTATCGTCCCAACTAGATCCATAATCTAGCGCACAAGCTCTCAGCATATCTTCCAAAATCTGATTGACTCTCTCAGTCTGTCCATCTGTCTGCGGGTGAAAAGCTATACTGAATTCTAGCCTAGTACCCAAAGTCTCATGCAACTGCTTCCAGAACTTTGAGGTAAACTGGGTTCCTCTATCCGATACGATGCTCCTTGGAACTCCATGCAAACATAGGATCCTGGTCATGTATATCTTTGCCAACTTAGCACTAGTGTAAGTGGTCTTTACTGGGATGAAATGAGCTACTTTCGTCAACCGATCGACTACAACCCAAATCGAGTCATAGCCAGAACGAGTCCTTGGCAATCCCGTGATAAAATCCATGCCTAGCTTATCCCACTTCCATTCGGGTATCGGCAATGGTTGCAACAATCCCGCTGGCTTCTGATGTTCTGCCTTTACTCTCTGACATACATCACAAACTGCTACATACTCCGCAATATCCTTCTTCATTCCGGTCCACCAGAAAATATCCTTCAAATCCAAATACATCTTGGTATTTCCTGGGTGAATCGAATACGGTGAATCATGGGCCTCTTGCAAAATCAACTTTCTAATCTCCGGGTTATTGGGCATGTAAACACGGTCTTCAAACCATAGGGTGTCGTGCTCATCCTCACGAAATCCTTTAGCTTTTCCTTTGCTCAATTTCTCCTTTATAGCGACAATCTCTTTGTCAGTTTTCTGAGCTTCTCTGATTTTGTCCATGAAAGTTGACTGAATCTCTAGTGCTGCTACATAGCCTCTCGGAACTATTTCCACACATAGTTCACGAAGATTTTCTGCTAACTCCTTGGGTATTTCTCCCGTCATTAGTGTATTGACATGGCTCTTGCGGCTTAATGCATCAGCTACTACATTAGCCTTCCCGGGATGATAATGCAATTTCATATCATAATCTTTGATAAGCTCCAACCATCTCCTTTGTGTGAGATTCAACTCCTTTTGCGTGAAAATATACTTCAAACTCTTATGATCCGTGTACACCTCACAATGATTTCCAATGTGGAAATGTCTCCATGTCTTCAGCGCATGCACTACGGCTGCTAACTCCAAATCATGCGTAGCATAATTCAATTCGTGGGGCTTCAGTTGTCGTGAAGCATACGAAACAACTCTCCCTTCCTGCATAAGCACTGCTCCAAGTCCTCGACGTGAAGCGTCGCAATACACCTCATAATCCTTGGTTTGATCTGGCAAAATCAACACTGGTGAGGTCACCAAATGTTTCTTCAACTCCTGGAAACTTGCCTCACACTCATCAGTCCATTTGAACTTAGTATCCTTCTTCAGCAACTCCGTCATAGGCTTTGCAATCTTTGAGAAATTCTCAATAAATCTCCGATAGTATCCTGCGAGTCCAAGAAAACTCCGGATCTCTCCAACTGTTGTTGGTGCTTCCCACTTGGTCATGGTTTCAACTTTAGCGGGATCTACTGCTATACCTTCTCCGGATATAACGTGTCCGAGGAATCCTACTTACTTCAACCAAAATTCACATTTGCTAAATTTGGCGTATAACTGATGTTCTCTGAGCTTTCCAAGTACCAAACGCAAATGCTCCTTATGCTCCTCTTCATTCTTTGAATAAACCAGGATATCATCAATGAACACTACGACGAACTTATCCAAAAACTCCATAAACACTTTGTTCATCATGTTCATAAAATAGGCAGGCGCGTTAGTCAGTCCAAATGACATAACGGTATACTCATATAGTCCATATCTTGTGGTGAATGCTGTCTTAGGTATATCCTGTTCTCGAATCTTCAACTGGTGGTATCCAGATCGCAAATCGATCTTGGAAAACACTTTAGCTCCTTGCAATCGATCAAACAGATCGTTGATCATTGGTAGTGGGTACTTGTTCTTGATTGTTACTTCGTTCAATCCTCGATAATCAACAACCATCCTTAACGATCCATCCTTCTTTTCCACTAGAAGTACTGGCGATCCCCAAGGCGAAGAACTTGGGCGAATATATCCCTTATCCAGTAACTCCTTAATCTGCTTCTTAATTTCCACCAAATCTTTTGCTGGCATCCTATATGGTCTCTTCGATATTGGCCCAGTGCCTGGCAATAGCTCAATCAAAAACTCAATGTCTCTATCCGGTGGCATGCCTGGCAACTCTTCGGGAAATACATCAGGAAAATCCTTTACCACTGGTACTTCCTCCTGCACAACTCCTGTTAGGCAATTTACTTGTGTCCTTTTTGGTACATGCCGGGATACATACTTGATCCTTCTCCCTTCTGGTGTGGTAAGCAAAATTGACTTACTAGCACACTCAATATTCCCTTTATACTTAGATAACCAATCCATGCCTAATATCACATCCAATCCTTGAGATTCCAATACTATTAGGTCTGAGGGAAAAACATAGTTACCAATCCTTAATGGTAACCGATCACACCATAGACTTGCCACATACTCTGCTCCTGGCGAGGTTACTAACATGGGTGACCCAAGGGCTTGGGTTGGTAGGTTATACTTATCCACAAATCCCCTTGAGATGTATGAATGCGATGCACCAGTATCAAAAAGAACGAGTGCAGTAAATGACTTAACCAAAAACTTACCTATTACTGCATCGGGCTGAGCTTCAACCTCCTCCACGCTAACGTGGTTCACCTGTCCCCTATTGAAAGGGTTCGGCTTCTTCCCAGAACTTCCATTGCCATTTTGGCCTTCAGGACATTCATTTGCAAAATGTCCTGGCTTCGAACACTTATAGCAAGTGACATGACTCAAGTCCTTCTTGGCTGGGGTCGATGGGGTGCTGCGGTTATGGCCATTGCTTCCTCCATTCCCATTACCATTCTTGGTGCCATTGTGATTGTGCGAGCTACCTACTCCATGGGTATGCTAAAAATGTCCTCCTGGTCTAGGGGTAAAACGAGGCTTTTGTTGAGCTCCTGAATTATACTTTCCTTGTCCATAGTTCCTCTTGCGGTTCTCAATTTGCTGCTGCTTCCCTTCCATCATAAAAGCACGATCTACCAACTCCTGGTAGTTGTTGAAGGTGGCTACCATCAACTGCATGCTCAATTCATCATTCAGTCCTTCCAGGAATTTCTCCTGCTTAGCTGCATCCGTAGCAACGTCATCTGGGGCATAACGTGCTAGCTTACTAAACTCCTCCACATACTGGCCAACTGTCCGTCCTCCTTGGCGCAAGTTACGAAACTCACGCTTCTTCATGGCCATTGCTCCTGCTGAAACATGGGAAGTACGAAAAGCTTGCTGAAACTGGTCCCATGTGACAGTGTCAACTGGGAAGGTGGCTGTGAAATTCTCCCACCAAGAGGCTGCGGGTCCTTCTAACTGGTGTGCGGCAAACTTAACCTTCTCCACATCTGTGCATCCTGCTGTGGTCAACTCCCTAGATATCTTGCGGAGCCAATCATCTGCTACTATCGGCTCGGTGCTACTGGAAAACACCGACGGTTCAGCCTAAGAAAACGGGCTAAGTGGTCAATAGGTGGTGGTGGTGGGTTGTTGTTGTTGTTGTTCCCCTGATTCTGATTCTGAACTAGCAACTGCATCAAGGTGTTCTGCTGCTGGATCAACTGAGGGAGCTCCGGCAGAAAGGAAAATCCGGGGTCACGTCTCGGAGGCATCTGAGGGTTTAGAAAAGATGAGATATAAGAATAGAGGGGGTCTAAAGGGAAAACACTACCCATATGCACATGAGGCAAAAGCACACAATTCACTTCAATCAATCAAACAAGGCATACCATCGATCTAGCTATCGCAAGAGTGCTCGGACTACTATATTTACATGGTGGACTACTACTACTGATGAGGTGGTCTACTAGAAATATTCTACGGTTGTAGACTCCATGATATCTGCTCCTGCTTCATCCACATAGTCATCATCGCTACTATCTTGCTCCGAGTCGGTGCCGTCAATGATGATGTAGTCTTCCGGGCTAATCTCCTTGGGTTCCTCGTCTTCATCTACTGGTGTCGGGCCTCCCATAAATATTCCAATCTTCTTGATTAGATCGTCATTCTTCTCCACCAATACTTCAATTTCTTCTTCATAACCTTCGCGTGTAGCCTTGAGTTCTTCCTCCAGTTCCTTGATTCTAGTCTTAGCCTTCTTCAGATCTATCATGTCGGCGCACATCTGATTCTCCTGGCGTCGAATGTGCTGATTTAACTCCTGGATAAATGCTGCAATTGATCTATCTTTCCTGGTGCTGATCATCTCCCAGTGTTCATCTCGGCGTCCACAAATCTGGTAGATAGTATCCTTAAGATCCTTGCGGTAGACTTCTCCAATGCGTCCCATGGCGATGTGAGCTGCCATGCTCTTTCCTAGACTCCAAGTTGGTGCATCAAAAGAAAACTCTATGGGCTCAGTGACTGGCATGAACGTCCTTCCTGGAACTTGAACTTGTATCATCCAGCGCTCTTCTTCAGGTAAAGTGGCATTGTAGATTCCCGTGAAGCTTGGTATTCCTATGTCCAGGTATCTAGTGACTTCCTTCAAGTGGCGTCCAAAGGGTGTATCTTCATCTGGTTGGGTGAACTTGTTCCTTGCATCCGCCATCCTAAAGAGTAGAAAAGATGAGAAGTCAAAAGAGAAGAGAGTGATCTAGTGATCTAGGTCTTTAGCTTAGTGGTCGTGTCCTACAGTCAACGTGTGCTCTGATACCATCTCTGTAGCTACCAGACCTCAAACAGTCTGATCTCTGTGCTCCGGTGTCATCCCTGGATCAGTAATGCTGACACCACACAGTACTCGGAGGGTTTACAACAGAGTAGCAATCACACATTTATTACATCGAGTGTCTCAAAAGAGAACTTATTACAATAAACATGGCTTAAGGCCATCTAATAACGATAACGGCGGAAGGCTTGGAAGATAAGTGAGTCCATCAACTCCAGCGGCATCACTGAGTATAGAACCACGACCTAAAACTCCTTAATCGTCGTCTGAAAAGTCTGCAACATTAACGTTGCAACCCGAAAATGGGTCAGCACATGGAATATGCTGGCAAGGTAACACATAGAGAATAATGGAATGCAACAGCTATACTATATGCATATTTGGCTGGTGGAAAGCTCTATGGTTACTGTTTTTGCGTAAAGCCAATTTTTCCCTACTTCAAAGGAATAAATTAATTACTATCATGGTGGTTGTTAAACATTGAGAATGGTTGACAACATTCTCAATCCCAATTAAGTAGCATCATTAAAACCCATCAAAATTAATTTAGAGTAACATGTTGAGATTCACATGATAATCCAGGTACTAGATACTCAAGATGTCCATCACCGGGGACACGGCTAACCATGATTAGTTTGTTACACTCTACAGAGGTTTGCGCACTTTTCCCCACAAGACTCGATCGCCTCCGTTTGGTTTATCGCACTACATGGTGTTTGAGAAGACGGATGACCGAGACATAGTCTTTCAGAAGCGCTAGCACCTTACGATCGGGTAGACCGTACCACCTACATCCCCTACATCTGCTAGTCTACCACTGTAAGAGTTCGCACAACTTAGTCAACTATGCCAGAGCCCATAATGGCTTGTGGCTGCACACAGAAGTTTCTAGTATGAATAATCTCATGATCCCTTTGAGTCTGGGTGGTGGTCCAAATAAAAACAGGCAAGTCCTGGAAACCCCAGGTGCCTCAATCCACCCAGATGTGTGTTAGGTTGCCACCTTAGATAAACCATTAATTATCAATCTCACATCTGTCATGGATATCACTCACCCAATCCACGTCTACTAGCATAGCATGGCATAATAAGCAAATGTAGAAGTAACTCCCAAAGGTTTGATAATAAACAGGTAATAGGTACTACCTCATCTACTTCCCATCCCACAATTTAATTAGATCCTAATCATGCAATGTGTGAGGATTGATCTAATGCAATAAAACTGGGTTGTAGAAAAGGTATGATCAAAGTGTTACTTGCCTTGCTGATGATCCGCGTAACCTAGAGATTCAACGTAACAGGCGGCGCACTCCGGGTATTCTATCGCAGACAAACAACAAGCATACAATAAGTACTCATCTAATGCACAGGTAAAACTCAAATAGCAGATCTAACCAGAAAGTTCAACTTAAGAACCCTGGTTGGCAAAAAGAATCAAATCGAACGAAGCAAAAGAAATCAAACAGCGAAAGAAAACAACTTTGTTCTAGCAATCTGGATCTAGGGCAAATTTTACAGTAGCAAAAACTTGTTTAAGTTGATTATTCAGAAAGAGGGTTTCGAGACGAAACTCCAGGCGCTTGAGTCGCCTGATTCCGATAAACGAGCGAAAAGTTATACTAAAACGAAAATCGGATCAGAAATCGCAATCAGAAAATAACCGCGGAAAATCCGACGAAAAAGACAAACGACGAACAGAATTTTTTTTTAAAAAAACTGCACGGAAAACGAGGCGGCGGCGAACCTCGAAAGTCGCGCAGCTCCGGCGGCGGCGGCGGCGAGCGGGCGGCGGCGGCGGCGGCTGGGGCGGCGGCTAGCTAGGGTTTGGGGCTGGTGGCTGGGCTCCTCCTCTCGGGCTTCGGCGCCTTATAAAGGCCCCCGGCCAGCGGTGTCCTGGCCGGTTACGGCCCGTAGTCGGTTCGCGTTTTTTTTAAAAAATCCGCTCGGAAGAAAAATAAAAAGAAATACTAAACGGACTCCAAAAATCACGAAATAAATTTTGTCGGGTTTCTAAAATCAAGCCCGATAATGTGAACATTTATCTGGGCCCAAACTACAACTTTGAAAAACGCGCATTTTTCCTAAATTCAAATAAAATACCGAAAAACTCCGAAATAAAACTTATTTGATTTTTTTTATTAAGTCCTCAATATTTCTATATTTTGGGAAAGTCATTTTATTCCCTCTCTCATATTTTTGTAATAGAAATAATTGATGATAAAATAAAATGAATCAAATGATCCTGTTTACATAATTTGAGAAAACTCAAATATGTAAATAACGAAATCCCCAACTCTCTCCGTGGGTCCTTGAGTTGCTTAGGACTTTCTAGGATCAAAACCAAAAGAAAAATAAAATATGATATGCATGATGACCTAATGTATAACGTTCCAAATTGAAAATTTGGGATGTTACATCCCCCCTCCGGCAGGGTGCCGGAACGGGTCTAGATTGGTTTTTTGTGGCTACGGAGGCTTCTGGCGGCGGAACTCCGATGAACGAAGACGAAAGAGGGGATGCCTTCCGGGGCATCCCCAAGCTTAGGCTTTTGGTTGTCCTTTAATATTACCTTGGGGTTCCCTGGGCATCCCCAAGCTTAGGCTCTTGCCAATCCTTGTTCCATAATCCATCGAATCTTTACCCAAAACTTGAAAACTTCACAACAAAAAACTTAACAGAAAACTCATAAGCTCCGTTTGTATAAGAAAATAAATCACCACTTAGGTACTGTTGTGAACTCATTCTAAATTCACATTGGTGTAATTTCTACTGTATTCCAACTCATCTATGGTTCATACCCTCCGATACTACTCATAGATTCATCAAAATAAGCAAATAACACATAGAAAACAGAATCTGTCAAAAACAGAACAGTCTATAGTAATCTGGATCAAACGTATACTTCTGGAACACATAAAATTCTCAAATAAATTGGTGGACCTGAGGAATTTGTCTATTAATCCTCTGCAAAAATAATCAACTTAATAGTACTCTCCAGTAAAAAATGGCAGCTAATCTCGTGAGCACTAAAGTTTCTGTTTTTTACAGCAAGATCACAAAGACTTCACCCAAGTCTTCTCAAAGGTTCTACTTGGCACAAACACTAACTAAAACATAAAACCAAATCTAAAGAGAGGCTAGATGAATTATTTATTACTAAACAGGAGCAAAAAGTAAATAACAAGAATAGGATTGGGTTGCCTCCCAACAAGCGCTATCGTTTAACGCCCCTAGCTAGGCATGATGATTTCAATGATGCTCATATAAAATAGATTGAAACATAAAGAGAGCATCATGAAGAATATGCACATTTAAGCCTAACCCACTTCCTATGCATAGGGATTTTTTGAGCAAACAATTTATGGGGACAATAATCAACTAGCATAGGAAGGCAAAACAAGCATAACTTTGAAACTTTAAGCACATAGGGAGGAAATTTGATATTATTACAATTCCTACAAGTATATATTCCTCCGTCATAATAATTTTCAGTAGCATCATGAATGAATTCAACAATATAACTATCACATAAAGCATTCTTTTCATGATCCCCAAGCATATAATTTTTATTACTCTCCACATAAGCAAATTTCTTCTCATGAATAGTAGTGGGAGCAAACTCAACAAAATAACTATCATGCGAAGCATAATCCAATTGAAAGTTAAAATCATGATGACAAGTTTCATGGATATCATTATTTTTTATAGCATACATGTCATCACAATAACCATCATAGATAGGAGGGATGCTTTCATCATAATAAATTTGCACATCAAAACTTGAGGGAGAGAAAATATCATCTTCATCCAACATAGCTTCCCCAAGCTTGTGGCTTTGCATATCAATAGCATCATGGATATTCAAGGAATTCAAACTAACAACATTGCAATCATGCTCATAATTCAAATATTTAGTGCCAAACATTCTAATGCATTCTTCTTCTAACACTTTGGCACAACTATTGGAATCCCTATTTTCATGAAAGACATTAAAAAGATGAAGCATATGAGGTACCCTCAATTCCATTTTTTTGTAGTTTTCTTTTATAGACTAAACTAGTGATAAAAAAAGAAACTAAAAGATTCAATTGCAAGATTTAAAGATATACCTTCAAGCACTAACCTCCCCGGCAACGGCGCTAGAAAAGAGCTTGATGTCTACTACGCAACCTTCTTCTTGTAGACGTTGTTGGGCCTCCAAGTGCAGAGGTTTCTAGGACAGTAGCAAATTTCCCTCAAGTGGATGACCTAAGGTTTATCCATCTGTGGGAGGCGTAGATTGAAGATGGTCTCTGTCAAACAACCCTACAACCAAATAACAAAGAGTCTCTTGTGTCCCCAACACACTCAATACAATGGTAAATTGTATAGGTGCACTAGTTCGGCGAAGAGATGGTGATACAAGTGCAATCTGGATGGTAGATAAAGGTTTTTGTAATCTGAAAATATAAGAACAGAAAGGTAACTAATAATAAAAGTGAGCACAAACGGTATTGCAATGCGTTGAAACAAGGCCTAGGGTTCATACTTTCACTAGTGCAAGTTCCCTCAACAATAATAACATAATCGGATCATATAACTATCTCTCAACATGCAACAAAGCGGCACTCCAAAGTCACTAATAGTGGAGAACAAACGGAGAGATTATTGTAGGGTACGAAACCACCTCAAAGTTATTCTTTCTGACCGGTCTATTCAAGAGTCCGTAGTAAAAATAACATGAGGCTATTCTTTCCGTTCAATCTATCCTAGAGTTCGTACTAGAATAACACCTTAAGACACAAATCAACCAAAAACCCTAATGTCACCTAGATACTCCAATGTCACCTCAAGTATCCATCGGTATGATTATACGATATGCCACAATCTCAGATTCATCTATTCAACCAACACAAAGTACTTCAAAGAGTGCCCCAAAGTTTCTACCGGAGAGTCAAGATGAAAATGTGTGCCAACCCCTATGCATAGGTTCATGGGCGGAACCCGCAAGTTGATCACCAAAACATACATCAAGCACGTGTAAGATCCCATTGTGACCACAGATAAGCACGTGTAAGACATACATCAAGTGTTCTCAAATCCTTAAACACTCAATCCGATAAGATAACTTCAAAAGGGAAAACTCAATCCATTACAAGAGAGTAGAGGTGGAGAAACATCATAAGATCCAACTATAATAGCAAAGCTCGCGATACATCAAGATCGTACCACCTCAAGAACACAAGAGAGAGAGAGAGATCAAACACATAGCTACTGGTACATACCCTCAGCCCCGAGGGTGGACTACTCCCTCCTCGTCATGGAGAGCGCCAGGATGATGATGATGGCCACCGGAGAGGGATTCCCCCTCCGGCAGGGTGCCGGAACGGGTCTAGATTGGTTTTCGGTGGCTACGGAGGATTCTAGCGGCGGAACTCCCGATGTATTCTGCTCCCCGAAGTTTTTAGGGTATATGGATATATATAGGAGGAACAAGTACGTCGGTGGATCTCCGTGCTGTCCACGAGGCAGGGGGCGCGCCTAGGGGGGTGGGCGCCCCCCACCCTCGTGGGTAGCCCGAGACTCTCCTGGTCCATCTCCGATACTCCGTGGGCTTCTTCTGGTCCAAAAATAAGTTCCGTGAAGTTTCAGGTCAATTCGACTCCGTTTGATTTTCCTTTTCTGCGATACTCTAAAACAAGGAAAAAACAGAAACTGGCACTGGGCTCTAGGTTAATAGGTTAGTCCCAAAAATCATATAAATAGCATATTAATGCATATAGAACATCCAAGGTTGATAATATAATAGCATGGAACAATAAAAAATTATAGATATGTTGGAGACGTATCAGCTCCGGCGAGCGGTCGAGCAGCGCGGGCTATGGGCAGCATCTTGGACGGGGGTTCGTTCCCCCGATTTAGATCTGGATCGGGGAGGGTGGGAACGTGGGAAGCGAGTGGGGGGAATGGGTGCGGTAGTGGCTAGGGTTCGGTTTCTCGGGGGGATAAGGTGGGCTGGGGTGGGTCTCCTGGTGGACTGGATGGCTAGTTGGGCCATTTGGCCCAGGGAGAGGGGTTCCCTTCTTCTTTTGTTTTGTTTTTTGTTTTGTTCTTTCCCTTTTATTTATTTTCCCTTTAATGTTTTCTCTAATTTCCAAAATACTTTAGTTTTAGTAAAATACCAAAGTTGTAACTAATTTAGTATATGTAAATATGCCACAATCCGGACATTTTTGTTTTAATGTTTGAAAACTATTGATGTTTGTCAATTAATTCAAATTTGAATTTGAATAGTTTTGAACTAACACAAGATTAGCATCAGTAATCATGGTGACGTGGCATCATTAACAGAGTTTCGCTGTACCATTATTATCCGGGCGTTACAATTCTCCTCCACTACAAGAAATCTTGTCCTGCGATTTAGTAGGTTGATGGAAATAGTGCGGGGTATTCTTTGCGCAGGCGATCCTCGCGTTCCCATGTGGCTTCATCTTCAGAGTGATGCGGACCACTAGACTTTGAGGAACTTGATCGCCTTCTGACGTGTGCGGCGTTCTGCTTGGTCAAGAATGCGGACCGGATGCTCTTTATAGGAGAGGTCCTCTTGCAGCTCGAGCACTTCATGATGCACTGCTCAGATTGGGTCCTTGAAGCAGCGGCGGAGCTGTGACACGTGGAACACATCGTGAACCTGAGAAATGTTTGACGGAAGCTCTAGTTTATATGCCACTTTTCCACGCCTTTCGAGAATAGTGAATGTGCCAATATAGCGAGGAGCTAGTTTTCCCTTGATCCCGAAGCGGTGAGCACCCTTCATTGGTGTAACTCGAAGATAAGCCTTTTCGCCAGGTTGATAGACCATGTCTTGATGATGACGGTCATACTGACTCTTCTGACGTGACTGGGCAGTCTTGAGATTCTCACGTATAGTGCAAACTTGTTCTTCGGCATGTTGGATAATATCCGAACCGAAGAGTGGACGTTCCCCAGTTTCTGACCAGTTCAGAGGGGTTCGACACTTTCATCCATATAACACTTCAAGGGGGCCATCTTCAGACTAGCTTGATAGCTATTGTTATAGGAGAACTCAGCATACGGGAGAGATTCCTCCCATTTCTTGCATGTCTTCGAGAACTTGGTTGACGTGTTCAACATGCCCTTCTGACTGAGGATGAAATGCAGTACTGAATGACAGATGAGTCCCCATAGCTTCTTGGAAACTTTCCTAGAATCTTGAAGTGAACAAGCTGCCACAGTCCGAACTGATAACCAGTAGAATACTGTGAAGTGAAACAATTATGGACATGTAGAGAGTTGCAAGCTGACTATCAGTGATCATTTCTTTGACCGCCAGAAAATGTGCAACTTTAGATAGCCGGTCAATGACGACAAAGAATAGCATCATTACCTTTCTGCGATTTGGGAAATCCAGTGATGAAGTCCATTTCAACATGGTCCCATTTCCATTCAGGAGTAGAGATAGGTTGCAAAGTTCTAGCAGGCCTTTGATTCTCTGCTTTTATACGACGGCAAACTTCACACTCAACAACATAACGAGCAATGTCTTGCTTCATATTAGACCACCAGAATCTCTGACGAATGTCTTGGTACATCTTGGTGCTACCGAGATGAATAGATAGAGGCATATCATGAGCTTCTTTCATAACCTCCTAAGTCATATCCAGGTTTTTCTCCTTACTCGGTACCACTAGGCGACCCTTGAAGAATAAAGTGCCAGCGTCATCAATAGTGAAGAATGAGGGCTTTCCTCCTACAAGATAGACTTTAATCCTCGCGACTTCATTGTCAGCCTTCTGAAGCCATTTAACAGTGGACACAAGATCTGGGACGACAGCTAGGGTATTAAGGGAACCCTGGGAAACAACGCGGAGGTTCATCTTGCGGAACTCTGGGGGAGGAGGAGCGAGTGCACCAAGAGGAATAATATGGAGGTTCAGCTTCCTGAATTCTTCAACAAGCGAGGGCTGAACTTTGTGAACCTGGAGGTGGTTGCAGTAAGACTTGTGGCTCAAGGCATCAACCATTACATTAGCCTTGCCTGGTGTATAGGAAACACCCAGGTTCAGGTCTGGCTAAGTAAATAGATACTTTAGTCTTTGGTGGTCGGTGAAGATCTCAAAATGATTACCAAGAAGGTAGTGTCGCCACTGCTTCAGTGCATGAATGATAGCAGGAAGCTCGAGGTCATGAACTAGGTAGTTTTCTTCGTGAGGGCGCGATTGATGAGAGCCATAAGCAATCACTTTGCGCTCTTGCATTAGGACACAACTGTTGGAAATATGCCCTAGAGGCAATAATAAAATGATTATTATATTTCCTTGTTCATGATAATTGTCTATGGTTCATGCTTTAATTGTATTATCCGGAAATCGTAATACATGTGTGAATACATAGACACCAACATGTCCCTAGTAAGCCTCTAGTTGACTAGCTCGTTGATCAACAGATAGTCATGGTTTCCTGACTATGGACATTGGGTGTCATCGATAACGAGATCACATCATTAGGAGAATGATGTGATGGACAAGACCCAATCCTAAACATAGCACAAGATCGTATAGTTCGTTTGCTAGAGTTTTTCCAATGTCAAGTATCTTTTCCTTAGACCATGAGATTGTGTAACTCCCGGATACCGTAGGAGTGCTCTGGGTATACCAAACGTCACAACGTAACTGGGTGACTATAAAGGTGTACTACGGGTATCTCCGAAAGTGTCTGTTGGGTTGACACGGATCAAGACTAGGATTTGTCACTCCGTATGACGGAGAGGTATCTCTGGGCCCACTCGGTAATGCATCATCATAATGAGCTCAATGTGACCAAGTGTATGGTCACGGGATCATGCATTACGGTACGAGTAAAGTGACTTGCCGGTAACGAGATTGAACGAGGTATTGGGATACCGACGATCGAATCTCGGGCAAGTAACGTACCGATTGACAAAGGGAATTGTATACGGGGTTGCTTGAATCCTCGACATCGTGGTTCATCTGATGAGATCATCGAGGAGCATGTGTGAGCCAACATGGGTATCCAGATCCCGCTGTTGGTTATTGACCGGAGAGCCGTCTCGGTCATGTCTACATGTCTCCCGAGCCCGTAGGGTCTACACACTTAAGGTTCGGTGACGCTAGGGTTGCAGAGATATGAATATGCAGTAAACCGAAAGTTGTTCGGAGTCCCGGATGAGATCCTGGACGTCACGAGGAGTTCCGGAATGGTCCGGAGGTGAAGAATTATATATAGGAAGTGCAGTTTCGGCCATCGGGAGAGTTTCGGGGGTCACCGGTATTGTACCGGGACCACGGGAAGGGTCCCGGGGGTCCACCGGGTGGGGCCACCCATCCCGGAGGGCCCCATGGGCCAAAGTGGGGAGGGGAACCAGACCATAGTGGGCTGGTGCGCCCCCCTTGGCCCACCCCATGCGCCTAGGGTTGGGAACCCTAGGGTTGGGGGGCGCCCCACCTGGCTTGGGGGGCACTCCACCCCTTGGCCGCCGCCCCCCCTAGGAGATCCCATCTCCTAGGGCCGGCGCACCCCCTAGGGGGCCTATATAAAGGGGGGAGAGAGGTGGCAGCCGGACCCTTGAGTCTTGGCGCCTCCCTCTCCCCTGCTACACCTCTCCCTCTCGCAGTATAACGGCGAAGCCCTGCTGCGGTGACGCCCTGCATCCACCACCACACCGTCGTGCTGCTGGATCTTCATCAACCTCTCCTTCCCCCTTGCTGGATCAACAAGGAGGAGACGTCACGCTGACCGTACATGTGTTGAACACGGAGGTGCCGTCCGTTCGGCGCTAGGATCTCCGGTGATTTGGATCACGTCGAGTACGACTTCCTCATCCCTGTTCTTTGAACGCTTCCGCGCGTGATCTACAAAGGTATGTAGATGCAATCCGATCACTCGTTGCTAGATGAACTCATAGATGGATCTTGGTGAAACCGTAGGAAAATATTTGTTTTCTGCAACGTTCCCCAACAGTGGCATCATGAGCTAGGTCTATGTGTATTTCTCTTTGCACGAGTAGAACACAATTTGTTGTGGGCGTAGATGTTGTCAACTTTCTTGCCGCTACTAGTCTTATTTTGCTTCAGCGGTATTGTGGGATGAAGCGGCCCAGACCGACCTTACACGTACGCTTACGTGAGACTGGTTCCACCGACTGACATGCACTAGTTGCATAAGGTGGCTAGCGGGTGTCTGTCTCTCCCACTTTAGTTGGAGAGGATTCGATGAAAAGGGTCCTTATGAAGGGTAAATAGAAGTTGACAAATCACGTTGTGGCTATTATGTAGGTAAGAAAACGTTCTTGCTAGAACCCTTTTGCAGCCATGTAAAACTTGCAACAACAATTAGAGGACGTCTAACTTGTTTTTGCAGCAAGTGCTTTGTGATGTGATATGGCCAAAGTTGTGATGAATGATGAATGATATATATGTGATGTATGAGATCATGTTCTTGTAATAGGAATCACGACTTGCATGTTGATGAGTATGACAACCGGCAGGAGCCATAGGAGTTGTCTTTATTTTTTGTATGACCTGCGTGTCATTGAGAAACGCCATGTAAATTACTTTACTTTATTGCTAAATGTGTTAGCCATAGTAGTAGAAGTAATAGTTGGTGAGCAACTTCATGGAGACACGATGATGGAGATCATGATGATGGAGATCATGGTGTCATGCCGGTGACAAGATGATCATGGAGCCCCAAGATGGAGATCAAAGGAGCTATGTGATACTGGCCATATCATGTCACTATTATTATTTGATTGCATGTGATGTTTATCATGTTTTTGCATCTTGTTTACTTAGAACGGCGGTAGTAAATAAGATGATCCCTCATAATAATTTCAAGAAAGTGTTCCCCCTAACTGTGCACCGTTGCGACAGTTCGTTGTTTCGAAGCACCACATGATGATCGGGTGTGATAGATTCCGACGTTCACATAAAATGGGTGTAAGACAGATTTACACATGCAAACACTTAGGTTGACTTGACGAGCCTAGCATGTACAGACATGGCCTCGGAACACAGAAGACCGAAAGGTCGAGCATGAGTCGTATAGAAGATACGATCAACATGAAGATGTTCACCGATGTTGACTAGTCCGTCTCACGTGATGATCGGACACGGCCTAGTTAACTCGGATCATGTTATACTTAGATGACTAGAGGGATGTCTATCTAAGTGGGAGTTCATCATATAATTTGATTAGATGAACTTAATTATCATGAACTTAGTCTAAAATCTTTACAATATGTCTTGTAGATCAAATGGCCAACGTTGTCCTCAACTTCAACGCGTTCCTAGAGAAAACCAAGCTGAAAGACGATGGCAGCAACTATACGGACTGGGTCCGGAACCTGAGGATCATCCTCATAGCTGCCAAGAAAGAATATGTCCTACAAGCACCGCTAGGTGACGCACCCGTTCCACAGAACCAAGACGTTATGAACGCTTGGCAGACACGTGCTGATGATTACTCCCTCGTTCAGTGCGGCATGCTTTACAGCTTAGAACCGGGGCTCCAAAAGCGTTTTGAGCGACACGGAGCATATGAGATGTTCGAAGAGCTGAAAATGGTTTTCCAAGCTCATGCCCGGGTCGAGAGATATGAAGTCTCCGACAAGTTCTTCAGCTGTAAGATGGAGGAAAATAGTTCTGTCAGTGAGCACATACTCACTATGTCTGGATTACATAACCGCTTAACTCAGCTGGGAGTTAATCTCCCGGATGACGCGGTCATTGACAGAATCCTTCAGTCGCTTCCACCGAGCTACAAGAGCTTTGTGATGAACTTCAATATGCAGGGGATGGAAAAGACCATTCCTGAAGTATTTGCAATGCTGAAATCAGTAGAGGTAGAAGTCAAAAAGGACCACCAAGTGTTGATGGTGAATAAAACCACTAAGTTCAAGAAAGGCAAGGGTAAGAAGAACTTCAAGAAGGGCGGCAAGGGAGTTGCCGCGCCCGGTAAGCAAGCTGCCGGGAAGAAGCCAAAGAATGGACCCAAGCCCGAGACTGAGTGTTTTTATTGCAAGGGAAGTGGTCACTGGAAGCGGAACTGCCCCAAATACTTAGCGGACAAGAAGGCCGGCAAAACAAAAGGTATATGTGATATACATGTAATTGATGTGTACCTTACCAGTACTCGTAGTAGCTCCTGGGTATTTGATACCGGTGCAGTTGCTCACATTTGTAACTGAAAGCAGGAGCTGCGGAATAAACGGAGACTGGCGAAGGACGAGGTGATGATGCGCGTCGGGAATGGTTCCAAGGTCGATGTGATCGCCGTCGGCACGCTACCTCTACATTTACCTACGGGATTAGTTTTGAACCTCAATAATTGTTATTTAGTGCCAAGTTTGAGCATGAACATTGTATCAGGATCTCGTTTAATACGAGATGGCTACTCATTTAAATCCGAGAATAATGGTTGTTCTATTTATATGAGAGATATGTTTTATGGTCATGCTCCTATGGTGAATGGTTTATTCATAATGAATCTCGAGCGTAATGCTACACATATTCATAGTGTGAATACCAAAAGATGTAAGGTTGATAATGATAGTCCCACATACTTGTGGCACTGCCGCCTTGGTCACATAGGTGTCAAACGCATGAAGAAGCTCCATGCAGATGGACTTTTAGAGTCTCTTTATTACGAATCATTTGGCACATGCGAACCATGCCTCATGGGTAAGATGACCAAGACTCCGTTCTCAGGAACAATGGAGCGAGCAACCAACCTATTGGAAATCATACATACTGATGTGTGCGGTCCAATGAGTGTTGAGGCTCGTGGTGGCTATCGTTATGTTCTCACCCTCACTGATGACTTGAGTAGATATGGGTATATCTACTTAATGAAACACAAGTCTGAAACCTTTGAAAAGTTCAAGGAATTTCAGAGTGAGGTTGAGAATCAACGTGACAGAAAAATCATGTTTTTGCGATCAGATCATGGAGGAGAATACTTGAGACACGAATTTGGTACACACTTAAGAAAATGTGGAATAGTTTCACAACTCACGCCGCCTGGAACACCTCAGCGTAATGGTGTGTCCTAACGTCGTAATCGCACTCTATTGGATATGGTGCGATCTATGATGTCTCTTACCGATTTACCGCTGTCATTTTGGGGCTATGCTTTAGAGACTGCCGCATTCACTTTAAATAGGGCTCCGTCGAAATCCATTGAGACGACACCGTATGAATTATGGTTTGGGAAGAAGCCTAAGTTGTCGTTTCTAAAAGTTTGGGGATGCGATGCTTATGTCAAGAAACTTCAACCTGAAAAGCTCGAACCCAAGTCGGAAAAATGCGTCTTCATAGGATACCCTAAAGAAACTATTGGGTATACTTTCTACCTCAGATCCGAAGGCAAGATCTTTGTTGCCAAGAATGGATCCTTTCTAGAGAAGGAGTTTCTCTCGAAAGAAGTAAGTGGGAGGAAAGTGGAACTTGATGAAGTATTACCTCTTGAACCGGAAAGTGGCGCAACTCAGGAAAATGTTCCTGTGGTGCCTGCACCAATTAGAGAGGAAGTTAATGATGATGATCAAGATACTTCTGATCAAGCTCCTACTGAACTTCGAAGGTCCACAAGGACATGTTCCGCACCAGAGTGGTACGGCAACCCTGTCTTGGAAATCATGTTGTTAGACAATGGTGAACCTTCGAACTATGAAGAAGCGATGGCGGGCCCGGATTCCGACAAATGGCTGGAAGCCATGAAATCCGAGATAGGATCCATGTATGAAAACGAAGTATGGACTTTGACTGACTTGCCCGATGATCGGCGAGCCATTGAAAATAAATGGATCTTTAAAAAGAAGACAGACGCGGATGGTAATGTGACCATCCATAAAGCTAGGCTTGTCGCTAAGGGTTATCGACAAGTTCAAGGGGTTGACTACGATGAGACATTCTCTCCCGTAGCAAAGCTGAAGTCCGTCCGAATCATGTTAGCAATTGCCGCATACTATGATTATGAGATATGGCAAATGGACGTCAAAACGGCATTCCTTAACGGTCATCTTAAGGAAGAACTGTATATGATTTAGCCGGAAGGTTTTGTCGATCCTAAGAATGATGACAAGGTGTGCAAGCTCCAATGCTCGATTTATGGGCTGGTGCAACCATCTCGGAGTTGGAACATTCGCTTTGATGAGATGATCAAAGTGTTTGGGTTTATGCAGACTTAGGGAGAAGCCTGCGTTTACAAGAAAGTGAGTGGGAGCTGTGTGGCATTTCTCATATTGTATGTAGATGACATACTTTTGATGGGAAATGATACAGAGCTTTTGGACAGCATTAAGGCCTACTTGAATAAGAGTTTTTCAATGAAGGACCTTGGAGAAGCTACTTATATATTAGGCATCAAGATCTATAGAGATAGATCAAGATGCCTCATAGGTCTTTCACAAAGCACATACCTTGATAAGATATTGAAGAAGTTCAATATGGATCAGTCTAAGAAGGGGTTCTTGCCTGTGTTGCAAGGTGTGAAATTGAGCTCAGCTCAATGTCCGACCACGGCAGAACATATAGAAGAGATGAGTGTCATCCCCTATGCCTCAGCCATAGGTTCTATTATGTATGCCATGCTGTGTACCAGACCTGATGTAAACCTTGTCGTAAGTTTGGTAGGTAGGTACCAAAGTAATCCCGGCAAGGAACACTGGACAGCGGTCAAGAATATCCTGAAGTACCTGAAAAGGACTAAGGAAATGTTTCTCGTTTATGGAGGTGACGAAGAGCTCGTCGTAAAGGGTTACGTCGACGCTAGCTTCGACACAGATCTGGATGACGCTAAGTCACAAACCGGATACGTGTATATTTTGAATGGTGGGGCAGTAAGCTAGTGCAGTTGCAAGCAAAGCGTTGTGGCGGGATCTACATGTGAAGCGGAGTACATGGCAGCCTCGGAGGCAGCACATGAAGCAGTCTGGGTGAAGGAGTTCATTACCGACCTAGGAGTCATACCCAATGCGTCGGGCCCGATGACTCTCTTCTATGACAACACTGGAGCTATTTCCCTTGCCAAGGAGCCCAGGTTTCACAGGAAGACCAGGCATATCAAGCGTCGCTTCAACTCCATTCGTGAAAGTGTTCAAAATGGAGACATAGAGATTTGTAAAGTACACACGGACCTGAATGTAGCAGATCCGTTGACTAAATCTCTCCCTAGAGCAAATCATGATCAACACCAGAATTCCATGGGTGTTCGATTCATCACAATGTAACTAGATGATTGACTCTAGTGCAAGTGGGAGACTGTTGGAAATATGCCCTAGAGGAAATAATAAAATGATTATTATATTTCCTTGTTCATGATAATTGTCTATGGTTCATGCTTTAATTGTATTATCCGGAAATCGTAATACATGTGTGAATACATAGACACCAACATGTCCCTAGTAAGCCTCTAGTTGACTAGCTCGTTGATCAACAGATAGTCATGGTTTCCTAACTATGGACATTGGATGTCATTGATAATGAGATCACATCATTAGGAGAATGATGTGATGGACAAGACCCAATCCTAAACATAGCACAAGATCGTATAGTTCGTTTGCTAGAGTTTTTCCAATGTCAAGTATCTTTTCCTTAGACCATGAGATCGTGTAACTCCCGGATACCGTAGGAGTGCTCTGGGTATACCAAACGTCACAATGTAACTACGTGACTATAAAGGTGTACTACGGGTATCTACGAAAGTGTCTGTTGGGTTGACACGGATCAAGACTGGGATTTGTCACTCCGTATGATGGAGAGGTATCTCTGGGCCCACTCGGTAATGCATCATCATAATGAGCTCAAAGTGACCAAGTGTATGGTCACGGGATCATGCATTACGGTACGAGTAAAGTGACTTGCCGGTAACGAGATTGAACGAGGTATTGGGATACCGACGATCGAATCTCGGGAAGTAACGTACCGATTGACAAAGGGAATTGTATACGGGGTTGCTTGAATCCTCGACATCGTGGTTCATCCGATGAGATCATCGAGGAGCATGTGGGAGCCAGCATGGGTATCCAGATCCCGCTGTTGGTTATTGACCGGAGAGCCATCTCGGTCATGTCTACATGTCTCCCGAACCCGTACGGTCTACACACTTAAGGTTCGGTGATGCTAGGGTTGTAGAGATATGAATATGCAGTAACCTGAAAGTTGTTCGGAGTCCCGGATGAGATCCTGGACGTCACGAGGAGTTCCGGAATGGTCCGGAGGTGAAGAATTATATATAGGAAGTGCAGTTTCGGCCATGGGGAGAGTTTCGGGGGTCACCGGTATTGTACCGGGACCACCGGAAGGGTCCCGGGGGTCCACCGGGTGGGGCCACCCATCCCGGAGGGTCCCATGGGCCAAAGTGGGGAGGGGAACCAGCCCATAGTGGGCTGGTGCGCCCCCCTTGGCCCACCCCATGCGCCTAGGGTTGGGAACCCTAGGGTGGGGGGGGGGGGCGCCCCACCTGGCTTGGGGGCACTCCACCCCTTGGCCGCCCCCCCTAGGAGATCCCATCTCCTAGGGCCGGCGCACCCCCTAGGGGGCCTATATAAAGGGGGGAGAGAGGGGGCAGCCGGACCCTTGAGTCTTGGCGCCTCCCTCTCCCCTGCTACACCTCTCCCTCTCGCAGTATAACGGCGAAGCCCTGCTGCGGTGATGCCCTGCATCCACCACCACACCGTCATGCTGCTGGATCTTCATCAACCTCTCCTCCCCCCTTGCTGGATCAAGAAGGAGGAGACGTCACGCTGACCGTACGTTTGTTGAACACGGAGGTGCCGTCCGTTCGGCGCTATGATCTCCGGTGATTTGGATCATGTCGAGTACGACTTCCTCATCCCTGTTCTTTGAACGCTTCCGCGTGTGATCTACAAAGGTATGTAGATGCAATCCGATCACTCGTTGCTAGATGAACTCATAGATGGATCTTGGTGAAACCATAGGAAATTTTTTGTTTTCTGCAACGTTCCCCAACAACAACCTAATCCTTGACCGGAAGCATCACAGTAAATGACGAAGTCCTTCTTAGTATCAGGTGGAGCAAGCACTGGGGCAGAAGTCAACTTGTCTTTGAGTGCCTGGAAACTTTCCTGACATTTTTCTGTCCATTGGAACTTGACGCCCTTCTGCAACAGGTTAGTCAGAGGCCTGGTGATCTTGGAGAAGTTCTCGATGAATCGACGACAATAGCTGGCGAGTCCGACAAAACTTATGACTTGCTTGAAATTCTTCGGAGGAGTCCAATCAATAATAGCCTAAACTCGCTCGGGCTTTACGGCAATACCATCCTTGGAGATAACATGGCCAAGATAGGTTACATCAGGAGGCCAGAATGCATACTTGGAATACTTAGCATAGAGTTGATGCACTTGAAGCTTTTCCAGAACAAGGCGAAGATGCTCAACATGTTATTCTTTGTTCTTGGAGTACACAAGGATGTCATCCAGATAAACCATGACGAACTTGTCGAGGTATTCCATGAACATATAGTTCATTAGACGAGAGAAGGTGGCTGGATCACTGGTTAAGCCAAAAGACATGACAGTGTACTCATATGAACCATATTGAGTTACGAATGCGGTCTTTGGGATATCCTCTTCATGAACATGGATATAGTGGTAACCCAACCTCCAGTCGAGTTTAGAGAATGCTGATGAACTAGCCAGTTGATCATACAGATCAATTATCTGAGGAAGAGGATATTTGTTCTGAATGGTAGCTTGGTTAATAGGATGGTCGTCTTGGACCAATCGGTTTGTCCCATCCTTCTTCTTGACAAAGAGAGAAGGTGCTCCCCAAGGAGAGCAACTTGGGCGAATGACACCACTACAAAGAGATGTGTTGATTTGCTCCTTAAGCGCAATGAGTTCATGTGGCGGCATCTTGTAGGGTAGTTTGGCTATAGGAGTGGTGCCTGGTTTCAAGTCGATGATGAATTTGACAACTCTAGCAGGGGGAATCCCTGGAAGTTCTTCAGGAAAGACGTTTTGGAGTTCGTGAACGACGGGAATGTTTTCAATGTCCTCTGGTGGTGCAGCGTTCAATGCATTCAAGGCATAAAGCCGTGCCTCGACATTTTGCACCAGATGATCATGGTAACTAACTATTTTGTTAGAAGGGTGTATGCTACGTCCATTCTGCATCATGCTTTTATATCGATATTTATTGCATTATGGGCTGTTATTACACATTATGTCACAATACTTATGCCCATTCTCTCTTATTTTACAAGGTTTACATAAAGAGGGAGAATGCCCACAGCTGGGATTCTGGGCCGGAAAAGGAGCAAATATTAGAGACCTATTATGCACAGCTTCAAAAGTCCTGAAACTTCACGGAAGACGTTTTCAGAATATATAAAAAATACTGAGCGCAAGAAGTTCACCAGGGGGCCACACCCTGCCCACGAGGGTGGGGGCGCGCCCTACCCCCTGGGCGCGCCCCCTACCTCGTGGGCCCCCTGGTGGCCCTCCGATGGCCATCTTCTGCTATATGGAGTCTTTCGATGAGAAAAAAAATCATAAGCCATCTCCTCAGACGAAACTCCGCTGCCATGAGGCGGAACCTTGGCGGATCCAATCTAGGGCTCTGGCAGAGCTATTCTACCGGGGAAACTTCCCTCTGGGAGGGGGGAATCATCACCATCGTCATCACCAATGCTCCTCTCATTGGGAGAGGGCAATCCCTATCAACATCTTCATCAGCAGCATCTCCTCTCAAAACCCTTGTTCTTCTCTTGTACCAATTCTTGTCTCCAAGTCCGGGATTGGTACTAGTAGGTTGCTAGTAGTGTTAATTACTCCTTGTAGTTGATGCTAGTTGGTTTATTTGGTGGAAGATCATAAGTTCAGATCCTATATGTATATTAGTACCCCTCTGATTATGAACATCAATATACTTCGTGAGTAGCTACGTTTGTTCCTGAGGACATGGGAGAAGTCTTGCTATTAGTAGTCATGTGAATTTGTTATTCGTTCGATATTTTGATGAGATGTATGTTGTCTCTCCTCTAGTTGTGTTATGTGAACGTCGACTACATGACACTTCAACATTATTTGGGCCTAGAGGAAGGCATTGGGAAGTAATAAGTAAATGATGGGCTGCTAGAGTGACAGAAGCTTAAACCCTAGTTTATGCGTTGCTTCGTAAGGGGCTGATTTGGATCCATATGTTTCATGCTATGTTTGGTTTACCTTAATACTTTTGTTGTATTAGTTGCTGATTCTTGCAATAGAGGTTAATCATAAGTGGGATGCTTGTCCAAGTAAGGACAGTACCCAAGCACCGGTACACCCACATACCTAATTATCAAAGTACCAAACGCGAATCATATGAACATGATGAAAACTAGCTTGACGATATTCCCATGTGTCCTCGGGAGCGCTTTTCTCTATATAAGAGTTTGTCCAGGCCTGTCCTTTGCTACAAAAAGGATTGGGCCACCTTGCTGCACTTTATTTACTTTTGTTACTTGTTGCTCGTTAAAATTATCCTATCAGAAAACTACCCGTTACCACTTATTTCAGTACTTGCAGAGAATACCTTGCGGGAAACCGCTTATCATTTCCTTCTGCTCCTCATTGGGTTCGACACTCTTATTTATCGAAAGGACTATGGTAGATCCCCTATACTTGTTGGTCATCAATACTCTTTTCTGGCGCCGTTGCCGGGGAGTGAAGCTCCTTTGGTAGGTGGAATTTGTTAAGGAAAAATTTATATAGTGTGCTGAAATTTACTTTCACTTGTTACTATGGAAAGTAATCCTCTGAGGGGCTTGTTCGGGGTATCTTCACCCTAACCAATAGAGCAAAGAGTTGCTCCTCAACCTACTGAACCTAATGAAAATGAAAATGTCTTCTTTGAAATTCCTTCGGGTATGATAGAAAAACTGCTAGCTAATCCTTTTGCAGGAGATGGAACAAAGCATCCTGATGAGCACCTAATATATGTGGATGAAGTTTGTGGATTATTTATGCTTGCAGGTGTACCCAGAGATGTTATTAAGAAGAAGGTCTTCCCTTTATCTTTGAAGGAAGATGAATTGACATGGTATGGGATATGTGATGATACGGGGTCATGGAACTACAAACGATTGAAATTGGAATTTCATCAGAAGTTTTATCCTATGCATCTTGTTCATCGTGATCGCAATTATATATATATAATTTTTGGCGTCGCAAAGGATAAAGCATCGCTCAAGCTTGGGGGAGGCTTAAATCAATGTTATATTCATGCGCCAATCATGAGCTCTCAAGAGAAATGATTATTCAAAATTTTATGCTCGGCGTTCTGATAGCAATCGCACCATGCTCGATACTTCTTGCGCTAGCTCTTTTATGATGAAGACTATTGAATTAAAATGGGATTTATTGGAAAGAATTAAACACAACTCTGAAGATTGGGACCTTGACAAAGGTACGGAGTCAGGTATGACACCTAAGTTTGATTGTGTTAAATCTTTTATGGATACCGATGTTTTCCATAAATTTAGCACTAAATATGGACTTGACTCTGAAATAGTAGCTTCTTTCTGTGAATCTTTTGCTACTCATTTTGATCTCCCTAGGGAGAAGTGGTTTAAATATCATCCTCCCATAGAAATAAAAGTAGCTGCACCAATTAAAGTTGAAGAAAAGACTGTCACTTATAATGATCCTATTGTTCCTACCGCTTATGTTGAGAAACCACCTCTTCCTGTTAGGATAAAGGATCATGCTAAAGCTTCAACTGTGGTTCGTAAAAGCAATACTAAAACTTATACACCTCCTGAGTAAATTAAAGTTGAACCTGATATTGCTATTGTTAAAGATCTCTTGTCTGATAATATTGATGGGCATGTTATGCATTTCCTTGATGAGACTGCTAGAATCGCTAAACCCTGTGCAAAAGATAAAAACAGACCTGTGGTAGGCATGCCTGTTATTTCTGTTAAAATAGGAGATCACTGTTATCATGGCTTATGTGATATGGGTGCTAGTGCTAGTGCCATACCTTTTGACTTATACAAAGAAATCATGCATGATATTGCACCTGCTGAGATAGAAGATATTGATGTCACAATTAAACTTGCCAATAGAGATACTATTTCACCAATGGGAATTGTTAGAGATGTTGAAGTCTTGTGTGGGAAAACTAAATATCCTGCTAATTTTCTTGTTCTTGGTTCCCCACAAGATAGCTTTTGTCCCATTATATTTGGTAGACCCTTCTTGAACACTGTTAATGCTAAGATAGATTGCAAAAAGGATGTTGTTACTATCGGTTTAGATGATATGTCTCATGAATTTAATTTCTCTAAATTTAGTAGACAACACCGTGAAGAAGAATTACCTAGTAAGGATGCAATTATTGGTCTTGCCTCTATTGCCGTACCTCCTAGTGATCCTTTAGAACAAAATTTGCTAGACCATGAAAATGATATGTGTATGAATGAAAGAAGGGAAATAGATGAAGTATTCTTTAAACAGGAACCTATTCTGAAACACAATTTGCCTATTGAAATCCTAGGGGATCCTCCTCCACCCAAGGGTGATCCCGTGTTTGAGCTTAAACCATTACCTGATACTCTTAAATATGCTTATCTTGATGAGAAAAAGATATATCATGTTATTATTAGTGCTAACCTTTTAGAGCATGAGGAAGAGAGATTATTGAAAACTCTAAAGAAGCACCGTGCTGCTATTGGGTATACTCTTGATGATCTTAAGGGCATTAGTCCCACTCAATGTCAACATAAAATAAATTTGGAAGAAGATGCTAAACTAGTTCGTGATCATCAATGACGGCTGAATCCTAAAATGAAAGAAGTGGTAAGAAAGGAAATACTAAAGCTCCTTGAGGCAGGTACAATCTATCCCGTTGCTGATAGTCAGTGGGTAAGTCCTGTTCATTGTGTCCCTAAGAAGGGAGGTATTATTGTGGTTCCTAATGATAAAGATGAATTGATTCCTCAAAGAATTATTACAGGTTATAGGATGGTAATTGATTTCCGCAAACTAAATAAGGCCACTAAAAAGGATCATTACCCCTTACCTTTTATCGATCAAATGCTAGAAAGATTATCCAAACATACACATTTTTGCTTTCTAGATGGTTATTCTGGTTTCTCTCAAATACCTATGTCGGCCAATGATCAATCAAAGACTACTTTTACTTGCCCTTTTGGTACTTTTTCTTATAGATGTATGCCTTTTGGTTTACGAAATGCACCTGCTACCTTTCAAAGATGCATGATGTCTATATTCTCTAACTTTCGTGAAAAGATTTATGAGGTTTTCATGGACGATTTCTCCGTCTATGGATCTTCTTTTGATGATTGCTTGAGCAACCTTGATCGAGTTTTGCAGAGATGTGAAGAAACTAATCTTGTCTTGAATTGGGAAAAGTGCCACTTTATGGTTAATGATGGTATTGTCTTAGGGCATAAAGTTTCTGAAATAGGTATTGAAGTTGATAAAGCCAAGGTTGATGCTATTAAAAAGATGCCATGCCCCAAGGACATCAAAGGTATAATAAGTTTCCTTGGTCACGCCGGATTTTATAGGAGGTTCATTAAGGACTTCTCAAAAATTTCTCGGCCTCTGAGTAATTTATTACAAAAAGATATACCATTTGTATTTGATGATGATTGTGTAGAAGCATTTGAAATACTTAAGAAAGCATTGATCTCTGCACCTATTGTTCATCCACCTGATTGGAATTGACCCTTTGAAATTTGTGTGATGCTAGTGATTATGCTGTAGCTGCTGTTCTAGGGAAAAGAGTTGATAAGAAATTAAACGTTATTCAATATGCTAGTAAAACCCTAGACAATGCTCAAAGAAATTGTGCTACTACTGAAAAAGAATTCTTAGCAGTTGTATTTGCTTGTGATAAGTTCAGACCTTATATTGTTGATTCTAAAGTAACTATTCACACTGATCATGCTGCTATTAAATATCTTGTGGAAAAGAAAGATGCTAAACCTAGACTTATTAGATGGGTTCTCTTGCTACTAGAATTTGACTTACATATTGTTGATAGAAAGGGAGCTGAGAACCCCGTTGCAGACAACTTGTCTAGGTTAGAAAATGTGCTTGATGACCCACTACCTATTGATGATAGCTTTCCTGATGAGCAATTAAATGTCATAAATGCTTCTCATACTGCTCCACGGTATGCTGATTATGCTAATTACATTGCTGCCAAATTCATACCACCTAGTTTCACATACCAGCAAAAGAAAATGTTCTTCTATGATTTGAGGCATTACTTTTGGGATGACCCACATCTTTATAAAGGAGTAGGTGGTGTTATTAGACGTTGTGTACCTAAGCATGAACAGGAACAGATCCTACGCAAGTGTCACTCTGAAGCTTATGGAGGACACCATGCTGGAGATAGAACTGCACATAAGGTATTGCAATCTGGTTTTTATTGGCCTACTCTCTTCAAGGATGCCCGTAAGTTTGTCTTATCTTGTGATGAATGTCAAAGAATTGGTAATATTAGTAGACATCAAGAAATGCCTATGAACTATTCACTCATTATTGAGCCACTTGATGTTTGGGGCTTTGACTATATGGGACCTTTTCCTGCCTCTAATGGATATACACATATTTTAGTTGTTGTTGATTATGTTACTAAGTGGGTAGAAGCTATTCCAACTAGTAGTGCTGATCATAACACTTCTATTAAAATGCTTAAAGAAGTTATGTTTTCCAAGATTTGGAGTCCCTAGATATTTAATGACTGATGGTGGTTCATATTTTATTCAGGGTGCTTTCCGTAAAATGCTTGCTAAGTATGATGTTAATCATAGAATTGCATCCCCTTATCACCCTCAGTCTAGTGGTCAAGTAGAATTGAGTAATAGAGAGATCAAATTAATTTTGCAAAAGACTGTCAATGGGTCTAGAAAGAATTGGTCCAAGAAACTTGATGATGCATTATGGGCCTATAGAACTGCATATAAAAATCCCATGGGTGTGTCTCCGTATAAAATGGTTTATGGAAAAGAATGTCACTTACCTCTCAAACTAGAACACAAGGCATATTGGGCTATTAAAGAGCTCAATTATGATTTTAAACTTGCCGGTGAGAAGAGGTTATTTGATATTAGCTCACTCAATGAATGGAGAACCCAAGCCTACGAAAATGCCAAGTTGTTTAAAGAAAAAGTTAAAAGATGGCATGATAAAAGGATACAAAAATGTGAGTTTAATGTAGGTGATTATGTATTGCTATACAACTCTCGTTTAAGATTTTTTGCAGGAAAACTTCTCTCTAAATTGGAAGGTCCTTACGTTATCGAGCAGGTCTGTCGTTCCGGTGCCATAGAAATCAACAACTTCGAAGGCACAAATCCAAAGGTGGTGAACGGTCAAATAATCAAACATTATATCTCAGGTAACCCCATAAATGTTGAAACCAATGTTATTGAAACCGTAACCCCGGAGGAATACATAAGGGACACTTTTCGGAACGTTTCAGACTCCGAAAAGGAATAGGTATGTGGTATGGTAAGTAAACCGACTCCAAAACAGTTTTTAAGGCAATATTTCTCCATTTTGGAATATTTAGAAAAATGGAAAAATAAGAAGCAGTCCGGGAAGGACATGAGGCCTCCACGAGGGTGGAGGGCGCGCCATACCCTATTGGGCGCGCCCCCCTACCTCGTGGGCACCTCGTGCACTCTCCGGACTCCGTTTTCTTACACGACACGTATTTTGGTCAGTAAAAATTCATTATACAATCTCACGGGGGTTTTGACTCCTATATCACGCAATTATCCTCTGTTTGTGTTTCGAGCTGTTGCTGTTGCAGATTAGAGCAAGATGTCTTCGCAAGAGTCAGTCGGGGAGAGCCGGGTGTCTCATCTGGCACCGAGATCAATGACAAACAACAATGTTGACCCCTTTGGGCCAGCAACGGAAGAAGAGATGGAGGCTGATTTGAAGAGGATAGATGCCATGGAAGAGGATCACGAAGTCACTTCCCGCTTCTGAGATGGATTCACAATGGGAGAACTGCAGAGCTCGGCTATTCCAAACTCGGTTATCCCTTCCAATGTTAGATTTCTTTCTTATGAGAATATGAAAAAGAGTGTCACTGGTTCTCCCACAGCTATGCAGCACCCTTGGGTGCAGGGAGCTTTGGCTGTTACAGGAAAACTCCGAAAGGAAATAATGGACCTCAAGCAGCAAGTCAATAAGCTCGAGGAGGAGAATCGTATCCTAAGGGGCATCATCGCCAAGAATATCACATCACCATCCCTGAAAAGAGAGACATAATCACATGGGTATGGGCACTCCACTTGGCAACTCCCAAGCTTGGGGGAGTGCCCCGGTATCGTATCACCATCACTTTTATCTTTACCATTTTTTCTTAGTTCGATCCTTTTGGTAATATCTTGATCTAGTAGAATAAAGTTTTAGTATGATCTAGTTGTGAGTTCTGCTTTATGATCCTTTTATGTAGTCGAGTCCGTGAGCTATATATAATAAAGATTAGTGTTGAGTCAAGGGCTTGATTATTTTTCCATGATCCTAAGTGAATAAAAGAAAAGAGAAAGAATAAAAAAGAAAACAAAGAGATCATATGGATCTTATGGAGAGTAATGAGGTCACATAGAAAAAGTATGATGAATAAAACTTGTTGAGAGTTGACAAACATTGTTTTGGTCATTGTTGCAATTAATAGGAAGTAATAAAGATAGAGAGGTATTCACATATAAATATACTATCTTGGACATATTTTATGATTGTGTGCACTCATTAAAATATGACATGCTAAAGAGTTGACGTTGGACAAGGAAGACACGGTAATGGGTTATGTTTTCTTACATCTGAGATAAATTATATTGTCATGGATCATCCAGCATGGTTGAGCTTGCCTTTCCCCCTCATGCTAGCCAAATTCATCGCACCAAGTAGAGATACTACTTGTGCTTCCAAATACCCTTAGAATCAGTTTTGCCATGAGAGTCCACCATACCTACCTATGGATTGAGTAAGATCCTCGAAGTAAGTTGTCACCGGTGCAAGCAATAAAATTGCTCTCTAAATATGTATGACTTATTAGTGTGGGAGAAAATAAGCTTTATATGATCGTGTGATATGGAAGAAATAAAAGCGACAGACTGCATAATAAAGGTCCATATCACAAGTGGCAATATAAAGTGACGTTCTTTCACCTTAATATTTTGTGCATCCAACCATAAAAGTGCATGACAACCTCTGCTTCCCTCTGCGAAGGGCCTATCGTTTTCTTTTATCTCCTAACTTGCATAAGAGTCATGGTGATCTTCACCCTTCCTTTTTACATTTTATCCTTTGGCAAGCACAATATGTTGGAAAGATCCTGGTATATATGGCTAATTGGATGTGAGTTTTCATGAACTATAATTGTTGACATTACCCTTGAGGTAAAACGTTGGGAGGAAAAACTATAAGCCCCTGTCTTTCTCTGTGTCCGATTAAAACCCCATACCCCTAAGTATTGCGTGAGTGTCAGCAATTGTGAAAGACTATATGATAGTTCAGTATGTGGACTTGCTGAAAAGCTCTTATATATTGACTCTTTCCTATGTTATGATAAATTGCAATTGCTCCAATGACTGAGATTATAGTTTGTTAGTTTTCAATGAAATTTACGATTCGTACTTGAAATTGTGATTGAATTATTACTCTGGCATAAGAAATCATATGACAACAATTATGTAAGTTGCTGTTCTAAGAATGATCATGATGCCCTCATGTCCGTATTTTACTTTTATCGACACCTTTATCTCCAAACATGTGGACATATTTTTCGATTTCGGCTTTCGCTTGAAGACAAGCGAGGTCTAAGCTTGGAGGAGTTGATATGTCCATTTTGCATCTTGCTTTTATATCGATATTTATTGCATTATGGGCTGTTATTACACATTATGTCACAATACTTATGCCTATTCTCTCTTATGTTACAAGGATTACATAAAGAGAGAGAATGCCGACAGCTGGGATTCTGGGCTGGAAAAGGAGCAAATATTAGAGACCTATTCTGCACAGCTCCAAAAGTCCTGAAACTTCATGGAAGACGTTTTCAGAATATATAAAAAATACTGATCGCAAGAAGTTCACCAGGGGGCCACACCCTTCCCACGAGGGTGGGGGGCGCACCCTACCCCCCTGGGCGCGCCCCCTACCTCGTGGGCCCCCTGGTGGCCCTCCTATGGCCATCTTCTGCTATATGGAGTCTTTCGATGAGAAAAAAAAATCAGAAGCCATCTCCTCGGACAAAACTTCGCCGCAACAAGGTGGAACCTTGGCGGATCCAATCTAGGGCTCCGGCAAAGCTGTTCTGTCGGGGAAACTTCCCTCTGGGAGGGGGAAATCATCGCCATCGTCATCACCAACGCTCCTCTCATCAGGAGAGGGCAATCTCCATCAACATCTTCATCAGCACCATCTCCTCTCAAAACCCTAGTTCATCTCTTGTATCCAATTCTTGTCTCCAAGTCCGGGATTGGTACTAGTAGGTTGCTAGTAGTGTTAATTACTCCTTGTAGTTGATACTAGTTGGTTTATTTGGTCGAAGATCATATGTTCAGATCTTATATGAATGTTAATACCCCTCTGATTATGAACATGAATATGCTTTGTGAGTAGTTACGTTTGTTCCCAAGGACATGGGAGAAGTCTTGCTATTAGTAGTCATGTGAATTTGGTATTCGTTCAATATTTTGATGAGATGTATGTTGTCTCTCCTCTAGTGGTGTTATGTGAACGTCTACTACATGACACTTCACCATTATTTGGGCCTAGAGGAAGGCATTGGGAATTAATAAGTAGATGATGGGTTGCTAGAGTGACAAAAGCTTAAACCCTAGTTTATGCGTTGCTTCGTATGGGGCTGATTTGGATCCATATGTTTCATGCTATGGTTAGGTTTACATTAATACTTTTGTTGTAGTTGCGGATGCTTGCAATAGAGGTTAATCATAAGTGGGATGCTTGTCCAAGTAAGGACAGTACCCAAGCACCGGATGCTTGTCCAAGTAAGGACAGTACCCAAGCACCGGTCCTCCCACATACCAAATCATCAAAGTACCGAACGCGAATCATATGAACATGATGAAAACTAGCTTGATGATATTCCCATGTGTCCTCGGGAGCGCTTTTCTTGATATAAGAGTTTGTCCAGGCTTGTCCTTTGCTACAAAAAGGATTGGGCCACCTTGCTGCACTTTATTTACTTTTGTTACTTGTTGCTCGTTACAAATTATCATATAACAAAACTATCTGTTACCACTTATTTCAGTACTTGCAGAGAATACCTTGCTGGAAACCGCTTATCATTTCCGTCTGCTCCTCGTTGGGTTCGACACTCTTACTTATCGAAAGGACTACGATAGATCCCCTATAGTTGTGGTCATCAGTGTAGCAGATGGACTGTCTTAGTGGCGCAAACTATAGAAGCAGTATGCGCTTTCAACCAATCCATTCCTAAAATGAGGTCAATATTGGAAGACTTCAGAATAATGGGTGAGGCGCGAAATTCCATCCCTTTGATTTCCATAGGGAGGTCGATGCCAACTATACAGGTTTGACATTGTCCCACGGGTTTTTTTTACCACTACCGAAGTGTTCATCTCCTAACATTTAACGCCGTGATTGTATGCAAAATCTTCTGACATGAATGAATGCGATGCTCCTGAATCGAATAAAACAGATGCAGGTATTGAATTAACAAGGAGTGTACCCATTGCAGTAGCACGCTGGTCTTGAGCTTCACTGAGATCAACGTGGTTGGCATGAACACGGCCATAAGTCTTGGCATTGTTGTTGCGGGGTTGGTTGCTACCACGGCTAGCTGTGGGAAGGGCCAGTTGATTCTGGTTCTGATAGCAGTTCCTGGCAATGTGACCTGGTTGACCACACCTGTAGCATAGAGCATTATTGGGAGTGGGAACAGGAGCTCGGGGTGGTGGAGCTGGAAGCCTTGGCTGCCTAGGTGGTGGAGCAGGCACACGAAGTGCAGCATTGGACTGCCTTGGGGTAGGTGCGGTTGGCTAGTACACGCTGTTGGGGATCCAGATCCTACGCTTCTGCGAGGGCGGGCCGAAGATGAGCTCGTGCCATGGTTGTGCCTGTGAGAGCTCTGGTGTTCCTGCAGACCAGTCTCGACATTGATGTTCTTGTTCACCAAGGTGGCGAAGTCGGCAAAGTCATGTACTAACAGTGCGAGCTTGATGTTAGCTTGAGGGCCATCACGAAACATCTCCTATCTACATGCATCAGTTGCAATGTCTTCTTCAGCACGGTAGGATAAGTCCAGAAAGTCCTGCTGATAAGCTTCAGCAGTTCTGTTGCCTTTGGTGAGGTTGCAGAACTCGCGCTTCTTCCGGTCAATGACTCCATGGGGAATGAAGCGGGCACGAAAAGCAGCTTGGAAGTTTGGCCAGGTGATGATTGTTCCAACCGGTAGAGTATGCCTATGGCTGTCCCACCATTGAGCAGCGGGTCCCTTCAGAAAGAATGAAGCAAAGGTGACATAGCTGGCACGGGCTATGTCAGCAGACTTCATCTCATAGGTGATGTCACGGAGCCAGTCATCAGCATCCAGAGGCTGAATTGAGCTACGGTACATGGTTGGTGAGGGAGTCATGGATTAGGGGGTCTCCGGACAGCCGGATTATATCCTTTGGCCGGACTGTTAGACTATGAAGATACAAGATTGAAGACTTCGTCTCGTGTCCGGATGGGACTCTACTTGGCGTGGAAGGCAAGATAGGCAATACGGATATGTATATCTCCTCCTTTGTAACCGACCTTGTGTAACCCTAGCCCTGTCCGGTGTCTATATAAACTAGAGGGTTTTAGTCCGTAGGACAACATACAATCATACCATAGGCTAGCTTCTAGGGTTTAGCCTCTCTGATCTCGTGGTAGATCTACTCTTGTACTACCCATATCATCAATATTAATCAAGCAGGACTCAGGGTTTTACCTCCATCAAGAGGGCCCGAACCTGGGTAATACATCGTGTCCCCTGCCTCCTGTTACCATCCGCCTTAGATGCATAGTTCGGGACCCCTACCCGAGATTCGCCGATTTTGACACTGACATTGGTGCTTTCATTGAGAGTTCCTCTGTGTCGTCGCCGTTAGGCTTGATGGCTCCTTTGGTCATCGTTAGCGATGCGGTCCAGGGTGAGACTTTTCTCCCCAGACAGACTTTTGTATTCGGCGGCTTCGCACTGCGGGCCAACTCGCTTGGCCATCGGGAGCAGATCGAAAGTTACGCCCCTGGCCACCAGGTCAGGTTTGGAAGCTTAAACTACACGGCCGATATCCGCGGAGACTTGATCTTCGACGGATTCGAGCCTCTGCGTTGTGCGTCACGCGGTCACGATGAGTACGATTTAGCTCTACCATCAGACAGCGTCCGGGAGATCGCACGGGCAGCCACTCCGACCCTCAATTCGGAGCCAGTTGCGCCGTCCATGGACGAGTGGATAGACCCTGCCACGGAGACCTTACCCTCAGCGGCGATCGAGCCGAACATCGACCTTACCCTGCACGAGAGCCATGTTGTCAGACTGCCGGATCCTTCTCCGGCCACGGACTCCGAACCGCCTGCGCCCGTTCCTAGCGAATCCGATTGGGCGCCGATCATGGAGTTTACCTCCGCAGATATTTTTCAGCAGTCGCCCTTTGGCGACATAGTGAACTCATTAAGGTCTCTCTCCTTGTCAGGAGGATCCTGGCCGAACTATGTCCGGCAGGATTGGGAAGCGGATGACGAAGAAATTCGCTGCCCACCCACCACCCACTTAGTAGCCACTGTCAAGGACTTAACCGACATGCTCAACTTCGACTCCGAAGACATCGACGGTATGGACGACGATGCGAGAGACGAAGAGGAACCACAACCCACAGGGCATTGGACAGCCACCTCATCATACGATATATACATGGTGGACACACCCAAAGAAGGTAATGGTGACGAGACAGCGGAGGATGACCCCTCCAAAAAGCAAACCAAGCGCCAACGTTAGCGGCGCCGCTCTAAGTCCCACCAAAGCAAAAGTGGTGATACCGGTAGAGGAGATAATAACACTCCGGATAGTGCCGAAGATGGCAACAATCCCCTCCAGCATGATTTAGGACAGGAGGATGGAAAGGCTAGCCCTCCAGAGAGAGCGGCAGATGGAGAGGCAGAGCACGATAATTACATGCCCCCTCCGAAGACGAGGCAAGCCTCGACGATGCCGAATTCGTCGTGCCAGAGGATCCCGTCGAACAAGAGCGCTTCAAGCGCCGGCTTATAGCCACGACAAATAGCCTTAAGAAAAAGCAGCAGCAACTTCAAGCTGATCAAGATCTGCTAGCTGACAGATGGACTGAAGTCCTCGCGGCCGAGGAATATAAACTCGAACGCCCCTCCAAGAGTTACCCAAAATGCAGATTGCTACCCCGACTGGAGGAAGAAGCGTATGACGTGGCTGATCGGCCACCTCGTGGAAGCGATAGAGAGGCATTCCAGCCAAAAACTCAGCCTGCACCCCGACGCCATTCAAATAAAAAGGCATGGGAAATACGCCAGACCTGCGAGACGTATTGGAGGACAAAGAAAAACATGCAAGATTGATCTACGGATCACAAGGGAGCGCCACTATGCAAGACGATAAACATCACGCCGGATATAGTAAAAGTAAGTTCGGCCGGGCCGACTATAGTGGACATGCCTCATTCGAGCTGCGTCGCAACATAGCCCAGTACAGAGGCGCCGCACACCCCCTATGCTTCACAGACGAAGTAATGGATCATCAAATCCCAGAGGGTTTCAAACCCATAAATATTGAATCATACGACGGCACAACAGATCCTGCGGTATGGATCGAGGATTTCCTCCTCCACATCCACATGGCCCGTGGTGATGACTTACACGCCATCAAATACCTCCCACTAAAGCTCAAAGGACCAGCGCAACATTGGCTTAATAGCTTGCCAACAGAGTCCATTAGCTGTTGGGAAGATTTGGAGGCTGCATTCCTCGACAACTTTCAGGTCACTTATGTGCGACCACCAGGTGCCGATGACTTGAGCACATAATTCAGCAGCCAGAAGAATCGGCCAAGCAATTCTGGACTCGGTTCCTAACAAATAAAAATCAAATCATCGACTGTCCGGATGTAGAGGCCCTAGCAGCTTTCAAACACAACATCTACGACGAGTGGCTAGCCCGGCACCTTGGTCAGGAAAAGCCGAAATCTATGGCAGCCCTCACGACACTCATGACCTGCTTTTGTGCGGGAGAAGATAGCTAGCTGGCTCGCAGTAATAACATATCAAAGAAACATGGTACTTCGGACACCATGGACGGTAATAGCAGGTCACGTTGCAACAAACATAAGCGCCACATTAACAGCGATAATACTGAAGATACGGCAGTCAATGCCGGATTCAAAGGCTCAAAACCCGGTCAGCGGAAAAAGCCATTCAAACAAAGCACTCCGGGCCCGTCCAGTTTGGACCGCATACTCGATCGCTCGTGTCAAATACACGGCACCCCCGACAAGCCAGCCAACCACACCAATAGGGATTGTTGGGTATTCAAGCAGGCCGGCAAGTTAATTGCCGAAAACAAAGATAAGGGGCCACATAGCGATGACGAGGAAGAGCCCCGGCAGCCGAACATCGGAGGACATAAGAGGTTGCCCCCACAAGTGCGGATGGTGAACATGTTATACGCAACCCACATCTTCAAGAGGGAGCGGAAGCGTGCTCTCAGGGACGTGTATGCGTTGGAGCCAGTCGCCCCAAAGTTCAACCCATGGTCCTCCTGTCCGATCACCTTCAATCGCAGGGACCACCCCACTAGTATCCGTCATGGAAGATTTGCCGCACTGGTCCTAGACCCAATCATCGACGGATTTCACCTCACTCGAATCCTTATGGATGGCGGCAGCAGCCTGAACCTGCTTTACTAGGACACAGTGCGCAAAATGGGTATAGACCCCTCAAGGATCAAACCCACAAAAACAACCTTTAAAGGTGTCATTCCAGGTGTAGAGGCCCATTGCACAGGCTCAATTACACTGGAAGTGTTCTTCGGATCCCCGGATAACTTCCGAAGCAAAGAATTGATCTTCGATATAGTCCCGTTCCGCAGTGGCTATCATGCACTGCTCGGGCGAACCACATTTGCGAGATTCAATGCGGTACCACATTATGCATACCTCAAGCTCAAGATGACAGGACCTCGGGGGGTCATCACAGTTAATGGAAACACAGAGCGCTCTCTCGGGCACACTGCGGCCCTCGCAGCAGAAGTGCAAAGAAGCCTCTCAAGGCAATCCACCAGTTCGGCGTTTCAAGACCTGGACACCTTCAAGCGCGCTCGGAGTAATCGGCAACTAGACCGCCTAGCACGATCTGAGCTCGTGTAGCAATGCGGCCCCCACCCTGGCCCAAGCCAAATGGAAAAATTCGTGCCACGCGTACATAATTACTCATTAAAAATACCATGGGCACATGTGGCGAGGGGGCACAACTATGGCACGCCCCAATACGCGGCTTAAACCGCACTAGGGGCTTCCCGCTTTGTTATTTTTCTCTTTTAGGACTTTAATCTCTGGAAACCTTGTCCGGCAGCATGATTGCCGAACACATGATGCAGCAACCAAGGAGGCAGAAAGCTACGTCACACCATGGAACTCCCAGGTGGATTACGATAATGAGTGAAATATTTGCTTTAATACTATTCCTCAGCTTGCCCTTGGAAGGGACATGGTCCTACTTTTTGCTTATCGCACTATCTGTATCATTCTGCTTTAACGCACCTTTTTGAATAAACAATGCATAGCATTAAGACTATTATTGCATTCTTCTATTTTTATATATGTGTTCATTAATGACGCCTTGCAACCGTACACTTTCGTACGGCCAATACACCAGGGGCTTAAGTACCCCACAATATGGTGTGAGAAGTCCGAACACTTTCATAAGTGCGGCACCCTGAACTTATAGCATTATGTGCATCAGCTCCGAATCAGGTCTTTGGTCAAATGTTGGGTTTGCCCGGCTCCTATGTTTTGGTACCTTACGTTCCGCTCTATAGGCTAAGGTAGCACTAGGAGAACTACTTCGATTGTGCCCCGGTTCTGCTGAGCTAAGCACCTCAGTAGAGAAAGCTGAAACTGACTGTCATGATAAGGCGGGAAACTGGTCGCTGTTCGGCGAGGTTTCAAGTCCCTAAAGACTTATGCCGCTTAGAGAGAGGAGCCGGTCCTGTCCGGCTTAAAGGCGTGTGTCGCACCCCGAATTTGGCCTTCCGAATACCAGGGGCTTCGCCGAAATTTAAAATTATAGAATTCTATGGCTAAGTGAGATCGATAAAGCATTATTAGGCCGGTTGCCTTGTTCACTGTGCTGAGCATCTCCCTCGAAGGACCCAAAAATGGGAACAAGAGTGCTCAGGTTTATCCCGAACACCCCAGCACTTGCGGCACGGGGGCAGAAGCCGAGGACTAGCCATCTCTCATATTGGTAAACAGCCAAACAGAAGGTAATATTTTAAATTCAAACAAGCGTTGCATAGCGCATATGAAACAAGTTTTCATCATACAGGATCACATGAGCAAGTTTACTCAAATATTACATCCTTTGGACATTCGTCCGCTACAAGACGGGCACCCTTCAGGACACCCTCATAATAAATTTCGGGGGTGCAATGCTCCTTGACCTACGGTGGTCCTTCCTTGATCAGCTTCACGGTGTCTAGCTTGGCCCATTGCACCTTCACACGGGCGAAAGCCCGGCGTGCACCTTCGATGCAGACGGACCACTTGACAACTTCCAGCCGTGGGCAGGCATCCACAAGCCGCCTCACCAAGCCGAAGTAGCTGTTCGGAAGGGCGTTGCCAGGCCACAGCCGAACTATAAGGCCCTTCATGGCCTGTTCGGCCGCTTTGTGTAGCTCAACCAGCTGCTTTAGCTGGTTGCTCACAGGCACCGGGTGTTCGGTCCCAGTATACTGAGACAAGAACAACTTCTCCATTGAGCTTCCCTCCTCGGCCTGGTAAAACTGTGTGGCATCCGACACGCTGTGGGGCAAGTCTGCGAATGCTCCTGGAGAGCTCCAGATTCGGGTAAGTAATAGGTAATTTACTCTCACATGCTTGCTTTGCATATAGAATGCCTTACTTGCCGCTATTTTCTTCATCGTGTCAATCTCTTGGAGGGCCTTTTGGGCTTCAGCCTTGGCACTCTTTGCGCTCTCGAGGGCTGCGGCAAGCTCAGACTCTCGTGTCTTCGAGTCAAGATCCAACGCCTCGTGCTTCGTCACGAGAGCCTGGAGCTCTTGCTGCACCTCGCCCACCCGAGCCTCTTACCTTTCCCCCTCAGTGCACTCCTTGGCCACTTTATCTTCGGCCTCGGACATCGCTTGCTTTAGGGTCGCCACTTTGGTTGTGGCCCCTGGCAAATTCATGATGATCCTGTCATTTTGCAATCGCATTCTTTTTATACATATCCATAGACTAGGTACTACTTACCTTTGTTCTCCTCGAGCTGCCTCTTGGCAAGGCCGAGCTCGTCCTTGGACCCTTTAAGGTCCTGATTCAGTGCGGCGACCTCCGCAGTCAGTGTGGCAGATGCCAGCAGCGAAGCCTGCATACGCATATTGACATACTTATATTAGACTCCTGCGATATTGTTTGATCCTCTGTTCGGCTTTTCTTTGTGAACACCGAATAGAGCATCAGGGGCTACTGTCTATGCGGTAATATTTTTCCTATATTTTAAACACTTACCTCAAAGCCTGTTAGAAGGCTAGCACAGGCTTCAGTCAATCCGCTCTTGGCGGACTGAACCTTCTGGACCACCGCACTCATAATAGTACGGTGCTCCTCGTCGATGGAAGCGCTGCGTAGCGCTCCCAGCAGATTGTCTGGCGCCTCTGGATGGACAGAGGTCACCGGCACAGGCGTCTTGCCCCTCTTGGAAGGAGGCCGCCTGCCCGAGTCCGGAACCACTGGAGGTTCCGGCGCGGTGTTCGGCTGAGGGCCGAACTCGGAGCCCTCAGGGGCCTTGTTCCCTCTGCTCCCGGAGTCTGGAAGGTCGCCTTGAGGCGCCTCCGGGACTGTCTTCCCTCGACCCGGTGCCTCTTGAGACAATACCTCGGCGTCGTTCACAGGGCAAGGGGAGGTGGCGGTTGAAAGTGGATCGCTATCCATATCTGACGAGCCTAGGGAGCCGTCTGACGATACATCGATACGGGCTCGTGGCGGCCTGCATAATCATATTTGGCGTTAGGGGAAGCAGTGCGACAAAGGAATGCTATGAGTTACTCTGGTATCCGAATACTTACGACTTCGCCAGGGGCTTGGCCCTGAGCAGCCAGTCGTCTTCGCCTTCGGTGGTGATGGTGGAACTGTCCAGAAGGAGAGTCCTTCCCTTCTTGGACCTTTCGGCCTCCCCAGTTTGGGCGGCCTTCCTTTTCTTGTCTCCCCCAACTGAAGGGGGAGCATCTTCTTCTTCCTCCTCGTCTTCGGGGGAGGAGTGTGTCATAGAGTTATCGGACGATGAGTCCGATGACGCCTGGCGTCGGGAACTCTTTCGGGTTCCCTTGGCCTTCTTGGTCTTCTCCGGCACCTTATAAGGGGCCAGAGTCAGCATCTTCGTAAGGAGAGCATCCGCAGTGTCTTCGGGGAGAGGGGCCGGGCAGTTAATCTGCCCCGACGTCTCCACCCAGTCCTGTCAAAGGCATGGAGATCAGACCCCGCGCATAATTAAGCTAGGGGAAATAAAATATCCTACTGGATGTATAGAAATCACTGAATGCGCTCGGCGCTTCACGCTTAGCCCGCGGTCCTCGGTGAGGGAGGGAGGGACCTCGGCGCCCTTGAATAGCACCTTCCAGGCATCCTCGTGTGTTGTGTCGAAGAGCTTGTTCAGAGTTTGGTGCTGGGACCGGTCGAACTCCCACAAGTTGAAAGCCCGTCGTTGACACGGGAGGATCCTGCGGATGAGCATGACCTGGACTATGTTGACGAGTTTGAGCTTCTTGCTAACCATGTTTTGGATACATGTTTGAAGTCTGATCAGCTCTACCGAATTACCCCAGGACAGGCGCTTCTCTTGCCAGGAGGTGAGCCGCGTGGGGATGCCAGATCGGAACTCGGGGGCCGCTGCCCATTCAGGGTCACGCGGCTCGGTGATATAGAACCACCCCGATTACCACCCCTTTACGGTCTCCACGAAGGAGCCCTCGAGCCAGGTGACGTTGGGCATCTTGCCCAACATGGCGCCTTCGCACTCCGCCTGGCGGCGGCTCACTACCTTCGGCTTGACATCAAAGGTCTTCAGCCATAAGCCGAAGTGGGGCTGGATGCGGAGGAAGGCCTCGCACACGAGATAAACGCCGAGATATTGAGGATGAAGTTCGGGGCCAGATCGTGGAAATCCAGGCCGTAGTAGAACATGAGCCCCCGGACGAATGGGTGGAGAGGGAATCCCAGTCCGCGAAGGAAATGGGTAAGGAACACTACCCTCTCATGGGGCCTGGGGGTGGGGATGAGCTGCCCCTCATCTGGGAGCCGGTGTGCGATGTCGTCGGACAGGTATCCGGGTCTCCTCAACTTCTTGATGTGTCCCTCCGTAACGGAGGAGACCATCCACCTGCCTCCTGCTCCGGACATGGTTGGAGAGGGTTGAGGTGGGAAGTACGGACTTGGGCGCTGGAGCTTGAGTGTGCGAAAATGGATGAGCAAAGGAGGAAGAAGGCATGGATGAAAAGGTGAATCCTTATCCCTTTATATGGGCGGACGAAACTATGCGTCCCCACTAGCCTGGTAAAACTCGCTTATCCCCCAAGCATCGTAATCGATGGCGCGGTTGGGTTACCCACGCCCGCATTGACGAGAATCCCGTAATTAGGGGAACACGATCTCTGCTTTGACAAGATGTGTCAAGAAACCGCCTTGCATTATGTGTGGAGCTGGTTGAAGAAAAATGGTTCGAATAATCACCGAGCCATGGCATGATGTCATGTTGCCAAAATGTGTCAGCAGATTAAGATTTGTGGAAATATTATTCTCTCTACGGTGGTATGTGGAACTTGTTTTGCAGGGTCGGACACTATCCTTGTATTCAAATTCTTCCGTGGTGTATTCGGAGGAGGAACCCGCCTTGCAACGCCGAAGACAATACTGCGCGCTGGACTCATCGTCATTGAAAGCCTGGTTCAGGGGCTACTGAGGGAGTCCTGGATTAGGAGGTCTCCGGACAGCCGGATTATATCCTTTGGCCGGACTATTAGACTATGAAGATACAAGATTGAAGACTTCGTCTCGTGTCCGGATGGGACTCTACTTGGCGTGGAAGGCAAGCTAGGCAATACGGATATGTATATCTCCTCCTTTGTAACCGACCTTGTGTAACCCTAGCCCTTTCCGGTGTCTATATAAACCAGAGGGTTTTAGTCCGTAGGACAACATACAATCATACCATAGGCTAGCTTCTAGGGTTTAGCCTCTCTGATCTCATGGTAGATCTACTCTTGTAATACCCATATCATCAATATTAATCAAGCAGGACATAGGGTTTTACCTCCATCAAGAGGGCCCGAACCTGGGTAAAATATCGTGTCCCCTGCCTCCTGTTACCATCCGCCTTAGACGCATAGTTCGGGACCCCCTACCCGAGATCCGCCGGTTTTGACACCGACAGTTGGGTTGAGGCGCATGAAATCCTACAGAGTCACTAGGGTTGGCTGTTGGTTCATATTGGGGCGACAAAACTGAGCCATCACATTCCCCATGAACTGGCGATTCAGCTCAAACTGTTGGATCATACCAGCCATGTACTCAGGTAGTGGTGGGGCATCTCCACCATGACCACGACCACCTGGTCTAACCATCCTGCTAATATTTAACATGGGTAGTTCAATATTGATAAATTTTCAAAGACAAGAATCATTCATGATGAAACATGCATAATGAAAGGAGCATGATAGATACTACCTAGCAGTTCGCATATCTTACAAAAGGGATCATGCATAGAATTCAGTACACCGAGTTGAGTACATAGACTAAAGACATCATAGGTGGCACGCAGGCTCGCGGTGAATGCATCTAATGCTCATAAGCAAGACTACATCAGTTCCAGGAGGAACTGTGGAGGTAGGTGTAGCTTGACAGCTGGTAGTGACACGACCGAAAGTCCTCCACATCAGTAGCCTATGGTCCGTGAACACTCTCTTGTAGAACCCGACGTCCAGGTGGCAAAAGAGGAGCAAGTGCGGGAGCGTAGCCTCCCACATCTGGCCAACCGACAGCCTGGGGCATCACTGTCCTGGTTGGGTAGATCGCAGAATGGGGCAGCTCTCCAGATCGGACAAAGGGGTGCAACATCGTCAAAGCACTGTAAAGGTGCTGATGGGTGGTGTACAACTCATGGCGAAGAGCTCGGTTAGCTCGATCTAGCCCATCAGCATAATGAACTAGGTTCTGATGTTGGAAGGGCTCTTGGGTGACAGTGGAGTAGGCAGCAGTGTAGTATCCCTCTGCACCATCGTTCGATGCGTTAGCAATGTGGCTGAAAGGGGAGGTTTCCAACACCCGATACTCTCCATGAAGACATGTCGGAGAAGCATAAGGAGCATCGTGGACAACCATATCGATGGTCACTCCAACACCATGAGCGGTTTGCATCACAGTAGTGGAGTCATACTCCCGAGATTAGAGGTGGACGATGGCACGGTACTTCTCCTGATTGAAGTCCTGGTACTACTCGTACACGGTGTACTCAGGGTGCCAGCGATAACCCAGATAGGTCATCATCTCAGCTAGCACAGCAGGTGAACTTGGGACACCAAATGGCTGCCATGTGGTGCGCCACCTGCCTTGTGGGTTCCATCTAAAAACAAAGATGTTTCAAAGGAGTCAATTGGCAGTGTGGGTATTATTCAAAATACTATTCTAAGGAATAACTATGGCTTATCCAACTTTGGGGTGAATGTGGTCACGGGATCCTAATGTTAGAGATAGTAAATTCATTTAACCCGAGTAGAAGATAGTTCAGCGTCCTGAAGTAAAGATCGAGGAGTAAAAGATCCTAATACCACCCAATGGCGACGTGGGCCCGTAAGACACACAACCATGTTAGTAAAAGTTTTGCAATGTCTAGACTAGACTTCGGCCAAGGAGTGTGGAATGGGGATTCCTACAAGCAGTCAGCTCTGATACCAACTTATGACGCCCCCGATTCAATCGTACACTAATCATACACGCAAATGTGTAGATCAAGATCAGGGACTCATGGGAAGATATCACAACACAACTCTAAAAAAAATAAGTCATACAAGCATCATAATTCAAGCCAGGGGCCTCGAGGGCCCGAATACAAGTGCTCGATCATAGAGGAGTCAGCGAAAGAAACAATATTTGAATACAAACATATGTTAAACAAGTTTCCATAAGATGGCTAGCACAAACTGGGATAAAGATCGAAAGAGGCGTAGGCCTGCTACCTGGGATCCTCCTAAACTACTCCTAGTCGTTGTTGGGGCCTGCACGTAGTAGTAGGCACCTCCGGTGTAGTAGGAGTCATCGTCGGTGGCATTTGGCTCCTGAGATCCAACATCTGATCGCAACAACCAAAAATAGAAAGGGGAAAGAGGGGGAGCAAGGCAACCATGAGTACTCATCCAAAGTACTCACAAGCAAGGATCTACACTACATGTGCATTGGTATCAATGAAATGGGTAGTATATGTGGACTAAAGTGTAGAATGCTAGAATAAGAGGGGGATAGCTAGTCCTATCGAATAATATGCTTCTAGCAGCCTCCATCTTGAAGCATATAGGAGAGAGTAGAAGGTAACTTCACCAAGTATCATTGTGTAGCATAAACCTACCCGACGATCCTCTCTTCGTCGCCCTATGAGAGAGCGATCACCGGGTTGTATTTGGAACTTGTCGGGGTGTTTTTTATCAAGTATCCGGTTCTTGTTGTCATAAGGTCGAAGTACAACTCTGGGTCATCCTTTTACCGAGGGAGACGACTATTCGAATAGATCAACTTCCCTGTCCCTGCCGGGGTGCGCCACATTACCCAACACGCTCGATCCCTCTGGCCGGACACACATTCCTGGGTTATGTCCAGCCTCGGAAGATCAACACGTCACAGCCCTATGTAGGCACAACAGAGAGGTGAGCGCGTCGGTCTAAATCCTAAGCGCGCAGGGGTCTGCGCCCATCACCCGTTGCACACATGCATGTTGCATACGCGGCCGGTGAGCAGACCTAGCAACCTCCATTACAAAGGAAGTTGCATTACACGGTCGAGCCCGGCGCACGCTGCTCAGTCGGTAACGTCAAGAAGGCTTCGGCTGATACCAGGACGTCAAGGGCCCATATCTGCTCCCGTGTAGTTGCTTAGTGCGTGTAGGATCATAGCCAGACTCGGATCAAATACCCAGATCTCGTTAAGCATGTTAATTGATGTAACCACGGAAACGACCAGGGACCAGGCCCACCTCTCACCTAGGTGGTCTAAACTTGCCCCGTTCCGTCGCCACAAAGAACCACTCAGAGGGCCGTCGGGACAAATGTTCTTTCAGCCCCAATCCATGAATCACTCACGGGTACTCTACGAGCCAAGCCGACTTTAGTCACCACATGTATCATATATTATGTAGATAACTATATACCCGTGATCACCTCCCGAGTGGTCACGCGCCGGTAGTATATTATGGCAGACAGACAAGAATGTAGGGCCACTGTTGATAAACTAGTATCCTATACTAAGCATTTAGGATTGCAGGTAAAGGTAACAAAAGTAGTAGCAAAGCCAGGCTATGTAGCAGAATAGGATTAAGCTTAAGCAGTAACATGCTACACTACTCTAATGCAAGAAGTAGAGAGAAGGAATATGCGATATCGGGTTGATCAAGGGGGGGGGCTTGCCTGGAAGCTCGGCAGAGAAGGAGGGGTCGTCAACACCGTAGTCGATGGGGCAGCAGCAGCGGCATCAGCCTCATAGTCTTCCGGAGAGAAGAGGGGGAAGAAACAATAAATATAATGCAAACATAAGCATGATGATGCATGACATGACAATGAGCGGTGCTAGGTGTGCCCTAATGCGGCAGTAGGTGATACCGGCAAAGGGGGGAAACATCTGGGAAAGTATTCCTAGTGTTTCGCGTTTTTGGACAGATGGAACGAAGGGGGAAAGTTGCATGTTAGCTATGCTAGGGACGTGTGGCAGATGAACGGACTCCGTATTTGGATTCATCTCGTCATTCTAAGCAACTTTCATGTACAAAGTATTTTCATCCAAGTTACGGATTACTTTATATTAATTTATAAAGATTTAATCATTTTCAGGAATTAAGAGATTAATTTAAATAGAAAAGCAATTATGATGTCAGCATGATGTCAGGGTGATGTCAGCAGTCAAAGAGCCAGTTGACTTAGTCAAACTGACGTGTGGGTCCTAGTGTCATTGACTGCTAACTAACTAACCAAGTTAATTAGTTTAATGGACAGATTAATTAGGTTAAGTTAATTAAGTTAATTAATTTAACAATTAATTATATTATAAATTATTATTTTTCAAAAATCGTCCTACGCGTGGGGCCCATATGTCATAGGCACACAGGGGCCTAATGGGCGTGGCGCTCACGGATCGGGTTGCGGATTCGGGCGCTATCCATGGTCGCCAGCGACCAGACCCGGGGGTGGGCCGGCGGCCATGGCGCATGGCCAGCCGGAGCAGCAAGCCCGAGGGCCGGGGAGACAGCGAAAGGCGGCCTGGGGCGGCACGACGCTAGGCCGCGGCATGGTGGGAGCGGCGGCCAGGCAGGGACACAGCCGGTCGAGGGGGAAGTGTGGGCCAGTGCGGGGAGCGACGACCGCCGCGCGGCCAGAGAGCTACCGCAGAGGCGGCAAGCGGCAGCAGCGGTGGCTGCAGTAGGCGGCGGCATGCACGGACAGTGGCAGAAGCAAGGCGAGGTGAGGGTAGAGGCGGGCGCAGCTGCAACAGAAGTAGCAGCGCGCAGTAGCGGCCGAAGTACAGGCGGGGTTGCGCTGGCGCACATGGCGCTGCAGGGGCAGGGGTGCGGCACGGGACGCACGCGTCTGGTGGCCGCGGGCAACGCAGCCACGGTGAGCGCGAGGCAGAGTGGTGCAAGGGCGCGCAGGCCAGGCGACATCAGGGGAGGCGCGGTGAACGGGGCGATGACGCGGGGCGCGACAAGCGCGCACTGGATGTGCCGGGCGAGGTGACGCGCGAGAGAGAGGGGAGGTGGAGGCCGGGCCTGACCACGGGGGTGTAGGGAAAATGGTAGCGGGGCTCAGGAAGGAGGACGGGGACGATGTGCGTTGATGGAGATGGGGAGGCGGTTCGACGAGGTGGCTATGGGGAGCGGATGAGTGGCGCGGGCTCTGGATCGGGGTGGGGGGAACGTGAGGAGTAAGTGGGGGGTATGGGTGTGGTAGTGGCTAGGGTTCGGTTGCTCGGGGGGATAAGGGGGGATGGGGTGGGCCTCCTGGGGGCGTGGATGGCTAGTTGGGCCATTCGGCCCAGGGAGAGGGGTTCCCTTTTTGTTTTCTTTTGCTTTATGTTTTGTTCTTTCCCTTTTATTTATTTTCCCTTTACTGTTTTCTCTAATTTCCAACATACTTTAGTTTCAGTAAAATAACAAAGTTGTAACTAATTTAGTATATGTAAATATGCCACAATCCGTACATTTTAGTTTTAATGATTGAAAACTTTTGATGTTTGTTAATTAATTCGAATTTGAATTTGAATCGTTTTGAACTAATGCGAGATTACCATCAATAATCGTGGTGATGTGGCATCATTAACAGAGATTCACTGTAGCATAATTATCCCGACATTACATGCGGCAAGTCCACCGGCCTTCCTCTGACACCTTCAAACCTGACCTGCCAGAGAAGTGTGATGGAAAACTGATCCCGGCAGAGTTTTTAGGCATCTATACGATAGCCATTCAGCCGGCTGCGGGAAGAGATGAGGAAGTGCTCGCCACCTACTTCCCATTGTCCCTCAAGCCTAAGGTCAGGTCTTGGCTGATGCACTTGCCGGAGCACTCCATTTCCTCCGGGGCAGATTTGTGCAATGAGTTCGTGGGCACCTTCACAGGTGGCCAGCAAGAACCGGGGCAACCCACTGACTTGCAAACCCCTGTACAGAAAGAAGGAGAAAGTTTGCACAAGTATTTGCAGAGGTTCAGCCGTGTGCACCGCTACATCCCAAAGATACACCCGGCAGCTGTGATTGTCGCATTGCACACAAAGGTGTGCAACCGCAGAATGAGGGCCAAGATGAATGTCGGGTTGAACAAAACCTTCAACTAGCTTTACACATTGGCAGACAAGTGCGCTCGGGCTGAAGAAGGAAGGAGACTTCTATCACACCTTAATTTTCATGCCACAACACTTAAGCTAATAAATCATGATAAAATGTGGTTTGACAAAAACTTTTGAGCGCTTTAGTCTTTGCTTGATTGAATTTTTGTCTGCTGTTTGCAAGTGCTCTAAAATTCAAATAAATCCTCCATCTCTTATACTCCTTCTCCTTGATCCAAAACTTTGCCCAATGATCATGCATGTGTATAGGACATAAAAATACTTTCTTGCAAAAATAATTTGTCCAAAAAGTATTTTCTAAATTAGGTTTCCCAAAAACCCTTGAACAGAGACTTGAACTACAAGTACTTAATTTAGGGTATGAAAAATCTTTCAAAAAGTATATTTGTTTCCTATTAGATATAGGACTCCCAAAAACCACACAAATATTATTTTAAATGTTATTTTTGTATTTTATTTATAGGCTTTTTCTTTAGGACGGAAATATTCTTTGATAGGTTAAAATTATTTTAATGTTTCAAATATATTTGAGATAATTTAGGGAAGCTCATTGGACATATATTATCCATATAGAAGAGTTTCAACACATGGTCATGTTCAAAATATTAGTCAAATCCATCAGAAAACCTTTCTGGATATTTCAAGCTTTTCAAATATTTACCAAGGAAATATTCTCCATTAACTCCGAGAAAATTCTAGCAAGTATCACGTGACTAATGTTATGATCTTGCCAAGTTTCATTCCCATCAATAGTATTGGTACACAAAAGTTCCCCAAAAACTTTGCATTGCCAACTGTCTCCTTTTGATCTCAATTTTTGTGGAAATTCTATAATTCCAAAATGATGACGGTTCATCAAGGAAAATAGATTTGCATGTCCAAATCTTGGAAACCCATTTTTGTTGAGTTGATTTCTAGGGTTTGCCAAAGTTACATTGGCAACTTTCTTTAAATGGACTCAAACTTGGTGACCAACCTCAATCCTATATGCCATTTGATCCTATTAAATACTAGGTGAAGGATAATCCATTTGCTTGCCCAATACACCATCAAACACCTTCTGTCATTTTGCCAAAACCATAATTTGGACCCCCTTCACTATTCTGCTTGGCCCAAATTTTTACCAGAGCTGATCCTGCTGAAGCTTGGGGATGCCCAAGGCATCCCTAGTTAACATTTCAATAAGTATCAAGCATATAAGCTTGGGGATGCCCCGGTAGGCATCACACCTTTCTTCTTCAACAATGATCGGTCAGTTTGGTTGAACCTAAGTTTTTGCTTCTTCACATGATATGTGCTATTATTAAAATGTCATTTTATTTTGCTTTTCTTGTTGTTTGAATAAAGCACTTATGATCTGAAATTTTATTTATGAGAGGGAGTCTTCACATAGTTACATAATTACTCAACTAATCATTGATCTTCACTTAGGTTGTTGTTGTCAACTAATCGTTGTTGTCATAAGGTCGAAGTACAACTCTGGGTCATCCTTTTACCGAGGGAGACGACTATTCGAATAGATAAACTTCCCTGCCGGGGTGCGCCACATTACCCAACACGCTCGATCCCTCTGGCCGGACACACATTCCTGGGTTATGTCCAGCCTCGGAAGATCAACACGTCACAGCCCTATGTAGGCACAACAGAGAGGTGAGCGCGTCGGTCTAAATCCTAAGCGCGCAGGGGTCTGCGCCCATCACCCGTTGCACACATGCATGTTGCATACGCGGCCGGTGAGCAGACCTAGCAACCTCCATTACAAAGGAAGTTGCATTACACGGTCGAGCCCGGCGCACGCTGCTCAGTCGGTAACGTCAAGAAGGCTTCGGCTGATACCAGGACGTCAAGGGCCCATATCTGCTCCCGTGTAGTTGCTTAGTGCGTGTAGGATCATAGCCAGACTCGGATCAAATACCCAGATCTCGTTAAGCATGTTAATTGATGTAACCACGGAAACGACCAGGGACCAGGCCCACCTCTCACCTAGGTGGTCTAAACTTGCCCCGTTCCGTCGCCACAAAGAACCACTCAGAGGGCCGTCGGGACAAATGTTCTTTCAGCCCCAATCCATGAATCACTCACGGGTACTCTACGAGCCAAGCCGACTTTAGTCACCACATGTATCATATATTATGTAGATAACTATATACCCGTGATCACCTCCCGAGTGGTCACGGGCCGGTAGTATATTATGGCAGACAGACAAGAATGTAGGGCCACTGTTGATAAACTAGTATCCTATACTAAGCATTTAGGATTGCAGGTAAAGGTAACAAAAGTAGTAGCAAAGCCAGGCTATGTAGCAGAATAGGATTAAGCTTAAGCAGTAACATGCTACACTACTCTAATGCAAGAAGTAGAGAGAAGGAATATGCGATATCGGGTTGATCAAGGGGGGGGGGCTTGCCTGGAAGCTCGGCAGAGAAGGAGGGGTCGTCAACACCGTAGTCGATCGGGGCAGCAGCAGCGGCATCAGCCTCATAGTCTTCCGGAGAGAAGAGGGGGAAGAAACAATAAATATAATGCAAACATAAGCATGATGATGCATGACATGACAATGAGCGGTGCTAGGTGTGCCCTAATGCGGCAGTAGGTGATACCGGCAAAGGGGGGAAACATCTGGGAAAGTATTCCTAGTGTTTCGCGTTTTTGGACAGATGGAACGAAGGGGGAAAGTTGCATGTTAGCTATGCTAGGGACGTGTGGCAGATGAACGGACTCCGTATTTGGATTCATCTCGTCATTCTAAGCAACTTTCATGTACAAAGTATTTTCATCCAAGTTACGGATTACTTTATATTAATTTATAAAGATTTAATCATTTTCAGGAATTAAGAGATTAATTTAAATAGAAAAGCAATTATGATGTCAGCATGATGTCAGGGTGATGTCAGCAGTCAAAGAGCCAGTTGACTTAGTCAAACTGACGTGTGGGTCCTAGTGTCATTGACTGCTAACTAACTAACCAAGTTAATTAGTTTAATGGACAGATTAATTAGGTTAAGTTAATTAAGTTAATTAATTTAACAATTAATTATATTATAAATTATTATTTTTTCAAAAATCGTCCTACGCGTGGGGCCCATATGTCATAGGCACACAGGGGCCTAATGGGCGTGGCGCTCACGGATCGGGTTGCGGATTCGGGCGCTATCCATGGTCGCCAGCGACCAGACCCGGGGGTGGGCCGGCGGCCATGGCGCATGGCCAGCCGGAGCAGCAAGCCCGAGGGCCGGGGAGACAGCGAAAGGCGGCCTGGGGCGGCACGACGCTAGGCCGCGGCATGGTGGGAGCGGCGGCCAGGCAGGGACACAGCCGGTCGAGGGGGAAGTGTGGGCCAGTGCGGGGAGCGACGACCGCCGCGCGGCCAGAGAGCTACCGCAGAGGCGGCAAGCGGCAGCAGCGGTGGCTGCAGTAGGCGGCGGCATGCACGGACAGTGGCAGAAGCAAGGCGAGGTGAGGGTAGAGGCGGGCGCAGCTGCAACAGAAGTAGCAGCGCGCAGTAGCGGCCGAAGTACAGGCGGGGTTGCGCTGGCGCACATGGCGCTGCAGGGGCAGGGGTGCGGCACGGGACGCACGCGTCTGGTGGCCGCGGGCAACGCAGCCACGGTGAGCGCGAGGCAGAGTGGTGCAAGGGCGCGCAGGCCAGGCGACATCAGGGGAGGCGCGGTGAACGGGGCGATGACGCGGGGCGCGACAAGCGCGCACTGGATGTGCCGGGCGAGGTGACGCGCGAGAGAGAGGGGAGGTGGAGGCCGGGCCTGACCACGGGGGTGTAGGGAAAATGGTAGCGGGGCTCAGGAAGGAGGACGGGGACGATGTGCGTTGATGGAGATGGGGAGGCGGTTCGACGAGGTGGCTATGGGGAGCGGATGAGTGGCGCGGGCTCTGGATCGGGGTGGGGGGAACGTGAGGAGTAAGTGGGGGGTATGGGTGTGGTAGTGGCTAGGGTTCGGTTGCTCGGGGGGATAAGGTGGGATGGGGTGGGCCTCCTGGTGGCGTGGATGGCTAGTTGGGCCATTCGGCCCAGGGAGAGGGGTTCCCTTTTTGTTTTCTTTTGCTTTATGTTTTGTTCTTTCCCTTTTATTTATTTTCCCTTTACTGTTTTCTCTAATTTCCAACATACTTTAGTTTCAGTAAAATAACAAAGTTGTAACTAATTTAGTATATGTAAATATGCCACAATCCGTACATTTTAGTTTTAATGATTGAAAACTTTTGATGTTTGTTAATTAATTCGAATTTGAATTTGAATCGTTTTGAACTAATGCGAGATTACCATCAATAATCGTGGTGATGTGGCATCATTAACAGAGATTCACTGTAGCATAATTATCCCGACATTACATGCGGCAAGTCCACCGGCCTTCCTCTGACACCTTCAAACCTGACCTGCCAGAGAAGTGTGATGGAAAACTGATCCCGGCAGAGTTTTTAGGCATCTATACGATAGCCATTCAGCCGGCTGCAGGAAGAGATGAGGAAGTGCTCGCCACCTACTTCCCATTGTCCCTCAAGCCTAAGGTCAGGTCTTGGCTGATGCACTTGCCGGAGCACTCCATTTCCTCCGGGGCAGATTTGTGCAATGAGTTCGTGGGCACCTTCACAGGTGGCCAGCAAGAACCGGGGCAACCCACTGACTTGCAAACCCCTGTACAGAAAGAAGGAGAAAGTTTGCACAAGTATTTGCAGAGGTTCAGCCGTGTGCACCGCTACATCCCAAAGATACACCCGGCAGCTGTGATTGTCGCATTGCACACAAAGGTGTGCAACCGCAGAATGAGGGCCAAGATGAATGTCGGGTTGAACAAAACCTTCAACTAGCTTTACACATTGGCAGACAAGTGCGCTCGGGCTGAAGAAGGAAGGAGACTTCTATCACACCTTAATTTTCATGCCACAACACTTAAGCTAATAAATCATGATAAAATGTGGTTTGACAAAAACTTTTGAGCGCTTTAGTCTTTGCTTGATTGAATTTTTGTCTGCTGTTTGCAAGTGCTCTAAAATTCAAATAAATCCTCCATCTCTTATACTCCTTCTCCTTGATCCAAAACTTTGCCCAATGATCATGCATGTGTATAGGACATAAAAATACTTTCTTGCAAAAATAATTTGTCCAAAAAGTATTTTCTAAATTAGGTTTCCCAAAAACCCTTGAACAGAGACTTGAACTACAAGTACTTAATTTAGGGTATGAAAAATCTTTCAAAAAGTATATTTGTTTCCTATTAGATATAGGACTCCCAAAAACCACACAAATATTATTTTAAATGTTATTTTTGTATTTTATTTATAGGCTTTTTCTTTAGGACGGAAATATTCTTTGATAGGTTAAAATTATTTTAATGTTTCAAATATATTTGAGATAAGTTAGGGAAGCTCATTGGACATATATTATCCATATAGAAGAGTTTCAACACATGGTCATGTTCAAAATATTAGTCAAATCCATCAGAAAACCTTTCTGGATATTTCAAGCTTTTCAAATATTTACCAAGGAAATATTCTCCATTAACTCCGAGAAAATTCTAGCAAGTATCACGTGACTAATGTTATGATCTTGCCAAGTTTCATTCCCATCCAAATAGTATTGGTACACAAAAGTTCCCCAAAAACTTTGCATTGCCAACTGTCTCCTTTTGATCTCAATTTTTGTGGAAATTCTATAATTCCAAAATGATGACGGTTCATCAAGGAAAATAGATTTGCATGTCCAAATCTTGGAAAACCCATTTTTGTTGATTTCTAGGGTTTGCCAAAGTTACATTGGCAACTTTCTTCAAATGGACTCAAACTTGGTGACCAACCTCAATCCTATATGCCATTTGATCCTATTAAATACTAGGTGAAGGATAATCCATTTGCTTGCCCAATACACCATCAAACACCTTCTGTCATTTTGCCAAAACCATAATTTGGACCCCCTTCACTATTCTGCTTGGCCCAAATTTTTACCAGAGCTGATCCTGCTGAAGCTTGGGGATGCCCAAGGCATCCCTAGTTAATATTTCAATAAGTATCAAGCATATAAGCTTGGGGATGCCCCGGTAGGCATCACACCTTTCTTCTTCAACAATGATCGGTCAGTTTGGTTGAACCTAAGTTTTTGCTTCTTCACATGATATGTGCTATTATTAAAATGTCATTTTATTTTGCTTTTCTTGTTGTTTGAATAAAGCACTTATGATCTGAAATTTTATTTATGAGAGGGAGTCTTCACATAGTTACATAATTACTCAACTAATCATTGATCTTCACTTATATCTTTTCGAGCAGTTTGTCAGTTGCTCTAGTGCTTCAGTTATATATTTTTAGAGAACGATGGTGGTTTTATTTTGAAGAAATTGATTAGCTCTCATGCTTCACTTATATTATTTTCAGAGTCTTATAAACAACATGATAGTTTTCTTAGGTTATGAATTTAGTCCTAATATGATGGGCATCCAAGAGGGATATAATAGAAACTTTCATATTAAGTGCATTGAATACTATGTGAAGTTTGATTCCTTATGATTGTTTTGAGATATAAAGATGGTAATATTAGAGTCATGTCAGTGAGAAAATTGTGGATTGTAGAAATACTTGTGTCAAAGTTTGTGATTCCTGTAGCATGCACGTATGGTGAACCATTTTGTAACGAAGTTGGAGCATAATTTATTTATTGATTCTCTTCCTTATGAGTGGCGGTCGGGGACGAGCAATGGTCTTTCCTACCAATCTATCCCCCTAGGAGCACACACGTAGTACTTTGTTTCAATCATTAATAGGTTTTTGCAATAAGTATGTGAGTTCTTCATGACTAATGTTGAGTCCATGGATTATATGCACTCTCATCCTTCCACCATTGCTAGCCTCTCTAGTACCGCACAAATTTTGCCGCTGACTTACACCCAACTTTTACCTTCCTCGAAACAGCCACCATAACTACCTATTTTGGCATTTCCATAGCCATTCCAAGATATATTGCCATGCAACTTCCACCATTCCGTCTTATTATGACACACGCCATCATTGTCATATTGCTTTGCATGATCATGCAGTTGACATCGTATATGTGGCAAAGCCACCATTCATATTTTTTTATACATGTCGCTCTTGAGTCATTGCACATCCCAGTAGACTGCCAGCGGCATTCATATAGATTCATATCTTGTTCTAGTATCGAGTTGTAATTCTTCAGTTGTAAGTAAATAAAAGTGTGATGATCATCATTATTAGAGCATTGCCCAATGTGAGGAAAGGATGATGGAGACTATGATTCCCCCACAAGTCAGGATGAGACTCCGGACGAAAAAGAGAGAGAGAAAAAAGAAAATAAAAGAGATAAAGAGAGAATGGACAATGTTACTATCCTTTTACCACACTTGTGCTTCAAGGTAGCACCATGATCTTCATGATAGAGAGTCTCCTATGTTGTCACTTTCATGTACTAGTGGGAATTTTTCATTATAGAACTTGGCTTGTATATTTCAATGATGGGCTTCCAGAAATTGCCCTAGATCTTTGTGAGCAAGCAAGTTGGATGCACACTGACTTAGTTTCTTTTTGACATTTCATAAACTTATGGCTCTAGTGCATCCGTTGCATGGAAATCCCTACTCACTCACATTGATATCTAATCACTACTAGGGAAATGCCTATACACATGAGCTTAGTAGTAGCGCTTTTTATAAGAAACCGCTGCTACTACTTATCAGTAGCGCTTGCGCACGGTAAGCGCTGCTACTATGCACTTACTAGTAGCACTGTGTTCATAAAACACGCTACTACTACAATTGCCAGACCGTTGCCGGTAGGCCAGGCATAGTAGTAGCGTTTGTATGTAGGAAGCGCTACTGCTATTCACATAGCAGTAGCGCTTCCCACATACAATCGCTACTACTACGGGCTCCTTATCCACGCGCGCTCCGGCCCGCGCGCGACCTCATTCTCCGCCTCACACACTCTCACTCGCGCACCGTCGCTGCCGCCCTCCCTCACGCCCCGCCGTCCCCGTGTCGGTCTTCTCCCGCCGGCCGCCCTCCCACGCGCGGTGCCGTCCCCCGCGTCGGTTTTCTCCTAATGGCCGCCCTCGCCCCCGCTCGCACTCCTTCCCCGTCGGCCACCCTCCTTACGTCGGCTTCCTTCCCCGCCGGCCGACCTCCCGCGTCGGCCCTCCTTCCCTGTCAGCCACCCTCCTCACGCCGGCCACCTTCCCCGTCGGCAGCCCCCTCCCCCCCGCGTCGGCCGTCCTCCACCGAGAGGTACTCCTCCTCCCTCCTCCTCCCTCTAGGTTAATTAACTTAGGTGAATTTAGTTCATTAGGTTAACTAAGTGAACTAGCTAGGTTAATTTAGGTAAACTAACTAGGTTAGGTAACTAAGTAGATGTTAATTAGGTTAGGGCAGTAGTGATACTGTTAATTAGATGTTTTTTTAGTTAGGGAAGTAGGTTAGGTGACTATGTAGATATTAATTAGGTTAGGTAACTAAGTAGATGTTAATTTAGGGCAGTAGTGTTTAGTTTACAGACAAAATTCAATATAGTTTTTTTACTATGTTTAAGTAAGTGCTTAATAGAATTAGTAAGAAAATTAATAGAACTAGTTGAGCTAGTTTATTTTTAGTAAGTACTAGTTTATTTTTATTTATAGTAAGTGCTTAGTTGAACTAGTTGAATTAATAGAACTAGTTTATTTTTAGTAAGAAAATTTAGGTATATGGGATTTGATGATCTAATTAAAATTTTACTATAGGACTAGTTTATTATCAGTAAGAAAATTAATAGAACAAGTTTATTTTTTTAGTTAAAGCAATTATTCCCGCATCGACGTCGACGATGCCTATCCCGCATCCTCGTTGTCGACTCGGCGAAGGAGGCCTGCTCTCTTAGAGGGGCCATGTATGGTCAATCGTAGGGATCTACTTGGAAGCAACATTGTGCAAAGGGAAAGAATTGGAGACAGGATAATCTCCATCCTCCATAATGGAGAGTCAGGGCCTATCTTGTTTTATGCTATTTAACCTTAGAGAGGTTATTTAGGTCCTAGCTAATACTCATGATCATGTGTTCAGAACAATTAAGTAGGATTGGTTAGATGACTATGATGATGATGAGTATGACTTGTTATTATGATAATGAGTAGAAGTTGTATGATCGATGATGATGAATAGGACTTGTTATTATGATACCAATGATGCATGATGCTACGTTGTTATTTGAGCATGATGAGTTATTATATATATATCAGTAGGTGAAATGAACATGGATTAGATTCAAGTGGAGGCAACATGTGGTGCACATCAAAAGTACTACTAATCCAAACTAGATCAAGTTTGGTTTAGTAGTACTTTCGACATGCACCACATGTTGCCTCCACTTGAATCTACTCCTCGTTCATTTCACCCACTGGTATATATAATAAATAATCATGGTCGAAAAATCATATGATGAAAACACTGTATATAAAACCACAACAAAAGTAAGCTGTATTTTAAAAAATACAGGAAAAGTTAGCAGCAGCGCTTTTTGAAAGAAACACTACTACTACTTTCTATTAGTAGTAGCGCTTTTTTGGGGAAATGCTACTGCTAACTAGGTGTAGCAGTAGCGCTGGCTCACCAGTGCTACTGCTACCAGTTAGCTATAGTTCCTTAGTGGCCGCGCTTGTAAAAGCGCTACTACTAGCTATAAAACAAGCGCTACTACTAGGGTTTTCCCTAGTAGTGATTGATGGGCATCTCCATAGCCTATCAATACGCTAGTTGATGTGAGACTATGTCCTTCTTTTTGTCTTCTCCACAACCACCATATTCTATTCCACCTATAGTGCTATATCCATGGCTCAGGCTCATGTATTGTGTGAAAGTTGAAAAGGTTTTAGAACATAAAAAGTATGAGACAATTGCCTGGCTTGTCACCGGGGTTGTGCATGATTTAAATACTTTGTGTGATGAAGATGGAGCATATCCATACTATATGATTTTTGTAACGCCCTAAGACCGGAGCTTCAGATGCCTTCCAGGGTTTCCGGGTTTCGTTGTGTGTTTTGTTTCGTCTGTTGCATTCATCTTTGCGTCGTGTGCATTGCATCATGTCATCATGCCATCATGTCATTTCTTTTCTTAACTCAACTAAATAAACCGTATGGATCTTCGATCCATTTAAACCGAGGGAATTCACATGGTGATTCTCCTTACAACATATCCTCTCGATATTTAGAGAGCTATAGTAATTATTCCATTTATTTGGAATTAACCATAACACACTTGCAAATATCCCATGCCTTTATTATCTCAATTCTTGGTCTCCAAACTTTGCCCATAAATTCTTTCGTCATTTTCCGGAGCTCCAACAAAAATCAAACATTTTTGGACCTTCCTAACCCTCACTTCCTATTCACACCGTTTGATTTTAAATCAAATGAGTTTGAATTTAAAACTTTAAAAAATGCCCACTCCATTTTTCTTGGAACATGCGCATTTTTGCGAGTCCGGGAAATTTATTTCCCATGCCCAAATTCTTCCTCTAACCTTCTCTTCTCTCTTTTCCTTTCTCTTATTTTTCTCTGTTTTTGTTAAGAGAAGAATTAAGAAGGAGAGAGGAGCCCAGCCAGGCATCTGGCCACTTGGGCCTGCTAGCAGAAGCCCGCCTAAGGTCCAGCCATCGGCCTCTCTAGGGCAGCCCCTCCCCCTCTACTGGGCCGGCCCAAGGCCAAAGCCCACCTATTCCTAACCTAACCCTCTCCCTGGCCCGATCCCCATCTCTCTCGTCTCCCTGCTCGCGCCGCCAGAGACCAGCATCGCCCGATCCCATCTCCCTCTCCCTCGTTCTCCCTGTGCCGCCACACACACGCATCGTACCAGGGATCCCGATCCCATCTCCTCCCCACACGCGCTGCTCTCCCCTCCCCTGCAGCCTCTCTCTCGGGCCATGGCGCTCGCGCCCCATCTTGCTCCAGGGAAAGAAACTCCCCCACGCGCCTCCTTCCTCGCGCCCGTCCAGCAGGCCCCCGTGTCGCCGCCTCGCTGCCGCCTCCCCGTATCCGACGAGCGCCGCCCTCTGCTTCGTCTACGGCGACCAGGAGTCCGCCGCATCGCCAGGAGGCTGCCGCATCGCCGGGGACGCCAAGCGCCGCCCTCCTTCCTCTTCTACGCCGGTGCCGTTCATCCTCGTCGCCCCGCTGCATCGCCTGCTTCCTCGTCAAGGCCATGGATGCCTACAGCCGCCGCCGTCCTGCTGCCATTCAGCTCCGAATCAGGCTGACCTCACCCTGCTCTTCTTCCTCCCACGTCGCCCCTGCCTCGTTGCCCGCTTGCCTCTGTGCCCCTCCATGGAACCCAAGCATCGCCGCCGTGCGCTGCATGCCACTAAAGCTCTCGCTGCCGTCGTGCACAACCTCTGGCCCCTCTTGTCGTTGTCAAGACCCTCCAAATTAGGGAGTACCATGGCCACCACCGAGACACTTGGATTCACCAAGATCGGCAAGTACCATGACTTACGGCACACGAACGACCACCGCTCCGAATGCCAAGTACCAGGACGTTGAGGACCCGCCAAGTTCATCTACGAACCGTGTCGACCACACACCCGGAGTGCGTTGAGTACCTCTACGGAAGACTCGAACGTCTACGAACCGTGTACGCTGACCGTTGCCAAGGACCGTCGAGTGAACGTCTACCCACGCCGTGTTTTTTTTGACCAAGTTCGATGACGACCTTCGAAGAACTCGGATTCACCAAGTTCCACTACCGTTGCCTTCGGAAACCTCGGATGCGTCAAGTACCTCTTTAAAACGAACGTGTACCACTACCGGCGAGGACCAATTGTACCACTACTTCTTCTACCATCGCGGAACGACTACTTCCCTCGACGAACTCGAACCGTCCCGTTTGCATGCGTTGAAGGTATAACCCGAGACGACGCCCGTGAACGTATGTTGTGTGATGTACGAGATGAACCCCGTGTTTACACCATGCCCGATTTGATCCTTGCACGTTCCTAGTTTCCTTGCCACAGTCATGTGGGACACCCGGTAACCGGGATCACCCCACCATCTTTTGCACGCTCCCGCCACACTTTCTTTTGCACCGATGTCTCAATGAGTTGTCGGAACCGGAACATTGCCGTGGCACCGTTTCGTTCTCGTTGCTGTGGCACCCCTTTTCGCTTCCGCCATGATGACAAATGCTTCATAATGCTCTTGTCAACTTTTAATAAAAATTGCATAAACTTGTTCATGTCATCCGCATCATGATAACAACAATTAAAATGTTTAAATCGTTTTTTGCATTAGATTGAGAAATGCATATGGGGATTTACCAGATTCGTTATTTGTTATGTCCGGCCCCATTTAAATTGTTTAGATGGTGTAGTTTTGTTATGCTTCACCTCTTACCATGTTTAACAACATTTAATATTGTTGGGTACATAACCGGGAGAGAACTAAATAATTGATGTGGTGTTTCGTCAATATGCAACTCTTTGCATATTGAGCTCCACTTAATTTGTAGGATTGTTTGTGCATTTTCCCATGCCATGCTTCATTAAACCGGACATGCATCATAATTGTTTGTGCATCATGCCATGCTTATGTGGTGGCTGTTTACTATGTTGTTTGCTTCTTTCCGATGTGCTTCTTCGGGTTGTATCCGGTAACGTCGTGTCGTGAGGATTCGTTCGACTACGTCCGTTTGTTTTCTTCATGGACTCGTTCTTCTTCCTTGCGGGATCTCAGGCAAGATGATCATACCCTCGAAATCACTTCTATCTTTGCTTTGCTAGATGCTCGCTCTTTTGCTATGCCTATGCTGCAATACCTACCACTTGCTTATCATGCCTCCTATATTGTTGAACCAAGCCTCTAACCCACCTTGTCCTAGCAAACCGTTGTTTGGCTATGTTACCGCTTTGCTCAGCCCCTCTTATAGCGTTGTTAGTTGCAGGTGAAGATTGAAGTTTGTTCCTTGTTGGAACATGGAGATGTTGTTCCTTGTTGGACCATGTTTACTTGTTGGGATGTCACAATATATCTTATTTAATTAATGCATCTATATACTTGGTAAAGGGTGGAAGGCTCGGCCTTATGCCTGGTGTTTTGTTCCAGTCTTGCCGCCCTAGTTTCCGTCATATCGGTGTTATGTTCCCGGATTTTGCGTTCCTTACGCGGTTGGGTTATAATGGGAACCCCTTGACAGTTCGCCTTGAATAAAACTCCTCCAGCAAGGCCCAACATTGGTTTTACCATTTGCCACCTAGCCTTTTCTTTCCCTTGGGTTCTACAGACTCAAGGGTCATCTTTATTTAAACCCCCGGGCCAGTGCTCCTCTGAGTGTTGGTCCAACCCAGAGCACCGTGCAGGGCCATCCCTTGGCAACTTGGGTTACGTCGGCTCCTGTACGCTTAGCTTATCCGGTGTGACCTGAGAACGAGATATGTGCAGCTCCTATCGGGATTTGTCGGCACAGCGGGTGGTCTTGCTGGACTTGTTTTACCATTTCGAGGATGTCTTGTAGAACCGGGATACCGAGTCTGATCGGAATGTCTCGGGAGGAGGTCTATTCCTTCGTTGACCGTGAGAGCTTGTCATGGGCTAAGTTGGGACACCCCTGCAGGGATTTGAACTTTAGAAAGCCGTGCCCGCGGTTATGGGCAGATGGGAATTTGTTAATGTCCGGTTGTAGAAAACCTGAAGTTGACCTTAATTAAAATACATCAACCGCGTGTGTAACCGTGATGGTCTCTTTCCGGCGGAGTCCGGGAAGTGAACACAGTGTTGGAGTTATGCTTGACGTAGGTTGTTCTAGGATCACTTCTTGATCATACTTTTATCGACCGTGCTTTGCCTTCTCTTCTCGCTCTCATTTGCGTATGTTAGCCACCATATATGCTTGTCGCTTGCTGCAGCTCCACCTCACACCTGTTACCTTACGCATAAGCTTAAATAGTCTTGATCGCGAGGGTGCGAGATTGCTGAGTCCCCGTGGCTCACAGTTACTTCCAAAACTAGCTTGCAGGTGCCGATGATGCCATTCCAGGTGACGCAACCAAGCTCAAGGAGGAGCTCGATGGGGATCTTGTCCTTTGTGTTGTTTTCGTTCTAGTTGATCAGTAGTGGAGCCCAGTTGGGGTCGATCGGGGACCTTTGTCGCATTTGGGGTTCTTCTTTTATTTTGGTTCCGTAGTCGGACCCTGATTGTATTTGGATGATGTAATGCTTTACTCATGTATTGTGTGAAGTGGCGATTGTAAGCCAACTATGTATCTCTTTCCCTTATGTATTACATGGGTTGTGTGAAGATTACCTCACTTGCGACATTGCTTTCAATGCGGTTATGCCTCTAAGTCGTGCTTCGACAGGTGAGAGATATAGCCGCATCGAGGGCGTTACAAGTTGGTAATCAGAGCCTTCCCCGACCTTAGGAGCCCCCACTGCTTGATCGAATTAGCAGCCGTTGTTGAGTCTAGAAAAAAAATGTTTTGAGTCATTTAGGAATTATATATCAGAGGGTTTAGGAATTCTTGTTACTCCCCAGTCCCTTCATCGCTCTGGTAAGGCATCCTGACGTAGAGTTTTGACACTTCTCTTCTCAAATTTCACGAATTTTTTTTAGGATCACGCGGGTATCTTTGAATCGTTCCGATGGTGTTGTGACGAGAACATTGTTCTTGGTGCCTCCTGTCATTTAGGGGTTGTGGCAGTGTCCCGGGGAGTTGAGCTCTGAGGTGTTGTCGTCACAATTTTATCGTTGCAATTCTGGAATACCTGAGATTAGTTTCGCCGACATCGAAAATCTCTTTTATGCAGTTGTTGGTGAGATAACCTCGACGCCACCCAGTACTGGGGCGGGAGTTCGGGAGTATTGCCATAACTCGTATAACGGATGCTTTTCGAAGGTTGAGGTAGATGATTTCCGAAGGATTCTTGGTTATGTGTTGAAGGATGGATACAGCTGGATGTAGGATTTTCTAGATTTGGGTGAGATATTATGCTTCCCCTGTATCCCCAACACCTGATTGCATAACCGGAAAGGTTCGGGAATTTCATAAGTGGGAATTCAAGTAGCTCTTAGGATATCTTTCCGACAGATGTATGATATGAAATTGGGGTTCGACGTCTAGTGGTCCGCCTATCCACGGTCGGTTTTATAGTGGTCTCGTTGTGTCTTAAAGAGTCCTTGGCTATGCCGACTCGGGGACGCTTCGTATGTCATGTGCACTGCCTTGTACATGATGGTGCTGTACGATCGAGCCCGTGTAGGCCCCATCACGAAAACTTCAGACGAAATCTCTATCATATGTTTGTTCCGGCTTATTTCGCAAGCCAATCCTTTGTTTTGCTTTTGAGTTGTGGTATTCGAGTTGCTTCGAAGTAAAATGTTGATTCCATACCTTCCCCAAATGGTGTTCTCATACTCCGATGTGGATACCAATCCTTCTTGATCATCAAGTTTGTCTTGTCAAAACTTTTCACCCGGCGTGTTTTTCTCTTCAAGTGGATCCAATCTTGCCAACATCCGCAAGATTCAATTTCAGTTCTTCTCAATGGGGTTTGTTTCTTTCGTCTCCAAGTTTCCTTTGTTTTTTCCCCGCCCACCCACCCTTTTTCTTCAAGGACTCAGAGTTCTTTTTCACTATTCATTTTATCGATGGAAGTCTCTCCATTCTTTTCCTTCATGTTCGTATCCGGTGATTGTCATGAAGATGCTAACGGAGTTTCAAGTTCGTCACTCGTTTTCTTCTCAGGTGGATTCAACTCAAACTTTGTGGATCATATCCCTTTCCTCATTTCAAGGTTTTCTCATGCCGGTGCAATTCTTAATCGTTCACTTCTCGCTATTCTATTGTCCCGGAGTGGTCAAGATATCTCGAAGATTCGTGTTTTCCACTCTACATTCGTTCAAGTTCTTTCGAGGATGTTATCTCATTCAAGTCTTTTAATTCAACCGGTGAAATCTCTCTTTTTAATCATTCTAACGGTGTTTTCTCTTGAGTGGGCCCTAACCCACAGGTTTTTTCCCAGGATCTTACCTGACTCTTCTTATTTTTCCGGAGCTTTTCAAATTCTTTTCTAAAGTTTGACGTAAGAATGAATTGTCATCAGTCAAATGTCTTTCTCCAAGATGGGTTAAATTCTTTTCATCGTTGGCTCAATCTTTCCATTCTTCATTCCGGAGTGTCTAAATAATTTTTGTTGGTGTTTCTCATCGTCATTCTCAGGATTTGAAGACCGAAGAAGAGTTTTTCCTCCTAATCTAATCAATTCTCTTCAAGATTCGTGATTCTAGCTTGTTGCCATCCTCCCGTAATTGTTTTGTTCGTGAGAATTCTTTTCACCTATCCGAAGCAATTCAAGAGTCTTCTCAGTTTGTTATCAGGAGTCCGTCAATTCAGGTTTATTCATTCTCAGCTGTCAGTTATCAGTCTCCTATTTTACCGGTGCTTCGTTCAAGTGATCTTTTATTGGCTCGTGATCTCTTCGTTCTAATGTATCTAAATCCTCTCAAGTATCTTCGTTCATTTCATAATTCTTCCCGGTGTTTCTTTATCCTTACTTCGTTCATAACCAATTCTTACGGTGGTTCGTTCAAGAGTTTCTTCTTCCTTCGTTTATCATATCTATGTATTTGTTGTCCCAAACTCTAACGGTGGTTCATTGAAGATCTTCCAAGTTTGCGCCATATCTATCTTAATCCTTTTCTACGAGAATAAGTAATATGCCAAATCCATTGATTGCCATCAATTTAATTGGTGAAGGATAAGCATAACATAATTCTTATTCTTGTTCATTCAAGTGATTAATTCCTTATTCCGGAGGCCCTTCAAATTCTTGATCTCATTTGTTCATCTTTCTTTTCCAGAGTTCCAACCTCTTTCAATTTTATTATCACGGAGATCTCTATCTAAATCATTGCGAGGCTTCAATCTTATTCTTTTCATCAGTCAATTATTTTGGGATCATTCGTGTATTACCGGAGTTCTTCATGAAGGTTCTACATGATGGATCCATCAAGGATTTAATTCCTTCTCGAAGTTTTCATTGAGATTCATTTCTAGGGAGCTCAAGCATTCTTCATCTTGCTATCCGGAGTGCAATTCTTTCTTTCGTATCTTTGGAGGTGTTATTATGTCATTTTTGATAATTTGAGTTCATGTTTCATGATTCACATGTTTTCAAGAGTGAGGTATTTAAATCCACCAATCTCTTCATTGGAGTTATCTCGGTTTAGATTTCACCGAAAGCCTTCCATTGGGAATGTTGCTATTTATGGTGTTTATAAATGACCCAAGTTTTTCATTTATCCTTCCGGTGAAATAGTTTCTCGTCTCCTTGCTGATATCAATCCAATCTATTGGTTCTGTTAGTGGCAAAAATTTCACCTCATAGTTTTGAGATGTTTTTCCATAAGCCCACTACAAACTTATTCGTTTTGTTGTTGGTCTTTCCCAACAACTACGTTTTAACCTTCTTGGAAGGGTGCCTTCCAAGATCATTGGTGGCAGAAGTTGTCATTTTCTTCTCAATTCCTTCTTTTTCATTTATCTATCGTCTATTTCTTTCTGCCGAAGGCATTGTGATGTTGCTCTCTTCAACTCATCTTCTTGTTTCGTCAGGATCATGTTCTTTCCTTTGCTTATCCATTCGACCGGAGTGTTGTGTTTTCATGCCAGTTCTCTCATCTTATCAAGTTTTACATCCTTTCTCAACCGGAGTGCTGTCTAAAATCGTTCTTACCCCCTTGTGCCATTCTTTCAATAGTTCCAGAGGCAGTGTGTTGTTGATTTCACCAAGTATCTTCTCGTCTTATCAAGTTCTTATTCAATTCCTTTTCTTTTCAGTCAGAGTGCTGTTCAAATTATATCATTATTAATCCTTTTCTATCTTGTTTTAACCAGAGTGGTTTCAATATTTATCTTGCCCTTCAACCTCAAGGTTTTTTCGCAATGTTCTTTGTTCCTCTTTTCCAAAGGAGTGTTTTTGACCTTGTTCACCTTTGTTGTATTCTGTCTCGAATTTGTTCAACCTCGCAAGGTTCTTTGGTTTAGCTCATTCGTCAAAGAAGCAACTTAGTTTTACCTCTTCTCTTTATCTTCCGTTTTTCCCTCCGGTGCCATTCTAGATCTCGGGACGAGATCCTCTCGTAGTGGTGGAGTGTTGTAACGCCCCAAGACCGGAGCTTCAGATGCCTTCTAGGGTTTCCGGGTTTCGTTGTGTGTTTTGTTTCGTCTGTTGCATTCATCTTTGCGTCGTGTGCATTGCATCATGTCATCATGCCATCATGTCATTTCTTTTCTTAACTCAACTAAATAAACCGTATGGATCTTCGATCCATTTAAACCGAGGGAATTCACATGGTGATTCTCTTTACAACATATCCTCTCGATGTTTAGAGAGCTATAGTAATTATTCCATTTATTTGGAATTAACCATAACACACCTGCAAATATCCCATGCCTTTATTATCTCAATTCTTAGTCTCCAAACTTTGCCCATAAATTCTTTCGTCATTTTCTGGAGCTCCAACAAAAATCCGAACATTTTTGGACCTTCCTAACCCTCACTTCCTATTCACACCATTTGATTTTAAATCAAATGAGTTTGAATTTAAAACTTTAAAAAATGCCCACTCCATTTTTCTTGGAACATGCGCATTTTTGCGAGTCCGGGAAATTTATTTCCCGTGCCCAAATTATTCCTCTAACCTTCTCTTCTCTCTTTTCCTTTCTCTTATTTTTCTCTGTTTTTGTTAAGAGAAGAATTAAGAAGGAGAGAGGAGCCCAGCCAGGCATCTGGCCACTTGGGCCTCCTAGCAGAAGCCCGCCTAAGGTCCAGCCACCGGCCTCTCTAGGGCAGCCCCTCCCCCTCTACTGGGCCGGCCCAAGGCCAAAGCCCACCTATTCCTAACCTAACCCTCTCCCTGGCCCGATCCCCATCTCTCTCGTCTCCCTGCTCGCGCCGCCAGAGACCAGCATCGCCCGATCCCATCTCCCTCTCCCTCGTTCTCCCTGTGCCGCCACACACACGCATCGTACCAGGGATCCCGATCCCATCTCCTCCCCACACGCGCTGCTCTCCTCTCCGCTGCAGCCTCTCTCTCGGGCCATGGCGCTCGTGCCCCATCTTGCTCCAGGGAAAGAAACTCCCCCACACGCCTCCTTCCTCGCGCCCGTCCAGCAGGCCCCTGTGTCGCCGCCTCGCTGCCGCCTCCCCGTCTTCGACGAGCGCCGCCCTCTGCTTCGTCTACGGCGACCAGGAGTCCGCCGCATCGCCAGGAGGCCGCCGCATCGCCGGGGACGCCAAGCTCCGCCCTCCTTCCTCTTCTACGCCGGTGCCGTTCATCCTCGTCGCCCCGCTGCATCGCCTGCTTCCTCGTCAAGCCATGGATGCCTGCAGCCGCCGCCGTCCTGCTGCCATTCAGCTCCGAATCAGGCTGACCTCACCCTGCTCTGCTTCCTCCCACGTCGCCCCTGCCTCGTTGCCCGCTTGCCTCTGTGCCCCTCCATGGAACCCAAGCATCGCCGCCGTGCGCTGCATGCCACTGAAGCTCTCGCTGCCGTCGTGCACAACCTCTGGCCCCTCTTGTCGTTGTCAAGACCCTCCAAATCAGGGAGTACCATGGCCACCACCGAGACACTTGGATTCACCAAGATCGGCAAGTACCATGACTTACGGCACACGAACGACCACCGCTCCGAATGCCAAGTACCAGGACGTTGAGGACCCGCCAAGTTCATCTACGAACCGTGTCGACCACACACCCGGAGTGCGTTGAGTACCTCTACGGAAGACTCGAACGTCTACGAACCGTGTACGGTGACCGTTGCCAAGGACCGTCGAGTGAACGTCTACCCACGCCGTGTTTTTTTTGACCAAGTTCGATGACGACCTTCGAAGAACTCGGATTCACCAAGTTCCACTACGGTCGCCTTCGGAAACCTCGGATGCGTCAAGTACCTCTTTAAAACGAACGTGTACCACTACTGGCGAGCACCAATTGTACCACTACTTCTTCTACCATCGCGGAACGACTACTTCCCTCGACGAACTCGAACCTTCCCGTTTGCACGCTTTGAAGGTATAACCCGAGACGACGCCCGTGAACGTATGTTGTGTGATGTACGAGATGAACCCCGTGCTTACACCATGCCCGATTTGATCCTTGCACGTTCCTAGTTTCCTTGCCACAGTCATGTGGGACACCCGGTAACCGGGATCACCCCACCATCTTTTGCACGCTCCCGCCACACTTTCTTTTGCACCGACGTCTCAATGAGTGGTCGGAACCGGAACATTGCCGTGGCACCGTTTCGTTCTCGTTGGTGTGGCACCCCTTTTCGCTTCCGCCACGATGACAAATGCTTCATAATGCTCTTGTCAACTTTTAATAAAAATTGCATAAACTTGTTCATGTCATCCGCATCATGACAACAACAATTAAAATGTTTAAATCGTTGTTTGCATTAAATTGATAAATGCATATGGGGATTTACCATGTTCGTTATTTGTTATGTCCAGCCCCATTTAAATTGTTTAGATGGTGTGGTTTTGTTATGCTTCACCTCTTACCATGTTTAACAACATTTAATATTGTTGGGTACATAACCGGGAGAGAACTAAATAATTGATGTGGTGTTTCGTCAATATGCAACTCTTTGCATATTGAGCTCCACTTAATTTGGAAGATTGTTTGTGCATTTTGCCATGCCATGCTTCATTAAATCGGACATGCATCATAATTGTTTGTGCATCATGCCATGCTTATGTGGTGGTTGTTTACTATGTTGTTTTCTTCTTTCCGGTGTGCTTCTTCGGGTTGTATCCGGTAACGTTGTGTTGTGAGGATTCGTTCGACTACGTCCGTTTGTCTTTTCATGGACTCGTTCTTCTTCCTTGCAGGATCTTAGGCAAGATGATCATACCCTCGAAATCACTTCTATCTTTGCTTTGCTAGATGCTCGCTCTTTTGCTATGCCTATGTTGCGATACCTACCACTTGCTTATCATGCCTCCTATATTGTTTAACCAAGCCTCTAACCCACCTTGTCCTAGCAAACCGTTGTTTGGCTATGTTACCGCTTTACTCAGCCCCTCTTATAGCATTGTTAGTTGCAGGTGAAGATTGAAGTTTGTTCCTTGTTGGAACATGGAGATGTTGTTCCTTGTTGGAACATGTTTACTTGTTGGGATATCACAATATATCTTATTTAATTAATGCATCTATATACTTGGTAAAGGGTGGAAGGCTCGGCCTTATGCCTGGTGTTTTGTTCCACTCTTATCGTCATATCGGTGTTATGTTCCCGGATTTTGCGTTCCTTACGCGGTTGGGTTATAATGGGAACCCCTTGACAGTTCGCCTTGAATAAAACTCCTCCAGCAAGGCCCAACATTGGTTTTACCATTTGCCACCTAGCCTTTTCTTTCCCTTGGGTTCTGCAGACTCAAGGGTCATCTTTATTTAAACCCCCGGGCCAGTGCTCCTCTGAGTGTTGGTCCAACCCAGAGCAACGTGCAGGGCCATCCCTTGGCAACTTGGGTTACGTCGGCTCCTGTACGCTTAGCTTATCCGGTGTGCCCTGAGAACGAGATATGTGCAGCTCCTATCGGGATTTGTCGGCACAGCGGGTGGTCTTGCTGGACTTGTTTTACCATTGTCGAGGATGTCTTGTAGAACCGGGATACTGAGTCTGATCGGAATGTCTCGGGAGGAGGTCTATTCCTTCGTTGACCTGAGAGCTTGTCATGGGCTAAGTTGGGACACCCCTGCAGGGATTTGAACTTTCTAAAGCCATGCCCGCGATTATGGGCAGATGGGAATTTGTTAATGTCCGGTTGTAGAAAACCTGAAGTTGACCTTAATTAAAATACATCAACCGCGTGTGTAACCGTGATGGTCTCTTTCCGGCGGAGTCCGGGAAGTGAACACGGTGTTGGAGTTATGCTTGACGTAGGTTGTTCTAGGATCACTTCTTGATCATACTTTTATCGACCGTGCTTTGCCTTCTCTTCTCGCTCTCATTTGCGTATGTTAGCCACCATATATGCTAGTCGCTTGCTGCAGCTCCACCTCATACCTGTTACCTTACCCATAAGCTTAAATAGTATTGATCGCGAGGGTGCGAGATTGCTGAGTCCCCGTGGCTCACAGTTACTTCCAAAACCAGCTTGCAGGTGCCGATGATGCCATTCCAGGTGACGCAACCAAGCTCAAGGAGGAGCTCGATGGGGATCTTGTCCTTTGTGTTGTTTTCATTCTAGTTGATTAGTAGTGGAGCCCAGTTGGGGTCGATCGGGGACCTTTGTCGCATTTGGGGTTCTTCTTTTATTTTGGTTCCGTAGTTGGACCCTGATTGTATTTGGATGATGTAATGCTTTATTCATGTATTGTGTGAAGTGGCGATTGTAAGCCAACTATGTATCTCTTTCCCTTATGTATTACATGGGTTGTGTGAAGATTACCTCACTTGCGACATTGCTTTCAATGCGGTTATGCCTCTAAGTCGTGCTTCGACGCGTGGGAGATATAGCCGCATCGAGGGCGTTACAATTTTGTAGGGATAGCTTTCTTTGGCCATGTTATTTTGAGAAGACATGATTACTTTATGAGTATGCTTGAAGTATTATCATTTTTATGCCAATATTAAACTGTTGTTTTGAATCTTATGGATCTGAACATTCATGCCACAGTAAATAAAATTACATGGATAAATATGTTAGGTAGCATTCCACATAAAAAAATATGTTTTAATCATTTACCTAATCGAGGACGAGCAGGAATTAAGCTTGGGGATGATTGATATGTCTCGAATGTATCTATAATTTTTGTTTGTTCCATGCTATTATATTATCTATCTTGGATGTTTTATATGCATTTATATGCTATTTTATATTATTTTTGGGACTAACTTATTAATCTAGAGCCCAGTGCCAGTTTCTGTTTTTTCCTTGTTTTTGAGTATTACAGAAAAGGAATATTAAACGGAGTCCAAAGAAGCTGAAAATTTACGGTGATTTTTTATGGACCAGAAGAAGCCCACGGAGCATTGGAGTGGGACCATAAGCTTCACGAGGAAGCAACAAGGTTGGAGAGCGTGCTCCCCTGCCTTGCCGCTGCCTCATGGACCCCCTGACTTGTTCTCAATGCCAAAAAATCCTATAAATACCAAAACCCCCAGAAAGAAACCTAGACCGGGAGTTCCGCCTGCTGTAGCCACGAAAAACCAATCAGGGACCATTCTGGCACCCTGCCGGAGGGGGAAACCATCACCGGTGGCCATCATCATCATCCCGGCGGTCTCCATGATGAGGAGGGAGTATTTCGCCCTCGAGGCTGACGATATGTACCAGTAGCTATGTGTTTGATCTCTCTCTCTCTCTCTCGTGTTCTTGATTTGGCACGATCTTGATGTACCGCGAGCTTTGTTACTGTAGTTAGATCATATGGTGTTTCTCCCCCTCTATCTTCTTGTGATGAATTGAGTTTTACCTTTAGGGTTTCACTATTATCAGATTTATACTATTATGGATTTGAGAACACCTGACGTATGTCTTGCGTGGGATACCCGTGGTGACAATGAGGTGTTCTATTGATTCACTTGATGTATGTTTTGGCGGTCAAATCGTGGATTCCCGAGGTGCCATTGGAGTAATCTATGCATCGGGGTTGATGCACGTTTTTGTCCTTGTTTCTGTCGTAGAAATCTCGGGGCACTCTTTGAGGTTCTATGTGTTGGATTGAATATTATGAATCTGTAGTTGTCTAATGCATACTGTATAATTGACCCACGGATACTTGTGGTGATATTGGAGTATCTAGGTGACATTAGGGTTTATTGATGTGTATCATATGGTGTTATTTTACTATGAACTCTAGGGCTCTTTATGAAACTTATAGGAATTGCTCATTGGATTGATCGAAAAGAATAACTTTGAGGTGGTTTCGTACCCTACAAGCAATTTCATCTTATATTCTCCACGATATGAACTTTGGAGTTACTTTTGTCGCACGTTGAGGGATTGCTATATGATCTAATTATGTTATCGTTGAAGAGGGAACTTGCAAAAGTGAAAGTACGAACCCTAGGCCTTGTTTCCAAGCATTGCAATACCGTTTTTTCTCACTTTTATCACTAGTTACCATGCTGTTTTTATATTTTCATATTACAAAAACCTATATCTACCATCCATATTACACTTGTATCACCATCTCTTCACCGAACTAGTGCACCTATACAATTTACCATTGTATTGGGTGTGTTGCGGACACAAGAGACTCTTTGTTATTTGGTTGCATGGTTGTTTGAGAGAGACCATTTTCATCCTACGCCTCCCACGGATTGATAAATCTTAGGTCATCCACTTGAGGGAAATTTGCTACTATCCTACAAGACTCTACGCTTGGAAGCCCAATATGAGTCTACAACGAGAAGGTTGCTTACTAGACATCAAGTCCGGATCAACCCTGTACATCCCCTAAACATGTTCGGTTTCTCATTTGGACTTCCGTAACCTATTTATCTTGACCGTCCGATCTGAATCGGAGGATCCAAACCTAGTCCTACTTCCTATATATATTACATCGCATACCTAATTTAGAAAAGCCTAGAAAACCTCCCCTTGTCCCATCCCTCTTGTCTCCGCCGCCGCCACCCACTCACCATCTCCATAAGGATCCTCCCAGATCCATCCACTCCACTTAGCCAACCCGAACACCTCCCTCGTTCTCAGCACCGGGCCAACCTCCTCCTCCCCTCGATCCACCCAATCCCGCAACAACCTCCTAGCTTCTCCTCTTCTTCTACCACGCTCATGGCGCCCGAGCACCCTAGCGCCAGCAGCTAGCAGTCCAACCCCATGCCCAAGTCCTCGTGCCCGTGCGCCTTCTCCACGAGACAGGAGTCCCTTGTGCTCGGGCGTCTCCATTGACCTTGCCGTCGGCTGGCGACCTCGTTAGCCGGAGCTCACCTTTGCTGACCAGCACCAGCAACAACCAGCGCAGCCCCAACTGTGCCTTCCCCTTCCTTTCATTTCCCTTCTCCTTCCTTTCGTCTTCTCTTGGTTTCTCTCTCTCACAGCTCCCTCTACAGGAACGTCTGACGGCCGCCTCAAGCCCGGCGCTGCCAAGCACCTCCCGGGACCAGATCCGGTCCGCCGCGCAGCCTCCATTGATTCCCGGCCGCCCCATGACCCCATGTCCCTGCCGACCCCGCCGAAGATCCGCCGCTGCCGCTTTCTTCGTTGGCATCGAGCATGAGTGCTGCGACCAGTCTAGACCCTGCACACCGACCCTACATTGACTCAAGCTATGCCACGCATGACTTGCTGCTCGAGCCGGCCCATCTCCAGCGATGGTGCCAAGTCTGCCACCGTCTCCTGCCTCGCCGTCTAGTCCTCGTGCCGATAGCCATGGAAACGCCTCCACTGCACCAGGCATCCTCGTCTCTGTTGAGCGAGATGCGCCCGCATTGACCGCGACCACTCCTAGCACCTGGCCCGCGCCCCTTCGCCAGATCAAGCGGCCCAGCTCCGTGCCGTTGGTGGGCTGCTCCACCGACAGGCCGTGAGGTCCAATGTGAGAAGCTCCCCCAACCCCTCTAGTTTCGGCACGTATGTTTTTTTAGGTTCCGTGAATTTGCCAATTATCCATAGAAAGCCAGTTAAAAGAGAAACCCTCAAACATCATGCATCTAATAACTTCATAACCATGCATCGGATTAAAACAAACTATATATGTAAAATGCTTAGAATTTCATCTAGTTTCATCATATGCTGCTTTCATCCATGTTTAAATTGATGTTTGCATTTAATTTGCGTAAATGTTATGTTAAAATGGTTTATTTCATAACTAAATAACTGTAGATCTGAATTAAATAAACTTTATATGTAAATCGGGTGAAAAAAATGCATAGTTTAACATGGTGCACTTACTTTGCATGTTTACCAACAATAAAATATGGTTTAGGTCAGAATAGTATCAAATTTGAAATACGCATATGGGGATTTTATGGAATTGTTGTTTGTTGTTTCCGACCTCATTTAAACTTGCCTAAATAGGTAGTTTGTATATGCTCCACCTCTTGCCATGTTAACCAACATTTAATCTTGTGTTGTACATGAATGGGAGAGAACTAAATAATTTGAATGTGATGTTTCGTAAATATGCAACTCGTTGCATATTGACTGCACTTAATTTGTAGTATTGTTTGTTACACTTTGGCATGCCATGACTCATTAAACCGAACATGCATCATACTTGATTCTGCATCATGCAATGTTTATTCTTGTTTGTTTACTATGTTGTTTGCTTATTTTTGGTTGTGCTTCTTCTCAATAATTCCGGTTATGTTGCGATTGTGAGGATTCGTTCGACTACGTTGGTTAGTCTACATCATGGACTCGTTCTTCTTCCTAGCAGGATTTCAGGCAAGATGATCATTATCCTGGATACCACTACTATCTTTGCTTTGCTAGTTGTCTCGATGATATCGCTATGTCACGCTACCTACCACTTGTTTATCAAGCCTCCCAAATTGCCATGATAAGTCTCTAACCTTTCCACAATCCCAGGAAACCATTGTTTGGCCATGTTACCGCTTTGCTTAGCCCCTCTTATAGTGTTGCTAGTTGCAGGAGCAATGTAGGTTCTTCAATGTTGGGACATGGATATCACCGTATCTCTTATTTAATTAATGCATCTATATACCTGGCAAAGGGTGGAAGGTTCGGCCTTTTCTGGGTGTTTTGTTCTACTCTTGCCTCCCTAGTTTCCGTCATACCGGTGTTATGTTACTTGATTTTACGTTCCTAACATAGTTGGGGTTTAGGCCCCCCCCCCTTGATAGTTCACTTTGAATAAAACTCTTCCTGCAAGGCCCAACTTTGGTTTTACCATTAGCCTAATAACAACTAAAACTTTTTTTAATCTTTTCGAGAGCCGTGCCCGTGGTTATGTGGCATATTGGAAATTTATAATATCCGGTTGTAGAGAACTTGGCACCAGATCCGAAATAAAATGCACCAATCGCATGCGTAACTGTGGCCGTCTCTTTTGGAGTGAGTTCGAGAAGAGCACACAGTGGGGTTATGTTTGACTCGTAAGTAGTTCATCACTTCTTGATCGTTACTAGTTTGCGACCGTTATGCATAGCCTACTCGTCTTACTCCTGTACTCGTAAATTAGCCATCATACAATGCTTCGTGCTTGCAGCAACCTCACCCCTTAACCATTCCATACCCATTAAGCTTTGAAAGTCTTGATACCCATGGTAATGGGATTGCTGAGTCCTCGTGGCTCACAGGTTACTACAACAGGTGCAGATACAAGTATAGCGAAGCTTTGACGTGAGAGCGATGCTTACTTGTTTCGAGTTCTTCTTCTCCGATCAAGGGATAGGTACCGGGTCAGGAGCCTGGGATTAGCAGGGTGGATATCGTTCTTGTTTTTCGTTTGATTTCATCCGTAGTCGGACCCTACTCTTTTGTATGATTATTGCTATGTATTGATTTATTGATGTATTCATATTGTAGCTTGTGGCGAGTGTAAGCCTTTATCTGATATTCTCATCTATTCGATACATGGTATGTTGTAATGATATCCACCTTGCTATGCGCTCGAAATGCGGTTGTGCCCCAATCATGAAATCATCATATGATTGGGGTAGAACCGCATCTTGGGCGTTACAGTTGATCCCCCTCTCTCTCGTGCATCCCCAGACAACCCCACTCTCTCTTCGGTGCCCTCCTTGCACGCCCATGGCTAAAGCCTTGCCGCCAGCTTCCAGCCAAATTCGCACCACCAGGGCCCCCTTCGCTCCAGAGAATCACCAGCGCCACTACCAATCGCCCCATGCTCCATTCCACCCTCCAATGGCCACAGGACCGAGCTCCCAACCACCATCGGCGTCCTCCACCCGGCCCAATGATGTGCTTGACCTCGGTGTTCCCCGGGGCTCGAAGACCTCCTATGCGAAAATGGCTCACCACCCTGAGCTCGTGGGTGGCCGGAGAGTCGCCGGGGGCGGGCCGAGTCATAGAGGCAAACGCTGGCAAGCCTCGGCCCTGCCTCCGCTGGCTCGCCTCTGTTCGAGCGGGAGGAGGGAGATGAGGCTGCCAGGAGGGGCTCACTTGTAAACGACCCGGCGTCTGGGCCCGCGCATAAGTGGAGACGGCTTCTCCATCCCGCACCTCCCTGCAGCAAAGACGCCCAGCCTGAATACGCTTTCGGCATCACCGCTGTCGCCCGGGCGGCCATGCAGCTGGGCCCGCCCACTAACTATATGTTGCCACATGTGCAGGATAAGGGTAAAGCCTTATTTTCTTTTCTTTTCGAGATAACTTATAAAATCCATAGTTTAATCATCCTAACCCCAAATTTGGTGATTCAAATTTCTAGTGACTCGATAAATAATGTCGTACCTCATGTTGTACCTTGTAAATTTTTCCAAAGCACTTTCCTTCACACTTATTTAGTAAATCAAATTTTCATAGTTTTATGCTGAACTTTAGAAAATCACAGAGAGCCCATTTTTAGCCAAATGCCATGATTGAAATTCCTAGATACTTCTAAGTTCATAACTTAGTCTTTGAACAATTTTCCAAATACCTTCTATGCCACATCAAATATTTGTCCATTTCTTCATGTATAGCCAACTTTGCAAATCCCTAGTAAAATCATTACAACTCCAAATCCAGTGAAACCAACTCATAGATGCTTATAAAATCGTCCTTTATTAAATGGGTGCCCTTTCTCATTTTTCAAAATGATGTTTCTGTAGACTCCTTGCAAATCCATTAAATCCCTTGATTCCAACCTACTGAAATGTTCACAAATCCTCATTGATCCAAATCTAGTGAAACCACTTTGGGTATCATATAACCAGAGATATCCTAGAAAAGTAAAATCACCATTTTAGAGCTCTTTTATTTTTGCCTTGTTGTATTGCTTATTGTGATTGTTTCCGATGTTAGTTGACGAAGTAGACGGAATACTCAGAGATGGACCAGAACGATTGAGACCTTGCGGAGCCAGGCAAGCAGCCCCTTGACCATGTCTATGAAACCCTTTTTATGCATGACATATATAACTTTGTTATTGTTGCATCGGAATCATGATGAAAGTGTAACGACTTTGGTGGGTTGCCTCGTTTCTTTCCTTGTTGATACTTGCATGGTGCATGACCCTACCTTCCTATGAGGGTTATGCAGGTGGGAGTAGATAGGATGCTAAAGTAGTTGCTACGCAGATGGGACGGGTATATGCATAGTGATGTAGACAAAAGTATTTTCAGAGACTTTTCAAAAACCCCGTTGGGTGCCACTAATGCCCAAGGGAGATGTCGATCTAGGTAACCTCTTGATAAATAAGTGGTGTACCGAGGCAAGTGAGTGTGTTGTTTATCAAAAAGGATTTGTTTAAGTTGCAACCGTTACTCCAACCTTACATGCGCAACCACACTACCCTTACACTACCGCAGGATGGTCCAAACGGGACAGTCAAATCAGATACCCTTCGACATCTCAAACGGTGGTGTAAAAACTCCGTCAAAAAAGGTGCAAAATGTTTGTGATGACGGATGCATCAAACACGGTTCAGATTTTAGTTGTGTGCGCGATGCAGGGCATACAGTTCAGTTCAATTAATTATTTGCGATGAGGAGGAACAAAAGAAACAAGCAGCTAGGTGAAGGTGTGTGTGGTATATAGCATACGGTTCACTAGGTGAACTGTGTGTGATTAGGCAACACAATGGAAATGGTTCAACTGAACAAGATGTGTGTGATACGCGGCAAATAGGTCCGTAATCAGAAATGTTTGTGAAGACCAATAATAACACAGACAATTTTTGCTAATAAGCTGTGTGATTTGCTCTGTCTACAGCAGTATAACATGTATATATATAGCTGAAATAAACATCCAATTACATAAGTGACTATACAGATCATTCACAATTGGATGCATTCTAAAGTAGGAGAAACGATCGTCTAGTCATCTACTTCTTGTGACGCTCCCGCCACTACTCTGTGGCTCGATCCCTCGTCCTGGGAAGGAAGAAGACAGTTCCTCATGTCAACGATCTGCCTGTACATCTCATAGCTTGTGTACGCATCCATGGCCACGTACTTAACATGTTGTTCATCCAGTCTCTCATGCCTCACATTGTTCCAGGTGTTCTTGTCCTTATTGCTCTCATTCTTCATCTTTATTTAGTAGGGGTCGATGATGGCTGAGGCAAGGTCAACCAGGGAGTTCTGTTTGTTTTTGTCGCTGCCCCGGACCTTGTAGTGGCGCTGGATGTTAACAAGATTCGGGCATTTCAAGCCTGAAACCTTGAGCGCTTTTATATCGTTGGTGGTGTCCACCGTAGCGAAACTGTAGTCGGAGGTATTCATAAACTTGGAGAAACACACGCAAGGCGTTGTCACCAGGTGGTAGCGGTAGACGAGGACGTCATGTCGCATGCACAACTGGGCAACAGCAACCTTCTGTTCGTTCCCGGCACTACTCATGGTGTACTCAAGGTCGAAGCTGACCACTTGGTAGTTATCCTCGGCAAGGAACTTCTCCATAGTTTGGATGGAGCCCTTCACCGCCAGATCATTCGTGTACACCACTGAGAGAGCCTTCCCCCTCACGTGGGTGTCCACGACATTTTGCGTGGTGAACTACCTCCCGTTGTCATCGTCGGCCGCTGGGAGCACCATTGGAGCCACAGGAAGCGCCTTTGGAACTGCTGGATGTCCTCTCTTTATGTGTCCTCGTGGGTGTGCTTATTGTGTCGTGTGAGACGAGATATGAAGGTAAATGGCAGCATGAATAAAAGGGGGCCGGGCGGCCTAGATTCTCTGCGCATCCGCATGTCAGTTTTTGCAGCGGGTAACAACATTGTCGCGCCACGGCCGGCGCAACCCCATGCACATGAACGTGCGTGATTGTGCACCAGCCCCAAACACTAGTAGCGCGCATGGAGGGATAAGGGAAGAGCACCCAGAGGGGCAAGAGAGCAGAGCGAGCGCGGCGGGACGCAAGCAGAGGGTGCCGTGGCCACCTCCACTTCAAGCAACCACACGCATAGAGAAGTTGAACACACAGGAAATGGTCGCCTACAAGCTGGCCGACAGTTGTGTTGCTGCATAGAGAGTGGTCGTGTGCTACTACCTCCATCTTGGTCATACTTTGCCATCAAATTTAACCAGCAAAATGTTAATGCATGTTATAAAAATTATATAATTGGAAACTATGTTCAAATACGAATCCAACTATATAATCTTTGGCGACATGCATTCCTATTTTATTAGTTAAATACTACTTATAAACCAAGACAGGGGTATAGTAGGTAATTAACTCGGAAACATTTTTTATTAATGGTATGTGTACGTGGCCTTTCGTCCTCCTCTCGCACGTCTTGTCACCCCGCTTCCGCAGACGGCTTACAGCGCAAGCTTCCGCAGTGCGCGGGGGTGTTCTTTTGGCCAAGCGATGGCGCTAATGAATCGTCGGTGAGCCCATTCCCGCGCAACCTCACAGGTTCCCGCACAAGGTTCCCGCTCGACTCGGTGAAATCCCCAAAAATCCCAATGCTTACCGGCTTGCTATATAAACCCTTATGGCCGGCGAGTCCTGCGTCGCATTTCCCGTTCCTCCCTGTAGCTTATCTCGTCTACTTCTCCCACAATCACCAATGGCACCGGTCCGTCATCATCGCTTAGCGACTCCGCCGTCAATAGAGGACAGCTCCAGCTGGGAGGCTATACAGCGGCGGTGGCGCAGTCCCCATCATAGTGTAGTGCACGTGGCGTCCCTGTTGGGTGTGCGCGGAACACCCACCACACGCTCCGCCGCCATTGCCCGTCGGCAGATGTTGCCGGCCGCCGTTGCCGCCTCACCACCGCCGAAAGCCAGGGCCATTGCCCGCCCCGCCATCACGGCCCGAAGGAGGGAGGTGGCCGTCGTGGCCGCCAGCCCACCATCGACCGCCATGGTCATCACCCGCTCCGCCACCGCCACCCTAAGGCGGGAGGCAGAGGTGGATGCTCGCACGTGCATCAGCGACCTTGCGCGCTACACCGAGTTCCTGGGGGAGGAGGAGGAGCACCTCGTCAAGCATGTAAAGAGCCTTACCGCAGCTGTGGCCGCGGCACACGCCGCCTCAGAGGTGAGGAATCAAGAGATCTACGAGGAGAACCACCACTTCGAGAGTGGTCGTCCGGAGCGGCAGAGGGCGTTCGAGGTGAGCGTCATTGAAGGTGTAGCAGCGGCAGGCACCGTATTGCAGTTGTCCATCTTGCCGGTAGTCTCCTCCTCCTCTACCTCTTATTGAGCGTGCTCGGTACAGGAGAGGCTACTGGAAGTAGTACAAAGCCCCTTCATAGTAGTAGTATTTAGGGGCTATTTGGCTTAGTTCATCTGACTATAGATGTGGTGGAACTGTACAACGTACTTAAAATTAGCTAGTATATAAAGTAGAACTAGCTATTTCAGTACGTGGTTGGCAACAATTGGTGAAAAGTTTGGTCGATTAAGCTGTCGAGTTGAACTGTTTGTATGAAGAACGACTACTTAATCTATGAATGAAATCTATGCTTAAGTACTGAATTTTAGTTGCAAAAATTAGATATTGCTAGTGATTTTTAGCTTCATATTTTGACAAATCGCAGTGTTACAAGGTCGACAAATGGCAATGTTACTAGATCAACAAATGTCAATCTTTCTAGTTTGACAAATGGCAACATACCCAATATGACAGATGCAAATCTTACCAAACTATTTGTAAGTGGTTGCACACGGATCATCGAAAATAACCGTTTGCGTTGAAGAGATGCACAAATCCTTATCTCACTTTGCATACGGGTGTTCTATCTAAAACATTTTTGATCAAGAGTTGCACAAATCCTGCTCGGCACATTTTCCCTTGGCATCCTGGGGAAGCTGTCGTTTTGCATATGGGTGTTCTAACAAAAACATGTGCGATGAGTGTTATATATTTAAAAACCATTGAATTTTTTTGAAATAAAATCGTTTGACAAGTCTGTGCATTAAGAGAGAAAAATGCAAGTTCGCTCAAACCATATCTTTCATTCGGTCATACTGTGAATTTATATTCATATGATCGAGATACAATATTAAACCCAAGAAAAAAACTATTTCCGGCGGAGGCGGAGGCGGTGTGCCGCGCCGACGTTGTCGTTATCGTCCTCTGGGACGCCGTTGTTGAAGTCTTCAATGCAGCACAAAATGTTCTTCACTTGTAAATCAAACATCATGTTGTCGCGCGATCGATGGGCGGGCGCGGGAGGATGGCAGCCGGCCGCGCTGAGAGGTAGCGCTCGACGGCGGCGTCCCATGCCGCTGCAGGGGGCGTGCGCACGGGCACGGGCGCGGCGAGTGCAGCCAAATGCACGGGGACCGGTGCCACGGTGGGTGGAGGGGCGCGCATGGCCACGGGCACGGGCGCTGGCACTGCCATGTACACGAGCTCGCGCGGGTCAGTGGAGACCTCGCTGACGCCCGTGGCTTCCAGCTTTGTGATAGTGCTCGGCGACCAGCCCGTCAATGCTACGGGGATGGTCGTTGGCGCGGGTGCGGGGATGGGAGCTGGGACGGGAGTGTGAGAATCAACCGCCGTGGACAGCTTGTTCTGGGCCATGTCTATGAGGCCCCGTTCCTCCTTATTTTCTATCTCCTCCGTCTCGGAGTCGACTTCACCAAACTTGAAGACTAGTGGCAAATGATCCTTCTACGCCTTGGTGGTGGTGGAGGTCTGCGGGAGGGAGGGGAATGGGAGGTGAACAGTAAGGCCGCCCGTATTAAGCAGCGGCTCAGGCTTCATTAGTGGAGAGGAAGGCATGCGGCCATGGAAGTCAAAGGGCTCACTTCCCAGTGAGCCTGCGCAGCATACAGCTCGCATGCTTCCCAGTGAGCCAGCGCATTGGAGGACAGCTGGCACGCCTCTAGGTCAGCCTGCGCACCAGACTACGCTTACACGCCTGCCGTTCAGTCAAGCAGTTATCCACATGGCACCTCCTACATCCATTAAAACAAAGACACATGGCATCACGTGAATGGTTAACATAATGCACATGATTTGAATTATACAAACATTTGCAATGTTAGAGTGGCAGCTATTTGTTTCAAAATGCCTTTGTTGGCTGTTATTCGAGTGCGCCTTCTCTCAAAATGGACATGAAAAATACCACAGCATGTCGGGTGCCATTCCATGATAGCATGCCAGGTTTCATGAATTTCACACGAGTTTTGGATTTGCTATAATTTAAAAACAAAGTATGTCAATGTTTTGCTGGCAATTAATGGTGACCTGGTGTTTGAAATTCATTCGCATTTCTTGCATGGGACCTAAGCATGCACCCAATGACAAAGATTTGATTTTTCAACCAATTTATATGCATTGGAGCATGTGCATGTAGTTCAAATTTGAATTATGCACATAAAATGCCTAGAAACCCCAGTTAATGTATAAATATGTCCAAACGAACCCCGAAAAATTCCAATATTTCACACAACACCCCTATTGTTCTATGTCGACACTAGAAAATTTGTGAAAGCAATAAGAGGCAGCAGATATCGTTTCGTCCCCAAAGGTGCCACGTTCCCTACCGAAACCATCAGGCTTGTTGTGAGAAGCCCTAGTTTGTGAGAAACTTATACCCAAACCTGCCCCAAATGGGACAAAAAAATTTACGATGGCATGTTGATGCCGCTCCACGAAAGCATACGAAGTTTCATGAATTTTAGACGAGTTTTGGATTTACTAGAATTTAAAAACCAGGTATCTCAATGTTTGCGGCTGAGTGACGGTGGCAGGGTGTTTGACATTCATTCCCATTTCTTGCAGGTGACCTAAGCATGCAACCAAGGACAGAGATTTGAATTTTCAACCAATATATATGCATTAGAGCATGTGCATGTAGTTCAAATTTTAATTATGCACATAGATGCATTGAAAACTCAATTAATGCATAAAAATGTCCAAACGAACCCCGAAAAATCCCAAAAATTGACACAACAGTCCACTCGTTCTATGTTGACACGAGAATTTTTTTGAAAGCAATAAGAGGTAATGGATATTGTTTCATCGCCATTGGTGGGACGTTCCCTACTGAAACCATCATGCTTGTTGTGAGAAGCTCTAGTTTGTGAGAAGCATATACCCGAACCTGCCCCAAATGGGACAAAAATTTTTACCATGACATGTTGATGCCGCTCCATGATAGCATGCCAAGTTTCATGAATTTCAGACAAGTTTTAGATTTACTGGAATTTAAAAACCAGGTATCTCAATGTTTGCGGCTGAGTGATGGTGGCAGGGTGTTTGACATTCATTCCTATTTCTTGCATGGGACCTAAGCATGCAACAAAGGACACAACTTTGAATTTTCAACTAATTTATATGCATTAGAGCATGTGCATGCAGTTCAAATTTGAAGTATGCACATAAATGCATTGAAAACTCAATTAATGCATACAAATGTCCGAATGAACCCCGAAAAATCCCAATGATTGACACAACACTCATGTTGTTCTATGTTGACACGAGAAATTTTTTGAAAGCAATAAGAGGCAATGGATATGTTTTGTCCCCAAAGGTGGAACATTGCCTACCGAAACCATCAGGCTTGTTGTGAGAAGCTTTGGTTTGTGAGAAGCATATCCCAAAACCTTCCCCAAATGGGACAAAAAATTTACCACGGCAAGTTGATGCTGCTCCATGATAGCATGCCAAGTTTCATGAATTTCAAACGAGTATGGATTTACTAGAATTTAGAAACCAGGTATCTCAGTGTTTGCGGCCGAGTGACGGTGGCAGGGTGTTTGACATTCATTCCCATTTCTTCCATGGGACTTAAGCATGAAACCAAGGACACATTTCCGAATTTTCAACTAATTTATATGCATTAGAGCATGTTCCTGTAGTACAAATTTGAATTATGCACATGAATGCATAGAAAACTCAGTCAATGTATAAAAATGTCCAAGAAAATCCTGAAAAATCCCAAAAATTGACACAACACTCATGTTGTTATATGTTGACACGAGAAACGTTTTGAATGTAAGAAGAGGCAAAAAATATCGTTTCGTGCCCAAGGTGGCACGTACCCTGCCGAAACCATCAGGCTTGTTGTGATAGAAGCTTTGGTTTGCGACAAGCTTATACCCATAGCTGCCCCAAATGGGACAATATTTTTACCACAGCATGTTGCTGCCCTTCCATGATATCATGTCAAGTTTCATGAATTTCAGACAAGTTTTCGATATACTAGAATTTTAAAACCATGTATCTCAATGTTAGCGGCCGAGCGACAGTGTCAAGGTGTTTGACATTCGTTCTCATTTCTTGCATGTGACCTAATCTTGCAACCAAGGACAAACATTTGATTTTTGCAACCTGTTTTTATGGACTGGAGCACGTGCATGTAGTTCAATTTTGAATTATGCACATAAATGCCTAGAAAACTCAATTAACATATAAAAATGTCCAAACGATCCCCAATAAATCCAAAATTTAACACAACACTCCTATTGTTCTATGTTGACACTAGGAAAAAATTGAAATGAAGAAAAGGCGACGAATATCATTTTGTCCACAAAGGTGACACGTTTCCCTAATAGAACCATGACGCTTCTTGTGAGAAGCTCTGGTTTGTGAGAAGCTTATACCACAACCTGCTGCAAATGGGACAATATTTTTTACCCCAACATGTTGATGCCATTCCAAGATAGGATGCCAAGGTTCATGAATTTTAGACGGGTTTTGGATTTACTAGAATTGCAAAAGCAAGTACCTCAACATTTGCTGGAGAGCCACGGTGCCGTGCTGTTTGAAATTCATCCCCATTTCTTGCATGGGACATAAGCATAAACCCATGGACACATATATGATTTTACAACCCATGTTGGTGCACCGGAGCATGTGCATGTGCTTTAATTTTGAGTTGTGCACCTGAAATGGCTACAAAACCAATTTAATGTATAAACTTTCCAAACGAACCCTGAATAATTCCTATTTTTTTACGACACACATATAGTTGCATGTTCACTGCAGATAAAAGGTCTAGAAATTCAAACACCGTCCATTGCCGTTCTGACACCATTATGTAATTCAAATCAAGATGAAAAATAAAGTAGATCCCACATAGTTTATTATCACCAACCGTGTGAGATGCATCACAAAATATCCCGGAGCACCATTGGTGTATAGTACACCTATGGCTTATGCAAAAAGGTGCATCGGCTACAGTCCACAATCGGCGTGTCAAGCACGCTAGCTCCCGCCCCAAATATCATTTCACGGTTCGATCGTTGCCGGTGAAAGATGAGGATGTGGACCCGCATCGTGAGGGCAACTTCGACGGCCCACTCCGGCGAGAGCGTGACCGTAGCCGCCATGCACGTGCTAACAAGGTGCATGAGCGCAGCCGCAATCTACGTCCGGGCGGCCAAGGCAGCCCAAACCGCCGTTGTTGCTTCTCAGGTGGCGGCAGCAACATCTACCTTGGGGATAGCAACTGGCGAGAGCGGCGCAGCAGCTGTCCGTTCCGCAACAGTGGCCTTAGCCCCGATGGAGGCCATCCACGACCATGTCGAGGCCGCCCACGCCCAGCTCATGGCGGTCACAATACAAGTCGAACGAAGCTTCTCAGACAACGGCCGGCAACCCACGGCAGAAGCGTTGGCAATCGCCGAGAGCATTCGAGCAGCCGTCCGTTCCTCCGCTGCATACCTTGCGATGACAGAGCCCGTCCAAGCCCAGATTGCAACCACCCAAACCCAGCTCTTGGCGTCCTTTTCCAAAGAGATGGCGGATGTGGATGGCGAGATGCTTGCCGAGTATGGTGCGATGGATGCCATGGAGCCCCTTCCCCAGGAGACCATCGGGCGCAAGCTGGACATGGAGGAGGCGGCGGAGATCGATGAGCACCAGCCGTAGTAGTACTCCTTGTTTTGTTTAATTAAGAGCGCCGATCTTTAATTTGTTAGAGTAATGTTTAGGCCAACTAGCTCTGTTTAATTGCTAAACTTGCTCAATTAAGAAGTGTGGGTGTGGTATGTACCCAAATTGTGCAATGACGTGGATGACCACTGTAACCAAGGATATTGGAACCAAAATTTTTGACTTTCAAACTCATCACACATGGGTTAAGCTATCTGAATCGTTTGTGATGTTCACATATCGAACAGTTCTGAATAAGGGACTGTGTCTGATGACACTTTGTGCGCTAGTTTTTCCGCTGAACCGATTCAAAATTTTTGGCTTCCGTGGAAATATCTACCTCCCCGCGCCCCTTACCAAAAGCCACATTTCCCCTGTTTCCGCCTTCCTTTCCAGGTTGAAACCTTCACTCCTTTCTTGCAGCGCCGCCTCCACGCCGGTGACCCTCCTTCACGCTGCTCGGCCTCGTCTATCCAGGCAGGTAATCGACACTTGACCCCGATCCTCCTCCTCCTTCCACATCCTACTTGCCCCGACCGCCGGCGTGACACCTTCCACCCAAATTACCGACCCCTGCATCAAATAAGCGTCACCCAAAGCCATGGTGCAGGTAGTATAGCTAGGAGATCCAGGAGCATTTGGCAGCGGAGAAGGAAATCACGGCCGCACGCGCGGATGAGTTCGCGATGGCTACCATTCGTGCCGACCCCTAGATCTTTGAGGAGCACCTTGCCATTTGCTAGGTACGCCGGTTAAGCATGCTCGGTTTACCCGTTGTGTGTGCTACTCCTGCCTTTCCTTAACAAATTCTAGTGAATTGTTCTATCTAATTTTACCATGCAATCTATTGCTCTAGTGTATATGTTCTATACGTCATGTAGTGTGGTGCTCACTTATTAACTATTTGGTTAATTAGTTGTCATCTTCAATTAACTGTTTAGTTCAATTTTGCAAATGTGATGTTCAATTCTTCAGGCTGCAATTTTGTATTGTCTTCCACGTGAGAAATAAATCGAAATTATCTTTACAAAATACATGAGAAACGAATACAATTTCTATATTTCCAACTTGTCAAGCATGCTTGGTTTGGTTATACATTGTGCAATGTGGTGCTCAGTTAACATTTGGTTCATTTGTGTTGTGGTGTTTACTTAACTGTTTGGTTCAATTCTACAATGCGATGTTCAATAGTTGTGGGTGCATTCTATTATTGTATACCATGTGAGAAGTAAATCGAATTTGGCTATACTAAATGCATGAGAAGCAAATACAATTGCTATATTTCCAAGTTGTTAAGCATGCTTGGTTTGGTTAACTATCTGATTTTTTATTAGGATTATGTTATATTGTGCAATGTGGTGCTCAGTTAATTAACGTTTGGTTCATTTGTTGTGGTGCTTAGTTAATTGTTTGGTTCAATTCTGTAATGCGATGTTGTCGGATTTCGGGTTCCAGTAGACCCTTGAGGTTCGAACACTGGGTTGCACGCGGAGATCTCTCCCCTACCGATCTACGTCCAATCTCCTCGCGTGATCTAAGCTGGAAAACAACGAACAACACAAGGGACACGAGGTTTATACTGGTTCGGGCCACCGTTGTGGTGTAATACCCTACTCCAGTGTGTGGTGTGGTGGATTGCCTCAGGGGCTGATGGTGAATAGTACAAGGGAAGAACAGCCTTGCGAGAGGTGTTCTTGAGCTGGTGGGATGAACTGCTTGAGTGAGTTCAGTCGCCTCTCTCTCTGCTATGGCTCCACCAGATCTCTAGCTGTCTAGGTGTGTCCCTCTCTTCCCCTTCTCCACTCTGTGGTGGCTAGCTCTATTTATAGAGGCCCTGGGCCTCTCCCCAAATAATGAGTGGGAAGGGCGCCAACAATTGGCCATTTTGAAGGGGAACATCTAGTACAAGTTATCCTGACCAAAGGTGGTCTTCGGCTGCCAAAAGCACTGGTGATGACGCCGTCTTGGGCTCCACGGTGACCTCCGTCCTGCCGCTCTGCTGGTCTTGGTCTCGTTGCACCGGAATGGCATCCTTTGCCCAATGCCTTGGCCTGTGCTTGCCCCCTTTGCACCAAAGGGGAAACAAGGACACTGCGCAGGCCGGCGCCCACCTGGCGCCCGCCTGGTCTCGATCGTCATGGCTTGCGTCACAGGCGCCTCGCGAGGTACCCCTTCCTTGATCTCTCCGCCTCCTCACGAGCCTGCCTGATGAGGCTGCCTCTGAGGGAGCTTTCTGTCGTCCGCCCCGCGAGGCTTGGCCCCTCGCGAGGGTCTTGAGCTTGAGCTGATGAAGATGGGCCGCGCTGGGCCCCCACTTGAGCCATGCTACAGGCCGCAGGCAGGCAAGTCTGGGGACCGCCGTTCCTAGAACGCCAACAGTAGCCCCCGGGCGCAAGGCAAGCCTGGGCTTGGCCTAGTAGGGAAGCGAAGGGGCAAGCGCGAAGCGCCGTGGGCCCCAATAGCCTGCAGCCTTGGGCGCCGCGTGGCGATTGACTGGACGTTGGCGCCTGCGCTTCCCCACGACGCCTCGGCAACCGCACGACTTGACAAGTCCCTGCATGCAGAGAAACCAGTCATGATTACCTGCGATCGTGGTGCTCGGCGGTTGGCCTCCTCCGGCTATAAGTACGGGGCTGCGCGAGCCCCTTCAGTCCATCCCTTCCTACTTCTCCTTTCCTTCTTCTTCCTCGTTCTTGCTCCTCCTTTTACCAATGGCACCAATCTGCCGGTTTTCTGCAGAAGAGAAGGGAAAGGCCCCCCGAGAGGGTCCTGACCCACTTCCGCCGAAGAAGTGGCTGGTCCTCTGCCACCAAGATGAGGGTGCTCAGCAGGAGGCACCGAGGCCCTGGTATGAGCGGTCGCCGCCTGGGTTTCCGCTACCCTTGTACGCCCACCTCGTCGGTCCTGGGGGAGAAGGTGTCAAGCGACATCGACGGTGCCGCCGTCGACGCCGGCGAGTCACGGTGGTGCGCGTCGTTCCTCCTGGAGTCCACGCCGAGCGCTCCTCTCACGAGCTCGTGCTCCACGCCGCCATGCCTCCAAGCTCTTGGATCCACCTTCCTCCTTCCTTCGCTTTCAAGATGCCGCCGAGCGGGGCTCTGGAGCTCTGGCTGCAGCACGCTGGCTGCAGTACCCTTGCGACCGGAGCGGAGGTCGCGGTCGTCGCTCCGGGCAAGGTCTTCATGACTCGGGGCTGGGGCGAAATTGCTTGGGTCTGCTGGACGGTAGGCGCCCTCGTAATTCATCTTGAATACGACTGCGCCTCCCTGATGTTCTTCAAGGTCTTCGATGCTGAAGGACACCGGCTAGAGTGCTGCCCCAGGGAGAGCGGCAGGTGCAACAAACTGGCGAGGACCTGGCCCGCCCGTCAGCCCTCTAGCAGCTCCTCAGGAAGCAGCGGAGGAGCTGGGGAATCCAGCGGCTCCCCCAAGCTCCTCGCGACTCCGGAGACGAGCTATGATAGCTACGAGCCCCCGAGCTCGCGCCGTGCTCGGAGCGGGGCAGCTGCGTCCAGCCTCCGACGCCACTGATCTGGATGGGGTTGGCGCCGATGTTGGGCAGCCCATTGTTGATGATGGCGTCCCTTGCGGAGGTGCAGGCGATTAGCGTTCCTTAGGATTTGTACTCTTGTTCCTTGCGAGGAATCGAAGCAACACCCCGTGGGTGTATGTAAGGCGCCTGCCATGTCTTTTGTGAACATTATATCTTAATATGAATCAATGTGAGGTGCTTGTCCTATCTCGGCTCGGCTCCCCCTTTCTATCCTCACGAGGACTTGGCACTCTACGCTGACAGGTCCCAGTCCCCAGGCAGGCTTCAGCCGTCGCTGGTATGCCAGGTCGCGATGCCGTGGTCAAGACCAAGAGGTGAGCGGCCCGAGGTCCGGAAAGAGCCCCCGAGTCACGATGCTTGGGAGGTCCCCTTTAGCGCTCAAGCAGCCCTCGCTGGGCGAGAAAGGAAGGCAACGTCGTCGTGACAGAGCCGCACTGGGCGAGGGTTAGGCGCTGCGTTGGTCCTACTCCTGTAAGGGCGTGACTTATCTCTTGAGTCTGGTGTAGTTCCTTGACGAAACGCCTGGCCCGAGTGATGGCAGCTGAGGCGCTGCAGGGTTAGGTCCTCGTGAGCTTCTTCCCCCTCCCCCGGACTTTCCTTAATGCTCTACGTCCTCAGGTCCCGGCCCTCAAGCAAGCTCAGCCGACGCTGGTATGACAGGTCGCGATGCCGTGGGTCAAGGCCAGGGGGTGAGGGCTGGAGAGCCAGTAGGAGCCCATGAGTCGCGATGCTTAGGCGCCCCCCTTTTAACGTGCAAGCGGTCCATGCCGGAGAGAGGGAGAGACAACTCGCGACATACCCAGCGTTGCTCCTGTAGTAGGTCCTGCACACCAATCATGAAGAGAAACAAGACCTGTCGTTACGGTTGCCAGCCAACCTTTGGTCGCTCCTGGGAAGTGATTGGGGCACTGAGGGCCTGGTGAGGTGGTGCCTCGCGGGGCTGCCATGGCCAGAGCTCGACCACTCAGATTTATCGGTGTTGTAGGGACGGACCCGTGCGCAAATGCCGTGCCAGAGCGAGCGGCTCCATAGGTAGGCGTCAATCGAGCAGGCGATTAGGTCGGGTACGTTAAGCACGCAGGAGGAAATTCATTTTAAATAAACGCGAGAAAAGCAAACGCCGCTGGGCCAGGCCCGAGAAGCTCGGGGATGATGCAGCCCGAGGGGCGCCCCCAACAAGGTAAGTAAAGAGCATAAGCAAAACGGATACATGGCGCAGGGACGGACCCACGCGACCTGGGAATGATGCGGCCCTGTGGGCGCTCCCAACTAAAAACGGAATTTAGAAAGATGTCACCTGGTGCCGTTGAAGATGAAGTGATGCTGAAGAAGTGGGCGATGCGTGATGATGACGTCGACCCTCACGAGCCCCCAGGCCCAGGAGCCTCAGGAGGCTCCGGGGGCACAGGTGGGTTTCCGAGGGCCATCTCCATCTCCGCCAGGACCGCACAATGCCTGACCTCCTGAGCCTCCAGAATGCTCCTCAGCAGGCGCTGATGAGCGGCGTCCGTGTTCGGCAGGCCGAAAGGCATGCGAACGTAGCTGTGAGGTGGACCCTCGCAACACCCCACGCGCGAAGGCCAGAGGCGCTCCTGAGACGCGGCTTGGTTGAGCCCTGGCACGTCGATGCAGACGCACAGCCCACCATCCTCGCCTGGATGTGGGGCTACGGCGGGCAAGTGGCGGCTGCCGCGCATGACTCTCGACTCTTGTAGCTCCTGGGTGTTTCTTGCGATGAACTCCAGAGGGTTTGGTCTTCCTTGCCTTGTACCTTCCTGAGGGAAACGTGCCTGGAAGCACCCCTCCAAGTGGTGCCCAAGCGCCTCCCTCGCGACCTTGGCAGAGTCGGTGGCTCTCCAAGAAAGAGCCCCCGAGCCCTGCCTGAGGAGGGCACTGGGCGCGCCTTCCTATGCGAGAGAGGGTGGCGCTCCCTGATTGAGCGCAGATCCTGACGCAACACCTTTGGAGGCACCTGCCTCCTTATGGCTTGGGCCAGGCGAAACCTTCTTCTTCTTAAGGGTCGCCTCAGGAAGTCTTCCATTTCTATGGTCTGGGTCTTCGATTTCTGCGGCTTGGAACGCGCGCTCAAGTGAGCACACTGTGTCCCTTTCTTCACAGGGTACGGTGATGACTCCACCGCTTCCTGGCATCTTGAGGACATTGTATCCATGGTGTGTCACTGCCATGAACTTGGCCAGGGCTGGGTACCCGAGGATGGCGTTGTATGGCAGACGGATGTGGGCGACATCGATGTCGATGAGCTCGGTGTGGTAGTTGTTGCACTGCCCGAAGGTTACTGCAAGGCGAACCTGCCCTATTGGAACAGTGGAACCGTCAGTGACTCCTGAGAAGGGCTTGGTCGGCTGAAGCTGATCGTACGACACTTGGAGATTGTTGAACGTCTCAACGGACAGGATGTTGAGTCCCGCTCCGCCGTCAATGACGGTCCTGGTGACTTGCACGTTGCTGATGACTGGGGAGCAAAGCATCGAGAGGACTCCGGCCGTTGCCGTGCACTTGAGCTGTTCCGCTGAGCTGAACGTGATAGCGCACACAGACCACCTGAGAGGGCGTGTGGCCTCAAGCTTTGGAAGGACTACATTCGCCTTGCGAGCAAACTGCTTGAAGATGCGCTGTGAGGCTGCGGCCTGCGCTCCACCCAAGATGCAAGTGATTGCGCGCAGCTCCTGGAAGCCCCCAGCCCCCTCGTCTTGATGTTGGTCTTCGTTCCTCCTTGGCAGTGGCGGCAGAGGAGGAAGGCCTGCGTTGCCGCGCGGGCGATCCTCACGAGGCTGATCTCTCCAGCCTCCCTCACGAGGCTGGTCCTGCCAATGATCCTCGTGAGGTCGGTCATGCCACCCTTGGCGAGGGCCACGGTCTTCCCATCATCCGCCACCTCTTCCTCCTCTTCGGCCATAGCCCCTTTCATTGCGCTCGGGGCGTCGGCCGACATGTCCATCTCTCACGGCCCTGTGCTCTTGACATTCGTTGGTGTTGTGGGTGTGGAGGTTGTGGTACACGCAGTGCCGGCTACCCTTGGATGACTCAGGCTGATCCCTGCCTCGCTTGGTGTCTGGTTCCGCTGCTAGCACGGCAGCCCCCTTGCTCTTCACGTCCTTTGCCTTGGGCTTCTTCTCTTCTGGGTCGGCAGCCGGGAGTTCGAGGAGGGAAAGGCGCCCTTCCTCAGCCCTGGCGCACTTGGTCGCCAAGTTGAACAGCTCCAGGGATGTGCATAGGTCTTCATGGATTGCTAGCTCCTCCTTCATGTTGATGTCGCATACGCCATCGGAGAAGGCCGAGATGATGGCTTCTTTAGTCACCTTGGGGATCTTGAGGCGAGCGTTGTTGAAGCGCTGGATGTATTTCTGCAGGGTTTCCCCTTGCTGCTGCTTGATGCGGTGCAGATCGCTCACGGCCAGGGGCCGGTCGTGAGTGCCCTGGAAGTTGGCGATGAAGCGAGTGCGCATCTCGTCCCAGGAGGAGATCGTGCCAGGAGCCAGGTGCGCCCCCCGTCCTTGAGCGCCATGGGAAACCGGTTCGCCATGACCCTTTCATCTCCGTTGGCGGCTTCGATGCATAGCTCGTAGAGCTGTAGGAACTCCATGGGGTCCGCCGTGCCATCGTAGCGAGGGGGCAGGTCAGGCTTGAACTTGCCTGGCCATGCGACGCCGCGTAGCTCCTGCTGTGGCCACCGGCGCCTTTTGCTGGTGCTGGGCTTGTTCATGGGGATTACCGCGCGCCGCCGCTTGGAGCAGCACGGGGTCTGATACGTATCCGTCGTATCTATAATTTTTGATTGTTCCATGCCAATATTATTCAACTTTCATATACTTTTTGGCAACTTTTTATATTATTTTTGGGACTAACATATTGATCCAGTGCCCAGTGCCAGTTCCTGTCTGTTGCATGTTTTTGGTTTCCATAATATCCATATCAAACGGAGTGCAAACGGGATAAAAATGGACGGAGCTTATTTTTGGAAAATATGGAAAATTCGGAAGGAAAATCAACACGAACCAGTGCCCGAGGTGGTCACGAGGCAGGGGGCGCCCCCCCTTAGGGCGCGCCCCTACCCTCGTGAGCTTACCATAAGGCGGTTGACGCTCTTCTTTTGCCGCAAGAAAGCTAATATTTGGAAAAAATCACGGCGAAGGTTTCAAGCCAATCGGAGTTACGGATCTCCATATATATATGAAACGGTGAAACAGAGCCAGAACAGAACGCAGAACCAGAGAGAAACAGAGAGATAGATCCAATCTCGGAGAGCCTCTCGCCCCTCCCATGCCATGGAGGCCAAGGACCAGAGGGGAAACCCTTCTCCCATCTAGGGAGGAGGTCAAGGAAGAAGAAGACGAAGGGCCCCCCTCTCCCCTTCTCTTCCGGTGGCGCCGGAACGCTGCCGTGGCCATCATCATCATCACCGCGATCTACACCAACACATCCGCCATCTTCACCAACATCTCCATCACCTTCCCCCCTCTATCTACAGCGGTCCACTCACCCACAACCCGCTGTACCCTCTACTTGAACATGGTGCTTTATGCTTCATATTATTATCCAATGATGTGTTGCCATCCTACGATGTCTGAGTAGATTTTCGTTGTCCTATCGGTGGTTGATGAATTGCTATGATTGATTTAATTTGCTTGTGGTTATGTTGCTATCCTTTGGTGCCCATCATATGAGCACGCGCGTGGATCACACCATAGGGTTAGTTGTATGTTGATAGGACTATGTATTGGAGGGCAAGAGTGACAGAAGCTTCAACCTAGCATAGAAACTGATGCATACGGGATTGAAGGGGGACCAATATATCTTAATGCTGTGGTTGGGTTTTACCTTAATGAACATTAGTAGTTGCGGATGCTTGCTAATAGTTCCAATCATAAGTGCATAGAATTCCAAGTAAGGGATGACATGCTAGCAGTGGCCTCTCCCACATAATACTTGCTATCGGTCTAGTAAAGTAGTCAATTGCTTAGGGGCAATTGCGCAACTCCTACCACCACTTTTCCACACTCGCTATATTTACTTTATTGTGTCTTTACTTAAACATCCCCTACTTTTTATTTATGTACTCTTAATTATCTTGCAAACCTATCCAACAACACCTACAAAGTACTTCTAGTTTCATACTTGTTCTAGGTAAAGCGAACGTGAAGCGTGCGTAGGGTTGTATCGGTGGTCGATAGAACTTGAGGGAATATTTTTTCTACCTTTAGCTCCTCGTTGGGTTCGACACTCTTACTTATCAAAAACTGTTGCGATCCCCTATACTTGTGGGTTATCAAGACCCTTTTCTGGCGCCGTTGCCGGGGAGCAATAGCGTGGGGTGAATATTCTCGTGTGTGCTTGTTTGCTTTATCACTAAGTAATTTTTATTTGCTGTTCTTAGTTGTTCTTTATCTTTAGTTATGGATATGGAATACGAATTACAAAAAAAATTAGGTGTACTTTCTGCTCATGGAGATGGGGAACCTCCTAAAACCCTCGATGCTCAATATGTGAAAAATATTATGTACCACTTTGATAATCTTGAGAAAACCTCATACAATTTGGTAATGGAGTAACGTTGGATCAACATGAATACTTTAGGGATTATCGCTTGACACAAAAGGGAAACTATTATGGGATCAAATTTATATGTTGAAGTGGTATGCTAGACGACTATGCTCGGAATATGATTATACTTGTTGCTCTAGGATGAATTCTCCACACCTCCCCTTTTCATGCAAATTTAATGATAATGAAACCTTGGCTTCTTATGCTAGAGGTATATATGATTACTATGATGTGGAACAAATAGAAGAATTTGTTGCTTTTATGGGTGGTTATGAAATTGAATCTATGTTTAAAGAGTTTGATGATATTGATGATGCTTGTTATAGATCTGAAAATTTAGCTATCCTCAAATATTGCTATGAGAATTATGAATACAATTATGAAATTAATGCACTTATTAAGAAAGCCTCCGCCATCCAAGAAGAGACTAATATTTTGCAGGAATCTATGGAAGAAGAAGTTGATGACACTGTGAGCTCATTGGATGAAAAAGATGAGGAGGAGAGCGAAGAACAAAAGGAGGAAGAGCGGATTGATCACCCGTTCCCACCTTCTAATGAGAGTAACTCTTCGACTCATACATTGTTTAATTCCCCTTCGTGCTTACCGAAGGATTATTGCTATGATGACTGTTATGATCCTTTTTTGTCTTGAAATATCCCTTTTTGATGATGCTTGCTATACTTGTGGCCAAGATGCCAATATGAATTATGCTTATGGAGATGAACTTGCTATAGTTCCTTATGTTAAACATGAAATTGTTGCTATTGCACCCACGCATGATAGTCCTATTATCTTTTTGAATTCTCCAAACTACACTATATCGGAGAAGTTTGCACTTATTAAGGATTACATTGATAGGTTGCCTTTTACCGTTGCACATGATGATTTTGATAGATATAATATGCATGTGCTTGCTTCTCCTACTTGCAATTATTATGACAGAGGAACTATATCTCCACCTCTCTATGTTTCCAATATGATGAAATTGCAAGAAACTGTTTATACTATGCATTGGCCTTTACTATGCGTGCATGAATTGTTCTTTTATGACATGCCGATGCATAGGAAGAGAGTTAGACTTCGTAATTACATGATATATGTTACTTTGTGCTCACTACTAAATTACAAATCATTGTTAATTAAAATTGTCTTTGATATACCTTGGGATCCAGGTGGATCCATTACTTGAGCACTATATGCCTAGCTTAATGGCTTTAAAGAAAGCGCTGCCAGTGAGACAACCCGGAAGTTTTAGAGAGTCATTTATTTCTGTTGAGTGCTTTCATATAGTTTAAAAACAACAAAAATAAAGAGGGGAACCTAAAACTTTTCAAAAAGGAAAGTGAAAGTGAGAAAGACAAGCACTGTTGAAGTGGGAGAGCTCCTTGAACTTTGTTCATGCTCACGGCAACTTTGTGATTCTTGATTACAGAAACTTCTCAACAAAAATAATTATCCCCTTGTACAATTCCAATGTATTATAAAAATATGTGCCAAGGTTTGCCCTTAGGATAGTTACGATGCTTGTTGGTTTGTGCGGTGCAGGACAGAAACTTTGGCTGTAGTGCATGAATTTTAATTTTTTACTGGAACGTCAAATATTCCTGATTCTTTTGCACTGTCTTTCTATACAAATTTTTTATTTTTCCTAATTTTGGCAGAATTTTTCAAGTATCATAAGTATGGTGAATGTTCAGATTTCTACAGACTATTCTGTTTTAGACAGATTCTGTTTTTGATGCATAGTTTGCTTGTTTTGATGAACCTATCAATTTATATCAGTGGATTAAGCCATGAAAAAGTTAGATTACAGTAGAAACAATGCAAAAACAAGATATGAATTGGTTTGCAACAGTACCTAGAGTAGTGATTTGCTTTATGCTTCCGGCTCGTATGTTGTGTGGAATTGTGAGCGGATAACAATTTCACACAGGAAACAGCTATGACCATGATTACGCCAAGCTATTTAGGTGAGACTATAGAATACTCAAGCTTGGGGATGCCCGAGGCACCCCAAGTAAATATTCAAGGACACTCAAGCGTCTAAGCTTGGGGATGCCCGAGGCACCCCGAGTAAATATTCAAGGAGACTCAAGCGTCTAAGCTTGGGGATGCTGGGGAGGCATCCCCTCTTTCTTCAACAAATATCGGTATGTTTTCGGATTCGTTTCGTTCATGTGATATGTGCAATCTTGGAGCGTATTTGCTTTAGTTTTCATCTTTCTTTTATGCACCATGTTGGTATGATATAGTCCTTGGTTGATTTATAGAATTCTCTATGCACTTCACTTATATCTTTTGAGTATGGCTTTATAGAATGCTTCATGTGCTTCACTTATATCATTTGATGTTTGGATTGCCTGTTTCTCTTCACTTAGACAACCGCCACTTGTAGAATGCTCTTTTGCTTCACTTATATTTGTTAGAGCGTGGGCATATCTTTTGTAGAAAGAATTAAACTCTCTTGCTTCACTTATATCTATTTAGAGAGATGACAGGAACTGGTCATTCAGATGGTTAGTCATAAAATCCTACATAAACATGTAGATCGTTGAATATGATATGTTTGATTCCTTGCAATAGTTTTGCGATATAAAGGTGGTGATATTAGAGTCGTGCTAGTTGAGTAATTGTGAAATTGATAAATACTTGTGTTGAGGTTTGCAAGTCCCGTAGCATGCACGTATGGTGAACCGTTATGTAACTAAGTCGGAGCATGAGGTGTTTATTGATTGTCTTCCTTATGAGTGGCAGTCGGGGATGAGCGATGGTCTTTTCCTACCAATCTATCCCCCTAGGAGCATGCGCGTAGTACTTTGTTTCGATGACTAATAGATTTTTGCAACAAGTATGTGAGTTCTTTATGACTAATGTTGAGTCCATGGATTATACGCACTCTCACCCTTCCATCATTGCTAGCCTCTTCGGTACCGCACATTGCCCTTTCTCACCTCGAGAGTTGGTGCAAACTTCGCCGGTGCATCCAAACCCCGTGATACGATACGCTCTGTCACACATAAGTCTCATTATATCTTCCTCAAAACAGCCACCATACCTACCTATTATGGCATTATAGCCATTCCGAGATATATTGCCATGCAACTTCCATCATCATCATATACATGACTTGAGCATTTATTGTCATATTGCTTTGCATGATCGTAAGATAGCTAGCATGATGTTTTCAAGGCTTGTCCATTTTTTGATGTCATTGCTACGCTAGATCATTGCACATCCCGGTACACCGCCGAAGGCATTCATATAGAGTCATATCTTTGTTCTAGATATCGAGTTGTAATATTGAGTTGTAAGTAAATAAAAGTGTGATGATCATCATTATTAGAGCATTGCCCCAGTGAGGAAAGGATGATGGAGACTATGATTCCCCCATAAAGTTGGGATGAGACTCCGGACTTTACAAAAAAATAAAAGAGGCCAAAGAAGCCCAAATGAAAAAAAAGAGGCCAAAGAAGCCCACCAAAAAATAAAAAAATGAGAGAAAATAAAAAAATGAGAGAAAAAGAGAGAAGGGGCAATGTTACTATCCTTTTACCACACTTGTGCTTCAGAGTAGCACCATGTTCTTCATAGAGAGAGTATCCTATGCTTTCACTTTCATATACTAGTGGGAATTTTCATTATAGAACTTGGCTTGTATATTCTAATGATGGGCTTCCTCAAACGCCCGAGGTCTTCATGAGCAAGCAAGTTGGATGCACACCCACTTAGTTTCCAGTTTGAGCTTTCATACACTTATAGCTCTTAGTGCATCCGTTGCATGGCAATCCATACTCCTCACATTGATATCTATTAATGGGCATCTCCATAGCCCGTTGATACGCCTAGTTGATGTGAGACTTTCTCCTTTTTTGTCTTCTCCAGATAACCCCCACCATCGTATTCTATTCCACCTAAAGTGCTATGTCCATGGCTCACACTCATGTATTGCGTGAAAGTTGAAAAGGTTTGAGAACGTCAAAAGTATGAAACCATTGCTTGGCTTGTCATCGGGGTTGTGCATGATGTAAATATTTTGTGTGGTGAAGATGGAGCATAGCCAGACTATATGATTTTGTAGGGATGAGCTTTCTTTGGCTATGTTATTTCAATAAGACATAATTGCTTGGTTGGTATGCTTGAAATATTATTGTCTTATGTCAAAAGATAGATTATTGCTTTGAATCACTCGTGTCTTAATATTCATGCCATGATTAAACATATGATCAAGATTATGCTAGGTAGCATTCCACATCAAAAATTATATTTTTTATCATTTACCTACTCGAGGACAAGCAGGAATTAAGCTTGGGGATGCTGATACGTCTCCGTCATATCTATAATTTTTGATTATTCCATGCCAATATTATTCAAATTTCATATACTTTTTGGCAACTTTTTATATTATTTTTGGGACTAACATATTGATCCAGTGCCCAGTGCTAGTTCATGTCTGTTGCATGTTTTTGGTTTCGCAGAATATCCATATCAAACGGAGTCCAAACGGGATAAAAACGGACGGAGCTTATTTTTGGAAAATATGGAAAATTCGGAAGGAAAATCAACGTGAACCAGTGCCCGAGGTGGTCACGAGGCAGGGGGCGCCCCCCCTTAGGGCACGCCCCTACCCTCGTGAGCCCACCGTAAGGCAGTTGACGCTCTTCTTTTGCCACAAGAGAGCTAATATTCGGAAAAAAATCACGGCGATGGTTTCAGGCCAATCGGAGTTACGGATCTCCATATATATACGAAACGGTGAAACAAAGCCAGAACAGAACGTAGAACCAGAGAGAAACAGAGAGATAGATCCAATCTCGGAGGGGATCTCGCCCCTCCCATGCCATGGAGGCGAAGGACCAGAGGGGAAACCCTTCTCCCATCTAGGGAGGAGGTTAAGGAAGAAGAAGACGAAGGGGCCTCCCTCTCCCCTTCTGTTCCGGTGGCGCCGGAACACTGCCGTGGCCATCATCATCATCACCGCGATCTACACCAACACCTCTGCCATCTTCACCAACATCTCCATCACCTTCCCCCCTCTATCTACAGCGGTCCACTCTCCCGCAACCCACTGTACCCTCTACTTGAACATGGTGCTTTATGCTTCATAATATTATCCATTGATGTGTTGCCATCCTATGATGTCTGAGTAGATTTTTGATGTCCTATCGGTGGTTGATGAATTGCTATGATTGATTTAATTTTCTTATGGTTATGTTGATGTCCTTTGGTTCCCATCATATGAGTGCGCGCGTGGATCACACCATAGTAGTTGTATGTTGATAGGACTATGTATTGGAGGGCAAGAGTGACAGAAGCTTCAACCTAGCATAGAAATTGATGCATACGGGATTGAAGGGGGACCAATATATCTTAATGCTATGATTGGGTTTTACCTTAATGAACATTAGTAGTTGCGTATGCTTGCTAATAGTTCCAATCATAAGTGCATAGAATTCCAAGTAAGGGATGACATGCTAGCAGTGGCATCTCCCACATAATACTTGTTATCGGTCTAGTAAAGTAGTCAATTGCTTAGGGGCAATTTCGCAACTCCTACCACCACTTTTCCACACTCGCTATATTTACTTTATTATGTCTTTACTTAAACAGCCCCTAATTTTTATTTACGTACTCTTAATTATCTTGCAAACCTATCCAACAACACCTACAAAGTACTTCTAGTTTCATACTTGTTCTAGGTAAAGCGAATGTCAAGCGTGCATAGGGTTGTATCGGTGGTTGATAGAACTTGAGGGAATATTTGTTCTACCTTTAGCTCCTCGTTGGGTTCGACACTCTTTATTATCGGAAACTATTGCGATCCCCTATACTTGTGGGTTATCAGGGTCTTGGCGTGGAGGTGCAGGGACGCGATCTTGGCGCGCCGAAGCTGGGAGTGCGCGAGCACCTTCTTGGGGGCGAGGGATCTCTTGGAAGCTCCTTTCTTGCTGTGCAGACGCCGGACGTGGAGGGTCTCGCCCTGGGGCTGTGCGCCTTGGAGCCAGGGCACCTTCTTGGGGAGGAGGTGGTTGAGGCACCTCATGTTCTTCGCCTCCTGCGCGGAATGGTGGGTGGGGCAGCAAGAGTGACGGCTAGGGGGAGCCCCCTGTGGCGCTGACAAGCTCAGTGATGTGGGCGAGCCAGTCCTTGTAGAGGTCTTCGACGGGGCGGTAATGCAAGAGCTCTCTCGCCAGGAGCAGCGCGGCGTGCGCGTCCATGGGGGCGCGATAGGCGTGGGACGACGAAGCGGCTGGAGTCAGCGACGGTGTGGCGGTGCGGCCCTCCCGCCGTACCGAAGGATGCTGGGACGAGGCCTGCTGCTCGTTCCACGCCGGGCCGGTGGCGGCGTTGGCGGCAGGCGACGGGGAACGACGAGGGCGTCCGCCGACGGGCGCCATCTGGGCGACGCGGGTGGCGAGAGCAGAACGGCGCTCAGCGCGAACCTGACAAGCGTCAGCCATGGACACGATGGAAGATCACACGCGAACAGCGGAAGAAATATTCCGGCGCACCCCTACCTGGCGCGCCAAATGTCAGATTTCGGGTTCGGGCAGACCCTTGAGGTTCGAACACTGGGGTGCGCATGGAGATCTCTCCCCTACCGATCTACGTCCAATCTCCTCGCGTGATCTAAGCTGGAAAACAACGAACAACACAGGGGACACGAGGTTTATACTGGTTCGGGCCACTGTTGTGGTGTAATACCCTACTCCAGTGTGTGGTGTGGTGGATTGCCTTGGGGGCTGATGATGAATAGTACAACGGAAGAACAACCTCGCGAGAGGTGTTCTTGAGCTGGTGCGATGAACTGCTTGAGTGAGTTCAGTCGCCTCTCTCTCTACTATGGCTCCACAAGATCTCTAGCTGTCTAGGTGTGTCCCTCTCTTCCCCTTCTCCACTCTGTGATGGCTTGCTCTATTTATAGAGGCCCCGGGCCTCTCTCCAAATAATGAGCAGGAAGGGCGCCAACAATGGGCCATTTTGAAGGGGAACATCTAGTACAAGTTATCCTGACCAAAGGTGGTCTTTGACTGCCAAAAGCACTCGTGATGACGCTGTCTTGGGCTCCACGGTGACCTCCGTCCTGCCGCTCTGCTGGTCTTGGTCTCGTTGCACCGGAATGGCAACCTTTGCCCGATGCCTTGGCCTGTGCTTGCCCCCTTTGCACCAAAGGGGAAACAAGGACACTGCGCAGGTCGGCGCCCGCCTAGCGCCCGCCTGGTCTCGATTGTCATGGCTTGCATCACGGGCACCTCGCGAGGTACCCCGGCCTTGATCTCTCCGCCTCCTCGCGAGCCTGCCTAATGAGGCTGCCTCTGAGGGAGCTTTCTGTCGTCCGCCCCGCGAGGCTTGGCCCCTCGCGAGGGTCTTGAGCTTGAGCTGATGAAGATGGGCCGCGCTGGGCCCCCACTTGAGCCACACCGCAGGCCGCAGGCAGGCAAGTCTGGGGACCCCCGTTCCCAGAACGCCGACAGAAGTTCAATTGTTGTGGGTGCATTCTGTTATTGTATACCACGTGAGGAATAAATTGAATTTGGCTGTAATACATACATGAGAAACAAATACAATTGCTATATTTCCAAGTTGTTAAGCATGCTTGGTTTGTTTAAATGTCCGATCTTCGATTAGGAGTATGTTATATTGTGCAATGTGGTGCTCAGTTAATGTTTGGTTCATTCGTTGTGGTGTTCAGTTAACTGCTTCGTTAAATTCTGCAATGTGATGTCCAATTGTCGTGGGTAGAATTTTGTATTGTTGTGCATGTGAGGAATAAATCGAATTTGGCTGCACTTAATACATGAGAAACATATACAAGTGCTATATTTCCTAGTTCGTAATCATCCTTGGTTTGAATAAATGGGTTTTCCATGTGGCTTGAATTAATCTGATGAATCTGCAATGTGCTTAGTTTTCATCAACATATTTTACTGATAGCATGCGAACCCTTACTTAACCTGATGACTAACTACCTTATATGTGTTGCAGGGAAACAATGGGAAGCACCGAGGTTTACAATCAAGGTTAGCACATGCATGGTCCATTGTCTAATAGCACATTCTTGTGCAATTGCAGAAACCATTCTAATATTTAGGTTTTTAACAATTTGGTCTTGCACATGTAGGTCCTGCTGTCAGAGGTTTTGACCCACTGTTCGACCCTTTTTGCATATGGGGAAATGAGTCGACCATGAATATCAATCAAGTCAAGAAACTCAGAAAGATTGTTAGGATAAAGAAATTAGCAATAAAAAAGAACAAGATCTTTGTGTGCACAATGAATAAGACATCAGTTCACTACAAGATGGTACCACTACTAGAAAATACACTTCCGTGATGATACGTGTTTGTCACAGTAGGTCGCATTTTTTGTCATGCATGTACATCCACGATGATTTTATGAAGAATCAAGATATTCATACCTGTGCTGTCGTAGAAGTGTTCCATGACATTACCAAAATCATCACCAAGGAAGTGTCCACTTCCATGACGATAAATCGTGCGTCACAGAATTGCTTTCGTGAAGGGTGACCGACATGTGGCATCCACCGTAACGGAATGCCGTTAAGCTATCGGGTCCGGTTTTGGATCCGATAACCCGCTAACAGCTCCGACCAATGGGATTTTCCACCTGTAAAAGCATCATTGGCTGGAGGAAACACGTGTCGAGTCACCGTTGGGATAGATGTCATCCAGTCATTGGACCGAAGGCGCCTATGATACGTCATGACTTGGCACGGCCGAGCAGAGGCCCATTCATGTGAAAAGGTCGGCCCGTTTGACTTGGTCAAAAGGTGTCGGGCTGGCCCACGGAAAGCCTATTAACGGCTTGTTCACATATAGCCCATTTATAGGCCGCTAACCCAGGGCCCATTACGACCTATCCGATTTAGGCCCAGTAGCGTCATCTGGGCCGTCCAATATGATTCTAGCCCATTTTAAGTACCGGCCCATGTATGGCCCATGACGTCTTTCGGACCATATGAGGCATGTCGGTGTCAAAACCGGCGGATCTCGGGTAGGGGGTCCCGAACTGTGCGTCTAAGGCGGATGGTAACAGGAGGCAGGGGACATGACTTTTTACCCAGGTTCGGGCCCTCTTGGTGGAGGTAAAACCCTACGTCCTGCTTGATTATTCTTGATAATATGAGTAGTACAAGAGTTGATCTACCACAAGATCAGAGAGGCTAAACCCTAGAAGCTAGCCTATGGTATGATTGTATGTTGTCCTACGGACTAAAACCCTCCGATTTATATAGACACCGGGGCTAGGGTTACACAGAGTTGGTTACAAGGAAGGAGATCTACATATCCGTATTGCCAAGCTTGCCTTCCATGCCAAGGAGAGTCCCACCCGGACACGGGACGAAGTCTTCAATCTTGTATCTTCATAGTCCAACAGTCCGGCCAAAGGATGTAATCCGGTTGTCCAGAAACCCCCTAATATAGGACTCCCTCAGTAGCCCCTAAACCAAGGTTCAATGACGATAAGTCCGGCGCGCAGATTCTCTTCGGCATTGCAAGGCGGGTTCCTCCTCCGAATACTTCAGAAAAGATCTTGAACACGAGGATCGTGTCCGGCTCTGCAAAATAAGTTCCACATACCATCGTAGAGGGAATAATATTTACACAAATCGAATATGTTGACGTACCCGGAGTGTGACATCACACCACAGCCAGGTCTTTATTCGAATCGTTTTACATAACCTATCTCAGCGTATTTCGCGAGGCAGTATCCTTGGCACGTCTTGTCGAAGCAGAGATCGTGTCCCCTTATTACGGGATCCCCATTAATACGGACGTGGGTACCCCAACCGCGCCTATTAGTAGGACTCCGAAATATTAGGCAAGTCCCAAACGGCCACGAGGAGGACGCTTGATATTCACCCTCTTATAAAGGGGACAAGGCCTTTTCCTTTTGATCTTAATCGAATCCGCCTCTCGCATCGAGTTCCAACACCCAAAGCTCAGGTTTAGGCACTTCAGACCTTCAACTATGTCCGGATCCAACCTTCGAGGTCGATGGATGCCTTCCTCCATCGCAGAGGAGGACATCATGAAGTTGAGAGAGGCCAGATATCTGACGCCAAAATTTCGCATTGGCTGCCTGCCCGAGGGCAGGTCGTCCCTACTCCCGAACCCAACGAGAGCGTCGTTTTCGTCTCCTACTTCCTCCGAGGACTAGGCCTCGCTCTGGATCCCTTTGTTAGGGGTCTTATGTTCTATTACGGGCTAGATTTTCACGATCTGGCCCCGGATTCCCTTCTTAACATCTCGACACTTATTGTCGTATGTGAGGCCTACCTCCGCATTACCCCTCACTTCGGCCTGTGGCTCAAGACCTTCGATGTGAAGCCGAAGATGATCGAGGGGCAGCACACAACGTGCAGAGGCGCTTCAATAAGCAAAATTGCTGACGCTCCATGGCCAGCGGGTTACTTCCTAGAGGTGTCCGGATTGTGGCAGCGGGAGTGGTTCTACATCACAGCTCCCCGAATTGCCAAGTGGGTAGCTGCCCTGCCTTCTGCTCAGGCCCCCCACCACAACTGATGTCATGGATCAGCAGGGGGCTGAGCTGGGGTCCAGCCAAGGACGTGCCAATACTGCAAAGCCGTATCCGAGATCTCCTCGAGAGAGATATCAGTCTAATTATGGTAGTGCAAGTTATGCTAGTCCGTCAAGTCCAGCCTTGCAAACGCCGGCCCCTTCGCATGTGGGAATTCAACCCGGTAGGACCGCGAGCTATCCAACATTTCCTCGGCATGACGCACGAAGAGATGTACAAATTGTTCTTCGGACCACAAATAATGTGTCCGAACATCACTGAGGATGCAAGTCTGAGCTGCAATCGCCCGGATACCCAAGTAAGTAGCCCCGCATCCGAACACACTATCAGTTTTATTTATAGCAATGTTGCCCTAAAAAAGAATAACCGCTCTTGGTCCAGGATTGGATTGCGAAGGCAAAGTTGATCAGGCATCTGGCCCCCCTCCCTGAGACCTCACCAAATCCCGTGCTAACCAGGATGCTGGAGATCGCGCCTTATCAAGCGCCCTTGGGAGAAGATAAAGGGGGGAACAAGGAGGTTAGCGCCTCCACGGAGGAGGTTAGCGCCTCCGCGGAGGAGGTTAGCCAGGGAGGAGGGACTGAAACTTCCTCTCCCCAGGGAAGGAAGAGGACTGCCTCTGAGGACCCGGAGACAATGGTCTCCAAACGGGGGAAGAAATCTTCGCCGGAGGGTCCTGCCTCGGGGGCTACCCTAGCCGCACTATGCCCTCAAGGGGATCAGCCCTCCACCGAGCTGTAAGTAAAAGGGTACTTAATATTGAAAATATCTCGCTTTACATCTGAGGAAAATAACCGAAGCATTTATCTTGCAGTTCGGATCTTACCCCTTCTCAGCAGAGCTTGTCTTCAGGGGATCTTCTTCCAAAGATGATGGAGAGCGAAATGCCTCCCCCTGCCACACCGCCTCATGAGGCAGGCGACCCCGAGGTGTCGTCGCGCAGGGTTTCTCCTAATTCGGCAAGGCTAGAAGGTAATCCTATGGCCACCCGAAGTCCTCAGTATCCGGCTCTTGAAGAGAGCAATCAAAACAGTCCGGCACCATCTGGTGTGCGGTCGGACGTACTGAGGGATCTGCTAGAGCAAGCAGCTATCTCAGAAGAGCACTGCACATTGATGGGTACAGTGATTGAAAGGATTTCGTCTGCCGAAAGCGGGTTGCATGAAGCCTTTATGAGTCTACTGACAGGTTTTGAGGTTCGTGAAATGATGTACATTTTTGACAGTACCGCACATTTTTAGATGTGCCCTATGTAGATAGTAGCCCCTGCGACTCTGGTTGTCGTCGAAAATGGCGGCAAACAGAGGATGATAGTCCCAGGTAATAACCAGACTGCCTTTATGTGCAGGTGGTGGAAGCTCCGGTGGCTAGCCGGATTGATGGGTTTGCCGAACTGAAGCGGCAGCTGGATGCGGCAGATGCCGACATCGTGCTTGTCAACAAGCGGCTTGACGAGGCACAGGGTCAGTGATTTTTTTGGTGATCGTCACATAGTAAGAGCAGCATGATGCCAGTATCTTTAAAGTGTTGTGACTGCAGATGGAGCTGCCACCGTGGAGACCCTTCGGGCGGAGCTTGCCCGAGCCAAGGAGCACGCAAGGAGCAGTAATGCGGCCGCTTTAAAGGCGGCCGAGGGTTTAAGGGCCGAACAGGTCGCACATTGCGAGAGCAAAGAAAAAATTGCCTAAATGGCCGTGGAGTTAAAATATGCTGCTGACCGTTACCGGCTTCTTGAAGAAGAAAACCGAGCGAAGGCGACGGACCGGGAGAAGGCCCGGGTGGATGCCATGGAAGCCCGCTCCAAAATTAGAGCGATGAAGGAGGAGCTGAATCAAGCTGCAAATATCGTTTCTGGGAAGCCCTTCTTGTTACGGACTAAGTTCGGAGATCCAAAATTTGCTCCTCTAGACCGGCTATGGAGTTCTGCGGACGAGTACATGGATTTGTCTACAAGTGCTGCTGATGCGGCCGAGTACTTCAAGGATTAGAAGGGTCCTGAAGTGGAGAAGCTGTTCTGGTGACAGTTTCACGCTCCAGTCCGTCCGCTGTTGCTGAATGAGCGATTGACCGGTTGGGCCAAGCTCCATAGATTATTCGGACTTGCCATGAGGTCCATAGTGGATCATCTGTGGCCAGGAGGGCCAAGGCTGAATAGCTACTTTAGCTTGGTGCAACAATTCCTTGGTGCTGTGCCACGCATCGATGCTGTAAAGAGGTCGGCGTGCATAGAGGGCTCGCGAATGGGCCTTGCCCGTGTCAAAACATACTGGGCGGAGATGGATGCCAGCACTGTTGCGGCATAGGGTTCTGCCATAGGCCGAGTGGCTGCCGAGCACTACTTTGAAGAAGTTCTTGAAGGCGCTCGTTTGATAGAGGCTCAGTGCTCGAAGAATATTATGTTCAAGTGACATGTATTCCCATTGTAAGAACAATGTTTTATTGAATTTATCAAGGCTGTATTTATACTTTTGCCCGAAAGTGCTATGATGCCTCCTGTGCGGCCGTTTATGCATATATGTATATAACTTGAAAGATGGCAGTCGTCGGCTTCAGCCCCCACGCATATAATTTGGGGGTGTTCGCAGAAGACGCATGTTCACACTTGATCCAACGTCTTGGTCCATGAAGGAGGTGATAGTGCAGCGGACTAGGCAATCAGACTATAATGCTTTAACACTTTCACTTAGCCAGAGGAGTTTGACAGTGGGGCTACTATATAGCCCCTGGTGGCTCCGCGCTCATCCGGATTTGGGGCGCGTACATGCCTGGCTAGGAAACGGCCCTTCGTTAAGGCAGAGTAATCTCGAAGATTCCGCTAGGTCATCGAGTGGTTGACCAGTCTGACGCTATATCATGACATTCAGTTTTCGGCTTTCTCTACTGAGGTGCTCGTCCGGATGAACCAGGGCACAATCGTAGTAGTTCTCCTGGTGCCGCCTTAGCCGATAGAGCGGAACGTAAGGCAGCAAAACACAGGAGCTGGGCAAACCCAACATTTGACCAAAGACATGATTCAGAGCTGATGCAAATAAGGCCAAACTCGCGACGCCGAATACTCCCTATGGTGTTCGGTCTTTATGATATAAACCAGGTCAAAATAGTGCCCTTTGTAATGAGCCCCTGGTGTCCAGGTACGTGCAATATTCTAACGTGGCCACATGCCAATACGTCAGCATACTTCTCGATTGTACTGAGAATCCGAGGGATGTGTACCAACAAGAGACAGTAAAAAACGTTTACGCAGGGTCTTAATCTAAAAAGAATCCTCAGAACGGGTCCCTGCTGCACGTCTGCACCTGTGTCTCCATTGTACCATAGTCAGGACGGGTGTAGCACGATGGTCATCTGAAAAAGAAAGGAACTTAATTGAAAAGTTGTCGTGCAAAAGGTAGGTTATACTAAATAAACCATGTACAGTTCAAAATGAGTAAAGTTGAGCCTAATTGCCACTTGTTTGCGCGTGTTGAGCCCCTTGTATTGTAATAGGGGTATAGCCATCAAACCTGTATTTAATTACATATAGCTGCACCGGACTCGTCCAACCGCGTTCGTGGTCTTAACGGCCTGTCCGATGCTTTAGTTGGTGAGGCTGTTTAGTGTGCGGCTGCCAAGGCAGCCGCACGGTCTTCCGCGCGCAAGGAGCGCTCAATATTTCCATTTACTGTAATGATGCCACATGGACCGGGCATCTTAAGCATGAGAGAAGCGTAATGCGGTATTGCATTAAGGCGAGCTTAAGCTTCGCGTCCGAGCAGTGCTTGATAACATCTTTGGAACAGAGCGATGTGGAACGTTAAATTTTTGCTACGAAAGTTATCGGGAAAGCCGAATATAACCTCTTGTAGCAGGGAGCCCGTGCAATGGGCCTCTGGGCCTGGTGTTACTCCTTTAAAGGTAGTATTGTTGCGGCTAATTTTTGTTGGCTCTATCCCCATTTTGCGGACTGTGTCCTGATATATCAGGTTTAAACTGCTGCGTCATGGTTTCCCGTTTCCGTCCCTGACTTCGGATGTACTTGGGTCGCTGGTGCTGCATCGGGCTAACCAGCTATCCTCGCCCACGCAAAAGTGGGTCACGAGGCTTGTTAATGCTGCCATTGTTCTCGGCTTTTCTTTGCCGAGGTGTCTGGCAAGCCATTCGTCTCGAACGCTGTGCTTAAAAGCTGCTAAGGCTTCGGCGTCCGGGCAGTTGACTATTTTGTTCTTTTTAGTGAGAAACCTATTCCAAAGCTTTTGGGCTGACTCTCTGGGCTGCTGAGTTATATGACTCAAATCGTCTGCATCCGGTGGTCGGACATAGGTCCCTTGAAAATTTGCCCGAAAAGCGTCTTCGAGCTCTTCCCAGCTTCCAATGGAGTTTTTGGGGAGGCTTTTAAGCCAGTGCCGAGCTGGCCCTTTGAGCTTGAGGGGCAAGTACTTGATGGCGTGGAGATCGTCTCCTCGAGCCATATGGATATGGAGGATGTAATCCTCAATCCAGACCACAGGGTCTGTCGTTCCGTCGTATGCCTCTATGTTTACGGGTTTGAATCCCTCTGGAAATTCGTGGTCCAGCACTCTCGTCGGTGAAACATAGGGGGTGTGTGGCACCCCTGTATTTGGGTGTACCGTGGTGTTGGGATGTTTGTTGTGTTGCATTACATGCTGGAGCACGCTTGCGTGGCCCGTAGATGGATCTGGTTGCGCCGTCCTTTTGATGCGAGCCCTCACGTGGATCGCGTATTGGCTTATGTGCGGCGTCGTTTGCCGCTCTATGTTGGCCACGAGGTCATCTATCCGACCGGATGGCCGTTTTTTTATTGCGGGGGATCTAAGGCCTCCTCATTGAATTCAGGTAGCAACTTTCTCTTCGGGTAGCTCTTGGTGTGGCGATTACCACCGTACTTCGCTGCAGTGTTGAGTACTTCACTCCATCTAATTCTGAGTGTGTCTTGTGCATCCCTGAGCCTTTGCATCTGCTTTTTCAGACTCCTCGCAGTGGCAACAAGCCTTTGATGGGTACTCTGTTGCTCCGGGTGCCTGTCCGGTGTGATGTCATTCGGACTGTTATCTTCGACGGAGTCAGGTTGTTCGGTTTGATTCTCCGTGCTGCCGTGGTCGGACGATGGTTCAATGCCGTGTTTGTCGTCCGCTGGCTCGCCTTGCTCTATCGCTGGGTTTATATGACCGCTGCTTCTGCCGAGGTGGGATTTGGAGTGGCGCTTACGCCGCCGCTTTGACTGCTTCTCGAGGGAACAACCCTTCGTTGCGTCCTTCCGTTCTTCGTTGTCGTTTTCTTTGGGGGTGTCCACCATGTATACATCATATGATGAAGTGGGCGTCCAGTGCACTGTGGGTAGTGGTTCCTGTTCATCTCCTACATCGTCGTCCATAACATCGATGCCTTCGGAGTTGAAGTCGAGCATGTCGGTCAAATCGTCGACGGTGGCTACTAAGTGGGTGGTGGGTGGGCGGCAAATTTCTTCGTCATCCACATCCCAATTCTGCCAGACATAGTTCGGCTAGGGCTCTCCTGACAGAGAGAGAGACCTTAATGAGTTCAGTAGGTCACCGAAAGGCGAGTGCTGAAAGATATCTGCGGAGGTGAACTCCATGATCGGCGCCCAGTCGGATTTGATGGGCACGGGCGCAGGCGGTTCAGAGTCCGTGGCCGGGGAAGAATACGGTAGTTTGGCGTCATGGCTCTCGTGAACGGTAAGGACGATACTCGGCTTGATCGCCGATGAGAGTGCGGCCTCCGCGGCGGGGTCTATCCACCTGTCACTAGATGGCGCAATTGGCTCCGATTTGAGGGTCAGAGCGGTCGCCGGTGCCATCTCCCGAACACTGTCCGATGTTGGAGCTAAGTCATGCTCATCGTGACCATGTGGCGCACTCGGCAAGGGCTCGAATCCGTCGAAGATCAAGTCTCTGTGGATGTCGGCTATGTAGTTCAAGTTTCCAAATCTGACCTGATAGCTAGGGGCGTAGCTCTCGACCTACTCCAGATGGCCTACCGAGTTGGCCCGCAGTGCGGAGCCGCCGAATACAAAGATCTATTCGGGGAGAAAAGTCTCACCCTGGACTGCATCGCTATCGCTGATCGAAGGAGGCATCAAGCCTAATGATGACGACACAGAGGAACTCTCAATGAAAGCACCAATGTCGGTGTCAAAACCGGCGGATCTCGGGTAGGGGGTCCCGAACTGTGCGTCTAAGGCGGATGGTAACAGGAGGCAGGGGACACGATGTTTTACCCAGGTTCGGGCCCTCTTGATGGAGGTAAAACCCTACGTCCTACTTGATTATTCTTGATAATATGAGTAGTACAAGAGTTGATCTACCATGAGATCAGAGACGCTAAACCCTAGAAGCTAGCCTATGGCATGATTGTATGTTGTCCTACGGACTAAAACCCTCCGGTTTATATAGACACCAGAGGGGGCTAGGGTTACACAGAGTCGGTTACAAGGAAGGAGATCTACATATACGTATTGCCAAGCTTGCCTTCCACCCCAAGTAGAGTCCTATCCGGACACGGGACGAAGGCTTGAATCTTGTATCTTCATAGTCCAACAGTCCAGCCAAAGGATATAATCCGGTTGTCCGGATACCCCCTAATCTAGGACTCCCTCAAGGCCCTTTGTAACTCTTAGCCCATTAACGGCCCGTGGTGAAACTAGCCCGTAATGAATAGTGTATCACTTTATACCCATTAACGGCCCATTAATCCATTGGGCCATTTGCAGCCCATGTTATGTTTCGGCCTTCTCAGGGCCCATTTATTCTTAGGCTCATTTCCAGCATTTGGTTACTTACGGCCCGTTACTACCATTTTCTCTTATGGGCCAAATTCAGCCCGTGGTTACAGTCGGCCCATTTGTGGCCCGTTAATACGTTGGGCCATTTTCATAGCGTCATCAAATACGGCCTATTAACGACGGCCCATTATGGTCGACCCATGAACGAACGACTCCAACTCTAGCCCATTTACGGCCATAATGCGGTCTGTTTTTGGCCCGTATAAGGCCCATTGATGATACGGCCCGTAGAAGGCCCATTGTTTCTACGGCCCGTAGAAGGCCCATTGTTTCTACGGACCATAAAAGGCCCATTGTTTCTATGGACCATAGAAGGCCCATTGTTTCTACGGCCCGTAGGAGTCCCAGTGTCACTATAGTAAATATGTAGCCCATGGCCTATTAAAGGCGGGAAACTACTATAGGTTTAGACCTGCTAATGGCCCAAGATGATTATAGGCCCACGTTTTGGCCCATATGAGTAATGGGCCGGCCTGGAGACCGACAACACTGAGATCCACTGAACCATCCGTCCTAAATTACAGCATACCGACCAAAGAATAAACCTAGACTATACAATAAAGAAATTATAGCATATTACATACACTGGGCATCAAAGTTCGCCATCAGTGCATATAAACGCGCCGACAAAAGAATATACAAAACTGAGAGCACTTCAGAAGGCACTAGACCCGGCATGGTCGGGCCCCGCAAGCAGCTGAACAAGCTGATGAGACCTCAGTTGTGTCAACGATAGATGCTTCATCCCTAGCTGTATGGCACCATAGTGTGCAAGGCAGTCCCCTGACATCTTCATTACATCATTGACTTCAATTCGGAGCTGAGCTGAAGCAAGCCTTTCCTCTTTAAGTTGAGACTGAAGAAGTCGAACTGATTGAGGCAGCGACTTCACAAAGGTTGTCTCACACCTGCTAGTGAGTAGCTTCAACTCACTGTCTTCATCAAGACAGGACCTTGGGGTCATCTCGCTGTCCTCAAGATGGTTTGGCTCACTATCTTTCCTAAAGCTCTACTTGGCATAAGAGATATGACTCTGAAAGAGAAACAAGGAGACACGTAATAGGTTTCACAATTATATAAGAAAATAAATGGATCTATTCTTCATAAGGAACATGTTTTTACAACTACAATTTAAAACCGGTAGTTGTTGCAAACATCCAATCAGATGTAAATAGCAGTGGAGGAAATGATGCCTATCCAAATCTATACTAGAACAAAGTTTGAAGGCCTGAGAAGGATGAACTTACATTAGATGTTAACACGGGCTGAACAAAGCCCTTCTCCATGTTGATGGAAGGATAATTCAATAAATTCCCCAAAGAAAATTCTTTATAAGCGTTGCCATTATTATACATTTTGCAAATAGTAAATATAGATCAAATAATATTGGAAGAAATAGAGGATAGTGAAGCTCAGGTGCAGACTGATGATACATAATGAAATAGCAATTAATTAAGTACAACGTTACAAGGCAAAAGGTACTGACTAGAGGAATGCAGACATCAACGTGTGTAGTGGCATTGGCTTTATTCAACATTTTGGTAAGAGTAAATGTAGATATGACAATTTGGAGAAAGTGGAGGGCAGAGCAGATAAGATGCAGAGTAATGCTAGACAATCAACTATCTCGCGATGCATGTATAGTAATACCACCACCGTCCGTTATTACTTGTCGCTCAAATGGATGTATCTAGCACTATTAAGTTCTAAATACATCCAATTGATCAACAATTAATTCTATATAGAGGGAGTACATGACAACAGGTACTTACATGAGCAATCCAAAACTTCATAACCATTGTGTTAATTCTACATTTATCTAAGAGTAAATATAGATCGTATAATTTCAAGCAAAGGGAAGATAATGAAGCGAACATTTATAGTGATGCTACATAATCAAACAGAATGAGTGTAAGTATACTGACAAAGGGCAAGAGGTACTGACAAGAGCAATGCAGAGCCCAGTATTGTCATGAGATCCTATGATCCTTTGAGCAAGGAGATTCATCTAAAATTAGTTTTCATACAAGGGAGAAGGTAAGGCACATGCATAAATTTAGGCGTTGAAATTTTGAATTGATATCATAGACAGTACCTGACCCTGGGCTCTCAAAAGTTCTAATAGGGGTCTGGCCACTAGAGTAGGGGTGAAGTATGGTACAGTTGGGCCTGTGTTTTCTGTGGCTGCTGATCTATCTGATTTAACAGGTATCATGGCCTTTTCCAAATACCTAGTTTGTACTCCTTGAGGATCTGCACTCACCCTTTTCCTTTTGGACATCTATTAAGAAAGAACAAAAGTTGACTGGAAAAACCTAGTATGACGACACATGGAATAGGTACAGAAAATGGATAGGTATGGCATATACTCATATATGATTCTTAAACTAAGCAGATGGTTTAACAAAGTAGAAGTAATGCATGAGATCAGATGCAAAATATGTGCGACCAGTGCAACCTTGCCAAGTTAGAGTATGCACCTTGATGGCTGAATAAGATAGGACATCCTCCACCATGCCAAGTTTGTTAGCCAGTGGATTGTTCCGCAATATTCCTCTCGTGCGCCCATTCTCATATTCATTTTGATAATGTTCAATAACTGACATGCATGAAAACATAAAAACAAGTGAGATTATCTTTGTTATGCAGAAATGATTCTAATCTAATACTTCCTCCCTGTAAACCCCTTTGTGCTATCTGTACAATTCTTCCAAGAGGTGACATGCATGCTGTGATTTGGTGTGTGCATTAATATAATGTGGCTTAGTACTCAAAATATGAGAGCTCCAGAAGTGATGATACTTCACAGATGACAGCTTCAACAGATAGTAAAGAAGAACAAGTCGACCTGACCTGACAAATTCAAAATATACTAAGGGAGAATAACTCGACCTTACCAGTCGACTGCAAAAGAAGAGCGGAAGAGCAAGCAGATTGAAGATATTATAAGTCTTTCTATACAATGTCGGTTGGCCACCCATGATGAACCAGAGCGCATAGAGAAATACTATTCCTTCCGGTCTCTCCATATGTGGCTCACATGCATTTCAAAACTAAAGTAGGAACATTTAGCTGACTAATTAAACTTATCTCAGTTTTACTAATTTCAGCATAATATCATATTTGAATTTGTAAAACTAAGCTTGTTTAGCTCGATGGGTGGAGCGGTGCTATTACGACATGAACCACGTAGGCTGATCGTGGTCATCATAAAATGGGGAAACCGTAAGCATGATGAGTATAGTGTTGACCGTGGCAGTGGGATGGTAGATCTGAAGCTGCAAACCACGCAAAGGGTAGTTAGCAACCGATGTTTGCTTTGAAATAACAACTAAGATTTGGTATGGACAAGAAAGTACAGTCAACAAGTGACAAAGAAATGCAATTCTGTTGTCTCTCTATATGTCACGACATGCATTTGGAAACTCAAGTGGGACCTTTAGCTAACCAGTTAAATGTGTATCTTAACTAATATCAGTATCATATCACAATCATATTTGAACAACTAAGCTTTCAAATTTTGAGTGTTGTGTTGTTTAGCTTGAAGGGTGGAGTAATGCTAGTACGACAGAAAGCACATACGCAGATCATAGTAGAGTAGATAAAATGGGAAAACCCTAAGCATCAAGAGTAAAATTAGGAAAGTGCAACTAGCTGGACCAGTGGGTGGTGCACATGCTTTTTGAAATGAATATAGGGACATTAGGTGACCAATTAAATGTTCTCTGTTTTATTAATATGAGCATCATATCAGATTCGTATTCCAACACGTATGCTTTGGAATTATGAGTGGCATGTTGTTTCGCTTGATGGGTTGAGGTCTTGAGGAGCAGTGCTAACATGAAACGAAGTAGTGAAGCACCTACGATGAAGGTAGTGAATATAAAGGGGGGAAACCATAAGCTTTACGAGTATAGTGACCATGACATGGCGGATCTGAAGGTGCAAACTGGACAAAGCTACTTCGCAACCATTGTTTGCATTCAACTAGCCACTACGATTTGGTACGGAAAATAAAAGTACAATAAACAATTTTAGATCTATTTTCCGGGTAAGATCAATAACTTAAGCACATATGGAAGAGTGCCACCTCTCTTGCGACGCTGTGTAGGCCCCTGCTGATACATTAAGGGTGTTGCGGGTGTGATGGCTGTCGGTGCCGGGGAATAAGACTTTAGATGGAAGACGGCTGGGTCATGGGATAAAGCATGTTGCCGTGGACGAGGCGGTCCTAGGAGCGGCAACGGCAAGGTGGACGACGGCGCCTGTGAAGAGAGACGACGCGATGAAAGGATCCTGGTCCGGTGCCGTGGATGAGATACGTCCATCTCCTGTAGTGGACAACTTGGTAGGGGTAGCGGCTCCGGCAAGGTGGAGGATGGGTTGGCGGACGGAGAAGGCTGGCTGCAGTGGGGAGGTTGTTATGGTGCCAACGGTGTGTGAATGGGGAAATTGAGGGGGAGGGGGATCTCAAACTTTGGGACGCGCTTGTCTGAAATGTGGGAAAGTTACGAACTTATCCCTCGTTCAAAATCTCGGACGTCAGCTTGGTTGGGGATAGGACGGTAATATCGCATCTCCCAAATATTTTCCGGTAACGATTTCGGGCGAGGAGAGAGTGTTTTGCCGCCCACGGTTGGCACCCATGGTGTATGAACGGGGCTGACAGGTAGGGCGGTTGTGTCACGTCTGAGGGAAGTTACACATCTGCCCCTATTTAAAATATTAGCCTACATCGATTTCGGACGTGGAGAGTTTGTTTTTCCGCCCACCATGGATGAATGGGGAAATGGAGGGAGAGACACATGTCTTTCGGACGAGCTTGAATCAAATGTGTTTTGCCGCCCACGTTGGCGCTCACAGTGTCTGAATGGGCTCAGAGGCCGTCGTGTCACGTCTGATTGAAGTTACTAGTCTACCCCTATCGACAGCAGTGTAAATCCGGTCGATAAGGATGTCAAGTGTTAGGGGTAGACAATAATTTCCATCTCGCAAACACTTGCTTTGGGCAGCCCACAAATGATAGTGGGTGTTTAGCCGCTTTGTTCAAAACTTGGGAGAATTAGCATTCATGTTTGCCCTGGGCCCTGGCAACTAAATCCAAATCCAATTTTTATTCGATTACGAATATCCACAAATAACTCTACGTTTTGTTATTTATTTCTTCAAAACAACAACAAAGATTTATTCCACCTTTATATATGATAAAGATTTAGAAATGTCGTGATCTTCGAATTCAGTAGGTTGGATACACTTTGAGTCAAATAGTTATTTCATCCAATACAATATGCTCACACAAAAAACAGTTCACCTTATGCCAATCATACAAGCACTGAGGATTACCTCGCCTAAAAATTCGGATCATTACAACACATGGACAACATAGGGGGTTTTACAACATAATCCATTCAGAGACATGACACAACATGCAAATACAATAATCTAATGACAATTTCAACTGCTATCTAAAGAAGAACTGGGATTACCCTAGGCTTCAAATAGCAGAAACAGCAGGACCTCCTCCGTCTTCAAATGCAACATTCTTACTTCCTCCAATTCTTGGGTTGCTTGCATAATGCGTGCAACTAATTGCATAATTTCTAGCTTCAAGATCGAGATTACCTCATTCATGGCAGCCACACCATCTCTTTCTGCCTCTAGTAGAGCCTCAAGAACTATAATATCTGTGCTCAGACTGCTCTTCGACGGTGTTGCCTCTGAACTGCTACCATCTGGTAACATGGATGGTGCACTGCTTCCACCAATAGATTCTGGGGTTGTACATTATGTCCTAGTGTGAACGTCATCCTGAAAGGTTTCCGCTAGACATAAGTAAGAGATAGTTATCGCATGATCCATACAGTAAGCTTACATGGTAAACGACATACGAATTATTGCCCAGCATGGCAAGCTATATTTAAATGGTTCGAAGCAGCATCAGCTGAAAAGAAATTAAAATGGTAAGATGAAACTAGGGATGTAAGTGGCAAATAAACGACATCCGCCAGTCCCATCTAGTTAGTTTTTGCTAGCTCCCTGGTTCATTTTCCTCAAAAAACAAAAACTCTTTTGAACTATCATACCACTAGTGGACTTTAATCAGGATTAAATGGGACCCAGTTGACATCCCTAGTTGAAAGGGAGTGTACCACCACTATATTTAAGTTGCCAAGGCATCTAAGTAGTTGAAATAATCTGAGAAAGCACTTAATAGTGTGGCCTCATATAAACTATGAAGACAGTCTTGTGATGAAGTTCAGAGGAAAAGTTAAGGACTCAAATGAACTAGGCATGCATTTCTTTACGATAGTACAGCAGGCACTGCTGGCATATTGGCCAACTCAGGTATAGCGTACCAAGTAACAAACAAGCATTCGAATCAAGCAATACAACAAAGCAGACAACTGAACTATTTGTTATTTTGTAGGATTACAGGTTGAGGGCACAAGCCAAGAAAGCAGCCCACACGCATTACATTTCACATGTACTAAAACACACTGTCTTACCATATGTTGCTGTGAAGCCTCGCTGTTGTTGCAATGTTCTTTGAAGATATCGTCAGCATCTCATGGTTGCAAATCTACTTCTTGTAGTTTATTCTGCACCCTCTATTTAGGTAAAACAGAATTTTAATCGATGCACTGGTTTGAACTGATCATCCATGGTTCATCTAAACTAATGAAAGAAGGGTGTGTGCATACACGACAATATTTCTGCTTCCCTCTATTTTTATGCTTGTTCGAGGTGCCATCCCCAAAAGAACAAATATTTTGCTTGATGGAGTTGGTAGCTCCATAATTAATAGACGCATCAAATTAGTCATGCAACTTGGGAAGATCAAGAACACAAAAAAAAGTAATGAACAGAGGCTCGGAGCAGTGATGTAATAGCTAGCATCAGAAAATGTAGGGTAAAATGAACAAAAACCAGCGGAACCACATGCTAGTTTGCTGATGTGTGATTAAGCATAGAGAACATGAAGCAGTCTAATGGAACCAACATGTGGCATCAGAACAACACCATTATCATAAATATAGCATGCAAGAAGTAAAATAGTAGGTAGTGATATCTAGGAAGTACAATAATACTTAGGACAAAACTAAAGCATATTAACTATATGTGCACTGGTATGTAATTTAGCACATGTAACATGTTCACTGCCAGAAGTATGGCCCTACAGGTGCAAGCAGAATAACGCGTCTCATGAAAAACTGAATGATGCCCTGAAGAAACTCAAAGGTGTGGTGCTTATGGTAAGAAAGTGAACGTAGGCGCCAACCGTTGGATAATAGTACCTGATTGTCGGTGGCGTATGGGTATCGTTGGCATACTTGATAGCTAAGGATCGTCGATGGTTCTTGTGTTGCAGTTGAGTTTGGGCCGGCAGTCGCTGTCGCTGAAGCGGCTCCGGTGCTACAATTGCGGCGCTTGTTGACATACAAGAAAGCTCATCTGTGGTAAGTGAACAGTTGCATGATAAAGATAAAAACCAAAGGAGTACAAATCGAAATAACCTGATGAGGCTGCGGTGTCGGTAAAGTAGGGCCGGTGGAGTTTAATATGGCGTCCATGGAGTGGGTCCGGTGCTGTGGACGAAGGCTTCAGCGGGCGCATTGTACAGTGCTTTCGGTGAGGCGGATCTATTGCGGCAGACGAGGGCTTGTATGGAGGGCCAGCGAAGGGCTGGACGAGGTAGCCAGTGAAGGGCCTACACTGTGGTGGATGACGGCGCCGGTTAAGCAGATCCGGTGTGGTGGACCATGATGGCGGTCAAGGAGATCTGGAGCGGTGGACAAGCCAGTCGATGAAGCGACTCCAGTGAAGTGGTGAGTTGGCAGTCGGGGGTTCCAAGGTGCGGAAGGCAGATCCGTAGGGGTGTGAGCTCCACCGTTGTGGTGGAGAACTAGATTCGGCGGCTTGCCGTGGTTGGGGGGGGGTCGGGGAGGGGAAGGGGAGGGGCTCTGGGGAACAATGTTGGGGCAAAGAGGGGAAAACAATGGAGTTACCAAAGTAGCCCTTTTCCGTTCATGTGGCAGGGGTAAAACAGGAATATCGCAGGGCTAAAATTTCGGGCGCGAGATATTTCGATGTGAGCGGGAAGTTTGAAAGCTTTTGGTGCCTAAAATTATATCATGGCCGAGAATTTGTTTGTTTTGCATGCAAAAAAAGTGCAAGTTTTGAAAATCAATGTCTCCTACTCGAAACTTAGATTGTCCATTCAATTCAAATATGGATCATTGAGCTACTACAAGCAAATACCATCATGTGGTTCAATTCAAATGAAATTCCAAATGTGTTTATCCTAAATATGATGACAAAAGCAAAAATGTGTATGTGTATGAATAAAGTGGATGATTATAAAGTTTGAACATGCCCATATGTGTATATCTCTAGGTTTGATATATGAATTTGAAATCACGAAATCCCGGCTTAAAAAATGTACCTCCATTTAAATGAATTACAAAGCTAATGATGGAGTCGAATTCCAAAATTCCAATCTTAGGTTTGTAATTCTGGTACATCAAGGTATATCACGCATGTTCAAAAGAATCGATATCTCATAGTCCAAACGGTGAAACAAATTGATCAACCATGAGTGCACACACTATTGACCATGTATATCTCAATTACGCTGAAGTCCCTCAAATATAGACACCTCACTCTTTATCTGAAGCCACCCCCACACCCCCCACACACACAGAGAAGTCGTTCTCTCCCCCAAACACCAACACACGAGCACATTAACACCCCTCTCTCTTCTAAAGTCCGGACCCCAATATAGGTCCTATCACTTTGTCTCCTGGGAATGCACAATCCCTTCCCCCACTCTCTAGCTAGGTCTCCCGGCATCTCTCTTTCCAAAGCACACGCACTATGTAGAGTGTATCTTTCCCATACACACAAAACGTCGCCCCAAACGTCTATCTCCCTAGTTATGTGGTTCTCACACCCTCACCTCACACACCACCCCCACTGCAAACAAGCACACTTTGTCTCCTTGTGCACCACTCTCCTCTTTCTATATCTCCCATATGCGGACCCGCCCCAGCTCCTCCCTGTATACATATATGTCATGACTCTTTCCATAGCTCTCTAATGTATCATCGTTCTCGATCTCGCACATTGTTCTCTAGACCATCTATTCTAGATCTCTAATGAAGTCCCTATCACACACACGATGACTCGCTTCCCTTGCGTTTCCGTACATAGGCCAATTTCAAAGAACATCAACATTGTCTCCCTATCTATACGCCATTTATGGACACAAACGCCCCCTCTCTCCCTCTCTCTCTCTCTCCGTCGCTAGCTCTCTCTCTCTCTCTCTCTCTTGCTCTCACACCCCTCTCCCACACACTCGATGTCTCTTCCAAATAGTCTGCTCCCCCCGCCCGCACCCATGCTATCCTGCTACTACATATGTCACACCATTCCCCCTTCCCTTATACTAGGTTTACATCATTAGTGGTATCTCTACTCCACATACACACACTCCCTCTCACACACAAACGCGCGCACACACACACACACACACAAACACCCATTAATCTGGATCCTCATCTCTCCCCATGTCCGCATGTAGCGACCTGACCCGAATGGGTCAAGTCTCTATGCTTAAGTGTCATCCCTGGATCGGTATGCTGACACACACAGTACTCGAGGATTTATAACAGAGCTAAATCACATGTAAAAGTAACGTAAATACTATTACCTCAAATCCAAAATAGCAGAAGCAACAAGGTTGTGGTTTCCCATCAACACCAACGGCAAAGTTGAGTGTAGAAATCGTAACCCTAACGTATCACTTACTCGTCGTAAGATAATCCTGCAACATGAGACGTTGCAGCCACAGAGGGTCAGTACATTGAATGTACTGGCAAATTCACACCATAGAGAATGATGAAAAAAGGCTATCACTACATGCATATTTGGCTGGTGGAAAAGCTCTATGGTTATAAGGATTTTGCGAAAAGCCAATTTTTCCCTACTGCAAAGGAATACATTTTAATTAACTATCATGGTGGTTGTTGAACATTGAGAATGGTTGACAGCATTCTCAATCCCAATTAAGCATCATCATTAAACCCAACAATATTCATTTAAAGTAACGTGATGAGATCAACAGGATAATCCAAGAACTAGATACTCAAGATGTCCATAACCGGGGACACGGCTAATCATGATTAGTTTATACACTCTGTAGAGGTTTGCGCACTTTTCCCCACAAGACTCGATCGCCTCCGTTGGATTTCTCGCACTACATGGTGTTTGAGAAACGGATGACCGAGACACAGTCTTTCAGAAGCGCTAGCACCTTACGACGGATAGACCGGTACACCTACTTTCCCCTACATCTGCTAGTCTACCCTGTAAGAGTTCGCACGTCTTACTCAACTATGCCAGAGCCCATAATGGCTTGTGGCTGCACACAGAAGTTTCTAGTATGAATAATCTCATGATCCCTTTGAGCCTGGGTGGCGGTCCAAAATAAAAACAAGCAAGTCCTGGAATCCCCAGGTGCCTCAATCCACCCAGATGTGTGTTTAGGTTGCCACCTTAGATAAACCCTTAATTATCAATCTCACATCTGTCATGGATATCACTCACCCAATCCACGTCTACTGGCATAGCATGGCATAATAAGGAAACGTAGAAGTAACTCCCAAAGGTTTGATAATAAACAGGTAATAGGTACTACCTCATCTACTTCCCATCCCACAATTTAATTAGATCCTAATCATGCAATGTGTGAGGATTGATAAAATGCAATAAAACTGGGTTGTAGAAAAAGGTATGATCAAAGTGTGAACTTGTCTGCAATGTTGGTGAAGATGATTCGCACTCAAAACTCTTGATAGCTCTACTCGTCACACTCCGGTCAATATATCGTAAGCAAGCAATAGTAACCACACATAAGCAATCACTCAAAAGATCAGAAAGAATGAAGAAGACGATTCGGAAACATCAAAACCAAGCAAATAACTCTTGCAACATAAAACAATTTCTAACAGTACCAAAATTATGTGAATTTTGCCTCATTAGAATGTTTAGGTCAAGAGCTTCGATTTGCAAAAAGAATCAACTCAAACGGAGTTACGGATAAACAGATATGATCAAAAGAAGTTTGAATTCAAATCTGATTTAATTCAAATTTTAAAATTTTCAAAAACATGTTTGGGTTGGATTACTGGATAGAGGACATCATAACGAAGAAGTGGGCGTTGGTTTCGTTGGATTTGGGCAAACGAGTAAAAAGTTATGGCTATTTGAAAAATCAGGGCCAAGCTGTTTTACGGAAGAAAAAAAAATAGCTACAGGCTAGGGTCTAATGTATAAATACGTAGACTAATTGATAATCTAATTATTCTATCGTATTAGTCTAAAAATAATAAACTACGGAAGTATAAGAAGAGAAAAAAAATAAAGAAAGATACCTTTATAAGGCAGAGAAAAGGCAACTTTGGAGAGTGGAGACAACTTCCAGGAGTCGCGCCGGAGAAGAAAAATATATATTTTTCTTAAATAAATCTAGTCAAACCAAAATATTGATTTAACCCGAATTGGATAATTTTTGGAGGCTCTATGGGTCTATATTTATTGGTGGAAAAGAGGCTTAGGGGTCAAAAGCTAGGCAATGTGGGACTAAGCGTAGACGAAAATATACGAAACAGAGAAGAAAAGAGGCGATGGGCCTAAAGGCCTTCGGCCGGCCGCGCGGTGCAGTTTTTTTTTCGGCCGGCCGCGCGGTTTTTTTTACAGAATGCGATAAACTGAAAAACGAAAATAAAATAAAACTTTATATAGGCATATTATATATCAAAATTTTCAGAAAAAGATTTTCTACGACATGAACATTTTTCTAGCATTAAATAAAATACACACAAATTCTAATAATTCAAAGAGTGCTACTCGTCTATTAAAATCCAACAAAAATCATTTTAAAAATACCAAAATGATTTCAAATTAATTTTTCTCCAATTTTCTAATGTAGGGAATCATGTTACCCTAATTTCCATATATTTTATTTTTGGAGAAAAATAATTTGAATAAAACTCAAATAAATCCAAATTGAAAATTAATTTCAAAAGGACTTGAAATTGATCCTTTGAAACTCCCAACTCATATTTCATAATTTGAAGAAGTCATTTTATCTTCTCTCGTGAAAATCGTTGTGTTGCATAAAGTTTCTGAAGTGGAAAATATTTCCCAATGGAATTCAAATATTTTTCAAATACCCTTTTCATTTTAAATGGAAGAAGTCATGTCATCTTCTCTCTAGGGTTTTGTGTTGAAAAGAATTTGAATTCATGGAGATCATGAAAGCAAATATGAAAGTTTGGGAAAGTCCTTTTATTCCCTCTCATTTAACTTTCAAAAGTTTCGAATTCACTCACTTTCAGACAATCAATCAAACAATCAATCAAATCTATCTATTTATTATAACATTCCAAAATTTAGAATTTTGGGATGTTACAAACCTACCACCCTTAAAAGGGAATCTCGTCCTCGAGATTCGGAGAGGCTAGAAAGAAAAAGGTTACGATTTGGGGTCTTCTCAAAATCCATCGATCATCACAGAGGGTCTGGGGTGCTACCACCCTTAGAAGCATGGTTATGGTTCTATCAAAACTCATATACTCCATCCTTATTCTTGACAGTGTCAGTCTTTTTAGATCTTCAGGATAATTCCTTATCCGGGCTCTTCCGGTAGTGGCATAACCTTACCACAATTTTTCTATCCTTTCATCTTGGTAAGGTTCTTCTGAGATTGGGTCTTCTTAGCTGACGGGCCTGGCGCCAAAACTAAACAACTATCGATATCTCATGGTGGTCAACAATTTGTGGTTTCTCCTGCAGGAAATGGGTCTGGGTTGATCCTCACCGTATAACCTACGGTTGGCAACAACTGCCGTGTACAAGGGAAAAATACTTATACCATTCTAAGGTTCAAACAAGGTTTAATATTGTCGTCTCTCTACTATAGGCATGTCACTCAGATTTACCATCCCATATAGCAAGGCGAATAATAAGAGTAAGTCGGTATGGTGATCAATCCATCCCGCACCCAAATCATTACCATGTATACAGTTTAGCGAATCTCGCATTCTAACACTCGGTCATCCTCACAAGCATTGCAGAATTTCTCTTGTCGACGAACCAAGTTCGGATAAATCCATAGATTCTGCAAGCCAAACAACCATCTATCGTTCCTTCACAACTCTCAGGTTTTGCGTAACTCCTATAAGATCGTCTGTCGATAAAATCGTAACTTCTTCCAGGGTTTTTTCTTCAGCAAGAGTGTGCTTGCTTCTTGGCAGGTCCTGGGGCCTGTGGGTTATGGCCCATCTCATCACTTGTAGTCCTTGAACTCATCCTCGGGGCAACTAGTCATTATTCCAACATCCAGCTTCCAGCTTCCTAGCATACTTAAATCATTCCAATTGTACTGTCTTCCTTCCTTCTATTGGCACCAAACTAGGACATGATTACTCAGACTCATCATGGAATTTCCATTGATCCATATTTCCAACATCATACCTCCTTTATATCCAATGGTAACTCATCTCTTCATCCGCGTGGGGTATCCCTCATACCGAGATAAAACTTATACTTATGAAGTCCTTATTCCACTTAGTGGAACATCATTATCCTTTCCAGGGTCAAGCGTCCTTACACGGGAATATTGGCCATCTCTGCATGGCACTTCTTCAACTGGGAACCGTGAAACACATCCTGAACTCCTGACAGTCCTTCGGGTAACTCCAACTTGTAGGCCACTTCTCTCATACGCTCCAGAACTCAGTATGGTCCTACAAATCTCGGGGCTAACTTTACCTTAACTCCAATTCGTTTAACTCCTCGCAGAGGGAACACATGAAGACATGCTCTGTCTCCAATTTCATAGACTACCTCCTTGAGTTTTTAAGTCTGCATAACTCTTCTACCTGGACTGAGCTACTTTCAGTCTATCTCGAATCAACTTAACATTCTCTTCCGACTCCTTTGATCACCTTTGGTCCAAACAACTGTCGGTCTCCAACTTCATCCCACATACTCTTGGGGCATCACACATATCGAGACAAAACTCGTATTCATTTTGTCCGAAATCCATTACAGGGTACTACCACCCTTAAAATGCACAAATCTTCCATAGACCATATTTCTTTTATCCTCAAAAATGGTCAAAATCCTTCTTCATAGAGTATCAACTCATAAAATCCATATCAGTACCAACGATGCTACTTTATTCATTCTCAAATGTTTACAATCTCTCGCTTCTCCATTGCATGTCTCAACTCAACACCTCAATATAAAAGAAAAAATGTTCTCACTTCTACTACTCCATTTCTTTTGTTGCAAACTCAACTATCTAGCACAAGTTTCCTTCTCCTTGGGGCATTCTCTAGCAAAGTGCCCTGCTCCTTTACAACTAAAACACATTACTTCTGACAAGTTTCGAGGTTTCCTTGTAATTACGTAGCCTACTTGGGTCCTTGGCTTCCTTTTTGGGCAATTGCTGAGGTAGTGCCATGACTCCTTGCACTTATAACAAGTGACATGACTCAAATCCTTCCTGGAATCCAATCTACTTCTCTTTCTGGACTTTTCCATTCCCATCAGAGCTTCTATTTCCAGTGGGTCATACTCTACTTCCTCTGTCAGGAATTTTACTAAATCCCCATTCAAACAATTCTGGGAGATGTGTCCTTCTTCTCCACATGAATAGCATGACTTGGTGCAGGGTTTAATTGGCTCTTCTTTGGGTGTGTCCTCCACATCTTCCTTCATCACAGGTTCTTCTAAACTTTCCATAAGGGCTCCTCTTGTTGCTTCTTTCTTCTGCTGGATGGTTCTTTGTACCATGGGGTAAATGTGACACTGAGCAGGGTAGTGGGTAGTCCCTTCACACAAGAAACAAGTGATCTGCCTAGTTGGGAATTCTTCAGCTGGGTGACTTCCTTCACAATTAGGGCATTCATCCTTGTGTTCTTTATTGTGTCCTATTTCTCCACAAAGCTTGCATGCACAAGTTTTTTTCATATCCTTTCCATAAGGCTTCAATTTCTGGGACACAAACTGAGACTTTAGCAAAGTCAACTTAAATTCTTTCCAAGTGGTTACTCCTTGCCATCCATTGATGGTTTGGTACATCCTCCACCAAGTAGCAACACCTCTTCCAAAGCATTGAAGAGCATCCTGGGCCATATCCTTTCCGACTATAGGGTTGTTCTCCATATGATCCTCCATGTTCCGAATCCATCGGTCTGTCTCCAATTGACTCATTGGTCCCGAAAATACAAGCTCATCTCCATTCATCCTCTGTTGGGTCCATGGGTTTTGGGGTGAGATAAGAGAGATCAAGAGGGATGCACACAATACAAACAAAAGTTTTGAAAAGACAGATTTTATTGTGGCTGTCGGAAAAACAACAAACAAATGATAGCTCACAATCGTCGCATCTAACGTAGGTCTATAACAGGGGTTTGGTCTTCTAAGATCAACGTCGCCAAACTCTTCAAGTCTTGTTCATGCCTCCAATGGCTTCTTCCGATCGTGTTTGTCCTTCTCAATTTCTTCTGCCAGATCCTCTCTGTTGACAAAAAGTTTCTCGTGACGTCCTTTAATATTTCTGGAGTGGCATTCCAAACTTCTGGGTTTCAACATTGGCGTGAACCATGGTACTACTGTCCTTCCGTTCCTGACGAATCTTCGGTATCTCAAGGTTTTTCTACTCTAGCTTGGCTACTTTCAACTTTTGGGTCCTGAGTTCTTCACGAAATGCTTCCTTTCAAATATGGCTTCTTGTGGCTCCATCTTAACTTCTTGATGTAATACTCCAGATCCTGGTGATACACTAGCTAAGGTTAAAACTTCATCTTACTAATAGGTGCTCCATCAGCCTTCTACCATTTAATCCTTCCATGCATATGCATGCTTAACTCAGCATGGTGACAATAGCATAAGCGGGCGATAACCTTATGGATAGCCGTGGTTCTTCTCTTGTCATTTCCATGAGCTATCTCTCCATAGTTGATATCTCCTGCCTTAGGGTCTTCTTTGACAAAACTTCGAGTTCTCATACTCCTTGTTTCAGTCTTTCTCCGATACACCTTGATCTCGGGTATTGACAATTTCCATGGTCTGCCAGGTTCCATAAGGGTAGCCTTCCTAGGTCATACAAATCTGGGAATTCTTCAGAGCCTTCAATTCTCCTAGTCTTCAGAGTCTTCAATAGCTGTAGTTTCCATTATCATAATGTATGGTAAAATCCTCTTAATTCCGACTGGTCTTACTAGTCTGATATCCTGTACTTCTTGGAGTGGTCTCATCAGTCGAATCTTTGTGGTCAAAAGGGAAAAGGGGTATGGTCTCACTAAAAAAGGAATTTTTGAATAAGCTCAGAAGAGACGAGAGGTAAAAGATCTTTTTGAAAGGGAAAGTTGTAGAGAAAAGTCTTTGCTATGGGCTTGCCAGTTTCTAGGGTCACGTCCTACAGTCAACATGTGCTCTGATACCATCTTTTAGCGACCCGACCCGAATGGGTCAAGTCTCTATGCTTAAGTGTCATCCCTGGATCGGTATGCTGACACACACAGTACTCGAGGATTTATAACAGAGGTAAATCACATGTAAAAGTAACGTAAATACTATTACCTCAAATCCAAAATAGCGGAAGCAACAAGGTTGTGGTTTCCCATCAACACCAACGGCAAAGTTGAGTGTAGAAATCGTAACCCTAATGTATCACTTACTCGTCGTAAGATAATCCCGCAACATGAGACGTTGCAGCCATAGAGGGTCAGTACATTGAATGTACTGGCAAATTCACACCATAGAGAATGATGAATAAAGGCTATCACTACATGCATATTTGGTAGGTGGAAAAGCTCTATGGTTATAAGGTTTTTGTGAAAAGCCAATTTTTCCCTACTGCAAAGGAATACATTTTAATTAACTATCATGGTGGTTGTTAAACATTGAGAATGGTTGACAGCATTCTCAATCCCAATTAAGCATCATCATTAAACCCAACAATATTCATTTAAAGTAACATGATGAGATCAACAGGATAATCCAAGAACTAGATACTCAAGATGTCCATAACCGGGGACACGGCTAATCATGATTAGTTTATACACTCTGCAGAGGTTTGCGCACTTTTCCCCACAAGACTCGATCACCTCCGTTGGATTTCTCGCACTACATGGTGTTTGAGAAACGGATGACCGGTACACCTAGTTTCCCCTACATCTGCTAGTCTACCCTGTAAGAGTTCGCACGTCTTACTCAACTATGCCAGAGCCCATAATGGCTTGTGGCTGCACACGGAAGTTTCTAGTATGAATAATCTCATGTTCCCTTTGAGCCTGGGTGGTGGTCCAAAATAAAAACAGGCAAGTCCTGGAATCCCCAGGTGCCTCAATCCACCCAGATGTGTGTTTAGGTTGCCACCTTAGATAAACCCTTAATTATCAATCTCACATCTATCATGGATATCACTCACCCAATCCACGTCTACTAGCATAGCATGGCATAATAAGGAAATGTAGAAGTAACTCCCAAAGGTTTGATAATAAACAGGTAATAGGTACTACCTCATCTACTTCCCATCCCACAATTTAATTAGATCCTAATCATGCAATGTGTGAGGATTGATCTAATGCAATAAAACAGGGTTGTAGAAAAAGGTATGATCAAAGTGTGAACTTGCCTGCAATGTTGATGAAGATGATTCGCACTCAAAACTCTTGATAGCTCTACTCGTCACACTCCAGTCAATCTATCGTAAGCAAGCAATAGTAACCACACATAAGCAATCACTCAAAAGATCAGAAAGAACGAAGAAGACGATTCGGAAACATCAAAACCAAGCAAATAACTCTTGCAACATAAAACAATTTCTAACAGTACCAAAATTATGTGAATTTGGCCTTATTAGAATGTTTAGGTCAAAAGCTTCGATTTGCAAAAAGAATCAACTCAAACGGAGTTACGGATAAAAAGATATGATCAAAAGAAATTTGAATTCAAATCTGATTTAATTCAAATTTTAAAATTTTCAAAAACAAGTTTGGGTTGGATTACTGGATAGAGGACATCATAACGAAGAAGTGGGCGTTGGTTTCGTTGGATTTGGGCAAACGAGTAAAAAGTTATGGCTATTTGAAAAATCAGGGCCAAGCTGTTTTACGGAAGAAAAAAATAGCTACAGGCTAGGGTCTAATGTCTAAATACGTAGACTAATTAATAATCTAATTATTCTATCATATTAGTCTAAAAATAATAAACTACGGAAGTATAAGAAGAGAAAAAAAATAAAGAAAGATACCTTTATAAGGCAGAGAAAAGGCAACTTTGGAGAGTGGAGACAACTTCCAGGAGTCGCGCCGGAGAAAAAAAATATATTTTTCTTAAATAAATCTAGTCAAACCAAAATATTAATTTAACCCGAATTGGATGATTTTTGGAGGCTCTATGGGTCTATATTTATTGGTGGAAAAGAGGCTTAGGGGTCAAAGGCTAGGCAATGTGGGACTAAACGTAGACGAAAATATACGAAACAGAGAAGAAAAGAGGCGATGGGCCTAAAGGCCTTCGGCCGGCCGCGCGGTGCAGTTTTTTTTTTCGGTCGGCCGCGCGTTTTTTTTTACAGAATGCGATAAACTGAAAAACGAAAATAAAATAAAACTTTATATAGGCATATTATATATCAAAATTTTCAGAAAAAGATTTTCTACGACATCAACATTTTTCTAGCATTAAATAAAATACACACAAATTCTAATAATTCAAAGAGTGCTATAGGTCTATTAAAATCCAACAAAAATCATTTTAAAAATACCAAAATGATTTCAAATTAATTTTTTTCCAATTTTCTAATGTAGGGAATCATGTTACCCTAATTTCCATATATTTTATTTTTGGAGAAAAATAATTTGAATAAAACTCAAATAAATCCAAATTGAAAATTAATTCCAAAAGGACTTGAAATTGATCCTTTGAAACTCCCAACTCATAATTCATAATTTGAAGAAGTCATTTTATCTTCTCTCGTAAAAATCATTGAGTTGCATAAAGTTTCTGAAGTGGAAAATATTTCCCAATGGAATTCAAATATTTTTCAAACACCCTTTTCATTTTAACTGGAAGAAGTCATGTCATCTTCTCTCTAGGTTTTTGTGTTGAAAAGAATTTGAATTCATGGAGATCATAAAAGCAAATATGAAAGTTTGGGAAAGTCCTTTTATTCCCTCTCATTTAACTTTCAAAAGTTTCGAATTCACTCAATTTCAGATAATCAATCAAACAATCAATCAAATCTATCTATTTATTATAACATTCCAAAATTTAGAATTTTGGGATGTTACACCGCATGTGTATCTTACACACTCACTCTCTAATTATGTATATGTGTCTCCACATTACACAACACAAAGCCCCATGTACATGTCTCTCTCTATCCTCCACACACATAGACACAAAGAATCTATTATCATTTCCTCAGTCTCTAGACATATCACACACGCACACCGTCTCTCTCTCTCTCTCACAAACACGCTCAACAAGGGTTTCCCCGTGAATAACTTATCGTCTATTCATCAACAGTCGTGGTAGTACGGCGAACACGAGACGTGAAAAAGAATAAATATACACATGCTTAGACCACCTAATATGACGACTAGGACTAGAGCAAGCCAAAAAGCACGCTGCCGTCACCCCCTCCTTATTAGCGATGGGAAAACCTTTGTTTTACACATTCGAGAAGTCATTGTGCTAAGGCCTCACATGCTAAGGCGTTGAATAGAATGTAGATGCTAGTTTACGGAACCAAGTATCGATAATACATTTGTATCTCCATACTTATATTTCTTGTCTTATAAAAAACCGAGTTGGTGATGATGGTACGCGTGCCATCTTGCAATATAGACCGTCCGGTCTATATCTGATGGATGGAAATTAAACTAAAAGATACCCACACCCCTCTCCACATTTTCAGACAAGGCATTCCCTCGTTCATCCTTATCTCCAACAACCTCATTGTTGAGAAATTAAGAAAGGAAGCCTCTGGAACAAACTGGCCTGGTGGCCGCTGCCGGCATCATCAATCCCCATGCCTCCGCTCAGTCCGACCACCAATCACCACCATGCCCCACTCCTCTTCACCTTATCTCCTATTTCTCGAGATATCATTAGTTTTTACACATGGGATGACTCCCGCATGGGTCAATCACAACAAGTGCTTTATAAAAAATGCATCTTGATGTTCCGTGCAATGCACGAATCTTGCTAGTACTCCTATAGAAGACTAAGTTGGTGATGATGGTGTGTCTGCCATCCGGCGTTTGTGACCATTAGATCTACATCTAACGACAGTGAGGTAAGTTGTTGCCTTTTCTCACCAACATCCCACTTGTCTACCAATTTGCAGAAAAACCAAAAATTAGTATCTTAAAACCAACCACATCCCTCCCTGACCTCACCAAAACAGCCCAAGGAATATATTCTAATTGAAACATAATATATCTCTAGTGATATATTTATATCCAAATTAGAGTGTTTTGTATCAATTTTGTGAATAAGTATTATTCTAATTATGATTCGTTGCAACGCACATGAACATTGCCAGTATTTCCAACCATGCAATTTTTTTCCTAGTATTTCATGGTTTCGAGTTTTCCATCAAGATATTAGTCACTCATGGTTGATATTTACTTTCAATCATGTACACATATGCACTATGTAACTAGCCCTGCTTATTGGGTTCCAAATCTTAACTTTCACTCCTACTTACAACAGTAGAGTATTTAACAAAACCTACCACTTTCAAGCAGCCCTAGGAAGAATCTATTGTACAAAAAATAGCAAAAACATACCCAAAATTTCTTAATCCACGCCAAAAACTACTACCTAGTACTCCCTCCGTCCCACAATGTAAGACGTTTTTGCAAGCTAGTTTAGATTGCAAAAACATCTTATATTATGGGACAGAGGGAGTACCGATTAGGTGAGTTTAAACCCATTTATGACAGGGTTGGCCCACACGTCCGTGCTGATGAGGCAGCTTAAACCAACACATTTTGTTTGACCGTTGACACGAGGGACCCACATCTGACCTTCTATCCTGTTATTCCCCCTCAAATCATTATTTTTCCTAAACATTACTTCAAACAGTACTGATGCGTGTTTGTCGGTGGTGCCGGTGATGAGTGAATTAACCGCCGCTCCGCCGGATGGGCCGGACGCCGCGCCGGCCTCCGCACGGGTTGGCAGGCTGGCCCGAGCGTGACTCACGAGTGAGCAAGCCGCCATGCTGCCTTCGCTCGAACCACATGGCTGGCCTTAGCCCCACACACACGAGCAAGCCACCGTGCCAATCTAGCTAGCAAACATTGCAGACAAGCAGCTGGACAGAGCTATCTTGGCTAGCTAGCGGCCGCGAGCGCCGGACAGAGCTGGCATCCGGGCTGCCGCAAGATGGGCTATGCACCGCTGGCGGTTTTAACCCCGCCTTCTGCCGGCGGCGGTAGCTATGTACCATGGCCGAGGATGACTAGGTGGACAGGCCAGAGGTAGGAGGTCACTCGGGTTTTTTTGTGCATACTGACATGTAGGTCCCACAAGTCATAACGCCCGGTCAAATAGAAGGCGTTGACTTAATGGGCGACATGGGCCCTGTTTGGATACTCTAAGTCAGAGGTTAGAGTTGATTCTAACCCTGAACTAACTCTAACCAAAGTGGTGTTTGGATGGCAGGGTTATATTGACAACAAATGTATCCAAACAGGGCCATGGGTTGAAACGTGCCTATAACGGCACTTTTTAGAGTAGTCGTTTCTTGGTAGGGCTGGTTGGTAAGAGCATGTACAATGGTCGATAAGGTTGTCTTATCTTAAGTCTGCCATGTATGCAAGTGGTAGTAGTTTCTTAGCATTATTAGTGGTTTCTTACATTATTAGGGGTTTCTTGTAAGGAACAATGTACTACTAGTGACAAAAGGTGATTCTAGGTTGCGTTGTACTCCAACGAGTACTACTAGTGGTCGCGGGAGTGTATACCTCGTTTTGTGGGTTTGATCCCGGCCGAACACACTGCGGCCTTTTTTTAAATAGTAACTTCGTTGCGAGCCAATATTTTACATGGGTAGTTTGAGTTTTGAACTCAAACAGACGTGCGGCACCACAATCTCGGTGCACTGGATAGCCTAGCCAGGTGAACGGGTTTTCCTTCCCAGCATCTTGTGGATCGCAAGCTCGCCCTAGCCGCACCTCGCTTGCAGCTTCCTCATCAGCTAGTAGCATATTTAAACTAGCGCCTCCTAATTAAGCCTGAGGAGCCGGAAAGGCCTGGCGCGACATTGGGAATTGTGCAATATGGCTCTGTATGTAAAGTGCTCTACTACGATGTAGCATGTGGTGTTGCACGCATGGACTTCACTCCATTATCGGCTCTGCTATAAAATAAATTCATCTTGACGTGTTTTTTGAAACAGAGGCAAAAGCTTTGCTTCATCTCATTCATAAAGAAGGAACTACTAACAAAGTTCGACGAGATCCATTACACCTCCAAAAATGGAAGCGAAAAGCCTAGTCTCGCTGTATCAACTAACTCAAATGTTCCGCCCCCGCAGTAACCGTCGCTGATAAACAGGCTGCTAGTGTGTGCATGAGAGAAGCGGCTGAGTAGGCCAACTACGTGAGAGGAGCGGCTGAATAGAGCACCGAGAGTACCCACTAGGCCACTACGCAGGTGTACTTTCCCTGCATTGATAGTACAGCGATGGTTCTAGAGAACAGTAGTACCCTCCACTTCCAACTGTAGCTCCTTGGCTCCGAGATCCAGGAGTTCAAAACTGGTGCACTATACTAGAAGTACAGTACATCACACTACTAGTTGAGAAAGTAGTACTAGTACTGCTATAGTACGAGTACGTACTCCTCCGTCACATAATGTAAGACGTTTTTTGACACTAGTTGGCGTGTACAAAAAATAGCAAAAACATACCCAAAATTTCTTAATCCACGCCAAAAACTACTAGCTAGTGCCAAAAGTTTCTTACTAGTGCTATTATTTACAGTATAATGCAATCCCATAACGTCCCATAATGCTAGTACTAGTAGTAAATAATAGCCTCACCCCTTCGCTAAGGAACGATCTATAGTTGGGAGGGACGAGGCCCTGCGGTTACTACGCTCTTATCTCCTCCTCGCCAGTTCCCCTCCCCCGAAGAGAAGGCAGTTTGTCACTGCTCCCATGGATTCGCCAGTCGGTTCTCCTCCTAATCGGGGCTGGTAGACCTTGGACGATGATCCTTTGGGGGAAATCGCACGCCGCTCCGACTTCCTCACCGCTGCAAGACTCGGAGCTTCCTGCACCAACTTTTTCAAGACGGTGCTTAACAAGGCTTGGGAAAGGCCATGCTTGTTGGTCTTCCATGCATTCTCGAGGAGAAGGTTCTTCTATGGGACAATCCTTCGAACAGTCCACCGCTCCCTGGCCATGGTTGCATGTTCACTCTGCTAGAGTTGCCGACATTGAGAGGTAGTCAGATTTTGTCTGATGAGCAGGTCAGTAATGGAGTTTGATCATGTAGTATTTAGTTATTCCATTTCCATCTCGTAATTTTGTCGCTACCCATCTTATATATAGGTCTGGGTCGGTGCCAACGAAAATTGGCTTGCATACCTCCGGCCGGATACCACCATCATTTTGCACAACATCCACATGAGTGCGGCCGTTCCGGTAGACCCCTTCTCCACCATTGGAATCGGCCTTCCGGACTGGCTGGCTTGAATATGTATGATGATGCCTACATGAGATTGAAGAATATAGCAATTGCGGACCCACCGATAAAGCGACGCGGCTACGAAGATTACTATCTCATTGCGGTGTTCGACATAAGGATTACCATCAATGCAAGAGGCAGTAACGGCAAAAGCTGGCGCATGTTGGCGATGGCAGATTTGTACCCCTACACGTTCAAAGACGCCGTGCACCATCTAGGCAGCATCTTAGCGGTGACAAGCTAGGGGACTTGTTTCATCTGGTTGCCATCCTACGGCACGGGAGATTACAAACGAAATTCACAAAACATCATTTGCATCCCTAACTGTACTCCATTATTTTGCAGGGACCGGTCATCCTGCGATCAAAATAAGATCGCCGATCCTGGATGTGCATTTGCATCTATGATTCAGTCTAACCTGGAACCTTGTAGCTGACTTTGGCATATTGGGATCAATTATCTTAGTAGTCGTTACCCATGGTACCACTGATGTGCAACATGGTCACACAATCTACCATGATCGGACCATCACCATCTACCCAGGTATTCCATTTTTTAACCCTCTCGCCTTCTCTTTCATTGTTGTACTAGGAGTAGTACTCTACTACCTCCGTTGGGGTATATTAGGCCGTTTAGCAAACACAGTCGCGTACATTTTTATTAGGCCGCTGCCCCTCGATTGTTGTTCAAGTGATTAATTTCTAGCCGTTGCATGCGAATGATTCTAGCTACATGCCAGCATTTGTTCCGAGACTAGTGCTCCCTTCTTTGCATGCGCAAAATCCAGCAAATGCAAGCGATCAGCTCGAAAGCCAACAGTGCATGCGACAATTAATACCATCGGGAATCAACGAATTTCTGTGCGTCTTCGCTCTGCCTTGGTCCTACGGATTTGGTTGGCCGGACCTATAATCCCGGATGGAGGTAGTACTTACGTACTACTAGGAGTACTTTTTACCATGGAGGACGCGCATAGCTAGCTAGGCCCTTGAAGTCTTGAACCCACTAGCTGCCACCATTTTTGTTTTTCCATGTCTTACTATCTCATCCATGTAGCCAAGTGTGGCTATATATAATAAGCTGGTTATTTTACTTCCTCTATATCGGAGTAGTACTATTTGCTGCACAGTATTACTGATCGCCATATTTGAGCACAACATTATTATGCATGGACCTTGACTATGTACGTCACCATGTGTCCAGATCTGAGATGCCGTGTGTACCAGATGAACGGCGCCGAGTTCGACCCCCGCGATGCTACGTGGGTGCCGAGGAACACTCTTGGAGAGTACTCGCTTTTCATTGGGGACAGCTACCCCATTGTGAAGGGGATGCCACCTTTCGTGCACGACACGGAAGGCCTGCCGTTCATGAAGCATGGTTGTGTCTTCAGTGCGCACCGCCGAATGAACGACATGCTGGGACACGCTATCCCTGATTTATGCCGTTCCGGCTTGGATGAGTCTCCATCGTGTGGAACCGGACTAGAAAGCTGCGACAATGATTCACGTTGCCCACCGCTATGGATCGTTCCATCCATGAAGAACACCTGCGACTGGAACCTGGAGGAGGACATGTAGCCCATCTATAACGTGTAAATGGAGTACGATAAATTGTGAATGGTAGCGCTATGAATATATGTAGACTAGTCATGCACAAATTTATCACATGAATTGGAGATGAACTTGTATGGCATACTGGCATTTGTCCTTTAGAATTTATTACTAGTAAATGTGTTATGTGTGCGTGCAACTTGTGTGGTTGTTGCACGGGCTCCAGCACGCTCTTTGAGAAAAAAAGGTGGCACAACTTTGGATATATGTGACGTGGTGGCATCATATAGTAGCATCGTTCGCTATAGTTGTAGTACACTCCTACTAGGACGACAACTCCTATGAAACCTTGTTCTTGGCTCTTTGCCTCTTCGGGAGGTTCAACAGTTCGTACTCGTGTGAACCTTGCACTTGGCTCTTCGCCTCTTCGGAAAGTCTAACAATGATGATACTACAATACAATATGCTTCTGGAAATCTGACACCGATTGAACTACTGTACGTCCACAGCGAGGGTGAGGGCGAGGGAGAGGATGCTGCAGTCAAAACCCTCTCCTCGTCCTGCGAACCTCCGTGCGCGTGGGCCAGGAAGAGGCATAGTAAGCAAGCTTCTCCTCGTTCGGCGAGTTGACGGGACACATCAAAGCAGTACTAGTACTAGTCCATACTGCGTCCTTTCCTGTTAATATGGCTTAACTTGAAACGAGAAAAATAGACTGGCGGTCAACGTATGTAACAATACGCTCTTTACGGTCACTATATATAGTTTTGTGGTGATTATACGATCACTAGCTCATCATAGAGCACCATATTGCACCCTACTGACCGGCCACATAGTCGACGTGGCACTTTGTTGACTGGTTAACTTGTCACTTGGTTTCTGGGTCCCACCTGTCAGTTGGCAGAGCAAAGAAATAAGTTAAACAAAACTTTACGTAGGCGCGATAGGAGTCCAACCCTTGCGCGCGAACCACCCTGGCTGTGTATGTGAGTGCATGCACGTGTACTCCCTCGGTCCACCAACAAAGAGTGTACATCAGCTAAAAAACAAAGAGTGTAGTACATCTACACTTCCAATGCATTTATCCTTTAATCTATATCGATATTGATTGACTAATGCACCAACTTGTGCTCTAGGTATAGGCTACATGTCTATCCTTAATTACAGCATGCAACGACCTTCATTTAATCTTCTTCTCACAATGGTTGCATGCACACATAAGTCTGCTACTTTTGGGCGTTAGTTATGCCCTGGTCAATGTGTAAATCTCTAAATGTACACTCTTTCACGAACATAGGGAGTAGGTTGAGCACTTGAGCGTGAGCGTGTGTGTTGCGTCGTGTGCTGTGTGTCGCATGTGTGCGTGAGTGTTGCATGTGTCCATGTGTACATGTGAGTGTTGCATGTTGCATGCATGCATGCATGCATGGGGCTTACTCCCTCCCATTGAGATGTTCATATTTCAAGCTTCCTCTGTTCCCTCCATATGGTGATACTCCCTCTGTTCCCAAATACGGAGTAAAATCCTCCCTCTGTTCCCAAATACGGAGTATTTGTCTTTCTAGACATTTCAACAAGTGACTACGTATGGAGCAAAATGAGTGAAGTGAGTGTAGAGGCATAGGGATAATGTAGAAAGGAAGTCTTCGTGATCCATTATTCCCCATCTCGGTCAGAGAGAACTATTCAACTAGTCTTCGCAGTGAAGTGACAATACATGCTGCAGCAGATGGGACACTTAATTAATAAGCTGAACCAGCGTGTTTTGTGTTACTAAATCAGCCTTACACAGTACTGCCATCACGTTTGCCAGTAGAGCACGCTTCTGTCCTCCATTAACTGACATATGGGCCCTCTTGTGGTAGACGCACATGTCATCGGTGTAACTATTTACACTCCGAAGGACGGTATATCCTGATAGTAGTAGTAGAATTGAGATTTAATGCACTTTCTAACCTGTCTTCCACTCTTCTTCCTCCTCTCTTCTTCTTCCTTCTCTCTTCCCCATCATCGGCCGCACACCATTTCCCCCCGCTCACTGCTCGCCCGCCCGCGCTATCTTCCTTGGTAGCTCGCGCGTACCATATCCCCCCGCTCACTGCTCGGCCACACGAGGAGAAGCTTCTTCGATAGCCCGCCCAAATCCACTTCCCCGCCGGCTCGCAGGCACCGAAAACCCCAATGGCAAAACCGACTGATACGCAGAGCCGCGATTGGAATTCCCTCCCCGATGTTCTCTTGGAGTAGATCTGTAATCGTGTGGACCTACTCAGCATCATCCATCTGGCCGCATGCTCGGTGTCTTTGTACCGTCTACTCTTCTGCAACCGGCCGGCTCTTTTCAAGACACCCTGCTTGCTGATGCCCGATCCTCGCAGGTGGCCCAGACACCGACTTGACGATCCTACAGAGGTTGCCGTGGTGCCCCTCGACATGCTACCACTACCCGTCCACCTGTCCTTCATGCGCGGCCACTACTGGGCGGGCATGAAGGCCAACTGGATCATCCTCATCCACCAATCCAGTAGTCCGTGGCGTCTCGTGGATATATACACCCAGCGAGAGATCACCCTTCCATCGTTGGATACCGCCGCCATCGAGCCTCGCGGCCCGCCGGACACTCCTGCCTACTACGCACGAGACGCGTCAAGCTTTTGGCTCGACATATGTTTGCTGAAAGTTGTAATCTGTGGAGTGCCCACACCATCAGAAGGCTACATGGATTACAAGCTCATTGCCTTGTTCAACATGGGATTTGTCTATCTGGAATCCAGTCGCCATACATGGTTATGGCTCATCGTCAATCCTATTGAGGTAACATTTCTGTCTGATGCTATAGTGCACGATGGCATTGTTTACGCGGTCGACGCACAGATTCGTTGCCTATACTGGTGGAATCTATCGTCGTGTTATTTTTTATCTCATCTCATCTTTACCTAATGAATACGACTGCCTATTCATTGTTACAAATTTAGAATAGATAATATGTCTATAACCACATCATTGCTATATGTTCCTCTCATTTCCTAGATTTTTATGACCACACATGTTATTGTTAGAGTTGATATGAGAACAATTGGCATATAATGATTGAGGGAATAGATATTATGAGCATAACATCATGATTGCTATATGTTACTCTCATTTCCAAGATTTTTATAACAACACATGTTATTGCTTAGAGTTGATATGAGAACAGTAGTAGTAAGTGCTATGGTAGAATATGAGTAGGCTCTGTCATAGCTGTTTTCCTCTCATTGTTACATGATGTTTGAACCATGACATATTGCTAATGAAAGCCATTGGCTTATTTTTTCTAACTTGGGGTATGATTATGACCACAACATTGGAATTCTCTATCTATGATATGTGTCACTGTTATAATAATCTTAATTCCACACATACTCTGAACATGATTGTTTATTTTTGTCCTTTTGGTCTCTAATTTGAATTGTTGCAGCAGACGCAAATGCGTTGGCCTTCACGATTCCAGGACCCGGAATCATACCAGCCGATGGGTGGTGGTTTATCGCTCGTTCAGCTGACGGCGGTCATTTGATGCTCATTCGCACGTACCAAATTGACCAAACCATTACATCAAACTACATGCAGTATAATGCCTGGGGCGTTCGTGACATTGATGGCTATGGTGCTTCGTGTTCGAGAAAGATCCTAGCTCCATTGGGCCAGGCGTATTCAACTGGAGGCGGGTTTACAGCCTCGGCGACCACTCCATGTTCCTCGGGCTCAATTATCCAATCATCCAACCAATCATCAATCATATCACCGGCAATGATTACCGTGCTATGCAACTTCCATTCGCCAGGGGGGATTGTGTTTACACATCATACCATGGGTTTCATGAATCACCATATCCAGAGATTCGTCCACACAGCTTGCTGCCAGATAATCTTCAGTGTGTGAAAGGCATCAAGCTTCCATGCGATGGATGGCTTTTGCAAACCCGACATGTGGCGATGTGGTTCATGCCAACAGCAAATATGCACAACTTGATTCGTACTGATATCTAGACTGAGCCATGTATTCTGCTGCTGTAGCATGACTCTCTTTTGTTGGATATTATGTACTGTTGTTAGTTTGAAGCACTCCTTTGGTTTGAAGGATAGATACCTTTCTGGGATCAAGTGCATCCTAACTCACCTTCGCAGGATGTACTGATAATGATGATGGTGATGTTGTGCAGTATATATATATAAAATGTGACACTAAATACGACTAGTAAGTAGTACAGTAGCAGTACTAGTATATGTCGGTCAAATTATTCATCATGTCCACACATCGAATTGACATGACAACACGTTGCGTGTGAGGTGACACAAGAATCCCAAGAGCGTGTTCGGATATTCCGGACTTCAGATTTGGAGTAACACTTATCTGTCGAAATCTTTCATCATTCACTTAAAACAGTCGATTGATCATACATTGAGTACCATATAACTGGAATTAACCGATGCAAGTCGAAGAAGGATTGGCTGGTGCTGCCGGCTGGCGTCAAGTTCGATCCCACGGATCAGGAGCTGATCAAGCACCTTGAGGCCAAACTGAGTGCTGACAGCGTGTGATCTCACCCTCTCATCGATTTGTTCATACCAACCATCGACAGCGAGCACGACATATGCTACACCCATCCTGAGAAACTTCCAAGTAGGACACCGATCGGCCGTCTACTTGCACAAACATATTCCTTTGTTTATATCTCTATTTTTCTTTTTAGACGTAGACCTGGTGAAGCAATTATAATTTGATAGTTAATAAAAAGTGAAACAAGTGACTGCAACATGCCAAAGATGTTATGAAAATACCCACTACATACACTAAAACCTGTATTCGACAATACTGAAGGTATCACACTGAGTGGCCTAAGCAAGCATTTCTTCCAGTGCAATTCCAGGGCGTTCAAGAGGGGCACGTGGACGCATCGCAAGATACAGTCGGAGTGCGGCATGCACGCGATGTGGCACAACACCGGCAATACCTTGCCGGCGATGGTCAACGGCCGGCAGACGGGCAACAAAAAGGTTCTGGTGCTACACACCAACTAGAACTTCGACCTGCAGAGGACCAACTGGGTGATGCACCAGTACCACCTCAGGGACCTGGAGCAAGAGAAGGAGCGGGAGCTGGTCCTCTGCAAGATTTTCTACCATACGAACACTAGGGCCAGGAGTAAAAAGATTATAAGTTAGTTTGGTATTGGTACTTGTACTACCTTGTCGTCCGCAAGTTGGTATTGTTGTTAACGATCTTTTGGTATGAACTTGGCATTTGCTTCCAACAATCATGCCAAGGGTCGACATGGATATAAAGCTGAATCATTTGTGTTGAAACGAATTTTCAGGCACCTGATTTTTATTTGATGGGTAGTATAAGCACCTATCATTCGAATTCCCAGTTCTCCTAATTTTTCGAAACAAGTGCATGCACTTATTATCACGATGAAAAACAATATCCCTGCTGCATCCCAGTTATCAGTCTGTACATGCAGAATTCTCGTTTATTGAGAACGTATATTGTTTTTTCAGGTCGAGCAAGTTTCAATTGGGTTGTAGACTGCCCAGGCTTGATTTTGTTTTCAATAGGCCCAGCTGATGACGACAACGGGGCACAAATATCCAGCAGGTATCTACTGGATCTGGCCCGCCAGCGTTAGTTATATTTTGTCTTACAACATCCACAGGCAGTTTTTTTACTGAATCAAACAAACAACCCAGTTCTATTTTCCTCTTGAAACGCATGTCCTACATCTATTTTCTAATCTCTACCTATAGTTTTCCTAGTTCATATACACGTATCATTATATTGAAAATCTATAAAATTCCCTTTTCATATTTACATGCTTATTTTTGTTGTTGTTTTCCCTCCCAGCGCTGATTTTTTTACCACTAGTTTTCCCTTAAACTAACTCAATTGTCCCATGTCTTATTTGCTTACAAAAACAAATTGATTTTTTTGGCAAATCAATAAGTTCTTAAAAAAATGTTTATCATTTCGGGATTAAAGAAGTTCGAACTCCACCGAAATATGCAAAATAAGGTTGAACTTTTTGACCGTGGTCCTGGACAGAAAATGGGCTGTAATAAATTACTTAAGAATTAGCAAATGGGCTGCAAATTATTAAAAAAAGCAAATGGTCTCTATATTGTCTACCACAGATTTGGAGGTTGACTTGTAGGCCTACTAAGTTCATGCGTACACAAGATTTCTCAAAAAAGAAACTTAGTCAACAATCGACTCTACCACCGTCATACCGTTAGATGTCAATCTAACGGCAATCGTGCTTCTTCAGTCTCTGATCTTCCTGCCCCAGCCGCCCAAACTAGCGCCGTTAGAACCGCCTGCTCCCGCCTCCCGTGGTCGGCTGTGCTGCCGGGAAGGCCTCACGGCCCCATCATATACTCATATCCCTGGCCTGTCTATCCCTCTACTCACCCACACCTCCTGTTATTCTCTGGGGATGGCAGACGAACCAGTAAACCCTCGTACTCCTCCGCGTGGGAAACAACTGCCAAGTCTTCCCTGGCTCGGTGTCATTCCCTTCCTAAGCCTCGCGGTCGTCCACCGCCCTGGTGCTCTCGGCGCGGCCTGGTCAACGTGGTCAATGAATGACATCCATCGGAAGTGGACTGTACATGGAGTGGCTGACATCTGGGTCCACGACCACATGCAAGGAAATGCCTCCTTATTACACGCAAAATAATGATTCCTTCACCTGACAGCTAGGACCGACGGGAAGGGCTTCTGTATTTCACTAAAAAAATGTTCCCCCCGCTGACAGGTCAGACCCACCAGCTATATCTTCGCACGCAAGGAAGTGCCTCCTTATTGTGCACAAAAAATGAATACCCCCTGCTAGCTGGGACCCACCATAGTGGGTGGCTGACTTGTGGGCCTACTAAGTTGACGGGGACAGAGGGCTTTGTCAACTTAGTCAATATGAACGATTCTAGCTCCAGTGACCATACGATGTCCATCCAACGGCCATAGTGCTTCTTCAACCTCTGGTCTTCTTGCTCCAGCCGCCTAAAGCAGCGCCGGTCGTGCTGCCTGCTCCTGCCTCCCGTGGCCGACTGTGCTGCCGCGGAGCCCTCACCGCCCCCATACAACTCCCACCGCTGGCCAGGCCATCCCTCCACTCACCCACACCCCCTGTTATTCTGCGGCGACGGGAGCCTCACACCGCAGCCGAACTAGTGAACCCTCGTACTCCTCTCCGCGTGGGCATCCACTGCCGTGTCTTCCTCGGCTCCGTGCCGTCCCCTTCCTAGGCCTCGCCGTCATCCACCTCCTTGGTGCTCTCGGCGTGGCGTGGTCAATGTGGTCAACGACCGACTTCCATCAGAAGAGTACTGTACGTGGAGAGGGTGACAGCTGGGTCCACGGCCACAGCCCAGTTTTTTTGTGATTTGCTAAGTAAGTCGTTTTTTCAGGCCTGTTGGGCTGCAAATCTTTCAAGACGAGGAGAGCTTCATTCGGTTGGCCGAGAAAATGGCCTATCAGTAATGAGAAATGGGCTGTACATTTTTAAAACACTTCAAACTGACAGTTAGTTTCAAATTTGTTTTTTTCATTTCAAGACTTTAAATTGCATTGATTTTTATGCGTGCACAATTTGTTGGATTTTATATAGATATACATTTATTTTTAAAATCAGTTTGAATATGACTCGAAATTTCGAGATTAAAAACAGTTCGGACCATACTGAAATATGCAAAATTTCGTATAATTTTTTAACCGTGGCTACAATATGGGCTGTAATGCTAACAAAAAGAATATGGCCTCCAAAAAACCTTAAGAATTAGCGAATGGGTTGTAAATTATTAGAAATAATGGCAGATGGGCTATATGTTGTTTTCCACAGATTTGAGGCTTTCCTAAAAAAAGGTTGACGCACAAGAAGTGACTGTTGGATGTCCATCCAACGGCCGTCGTGCTTCTTCAGTCTCTGCTCTTCCTGCTCCAGCCGCTCAAACAAGAGCTGGCGAGACTGCCTGCTCCGTCCACCCCGCGGCCGGCTGTGCTGCCGCGCAGGCCTCACCGCCCCACCGTACTCCCATCGCTGGCCTATCCATCCCTCTACTCACCCACACCTGCTGTTATTCTCCGGCGACGGCCGAACCAGTAAATCCTCGTACAATCGTACTCCCCTTGGTGTGGGAAACAACTGCCGAGTCTTCCCTGGCTCCATGTCGTTCCCTTCCTACGCCTCGCTGTCGTCCACCGCCCTGGTGCTCTCGGCGCGGCTTGGTCAACGACCGACATGCATCTGAAGTGGACTGTATGTGGAGAGGCTGACAGCTGGGTCCACGGCTGCACGCAAGGAAATGCCTCCTTATTACACGCAAAATAATGATTCCTCTACCTGACATCTGGGACCCATCGAAAGGGCCTCTGTATTTCGTGAAAAAAACGTTACCGCCGCTGACAGCTCAGACCCACCTGCTATATCTTCGCACGCAAGGAAGTGCCTCATTATTATGCACAAAAAAATGAATACTTCCCCAGCTAGCTGGGACCCAGTATAGTGGCAGGCTGACTTGTGGGCCTACGTACTAAGTTGACAGGGACGGAGGGCTTTGCCAACTTAGTCAATATGCACGATTCTAGCTCCAGGGACCGTACGATTTCCATCCAAAGGCTGTAGTGCTTCTTCAACCTCTGGTCTTCCTGCTCCACCGCCCAAACCAGCGTCGGTCGTGCCTCGTGCTCCTGCCTCCTGTGGCCGGCTGTGATGCGGAGGAGGCCTCACTGCCCCTACTACTCCCACCGCTGGCCAGGCCATCCCTCTACTCACCCACACCCCCTGTTATTCTGCTGTGATAGCAGCTTCACACCGCAACGAACCAGTAAACCCTCATACTTCTCTATGCGTGGGCATCCACTGCCGCATATTCCCCGGCTCTGCGTCGTCCCCTTCCTAGGCCTCGTCATCGTCCACCGCCCTGGTGCTCTCGGCCCGGCATGGTCAACGTGGTCAAGGAACAGCTTCCGTTGGACGTACACCGTATGTGGAGAGGCTGACAGCTGGGTCCACAGCCGCAACAAGGAAGTGCCTCCTTATTACGGGCAAAATAATTATTCCTCCACCTGAGCATGGACCCGTCGGACGGGCCATCGTATTTCGTGAAAAAAACGTTTCCCCCTGACTGCTGGGACCCACCAGCTACATCATCGCACGCAAGGAAGTGCGTCTAAGCAAAAAAACGATTCGCCCCCTGACTGATGGGACCCACCAGCTACATCTTCGCATGCAAGGAAGTGTCTGATAGTCGGGACCCACCTGGTCGAAGCATACGTAGTGTTGTTATTCTGGTCGCGAACGTGTACGTACATACTGGTCCATGTAGAGGCGTGCACGTGTCGTAGTACAGGTGCGCACGTAGCATGTACATGTACGTACGGTGGCCAGTGAGCAAGAAAGAAAATACGGCCACGTACATACATCGGGAAGGGTCTCGAACGCCTACTCGCGCATACGTACGGCCAGGGCTCGTGTACATGGCTGGGTCGGAACGGAGAAACAATGTCATCATCGTGTTCATAGGGAACCAACCGACTGGGTCGGAACGGAATGCGTCATCGTGTTCATCAGGAGGTCTTGGATGGAACAACCGATGGAAATGAGGCCTGGCGTACCGCACAACGGAGGAAACGACCTTGTGTTCGACCGTCCACACTCGAAACGAGATCTTGTTCATCGGGAGGGGTCTGGTGTACCGCACAACGGAGGAAACGGACCTCCTACGGTCAAAACGGGGTCCTGTTGATCAGGAGTGGTGTGGCGTACCACAAAACGGAGGAAACAGACTTGTGTTGGAGTGCTACAGTCGAAACGGGGGTCCTGTTCATCGGGAGGGGTGTGGCGTACCGCAAAACAGGACTCCACGGGATACTCTTCATCTCCACCGTCGACACCCTCCAGCCTCCACGGGCTACTGTTCATCCACCGTCGACCTCCTCCAGCCTCCACCTGCGGCTGTTCATCCACGAGCTCCTGTTCATCTAGCTTCCACCGCGCGCTACTCCATCGGCTACTATTCAACCAGCCCTCTCCACGGGCTCCTATTCAACCACCCCTCCACAGGCTACTGTTCATCTAGCGCTCCACTGTGTACTGTTCATCCAGCCCTCCACGGGGTCCTGTTCATCCAGATGAAACACCACGGGGTCCTATTCATCCACCCCCACCGGGAACTGTTCATCCGAACCTGCCAGCAACGCTCACTTTTCATCCAGAGACAACATTGATCGGCTTCAGTTAGCAGCAGTAGCAAAGGAATCGCTCAATCGGGTTCAGTTAACAGCCATCGATCGATCGCTCGAGTTTAGTAACTCGTAGCCTGAAGTGCAATCGCTCGGGTTCAGTAGGCGAACGCCTCGCTCGGGTTCAATTAGAGCCCAACGCCTCGCACCCACGCGCGTGCGTGTACGAGAGAAACACGCAAACCTCCGTGCATCGCGCGGCCTCGACCACCCATCATAACCAGGAACACCCTGATATTTTCCTCGCCCTCGCTTCTACCACGGTTTTTTCCATCATGGATGGCCCAAAGAATGTCATGCAGCTGCATCTCCGGCCCGCCGAGGACAAAAAGCCCATTTTCGGTCATGATTTTTTGTCATAGAAGTAGGAGCCCACCACATCTATGATGATACCGGGTTTTTTCACAATTATTGTCATAGAAGTGTCATAAGTATGACAGAAAAAATTTCGCTCGGCCCAAAATGTCACGGATGTGTCTTTTTTTGTTGTGTACAAACTATTATACCTTTCCTTTTTTTAGTCCTTTGCCCCATTTCCAATATAGAGAAGAAATTTATGCACGTCCTTGTTTTTAGGCCTTTCCAACGTAGTTCACTGATGATTACCTCTCAAACCACCACTATGGTCAGGAGGCGAGGATGGTTTTCATACAACACCCATGGTTCAATATTGAAGTGTTCCTGAGGAGGACGAAGGACGGACGGTCAATCATCCACAAACACTGGCCTAAAGTTGCAAAGACCTTGAACATGAATGAAGGCTCAATATTCGCCTTCTGCTTCAGAAGTTTTCCACATGAGATGCATATGTCTATGTATTGTCTATGACGCTAATTTCGATAGGTTCTCCATGTTGCATGTGAAACTTGGTGCTGGTGCAGTTGTGTAATGGGGTAGATGAGTGCTGAAGCTATATCATGTTGTCCTCTGATGTATTTCAATTATGAAATCCTACTTAATATGGAAATGAAATATAAACTGGTGCGCGTCGGTCCTAAACAAACGGTTTTAACCCCTTTCCGCGACGGACTTCGGAACCATCGCCAAGTGAGTGTGTGCTATAGGGAGTCCTTCCCACATGACCCAGAAACCATCGGGGATATGGAATAGTGATCCAGAGGCCTTCCAAAATGTAATCTTGTGCAATACAGCACACACTAAATTCTTTCGCACGTGTGGTATCGGTGATTAAGTGTTTCTAATGACGCAATGAAATCATATGGTTTGTCGCAACGAACCATTTGGGAAACAGTATGTAAGGCACATGGGACAACATATGAACTATGTTAGATTTGTGCCCTATCACACAAGAGTTTTCTGCGTAACCCGTCTGCCATGCTAGACTCCATCGCACACGTTTTCCAACAATTACCGTCTGTGATAATGTTCGATCACAATCGGTTCAGGAGCCCCTTCGCACACATACAAGTGCTGCAGACCGTTTGTGATTTGTTAGGTATCACCGACAGTTGCCACAAGGACGTGTGCTTTTCGTTTGGGAACCCACACGTTTTCTGAAAAAATACGACTATGATTGTATTTTGCATTAGGCACGGTTTACTCCCAGTTCTTGTGTGCAATAACGCGATATCACAAACAGTTCCCGAGAACCTACGTAGACGTAGTAGAGCATCAAATCGTTTGCGATCTATTGTGTATCACCGATGGTTCCGCTACAATTGACGTATGCTTTCCGATGTGGATCGCACACACTCATTTGGTTGAACCGTGTGCGGAGCAATTGCCAGGTTAAAACAAAGATATCCCATTTTGAATCGGCACGCAAAAAGCAAATTCATCACAATATTCAATTGAACAAATAAACAAAAATATCCCATTTTGAATCGGCGCGTCAAAAGCAAATTCGCCACAATATTTAATTGAACAAATAGTGTCCATAGGAAGAACATTCATTATATTTCGCAACAATTGCAATTGAACATATGTTAGCTAAATTCCAATTATTTCTCCACACATATATGCATTACATAATTAATCATAGTGTATGAAATACGAAGACCTCATCAGATGGAAAACAATGGATCCAAGTGTTATATGTTTAGCGGCTAACTCTTACTCAATGTTTCAGGAGAATGCATGGTGAAATCTTCATCACCAGTGGGCTTGATGTAGTGATTCAGGAATAAGTCGCTGATAAATCTCCGAACCATCAGCAATTCACCAGCCGGGAGCGGTTCAGGGGTCCTCGGTTTTAAGATGAGCTGCAGTATTTTTAAGATCGGAATGTGCAATATTAGTGGAGTAGAAGATATTAATTAAGATAGACTTACTGGTACTAATTTGTGAGGATCGTCACAACTATCAGCAGATTTGCAGATGGAGATCATGTGTCTACAAACATAGTATCCACAAAGGTTGGTCCCTGCTTCTTGCTGAGGACACTGAATTTTTTTGTACAAAATTAGTCATGTATTTGTCCTGTTAGGAACAACCTAACCGGTGTTAGATGTATTATTTTTTCTTTGGACAAAATAGAAAGAGTTTTATTTAGAAGCTTGAATATTTGGCAAGCGTAAGGAAAGGTATTTGCAGACTGTTGGATAAATTTTCTAAAAATAATGGAATTCGATGTGTTACCGGAGAAATGATCTGGTGCTGCAGAGGTAGTTTCCTATTGAACAAGTTCCCTATTTTAGTTTCCCACTATGCGAGCACACTGCAAATGATGATGAATTCTGACAACATCAATTATTGAACCAGATATGAATGTAAATTTATTTCAACATCATAGAATTCAATACCTATCCAAGAATTGCTGAAGATGCGTCAGATCCTGAGCGTTTGTTGACTCTCTGAGAGAATCGATGTAGTAAACTGTGTTCTTGTTTGGAACAATGAATACCAATATCCAGTGATTGCTACATACTCCCTCCGTTCCTGAATATAGGGTGTATAGTTTTTGGTGCGGAAATTAAAGAACGCACATGGAGGAAAAATTTCACAAGTTTTGGCCGAGATAACACCTGACTAATTGACATGAAAAAATAGAGGAGCTTGCCGGGTATAGGGAAATGTAATCAAATCCCTAAAAAATTATCCAAATGAGTGGTGCAATGCAATACACCTTATATTTCAGACTTTTTCTCAAAAATCTATACACCTTATATCAAGGAATGGAGGAAGTATTAAGAAAGCCATGAACTTACAAATGATGTCAAAATCTGAAACACAATCAGTGTATGCGTGGTTGTTTACTTGACTTACCGTTCATGATATGGATAGAGAAATGATTCTGCATGGGATGTGTTTTCGAAGATACGGACGACCGTGTTAACGGCCCAGTCCCGTCGGTCCTTTTCATGTAATTTTGTGCCATTTGCTAATGCATGATCTATGAAATACACACTCTCACTTTGTCTTCTCTGCGCATTCAATCCCCTAAGAGGAATAAAATGCAGTTAGTTGTTTATCATTTACAGCCTTGTATGGAGAAGTTGCTCAGAGTTTGTTAAGTACTTACAAAATTACGCATCTACCAAGAGTGGCATCGAGCACGTTGAACTTGAAGAAGAGATGTAAGTCCTCAAAACTCACAATGATGGAACCAACATCGTGTCGGAAATGATCTCTGTTGTAGTGGACTAGCAAATGGTGATGACCTTCTGACATTTGATCCATGCAATATTCATGTAACTCGCGGCAACTGGACCTGCACTCATCAAAGTATTCGCCAACAAGAAATGGCTGGCCATGGACGTAATTGCGTGCTTGAAGTACGCCTGCTTTATTTTTAGCAAGCAACAAACATACTTCTTCATCACCCATGGCGTTAGAAATAATATTACTCCCCAATTCGAACAAGCTGCTGTTAATTTGGTTCTGGGCGATGAGTGCTTTTAAGTAAGAGGCAATCGTTCTCTTTCATCTTCACTCTCCCACTGCACTTCCTCGTGGTTGTGGGTGTAGCCTTTTTGGCCACTTCCTTGTTAGTACTTGAAGCATTTCTGACAGAACTTCTAGTTGCCTACATGGTAGATTGCTGAGCAGACGGTGAAGCTTGGACGGACTGCTTAGAACACAGTTTATCTATGCCGGACCGCTGAGCTGGCGGTGCTGCTATGACGGACTCCTCGGCTGTAGGAGCAGAGGCATCATACTGCTGACCATGCGTTGAAGCTATGTCGGGTTTCTGCGAAGGTGGTGCCAACTTGTCGGTGTGCTGAGGATGCCGTGCCAACTCGTCGGTTTGCTAAGAAGGAAGTGCTGATGCATTGGTATGCTGATCATGCTCCTGAGGACCGATGGACTGATGAGCAGTCGGTTCTGGACCTACAGACTGCTTAGTAGGCAGTTCCGAAGCATTAGACTGTTTAGCAGTCTGTTCCACCAGGTTGGTTTGCTGAGCATGTGCTGTAGCTGGGTCCCCCCCTCCTGCTGCATTAGCAGCCGGCATCTGAACCGGTGGTGCGTCATCAGCAGTTGTAGGCATTGCCACTAGCTGCTTTTGGGCAGAGGATGAAATGGCCTATACGCCGCAAAGTTGGTCTGGCTGATCACAGGTTGATGCATCAGCCCGCGAGAGCTGCTCTGGCAAGGAGAGCTTCACTGATTGAGGGGCGACAGTGGTTTCTCTTGGCGGGGCTTCAGGCATCTCATCGATGAACTCTATTTCCTTTCGTGGACACTTGATGTGATGTAACAATGTTTCTCCCAAGGTCCTTTGCTTATCGAAGTCTCCTAGGACATTCTTCAGGGAAAATTCATTGAATCCAGGATTTACTTCAGTCACGTAGCACTTCACACAGCCCGGGTTCAATGGCACATTGTCCAAAGAGACCATCTTCCAAGAAGGATGGGCAAACCCAGGATGTTGCACATTTTGATGTACCTTTGTAATGTGTAAGCACGCCCTTCATTCTGTCTTTCATTCCAGATAGATCAGATATAGCATCATCACGAGCAGCTACAGTCTCAGTGTCGCTGGGGTCAGCTGATGCACAACTACTCTTGTGCAGTGTTGTCGTCGTGCAATAAGCAGCATCATCCATGCCCGCCTCCCCTCCCATCTGCTGGCTATCTGTTAGTGTTAGAGTCTTCTGCATCATCATTGACTCCTCAACATCCTTTCGAACAGGCAGATAAATCTCCTTCAAATTTTCAAAAAATGCATTCTACTTCATTTCACTCCTTGATTTTTTCATGCTGAGTCTCTCTGCTTTGCTGAGTGTGAAAGCCCTCTTGTCCGGGACATTAACAACTATACCCCTTGCACGACCAGGGGGATCTTTTGTGTCCATAGCAAAGGACAGAATGTCACATGGCCATGAGTTCCTGTAGAACCTTCCGGGGATCATGGAAGCCTCTACCATCACTTCATACATTTTGGCGTCACGTGCATTTTCAAAGTAATAAGTTTTGTCATCACGCCTCTTTGCACGTGCCTGCAAGTAGTCTCTGGCGCGTTCGCCCTTAATTTCACTAAAGGGCAAATTCCCACCCGCCGCTACTGCTTCTTTGTCCTCCTGTTCCCATATCAGTTTCATGCCATAGTATCCTGCCACACCCATACGATGGGGGCGTATGTTCTTCTTTTGAATTTCCGATTGCTTGAAACTCTTCGCAGCAAACTCTGGAGTTGCCCTGACCCTTTTGAATTCTGCCCAATCTTCCTTTGTAATTTGGGGGTATGCGGGGATTGGGTCCTTGCCTTCACTCAAGTACTTCTTTTACAGCACGTGCTTCCAGTTTCTCCAAGCATTCCTAGCCTTCTTCAGTGCAGCGTGTTCCACCTACATTCTCCACTGCTCTGGAACGTTGAAGTGATAGATGATCTCTCGGACAATCATTTGCCGTGTTTCTGTGTCAGCCTTCCGAAACCCCGGCAGATTAATGTTGAGCCTTGCCCTGCCAACAAATCCACACACACTCCTAAACCTCATGCATGCTTTATCTGGTTTAGTTGGAGCCCAGGACTTTAAATCAATCTCGGTTACTTCATATACACCTTTAGGCTGGTGTGTGGGCTTCCTTGGAGCGTTCCTCCGTGTCCTGACCAGAAGGGTAATTGTTGCAGCTCTACCCCGTTCAAGACTACTTGATCCCTCACAATCTGCTAAAGACCTAGGGTTGTCCGAATCAGATGAAGATAGACGGCCTGAATGAGTGTTGTCGCTGCTACTCGGCATGTATAGAGAACACATGCGAAACTCAGGAAAGGAGGATAAGCATAAAACTAACAACTTGGTATCAAGCTTTCTAAACATTCCATACAATAATTTAGAAAATGTACGGCTAATTTGTTAAGTTTGTGTGACTCGCACGCCCGCGATCTGTAAATAGGAAGTAACTTATTGGAACAAATACAGCTTATATGTAGTAAGGAAGGTAGATAATGAACATATATACACTCTCTATTATTTTATAGCCAATTTGGGAACATACGGAACGAAATTGGAAGATGGATTGCTAGGAAATATGCCTCACCGCGATGGAGAGCAGTAACTAACAGGCTTCTTAATGCAAACCCAGCCGGACCACAGTAGAGGCGAGGGTTACTACATCGATATGCTCGAGGGTGGGTGGCGAGCAAACGAAGAGGTCGAGGCGCGGTCCGCCGCGTGTTGGGAACGGCAGTGGAGGTAGGCTTGACGCCGAAGAGCGGGCGCATGGCCGGGGTGAGCATGGCGGTGCCGGAGAGGGTTCTGCTGTGGATCTGGGGGAGGGGGGAGCTGGCGAAGGAGATTGGGTGGACAAGTTGAGTGAAACGCGGACGGACGGTGGGGGGGTGTTGGCGGCCTAGGTGAAAAGGGTGAAAAATATCCCCGGTTGCCGCGCGCACGGAAAGGCCGATGCAAACGGATGCCTCTAAGCGCTCTTGTGCACAAACAGAATAATTTCGTTTGAAATGGAGACGTACTAAATTTGAAATGAAGACATGAGTTCATCATTTCGCCTCTAAATTTTTTGCACGTAAACCAATCACAAATTTACCACGGGTTTGTTTTGCTGGCGCATTTCAGGTCATGTGTGCTATATGTAAGACATTTTTTGGCATTTACCGTGCATGTTGGCATATAAATCAATTCCTAGACGGACTGCATTTCCTATCGAAAGGGATGAGGATTGCCGTTCGATCTGAGAGCATCCAATAGTGCAGACGTACGATCCGTGGGGTTTGGGTTCTGGCTAATCAGAACACACGACTCAGATCGCGCGTGTGGCAGAGGGGTGGGGGGTGCATCGGCCATGGTTTAGTGGACACACGGCTTTCGTGAGTGAACTGTGTGCTCTTTGAAAACATTTACATTACCTAACATCATATTTTTGTTCCAATGAAAACATGAGTTCATCGTTTCGCCTCCAATTTTTTTCCACGGTAAGAAATCATGAGTATAGTGGAGAGTGTCATATACTAGTATCATGAATATACAATACATATGATACTACCTTTAATTAATTATAGCGCATAGTATAATACATAGAGTATAGTATCATAGATAGATCATATTTATTGCCATGCATGACACAAATTAGCATCGCATTTAACATGATACGGTATATACCTACTATATGTTAATCTAACCATCTTTATATATATTTAATTCTTTGCCACATCAGCATACTTGCTATTTCCGAGTGCATGACATCGTCGGCTATGATACCACCACTATGGCCAGCCTTATATAGTGGGGAGTATCATATATACTATATATAGAGAGTATCATGCATATGATGCTAGTGTATGATACTACGTACGTAGTGCATATATAGTATCATAGAGTAGTACTAGCTCCCTCTGTAAACTAATACAAGAGCATTTAGATTACTAAATAGTGACCTAAACGCTCTTATATTAGTTTACGGAGGGAGTATATATCATAGATGACCGTATTTATGAATTGAGCCCTATAAGACTAGTTGTAATGGGGAGTATTATATATATATATACTAGTAGTATCATGCATGCATATATATCATAGTGTTGCTGGGATACTACTTCCGTAATACATATAGTATCATAAGTTAACATCTTAGGTTTCCTTACTAATTGTCATGCATCACACAGAGTAGTAGTACAACATTTAATATGACACGGTATCACGATATGATACCACATCCTCTCTTGTGTGCCACATCATCCAGAAAGTCTAGTTGGCATGCATGATACCACTTATGATAATACCATTACAACCATCCTAAACCGGAAAGGACGGGGAGTATGAGACTAGCCACAAAGGAGAGTAGTACACTAGTAACATACACGTATCCTTAGACTATATATGTTACTACCTTCATAGTCGGTAGTAACATAAGTGTAGTGTCATGCAAAGCTTCATTTCTTAGGTTACAGACTCATATTGCATTGGGACATGCATGTGATGCTACAGTAACTAGCTAAGTTACTGAAACTCTCTCTCTCCTCATTAACTTATTGCCACATAAGCAAGTTTGCTGAGTTGGAGTCGGTGTTACTGCTGAAGTTACTCCCACTGTGGCTAGTCTGTTACTAGCTAGTCGTCTATGATATACTAGCTATCTCACTAAGAGCATGGTTAATAATACAGCCGGGTCGGCTATAAGAATTTGCCATGTCATATAAAGCCAACCTCTTAATGGGCATGTACAATAATAAGTTTTATATACGTACTAGTTTATCAATAGTTGGCCCACCTTACATCCTCACAAAGTGTCTTGGGTCTTATGTTGCAGCTGGCTCTACTAACCAAGAGCCCGCTTCTATTCTCTTTCCTCCAACTAATAAGCACATGTATATTATTCTATTCCATATAGCTAGACTACCCCTAGTGGGAGTAACATAGGTAGTAACATCACACATATCTAGATAAAATAGATGATGTGGCAAGCAATAAATGAAGAAATGGAGGAAAGTGGATATGTGTGATGTTACTACCTATGTTACTCCCACTATGGGTATAGTCTTAATTAGACTACCCATAGTGGGAGTAACATATATAGGTGGTAACATCACACTTATCTAGGCAAAATAGATGATGTGGCATGTAATTAATGAAGAAAGAGAGGCATGTGGTAACATAGCTAGTTGCTGTAACGTCACACATATCAAGAAAAGATGAGTCTACAACCTAATAAATGAAGTGATGCATGACACAATACATATGTTACTACGCACTGTGGAGGTAGTAACATAGACTAGTAACATATGCATGTTACTACTCTAAGTTACTCCCCACTGTGACTAGTCTTACTATAGTATGAGACTACCCAGAATGGGAGTAACACAGGTATATAGTAACATCACACATATCTCGATAAATTAAGTAGATGATGTGGCAAGCAATAAATGAAGAAAGAGAGGAAAGTAGTAACATAGCTAGTTACTAGTAGTATGAGTAACATCACATGTACATATCAAGGCAAGATGTGTCTATAGCCTAATAAATGAAGTGTTGCATGTTACCACACATATAGGTTACTCCCCACTATAGAGGTAGTAACATAGACTAGTAACACGTGGGCATGTTACTAGTCTATGTTACTACCCATTGTGGCTAGTCTGAGTAACATCACACATCTCAAGGCAAGATAAGCCTATAGCCTAATAAATGAAGTGTTGCATGTTACTACACATATGTTACTCCCCACTATATAGGTAGTAACATAGACTAGTAACATTCTATGTTACTACCCATTGTCGCTAGTCTTATGTCACTCTATTGTGTACTTACTTGCTCTAATGCATAGTATCATAGAGTATCTAGCTAGTATCATATGTAGTACTTTATTTATATTGTCATGCATGACACATAGTAGCATAACATTGATTATGATACGGTTTCATGATATGATACTTAACACTCTCTTTCTTCATTTAATTAATTCTATGCAGGCTCATCAAAATTGCCTAGTTGGCATGCATGATATATACTAGCTATGATACCCCCTTACTATCAGCCTAGCAAAGGTGTACATATCATTTGTGCGTCGCTTTGTGAGTTTTCATTCATTTGTTCGAGAAGCGGGGAGAAGTTTCAAACATTCCGGCCGCGAGGTGCGGCCACTAGCGTAGGCTAATTGGTATTTTAATTACATAATATTCATATGGAGTTCGGACATCATCAAAATCGATGTGTGCCTGTGGCGTGCTCTCATGACCCTGTGGAAAAAATTGGTAAAGTTTGGAACAAGTTTTGATGACCGCTCCTTCCAAACAGGAGCATCTCACATGAAGGATCATGGTTTTCCAAAAGGACACATGTCAATTCAAACTCCTGTGGTAGGTGACTTCATCGTTTGGTCTCATAAAAATTTCCACGGTACGCAATCAGCATTATACCACGGGTTTTATTTCTGGTGCATTTCAGGTATCGTTAGCTATTTTAAGACATTTTTTGAGATTAGCGTGAATTTTTTGCATAAAAATAAAATTACAACCGGAACTGCATGTGCTGTCGAAAGGGATGAGGATCGCCGTTCGATCTGGGAGCATCCAATGGTGCAGACGTATGATCCGTGGGGTTTGGGCTGGACAATCAGAAAGCACGACTCAGATCATGGGCGGGTGACGGGGTTTGGTCGGCACACGGCCTTCATGAACGAACAGTGTCCTATTCGCAAACTAGATTGCATATTTTTGTTCACACATACTGTAGTGAGATCAATTGAGTGTGCTACCTCTGTGATATAATAATAATAATAATAATAATAATAATAGCAATAACAGTTCATATTCATTGCTTGAGTTGACAGCATATCAAGGTCAACATATTAACAGTTCTTACATCAATAAAAACTAGGCATAACTCACAAATTCAGTACACGCGATAGTTCTAAATTGAACGAATTAAGTTGCAGGGCAGGCATAAAGACTACTCTTACGGCTTAATTCCCATGTACATGGGGGGACTGGGGTCATCAAGTTGACCCCGAATGAATTTGGGTTTTTTGATGATTTTACGCTTCTCTGTTGCTCTAGTGCGCGATCCCTTAACTGGCAACTCATCAAATTCATCGTACTCATCCTGATCGGCAACATCGTCGACACCCAGTACCCTTCTCTTCCCATGCATCGCTAAATGGCCATTCTTATGCAAGGGGTCTTCCACAAAGAAAATCTGGGTAGCATCGCTGGCAAGAATGAATGGGTCCATGTGATATGCCATCGTTGTCCTGTTAACACAGGTAGCTTCTTGTACTCATCAATCCTTACCTGACCAAGAGGGATCCATGCGCACCTGAATAATGCCACATTAACTTTCACATAGTCAAGCTCCCAAATCACTTTGATGGTTCCATAGTATACCCTTTTATCAGCTTCATTTACAGTCATGCATTCTATTCGAACAGAGCTGTTCTGATACGAGGTCTTCTTATCATGCTCCTCAGTGTAGAACGTGTATCCATTTATGCCATATGCTTGGTACGTCAACACCGTAGGTGATGGCTTTTGTGCCAACCACGTAGCATGTCATCGATGGATCCTTGTGCCAAACGATTCTTCAGCCATTCGGCGTACTTCTTAGTGTGCTCCTTCATCTCCACTTCTGATGAAGGCACCATTGGTAAGAAGCTTTGGCGTATCTCCGCCAAGTGTTCTTCGGCATAAGCGATGAGAACTGGGCTTAAGCAGTACCGTCAAATGGGCTTTCTCTGCCAATTCTCCGGGTGCAGCCATTTGCGTGCCAGCAAGGACCGGCTTACCTTTCAACCCTTCCCTCATGGCGAGAGAGGCAAACCTATAGGTCTTTGTTTCATGTATTCGGTGCAAAACTCAACCACCTCCTCTGCGGTATAACCTTGTAGGATGCTTGCCTCTGGATGGTTTCGGTTCCGACAAAAGCGCTTCAGTATTCCCATGAACCGCTCGAAGGGATACATGTTGCGAAGAAACACAAGACCGCAATACTTTATCTCGTCGACAAGGTGCACAGTGAGATGGACCATGACATCAAAGAATGACGGTGGGAAAACATCTCTAGGTTGGACAATATTCTTGCAATATCATCTTGCATATTATCCAATTCTTCAGGATCTACAACTTCCTGCCATAGTTTGTTGAAGAAATCACAGAGGTCAATGAGTGTGTTTCTTATATCTTTGTCCATCCTATTCCTGATGGCCACCGGGAGGATTTGTGTCAACATTATGTGTCAATCATATGAATTCATGCGTCCCAACTTCATTTTACCTGAGCTCGCATCCATGAGACTTCTGATGTTTCCGCAGTAGGAAGAGGGTTTCTTAACTGACAACAAATAGGTGAAGAACTGTGTTGCTTCTTTTGTACTGAAATTGTAACTCTGGCGAGCTTTCATGAATTTGTCATCATCTTCTGATTCACTCTTGCGCTGTGATTGATCAGCAAGCATATCGAGCCATCAAACGTCACCATACTTTCTTTTACCTTTAATATTTAGCAGAGTACCAAGGATTCTTTCACATACGTTCTTCTCTATGTCCATGACATCGATGTAGTGACGTACACGTAGAATCTCCCAGTGAGGTAATTTCCAGAACACCGATTTCTTCTTAAACACTTGATTCTTGGGTGTTAGTTTCACCGTCAAAGGGTGGTTCTTCCCAAGCACAACATTAATTTTTTTAGCCATGTTGTGGACCACCTCCCTGTAATAGGGTCTTGGGGCCACACCTTCCTCTGCCATACCATCAAATTCGGCTTTTATCTTTCGGTATGGGTGATTCATCCGCAAGAACCTACGACGACGCAAATACACTTTTTTCTGCGAGTTGGGAAGTCTTCTGCTAGCTGTCCTATCCATGCATGTGACACACCCTACAACTCCCCTTGTTTTCTGCCCCGATGTGTTGCCTAATGTCGGCATATCTTGAATGGTGTGCACCAGCATCGCATGTAGATCAAAAATCTCCTTTTTGTATGCATCATAACATTATACAGCAGACACATCTATCCACACTGTCAGCAGTTCTTCTACCAGTAGCTGAAAGTAAATGTCAATGTCAACTCCAGGTTGCTTCGTGCCTTGGATAATCATTGACATCATAATGTATTTTTCTTCATACACAACCAAGGAGCTAGGTTATATATGCACAGAAGCACCGGCCATATGCTGTGATTGGTGCTCATATTGCCAAAAGGATTCATCCCGTCAGTACACTCCTCGAGCCTTATACTTCTAGGATCCTTGGCAAAATTTTCAAACTTGTTGTCGATTAATTCCCACCGAGCCCCATATTTCGGGTCCCTCATAAACCTATCCGCAATTCGCTCATCATGATGCCACCGCAACCTCTTTGCCTCTCTAGGGTTTGCAAACAAACACCTCAACCTTGGAATTAAAGCCAAGTACCAAACAACCTTGAACGGGATTCCTGTCTTGATCTCGTCGTCCAATTTGTACTTGTCCTTTGCTCTCCTGCACTTGTATCATGCATGCTTGCATGTGGGACATGCACAATAATCTTTGTACTCACCACGGTACAATATACAATCATTCACACAAGTGTGTATCTTCTGTACTTCAAGTTCCAATGGGCAAACAATTTTCTTCGCTTCATTCGTGCTTCTGGGGAGCACATTATCTTCTAGAATAATTTCTTTCAAAAGACATAACATCTCTGTGAAGCCCTTGTTTGATACACCATTTGCTGCTTTAAATCTGAGAAGCGCCAGGGTGGCACTCAACCTGGAATATTTCTTTTTGCAACCTGGATACAATTATTTCTTGGAGTCCGCATCAATGATTGGCAGATCCTTGTACCCAATCATATCCTTTTCTGGACCCTCGAAATCTGCAATCACAGCAGCAAAATCTCGCATCTCAAGATTGTCGTCATCTGCGTGGATGTCTTGGTTTTCCAAGGGGCATTTCGGCTTTCAGGTGTTCCATTGTTAGCTTGACGCCTCTTCCCCGATGTTAGATTCAACATCCATGTGACACTGATCGGGGTTTGGCATCTCGCTGCCCTGGGTATCTTCATCCATGACCTCCTCTTCACCATGTTTGGACTAGTGTGTATATCCATCCATGAATCCCCTAGAGACTAAGTGCATCTGGACATCTGCAACTTCATGTGACTCTGTATTAGCACAATCAGTACATGGACACACGATGTAATCCGCATCACCAATTCTCCTCTTTGTACTTTCAGCCAAACTCATGAACTCTTTCATGCCACTGATAAAATCTGCGGTTTTCCGATTCTTCATCCATCGAGATCGTTCCATCTGCAGCAAACAAATGGTAATTAAAAACAAAACATCAACATTAATACATGGATTAACTGCTGCCCAGAGATGCATGCATAAATCACAAGGTTTTATTTTAATAATTACTGAGGGTGCTTCATGTTGTTATCCAGACGTGCAATGACAAAAGTTAATGGCCAGTCAATTTACACGCAGAGATACTAGCACAACACTACACTTAGGAATTGAAAACCTTAATTAAGGCACTCATGAAAAGAATACCTTAATTAATTAGCCGCGCGGCGACCTCCACCTAGCAGACAGACAAGTGCGATGCGGCGGCACACCGAGGCAGCAGGGTCGAGGAGCAAAGCTTAGTGCGGCTGATGCCTGAAGTTCGACCTCCACTATCCCGCCATCGACAGCGATGGATGTGCTCGAATCACGCCGCCGCCAACGTCGATGGTTGAGCTCCTCCTCTCTCCAGCTGCAGAGCAAGGATTGACCTCCTATGACGTCGCCACCGCCCACCGACCGAGGATTGACCTCTTCTCCGGTCGCCGCTGCCTAGGCCGCCGCCGCCGTCTCTATATGCAGAGTGCCTGTTTTTTAAGGATATCCGCGGAGTGGCTGTTTTTTAAGGTCATCAGATATTTTTTAGAATGACCGCCCTCCGCAGGAAAGCGATCTGCCACCGGATCCGGAGCTTGACTCCAGACTCCGGCAACACGAGTTTGCCTCCGAGTTTTGCACCACCGAGAAGTACCAAAAGCTGAGTTGTGTCCATGGGCACACTCCCGCTTGACGGGTATGCACGGAGGGATTCTACATTGGCAGGCGGTTTCTCAGGTGCCCCTTAGAGGTTAGTGCTAATTAAGTTCACAATATTACTTCAATTAATGCCACCGCTCATCCAGAATACTATTTAACATTGGCAGGGATATGAGGCTTGTGCCTTTGTTAACTGGCTGGATGAAGAATTGCATGGCAGGGCTCGGAGTGTTTTCACCAAGCTCACAGAAGATAACATAAAGCCGAAGAAGAAACTGGCTGATCTAGAATGTACAATCAGTACGAGGAAGAAAGAAAGAACCAATCACAGGCAACAGATGAAAGCAAGAGACAAGAAGGAACTAGCATGTGTAGTTGTGGTTGTCGCTTTAGCCATGTTCTATGCGCTTTTTGCAATGATGATTAGGGGTTTTGTTTGACAGTATTGCTAAAGCACATCTAGATGTGCTCTAAGTAATGCACGTCTAGGTCCTATGCCATTGATGTTACGTGAAGATTCGTGTAGATATTTTTCTTTGTCTTTTCTCTTTTCCTTTCTAGTTTTATTATTATTGGCTTTATCAATAAGAAGAGCTCAATGTATTGCTTGACAACTGTCCTACTCCGTTCATACCGGTACCGGTGCATAATCCCAAAACTCGTTCCTTGTTTTTGTCCTGAAAAAGGAAACCAGCGAAATAGCCAATAGGAGTCTTGCGCAACCAACCCTCAAAAAAGGAGTCTGGCGCAACCCCGAGAATTTGGATCGACTGGGTACAAATAATTGTGGTTGATTATATCAGCGGTTAGATAATAAGTCAACCCCCACTTCAATCCCCGCTTCAATTGGCAGTTCATCTTCTCTACATACCCGCTTAAGTATCCACCATCTTTATCGTCCCCGGCAAGCCGCACTATGCACTGGCAGACACTCTGCAGCCATGTCGAGCAATAGGGAGGAAGAAAGTTTGGCCAGCAGTCTGGCACCCAATGATAGGTCAACATCGGAATCATCCCGCTCATCTTCCATTAGTCCGGCGTCGAGCCCAGACCTTGATTATATCTGGTTCATGGAAGGGACGCCGCCTCCGGAGTCGTCAGACGACAACCAGACAGACGAGGAGGCGTCGGAGGACAAGAAGAGGACGACGATGAGGAGGAGGAGGAATGGTTGAACGAGGAGGAGGACGACGACGACAACAACGACGATGACGACGGCGGTAGCGATGAAAAGCCAACGGTCAGCGGCAAGAAGTGTCCTCGCCAAGACGATGTCGCGGGGCCATCCAAGAAGAACAACAAGAAGAAGAAGGACTAAATTAAGCAGACTGTATATATCTCTGTTTATCCTATCAATCTCATCGCACACGGTTAGTAATATGTATTCGACAGAGATCTTCTACATTATCACCAACAGGTTGGTTTGTTGAACTGTGTGCCCTGACGAGCACACAATTCACAAAAAAGACCGTATGGGCTGTCTATAATGATCGCACACAATTCTGATTACCGACCTGTTTGCCGGGTATCACACACATCTTGCTGGGTAAAAAGTACTCCTACTATTACTAGTAAGTAAGTAGTACAAAAACGAAAGAGAAGGCGAGAGGGTTAAAAAATATAATACTAAATGGAATACCTGGGTAGATGGTGACGGTCCGATCGTGGTAGATTGTGTGATCATGTTGCACATCAGTGGTACCCTGGGTAACGACTGATAAGATAGTTGATCCCAATATGCCAAATTCAGCTAGAAGGGTCCAGGTTAGACTGAATCGCAGATGCAAATGCACATCCAGGATCAGTGATCTTATTTTGATCGGGGGACGATTGGTCCCTACAAAATAATGGAGTACCGTTAGGGATGCAAATGATGGATTGTGCATTCCGTTTGTAATCTCCCGTACCGTAGGATGGCAACCAGATGAAACAAGTCCCCTGGCTTGTCACCATGAAGATGCGGCCTAAATGGCACATGGCGTCTTCGAACCTGTAGGGGTACAAATCTGCCATGGCCAACATGCGCCAGCCTCCGTCGTTACTGCCTCTTGCATTGATGGCAATCCTTATGTCGAACACCACAATGAGATAGTAATCATTGTAGTCGCGTCGCTTTGTCAGCGGGTCCGCAATTGCTATATTCTTCAATCTCATGTAAGCATCATCATACATATTCAAGCACAGCCAGTCCAGAAGGCCAATCCCAATGGTTGAGAATCGGTCTATGGGAACGACTGCACTATTGTGGATGTTGTGCAAAATGATGGTGGTATCTGGCCGGAGGTATGCAAGCCAATCTTCGTTGGCACTGACCCAAACCTATATATAGGACGGTGGGCAGCGGAGAAATTACGGGATGGAAATGGAATAACGAAGTACTACATGATCAAACTCCATGACTGACCTGCTCATCGGATGAAATCCGACTAGCTCTCAACGTCGGCAACTCTAGTAGAGTGAATGTGAAACCATGGCCAGGGAGCGGTGGACTATTCAAAGGATCATCCCGTAGAAGAACCTTCTCCTCGAGAACGCATGGAAGACCAACAAGCATGGCCTTTTCCCAAGCATGTTTAAGCACCACCTTGAAAAAGTTGGTGCAGGAAGCACCGAGTCTTGCGGCGGTGAGGACGTCGGAGCGGCGTGTAATTTCTCCCAGAGGATCGTCTTCCAAGGTCTCCCAGCCCTGAGGAGGAGGAGAACCGCCTGGCGAATCTGTGGGAGCAGCGACGAACTACTTCTCTTTAGGGGGAGGGGAACTGACGAGGAGGAGATAAGAGCGTAGTAACCGCAGGGCCTTGTCCCTTCCAACTATACCTCCTTGATCGTTCCTTAGCGAAGGGGTGAGGCTATTATTTACTACGTACTCGTACGGTAGCAGTACTAGTACTACTTTATCAACTAGTAATCGATATAGTACTGTACTTATAGTATAGTGCCCAGTTTTGAACTCTTGAATCTCAGGGCCAAGAAGCTATAGTTGGAAGTGGAGGGTAGTACTGTTCTCTAGAACCATCGTTGTACTATCAATGCAGGGAAAGTACACCTACGTAGTGGGTACTCTCAGTGCTCTATTCTAGCGCGTCACTGGCCTACTCAGCCGCTCCTCTCACGCACACACTAGCAACCTGTTTATTAGCGATGGTTACTGCGGGGGCAGAACATTTGAGTTATTTGATAAAGCGAGACTAGGCTTTTCGCTTCCATTTGTGGAGGTGTAATGGATCTCGTCGAACATTGTTAGTAGTTCCTTCTTCATGAATGAGATGAGGCAAAGCTTTTGCCTTTGTTTCAAAACAGGAAAAATCACATCAAGAGGAATTTCTTTTATAGAGCCGATAATGGAGTGAAGTCCATGCGTGCAATGCCACAAGCTACAGAGTAGTAGAGTACTAGCACTTTACGTACAGAGCCATATTGCACACTTCCCAATGCCGCGCTAGGCTTTTCCGGCTCCTCAGGCTTAATTGGGAGGCACTAGTTTAAATATTCTACAAGCTGATGAGGAAGCTGCAAGCGAGGTGCGGCTAGGGCGAGCATGCGAGCCACGAGATGATGGGAAGGAAAACCCGTTCACGTGGCTGGGCTATCTAGTGCACCCATATTGTGGTGCGACACGTCCATTCGACTTCAAAACTCAAACTACCCGTGTACAATATTGGCTCGCAACGAAGTTACTATTTAAAAAAAGGCCGCCGTGCGTTCGGCCGGGATCGAACCCACAAAACGAGGTGACCACTAGTAGTACTCGTTGGAGTACAACGCAACCTAGAATCACCTTTTGTCGCTAGTACTACATTGTTCCTTACAAGAAACCACTACTAATGCCAAGAAACCACTAATAATGCCAAGAAACTACTACCACTTACATATGTGGCAGACTTAAGAAAAGCTTATCAACCATTGTACATGCCCTTACCAATCAGCCCTACCAAGAAACGACTACTCTACAAAGTGCCGTTATAGGCATGTTTCAACCCATCCTGCCCCTTAAGTCAACACCTTCTATTAGAACGGTAAGTTAGGCATTATGACCTGTGGGACCAACATGTCAGTCTACACAAAAATCCCCGATTGACCTCCTACCTCCGGCCCATCCACCTAGTCATCCTCGGCCTTGGGACACAGCTACCGCCGCCGGTAGAAGGCGAGGTTAAATGCACCAGCGGTGCGGAGCCCATCTTGCGGCAGCCCGGATGCCAGCTCCATCCGACGCTCGCGGCCGCTAGCTAGCCAAGATAGCTCCGTCCAGCTGCTTGTCTGCAAGGTTTGCTAGCTAGATTGGCATGGCGGTGCGACGGCTTCCTCGCGTGCACCACACTAAGGCCAGCCGTCTGGCTCGACCGAAGGCCAGCGTGGTGGCTTTCTTGCGTGTGAGTCATGCTCGGGCCAGCCTGCCAACCCGCGCGGAGGCCAGCACGGCGTCTGGCCCGTCCGGCAGAGCGGCAGCCAACTCCCTCATCACCGGCGCCACCGACGAAGATGCATCAGTACAGTTTGATGTAATGTTCGGGAAAATAATGATTTGACGGGGAATATAAGAGGATAGATTGTCGGATGTGGGTCCCTCGTGTCAACGGTCCAACAAAATGTGTTGGTTTAAGCTGCCTCATCGGCATGGACGTGTGGGCCAACCCTGTCATAAACGGGTTTAAACGAGGCTAATCGGCACTAGGTAGTAGTTTTTGGCACGGATAATCAAATTTTGGGTATGTTTTTTCTATATTTTGTACAATAGTTTTTTCCTAGGGCTGGTTGAAAGTGGTAGTTTTTTGTTAAATACTCTACATATTGTAAGTAGGAGTTAAAGTTAAGCTTTGGAAGCCAATAAGCAAGGCTAGTTACATAGTCCTGATGTGTATGTGAATGAAAGTAAATATCAACCATGAGTGACTAATATCTTGATGGGAACTTGAAACTATGGAAATACTAGCATTTTTTTAGAATAGTTGGAAGACTAGCAATGTTCACGTGCGTTGCAACGGATCATAATTAGAATAATACTTATTCAAAAACTTGACACAAAACACTCTAATTTTGATATACATATATCACTAGAGATATATTATGTTTCAATCAGAAAATATTCCTTGGGCTATTCTGGTGAGGTGAGGGAGGGGTGTGGTTGGTTTTAAATACTAATTATGGTTTTTTCCGGAAATTGGTAAAGAAGTGGGATGTTGGTGAGAAAAGGCAACAACTTACCTCATAGTCCTTAGATGTAGATCTAATGGTCAGAAATGATGGATGGCACACACACCATCATCACCAACTTAGTCTTCTGTAGGAGTACTAGCAAGATGTCCGTCCATTGCATGGAACATCAAGATGCATATTTTTATAAAATACTTGTTGTGATTGACCCATGCGGGAGTAATCCCATGTGTAAAAACTAATGATATCTCGAGAAAGAGGAGATAAGATGAAGAGGAGTGGGGCATGGTGGTCATTGGGGGTTGATACGTCCATTTTGCATCATGCTTTTATATCGATATTTATTGCATTATGGGCTGTTATTTCACATTATGTCACAATACTTATGGCTATTCTCTCTTATTTTACAAGGTTTACATAAGGAAGGAGAATGCCGGCAGCTGGAATTCTGGGCTGGAAAAGGAGCAAATATTAGAGACCTATTCTGCACAACTCCAAAAGTCCTGAAACTCCACGGAATACCTTATAAAAAATAATGAAAAATCCTCACCAAATATGAAGACCAAGGGGCCCACACCCTTTCCACGAGGGTGGGGGCGCGCCCCTACCTCGTGGGCCCCCTGGTGGCTCTCCGATGACCATCTTCTCCTATATGAAGTCTTTAATCGAGAAAAAAAATAAGAAGCAACCTTTAGGGACGAAACTCCGCCGCCACGAGGCGGAACCTTGGCGGATCCAATCTAGAGATCCGGCAGAGCTGTTCTGCCGGGGAAACTTCCCTCCCGGAGGGGGAAATCATCGCCATCGTCATCACCAACGACCCTCTCATCGGGAGAGGGAAATATCCATCAACATCTTCACCAGCACCATCTCATCTCAAAACCCTAGTTCATCTCTTGTATCCAATTCTTGTCACCAAGTCCGGAATTGGTGCTAGTAGGTTGCTAGTAGTGTTAATTACCCCTTTTAGTTGATGCTAGTTGGTTTAATTGCTAGAAAATCATATGTTCAGATCCTTTATGCATATTATTACCCCTCTGATTATGAACATGAATATGCTTTGTGAGTAGTTACGTTTGTTCCTAAGGATAAGGGAGAAGTCTTGCTATTAGTAGTCATGTGAATTTGGTATTCGTTCGATATTTTGATAAGATGTATGTTGTCTAGCCTCTAGTGGTGTTATGTGAATGTGGACTACATAACACTTCACCATTATTCGGGCCTAGAGCAAGGCATTGGGAAGTAATAAGTAGATGATGGGTTGCTAGAGTGACAGAAGCTTAAACCCTAGTTTATGCGTTGCTTCGTAAGGGGCTGATTTGGATCCATATGTTTCATGCTATGGTTAGGCTTACCTTAATACTTTTGTTGTAGTTGCGGATACTTGCAATAGAGGTTAATCATAAGTGGGATGCTTGTTCAAGTAAGAACAGCACCCACGCGCCAGTCCACCCACATGTCAAATTATCAAAGTACCAAACGTGAATAATATGAATGTGATGAAAACTAACTTGACGATATTCCCATGTGTCCTCGGGAGCGCTTTTCCTTATATAAGAGTTTGTCCAGGCTTGTCCTTTGCTACAAAAAGGATTGGGCCACCTTGCGGCACTTTATTTACTTTTGTTACTTGTTGCTCGTTACAAATTATCTCATCACAAAACTATGTGTTACCACTTATTTCAGTACTTGTAGAGAATACCTTGCGAAAACCGCTTATCATTTCCTTCTGCTCCTCGTTGGGTTCGACACTCTTACTTATCGAAAGGACTACGATAGATCCCCTATACTTGTGGGTCATCAAGACTCTTTTCTGACGCCGTTGCCGGGGAGTGAAGCACCTTTGGTTGGTGGAATTTGGTAAGGAAAAATTTATATAGTGTGCTGAAATTTACTGTCACTTGTTACTATGGAAAGTAATCCTCTGAGGGGCTTGTTCGGGGTATATTCACCCCGACCAGTAGAGCAAAGAGTTGCTCCTCAACCTACTGAACCTATTGAAAATGAATATGAAAACGAAATTCCTTATGAGTATCCTTCGGGTATGATAGAAAAACTGCTAGCTAATCCTTTTACAGGAGATGGAACAAAGCATCCTGATGAACACCTAATATATGTGGATGAAGTTTGTGGATTATTTAAGCTTGCAGGTATACCCGATGATGTTGCTAAGAAGAAGGTCTTCCCTTTATCTTTGAAGGGAGACGCATTGATATGGTATAGGCTATGTGATGATACGAGATCATGGAATTATAGAAGGTTGAAATTGGAATTTCATCAAAAGTATTACCCTATGCATCTTGTTCATTGTGACCGCAATTATATATATAGTTTTTGGCCCCACGAAGGAGAAAGCATTGCTCAAGCTTGGGGGAGGCTTAAATCAGTGTTATATTCATGTCCCAATCATGAGCTCCCAAGAGAAACAATTCTTCAAAAAATTTATGCTCGCCTTTCTGAAAATAATCGCACCATGCTCGATACTTCTTGTGCTGGCTCTTTTATGATGAAGACTATTGGATTTAGATGGGATTTATTGGATAGAATTAAACGCAACTCTGAAGATTGGGACCTCGACAATGGTAAGGAGTCAGGTATGACACCTAAGTTTGATTGTGTTAAATCTTTTATGGATACCGATATTTTCCATAAGTTTAGCAATACATATGGACTTGATTTTAAGATAGTAGCTTCTTTCTGTGAATCTTTTGCTACTTATGTTGATCTCCCTAAGGAGAAGTGGTTTAAATATCATCCCATAGAAGTAAAAGTAGCTGCACCTATTAAAGTTGAAGAAAAGACTGTCACTTAAAATGATCCTATTGTTCCTACTTGTTATGTTGAGAAACCACCTTTCCCTGTTAGGATAAAGGATCACGCTAAAGCTTCAACTGTGGTTCGTAAAAGCAATATTAAAACATATACACCTCCTGAGCAAGTTAAAGTAGAACCTAATATTGCTATTGTTAAAGATCTCTTGTGTGATAATATAGATGGGCATGTTATTTACTTCTGTAATGAAACTACTAGAATTGCTAAACCCCGTGATACAGATAAACCTAGACCTGTGGTAGGCATGCCTGTTATTTCTGTTAAAATAGGAGATCATTGTTATCATGGCTTATGTGATATGGGTGCTAGTGCTAGTGCAATACCTATTGACTTATACAAAGAAATTATGCATGACATTGCACCTGTTGAGTTAGAAGAAATTGATGTTACTATTAAACTTGCTAATAGAGATACTATTTCACCAATGGGAGTTGTTAGAGATGTTGAAGTCTTGTGTGGGAAAACTAAATATCCTGCTGATTTTCTTGTTCTTGGTTCCCCACAAGATAGCTTTTGTCCCATTATATTTGGTAGACCCTTCTTAAATACTGTTAATGCTACCATAGATTGCACAAGGGATGTTGTTACCATTGGCTTAGATGATATGACTCATGAGTTTAATTTCTCTAAATTTAGTAAACAACACCGTGAAGAAGAATTGCCTAGTAAGGATGAAATTATTGGTCTTGCTTCTATTGCCGTAAGTCCTAGTGATCCTTTAGAACAATATTTGCTAGACCATGATAATTATATGTTTATGAATGCAAGAAGGGAAATAGATGAAGTATTCTTTAAATATGAACCTATGCTGAAACACAATTTGCCTATTAAAATCCTAGGGGATCCCCCTCCACCTAAGGGTGATCCCGTGTTTGAGCTTAAACCATTGCCTGATAATCTTAAATATTCTTATCTTGATGAAAAGAAGATATATCCTGTTATTATTAGTGCTAACCTTTCAGAGCATGAAGAAGAAAGATCATTGAAAACTCTGAAGAAGCACCGTGCTGCTATTGGATATACTCTTGATGATCTTAAGGGCATTAGTCCCACTCTATGTCAACATAAAATAAATTTGGAAGCAGATGCCAAACCAGTTCATGATCCTCAACGATGTCTAAATCCTAAAATGAAAGAAATGGTAAGAAAAGAAATACTAAAGCTTCTTGAGGCAGCTATAATTTATCCCATTGCTAATAGTCAGTGGGTAAGTCATGTTCATTGTGTCCCTAAGAAGGGAGGTATTACTACTGTTCCTAATGATAGAGATGAATTGATTCCACAAAGAATTATTACAGGTTATAGGATGGTAATTGATTTCCGCAAATTAAATAAGGCTACTCAGAAAGATCATTACCCCTTACCTTTTATCGATCAAATGCTAGAAAGATTATGCAAACATACACATTACTGCTTTCTAGATGGTTATTCTGGTTTCTCTCAAATACCTGTGTCGGCTAAAGATCAATCAAAGACTACTTTTACATGCCCTTTTGGTACTTTTGCTTATAGACGTATGCCTTTTGGTTTATGTAATGCACCTGTTACCTTTCAAAGATGCATGATGGCTATATTCTCTGACTTTTGTGAAAAGATTTGTGAGGTTTTCACGGATGACTTTTCCGTCTATGGATCTTCTTTTGATGATTTCTTGAGCAATCTTGATCAAGTTTTGCAGAGATGTGAAGAAACTAATGTTGTCTTGAATTGGGAAAGTGGCACTTTATGGTTAATGAAGGTATTGTCTTGGGGCATAAAGTTTCTGAAAGAGGTATTGGAGTTGATAAAGCCAAGGTTGATGCTATTGAAATGATACCATGTCCCAAGGACATCAAAGGTATAAGAAGTTTCCTTGGTCACGTCGGATTTTATAGGAGGTTCATTAAGGACTTCTCAAAAATTTCTCGGCCCCTGACTAATTTATTACAAAAAGATATACCATTTATCTTTGATGATATTGTGTAGAAGCATTTGAAATACTTAAGAAAGCATTAGTCTCTGCACCTATTGTTCAGCCACCTGATTGAAATTTACACTTTGAAATTATGTGTGATGCTAGCGATTATGTTGTAGGCGCTATTCTAGGGCAAAGAGTTGATAAGAAATTAAATGTTATCCATTATGCTAGTAAGACTCTAGACAATGCTTAAATAAATTATGCTACTACTGAAAAAGAAATTCTAGCAGTTGTATTTGCTTGTGATAAGTTCAGACCTTATATTGTTTCTAAAGTAACTATCCACACTGATCATGCTGCTATTAAATATCTTATGGAGAAGAAAGATGCTAAACCTAGACTTATTAGATGGGTTCTCTTACTACAAGAATTTGATATGCATATTGTTGATAGAAAAGGAGCTGAGAACCCTGTTGTAGACAACTTATCTAGGTTAGGGAATGTTCTTGATGACCCACTACCTATTGATGATAGCTTTCCCGATGAACAATTAAATGTCATAAGTACTTCTCGTAGTACCCCTTGGTATGCTGATTATGCTAATTACATAGTTGCTAAATTTATACCACCTAGCTTCACATACCAACAAAAGAAAAAGTTCTTCTATGATTTGAGACATTACTTTTGGGATGACCCACATATTTATAAAGAAGGAGTAGATGGTGTTATTAGACGTTGTTTACCTGAGCATGAACAGGAACAAATCCTACGCAAGTGCCACTCCGAAATGTATGGAGGACACCACACGGGAGATAGAACTCCACATAAGGTATTGCAATCTGGTTTTTATTGGCCTACTCTCTTCAAGGATGCTCGTAAGTTTGTCCTATCTTGTGATGAATGTCAAAGAATTGGTAATATTAGTAGACGTCATGAAATGCCTATGAATTATTCACTTGTTATTGAACCGTTTGATGTTTGGGGATTTGATTATATGGGATCTTTTCCTGCCTCTAATAGATATACACATATTTTAGTTGTTGTTGATTACGTTACTAAGTGGGTAGAAGCTATTCCAACTAGTAGTGCTGATCATAACACTTCTCTTAAAATTCTTAAAGAAGTTATTTTTCTGAGGTTTGGAGTCCCTAGATATTTAATGACTGATGGTGGTTCACATTTTATTCATGGTGCTTTCCATAAAATGCTTGCTAAATATGACGTCAATCATAGAATTGCATCTCCGTATCACCCATAGTCTTGTGGTCAAGTAGAATTGAGTAATAGAGAACTCAAATTAATTTTGCAAAAGACTGTCAATAGGTCTAGTAAGAATTGGTCCAAGAAACTTGATGATGCATTATGGGCCTATAGAACTGCATATAAAAATCCTATTTGTATGTCTCCATATAAGATGGTATATGGAAAAGCATGTCACTTACCTCTCGAACTAGAACATAAGGCATATTGGGCTATTAAAGAGCTCAACTATGATTTCAAACTTGTCGGTGAAAAGAGGTTATTTGATATTAGCTCACTTGATGAATGGAGAACCCAAGCCTATGAAAATGCCAAGTTGTTTAAAGAAAAGGTTAAAAGATGGCATGACAAAAGGATACAAAAGCGTGAGTTTAATGTAGGTGATTATGTATTGCTATACAACTCTCATTTAAGATTTTTTGCAGGAAAACTTCTCTCTAAATGGGAAGGCCCCTATGTTATCGAGGAGGTTTATTCTTCCGGTGCCATAAAAATCAACAACTTCGAAGGCACAAATCCGAAGGTGGTAAACGGTCAGAGAATTAAACATTATATCTCAGGTAATCCCATAAATGTTGAAACCAATATTATTGAAACCGTAACCCCGGAGGAATACATAAGGGACACCTTCCAAAATGTTTCAGAATCCGAAAAGGAATAGGTATGTGGTACGGTAAGTAAACCGACTCCAAAACAATTTTAAGGCAATATTTCTCTGTTTTGGAATATTTAGAAAAATAGAAAATTAAGTAGCAGTCCGGGAAGGATACGAGGGCCCCATGAGGGTGGAGGGTGCGTCCTACCCCCCTGGGCGCGCCCCCTACCTCGTGAGCACCTCGTGTGCCTTTCGGACTCCATTTTCTTGCACGATACGTATTTTGGTCGGTAAAAATTCACTATATATTCTCCCGAAGGTTTTGACTCCCGTATCATGCAAATATTCTATGTTCTTGTTTCGAGCTATTTTTCTAACAGATCTAGATTATCATGACGTCCCCAAGTGCTTCCAATGACAAGTTCTTCGAGAAGGTCATCAACCCTTACCTCGCGGAGGTGCTGCGACACCCTCAAACCATTGAGATGCGTGATGGGTTGCTGCACATCTGCGATGCTGAGGGACCAAAGGAAACTGGAAGCGTGGAGACAAGGCTCGAAGCAATGGAGCAACAAGTTTTCAAGTGTCAGGGGATGGTGGAGCGTGGAAACAACGCTAGCCACACGATGCTCGCAGAGTTCACTAACAACTACAAGCCAGATGCCAAGAACACCGAGGAGGCCATCTTCAAGCTACATGAGAAGATCGAGCACCTCCAAGCCCAAATCTATGACCTGCAGAACCAAAACTGTGAGTATGAATATAGATTCAAAAGAATGAGTTTGGCTGCATATTCGAGGATTCCGGAGACTCGATCATCCTGCTATGATGGTGAACCTATGCCTTGGAAGATGGATGACAAGCCCGCATCATCAACAACACCTCCACCTTCTTCACCAACCAAGGAGATATAATAACATGGGTATGGGCACTCCCCTTGGCAACTGCCAAGCTTGGGGGAGGTGCCCCAGTATCGTATCACAATCACAACTCCTATCTTTAACGTTTTCCTTAGTTCGATCCTATTAGTAGTATTTTGATCTAGTAGAATAAAGTTTATGTCATGATCTAGTTGTGAGTTTTGCTTTATTATCCTTCTATGTAATCGAGTTCGTGAGCTATATAATAAAGATTAGTGTTAAGTCAAGGGCTTGATTTTGTTGCTATGATCCTGGGTGAATAAAAGAAAAGAGAAAAAGAATAAGAAGAAACGAAAGTTCATATTTATCTTATTGATAGTAATGACTTCACATAGAAAGAGTGTGATGATTAAAAGTTGTTGGGAGTTGGCAGACATAGCTTTGGTCATCGTTGCAATTAATAGGAAGTAATAAGGAAAGAGAGGTTTCACATATAAATATACTATTATTGACATCTTTTACGATTGGGAGCACTCATCAAAATATGACATGCTAAAGAGTTGACGTTGGACAAGGAAGACAACGTAATGTGTTATATTTTCTTATATCTGAGATAAAGTATGTTGTCATGGATCATCCAACATGTTGAGCTTGCCTTCCCCTCATGCTAGCCAAATTCTCAGCACCAAGTGGAGATACTACTTGTGCTTCCAAATACCCATAAACCAGTTTTGCCATGAGAGTTCACCATATCTACCTATGGATTGAGTAAGATCCTTCAAGTAAGTTGTCATCGGTGCAAAGCAATAAAAATTGCTCTAAATATGTATGATTAGTGTGGGAGAAATAAGCTTTATACGATATTGTGATGTGGAAGTAATAAAAGTGACGGACTGCATAATAAAGGTTCATATCACAAGGGGCAATATAAAGTGACGTTCTTTCGCATTAAGATTTTGTGCATCCAACCATAAAAGCGCATGGCAACCTCTGCTTCCCTCTGCGAAGGGCCTATCTTTTATTATTATCTTCTACCTTATGCAAGTGTCATGGTGATCTTCACCTCTCCCTTTTTCATTTTATCCTTTGGCAAGCCCAACATGTTGGAAAGAACCTGATATATATATATCTAATTGGATGTAGTGGGGCATGAGTTATTATTGTTGACATTACCCTCGAGGTAAAAAGGTTGTGGGGCGAAACTATAAGCCCCTATCTTTCTCTGTGTCCGATTAAAACTCCGTAACCACAAGTATTGCGCGAGTGTTAGCAATTACAAAGGACTAGATGATAGTTGAGTATGTGGACTTTCTTTTTAGCTCTGACATAGACTCTTTCTGATGTTATGATAAATTGCAATTGCTTCAATGACTGAGGTTATAGTTTGTTGGTTCTCAATAAGGTTTCCGATTCATACTTTTGCAATGTGAATAGATCATCACTTGAACATAAGTAATCATATGACAATATTTATATAAGTTGCTTCTCTAAGAATGATCATGATGCCCTCATGTCCGTATTTTATTTTTATCGACACCTTCATCTCTAAACATGTGGGCATATTTTTCGGTTTCGGCTTTTGCTTGAGGACAAGCGAGGTTTATGCTTGGGAGAGTTGATACGTCCACTTTGCATCGTGCTTTTATATCGATATTTATTGCATTATGGGATGTTATTTCACATTATGTCACAATACTTATGGCTATTCTCTCTTATTTTAGAAGGTTTACATAAGGAAGGAGAATGCCGGCAGCTGGAATTCTGGGCTGGAAAGGGAGCTAATATTAGAGATCTATTCTGCACAACTCCAAAAGTCCTGAAACTCCACGGAATACCTTATAATAAATAATGAAAAATCCTCGCCAAAGATGAAGACCAGGGGGCCCACACCCTTTCCACAAGGGTGGGGGCGCGCCCCCTACCTCGTGGGCCCCCTGGTGGCTCTCCGATGACCATCTTCTCCCATATGAAGTCTTTCATCGAGAAAAAAATAAGAAGCAACCTTTCGGGATGAAACTCCGCCACCACGAGGCGGAACCTTGGCGGATCCAATTTAGAGCTTCGGCAGAGCTGTTCCGCCGGGGAAACGTCCCTCCCGAAGGGGAAATCATCGTCATTGTCATCACCAACGCTCCTCTCATCGGGAGAGGGCAATCTCCATCAACATCTTCACCAACACCATCTCATCTCAAAACCCTAGTTCATCTCTTGTATCCAATTCTTGTCTCCAAGTTCGGGATTGGTGCTAGTAGGTTGCTAGTAGTGTTAATTACTCCTTGTAGTTGATGCTAGTTGGTTTAATTGGTGGAAGATCATATGTTCAGATCCTTTACGCATACTATTACCCCTCTGATTATGAACATGAATATGCTTTGTGAGTAGTTACGTTTGTTCCTAAGGATAAGGGAGAAGTCTTGCTATTAGTAGTCATGTGAATTTGGTATTCGTTCGATATTTTGATAAGATGTATGTTGTCTAGCCTCTAGTGGTGTTATGTGAACGTCGACTACATAACACTTCACCATTATTCGGGCCTAGAGGAAGGCATTGGGAAGTAATAAGTAGATGATGGGTTGCTAGAGTGACAGAAGCTTAAACCCTAGTTTATGCGTTGCTTCGTAAGGGGCTGATTCGGATCCATATGTTTCATGCTATGGTTAGGCTTACCTTAATAATTTTGTTGTAGTTGCGGATGCTTGCAATAGAGGTTAATCATAAGTTGGATGCTTGTTCAAGTAAGAACAACACCCAAGCACCGGTCCACCCACATTTCAAATTATCAAAGTACCGAACGTGAATCATATGATGAAAACTAGCTTGACGATATTCCCATGTGTCCTCGGCAGCGCTTTTCCTTATATAAGAGTTTGTCCAGGCTTGTCCTTTGCTAGAAAAAGGATTGGGCCACCTTGCTGCACTTTATTTACTTTTGTTACTTGTTGCTCGTTACAAATTATCTCATCACAAAACTATGTGTTACCACTTATTTCAGTACTTGCAGAGAATACCTTGCTGAAAACCGCTTATCATTTCCTTCTGCTCCTCGTTGGGTTTGACACTCTTACTTATCGAAAGGACTACGATAGATCCCCTATACTTGTGGGTCATCAGTGGTCGGACTAAGCGGAGGCAAGGGGATGGACGACGCCGGCAGCGGCCACCAGGCCAGTTTGTTCCAGAGGCTTCCTTTTTTAACTGCTCAACAATGAGGTTGTTGGAGATAAGGATGAACGAGGGAAGACCTTGTCTGCAAATGTGGAGAGAGGTGCGGGTATCTTTGAGTTTAATTTCCATCCATCAAATATAGATCGGACGGTCTATTGCAAGATGGCACGCATACCATCAACACCAACTCAGTTTTTTTATAAGAGAAGAAATATAAGTATGGAGATACAAACGTATTATCAATACTTGTTTTCGTAAACTAGGATCAACATGTGTAAAACAAAGGTTTTCCCGTCACCGATAAGGAGGGGGGCACGGTGGCACGCTTTCGGCTTGCTCTAGTCCTAGTAGTCATACTAGGTGGTCTACGCACATGTAGATTTTTTTTTTCACGTCTCGTGTTCGCCGTACTGCCATGACTATTGATGAATAGACGGTAAGTTATTCACGGGGAAACCCTTGTTGAGTGTGTTTGTGTGTGTGTGTGAGAGAGAGAGAGTGTGTGTGTGTGTGTGTGTGTGCGTGTGTGATATTTCTAGAGACTGAGGCAATGATAAGAGATTATTTGTGTCTATGTGTGAGGAGGATAGAGAGAGACATGTACATGGGGCTTCGTGTTGTGTAATGTGGAGACACATAGACATAATTAGAGAGTGAGTGTGTGAGATACACATGCGGACATGGGGAGAGATGTGTGAGTTAGAGTGTCGGTGTACAAAAGTAGGGGCTCTCCTTTTGACCACTTTACTTGTGCACGGGCAGTCAAAACCATGTGCCGCGGCCGCACTTAGTAGGGCAGAGGAGGGAAGCCGGAGAGAAGCCGAAGCACAAGACAACCAAGGCGACGCTAAGACCAGAAGCGCAGGAGGGCAAGAGGGCGAGGTGGACTCCCTCAGCAAGGTCCTTGCCTAGGCGGCCCCCCACAGCCCCGGCAAGAGCCTTCCCGGGGCAACTTGCCCGGCGCCAGCAGAGCGAGCCACCCTTGAGCCCAAAGGTTCCGAGCGCCGTCAACAACTGCATTGGGACCAGGGCTCGGAAGGCTCCTCTATGGTGGCATGCAAATCTTCATCAAGATCATAAACATAGGATCAGATGAGGATTAGAAGACGACGACCTTTGGTGGGATACTAGCCGAGGAAATCCACAAGACCCCCGGCAAGACCCTTGCCGAGGATGACAATAACGTCGCGGCAATACCCTTGCTGGGCCGCCGGCAAGACCCATCCCGAGGGTATCAGCAGGGCCACTGCCAGGCCCGCACCAGCCAAGACTCCGCCACCGTTCGCATGCAGCTGCCAGCCCAACCACCTGGGTAGGCACCTACGTGGCAGCATGCAGCTTCTAGGCCAAATCAGCAAGCACCTGCATGGCGGCATGCAGATCTTCATGAAGGGCCTACCACCGTGCCACCCCAGTTGCCTGCCTGCCTACATGGCGCTGCATCCATCGCTGGTCTGGGCGCGTGTCGAAGCGAGGTGAAGCGGCGACGTATGGGATGGGCCTCGTTCCCGTCCCCGATAAAGCTAATGGACACCTACGTAGCACATTTAATGCACATTGTCCCATAATGCAGTGCGATAAGATCGCACACTGTAGGCCTTTCCACCTCCTGTGTGCCAAAAGCTTTCAAACATCCCGCTCACATCGAAATATCTCGCGCCTGAAAGGTTAGCTCTACGATATTCCTTTTTTTACCCCTGCCATATGAACGGAAAAGGGCTCCTTTGGTAACTCCATTGTTTTCCCCTGTTTGCCCCCAACATTCTTCCCCAGAGCCCCTCCCCTTCCCCTCCCCGACTGCCCCCCCAAGCACGGCAATCCGTGAATCTAGTCCTCCGCCGTAGCAGTGGACCTCACACCCAACTAGATCTACCTTCCACACCTTGGAACCCCCAACTACCAACTCACCACTTGATAGAGGCAAAGGTGTCCCGATGTTTCGATGAGATGGTGGCTATCGTTTTCTGTGGGAGTCGACCTTGACGATCCGACTACGAACGTGCGAGACGTCGCGCCTTAGCAATCGCTAAACCAACTTCCGAGGGGTTATTGACCACGCCGGAGCACGATCAACCTGACCACGAGGGCCTGTTTCCTGTGAGCAAATGAAGAACAAGCAAGAAACTGAGATTGCAATCTGGATATTGTGAATATAAGATGAAAGCTTTATTGATCAAGGTGGGGTTCTGTGACGTCTTGGTCTGGTCGTTGGACACAAACGAAGTACAAGAAGTTGCAGCTAGGGCGAACTTTTAATCTAAACAAAACCCAAAGTCTAAACGACGCCCTAAGGGCTGTATATATGGAGGAAGAGGGGGAATTTCGTGGCCCTTGAGGGTGGGGTCCGAAACCAACCCTAACTCTTGTTTCCCCACACATACGGACTCTAAAAATAGCCTATACTTAAGTATTTCGAAATTACATGGGCCTGGCCCATTAATAAGGTGACGCAGCACCTAGAATAGCCTATGGACGAATATTATGAAGTGGCATCTTGTATATTTCGTCCAAGGCTTCATGCACTCCTTATGGCGGCTTCAAAGTCCTGAAATCATCACTTGTAACTCCGTTCTTGATCCCCTTGCGCATGCCATCAACTCATGCGTGTTCTTGCTCCAATGTTCATCCTTCTCCAAGCTAGGCCCTTCATTTGAAAGCAAAACAAATGTATCCAATTTAGGCAGCATCATAATCTCATGAACATTAGAATCATTACCAAGAAACGAAAGTACCTGGTAATTTAATTGGCGTGCGCGAGCTCTAGTAATTGGTCCAGTATATGTAACAGTAGGGGCTGTGGGTGTAACAATGGTATTGATGTCCTCATCATCCTCCCCTTTGAAATGAAGTCGTCCTCGACGGAAGCTCATCTTCCTCACCCAAATAAGGCTTCAAATCTGCAATGTTAAAAGTGGGACTAACCCCAAAATCTGCAGGTAGCTCAAGTTTATATGCATTATCATTTATTTTCTCTAAAAACCTTAAAAGGACCATCAGCACGTGGCATTAGCTTTGATTTGCACAGATTAGGAAATCTATCTTTACGCAAATGTAACCAAACAAGATCTCCAGGTGCAAACACAACATGTTTTCTACCCTTATCTCCAGCAAGTTTATATTTAGCATTCATACGCTCAATGTTTTCCTTAGTTAACTCATGCATTTTTAAAATCAATTCAGAACGTTCTTTAGCATCAAAATTAACCTTCTCCGAAGATGGAAGAGGCAACAAATCAATAGGTGCACGAGGTAGGAAACCATACACAATTTCAAAAGGGCACATCTTAGTAGTAGAATGCAATGAACGATTATAAGCAAATTCAATATGAGGCAAGCATTCTTCCCACATTTTCTTGTTATTCTTCAAAACAGCCCTAAGCATAGTAGACAATGTTCTATTGACTACTTCAGTTTGTCCATCAGTTTGGGGGTGACAAGTAGTACTAAAAAGCAGCTTAGTCCCCAACTTAGCCCATAAACATCTCCAAAAGTGGCTAAGAAATTTAGTATCACGATCTGAAACAATAGTATTTGGCACACCATGTAAGCGAATAATTTCACGAAAGAACAAATCAGCAACATTAACAGCATCATCGCTTTTATGACATGGTATAAAGTGTGCCATTTTCGAGAACCTATCCACGACAACAAATATGCTATCCCTCCCCTTCTTTGTTCTAGTTAAACCTAAAACAAAGTCCATAGATATATCCTCCCAAGGAACACTAGGTACAGGCAAAGGCATATATAAACCATGAGGATTGAGTCGTGACTTAGCTCTTTGACATGTAGTGCAGCGAGCAACAAAACGCTCAACATCCCGTCTCATCTTTGGCCAAAAGAAATGTGTAGCAAGTATATCCTCCGTCTTCTTGACGCCAAAGTGTCCCATTAATCCTCCTCCATGCGCCTCCTGCAACAACAAAAGACGAACGGAGCTAGCTGGAATGCATAGCTTGTTAGCACGAAACACAAATCCATCGTTAAGAACGAACTTGTTCCAAGTTCTCCCTTCCTTACAATTCTGCAATACATCTTTAAATTCAGCATCATGCAAATATTGATCTTTGATGGTCTCCAAACCAAATATTTTAAAGTCAAGTTGTGAAAGCATAGTATAACGACGAGACAAGGCATCAGCAATAACATTTTCTTTACCCTTCTTGTGTTTAATGACATAAGGGAAAGTCTCAATGAATTCAACCCATTTAGCATGTCTACGGTTCAGTTTTGCTTGACTTTTAATGTGTTTCAAAGATTCATGATCAGAATGTATAACAAATTCTTGGGCCATAAATAATGTTGCCATGTTTCTAAGGTCCGAACAAGAGCATATAATTCTTTATCATAAGTAGAATAGTTCAGACTAGGCCCACTCAATTTTTCAGAAAAGTATGCAACAGGTTTGCCATCTTGTAATAACACACCTCCTAATCCAATTCCACTAGCATCACATTCAAGCTCAAAAGTCTTATTGAAATTAGGAAGTTGGAGTAAAGGAGCATGTGTCAACTTATCTTTCAATACCGTGAAGGCTTCTTCCTGTGCGGTACCCCAAACAAAAGGCACATCCTTCTTTGTAAGCTCGTTGAGAGGTGCAGCAATGGTGCTGAAATCTCTCACAAAACGCCTATAGAAACCAGCGAGGCCAAGGAAACTCCTCACTTGTGTGACCGTTTTGGGCTGCGGCCAACTCTCAATAGCTTCAATCTTGGCTTTATCAACTTCAATTCCCTGTGGAGTAACAACATAGCCAAGAAAAGATACTCGGGTCGGTGCAAAAGGTGCACTTTCCAAGGTTTCCAAACAAACGTGCATCACGTAGAGCAATAAAAACAGCACGTAAATGTTCCAAATGTTCCTCCAAAGATTTGCTATAAATCAATATGTCATCAAAGTAAACTACCACAAATCGTCCAATGAAAGCACGTAAAACTTCGTTCATTAACCTCATGAAAGTACTAGGTGCATTAGTTAACCCAAAAGGCATGACTAACCACTCATATAATCCAAACTTAGTTTTAAATGCTGTTTTCCATTCATCACCCAATTTCATACGAATTTGATGGTATCCACTACGCAAATCAACTTTGGAGAATATTGTAGAGCCACTCAATTCATCAAGCATATCATCTAGCCTAGGAATAGGATGACGATAACGAATAGTAATATTATTAATGCCTCTACAATCAACGCACATACGCGACGTACCATCCTTTTTCGGCACTAAAATGATAGGAACAGCACAAGGACTAAGGGATTCGCGTATATAACCTTTGTCGAGCAGTTCTTGTACTTGACGCATAATCTCCTTCGTCTCCTCTGGATTGGTACGGTATGGTGCACGGTTGGGTAGCGAAGCACCGGGAATTAAGTCAATTTGATGCTCAATCCCTCGAATAGGTGGTAATCCCGGTGGCACGTCTTGTGGAAAGACGTCAGCGAACTCCTGCAAAATGTTAGTGACAGCAGGGGGCAAAGAGGAAGGCACGTCCTCGAATGAAAATAATGCCTCTTTGGACACAAAAGCATAGCAACCAGATTTGCTAAAATCTAGATCATCAATATCAGATTTGGTGGCAAGTAAACATGCACTTTTCAATTTAATTTCAGAAGCAACACTAGATTGTTTATTATTATTAGGTTGCATTTGTTGCTCAAATTCTTTGCCACAATCTGATTTTCACTCTTAGTTTTCTCCTGTTTTGCTTTATTAGCTCTATTAATATCATCTTTCAAAATGGAATCAGGAGTCATAGGAAGCAAAGTAATATTTTTATCCTTATGAACAAGAGTATACTGATTGTTTCTACCATGGTGAATAGAAATTTTATCAAATTACCATGGTCTACCAAGTAATAAGGAACATGCTTGCATAGGTACCACATCACAATCAACATAATCAGCATATGTAGAGATACTAAAATGCACACGAACAGTACGTGTTACCTTAACCTTGCCGCTGTTGTTGAACCATTGGATGTAGTAAGGATGTGGATGTGGTCTTGTGGTGAGAGATAGCTTCTCCACCATCTCGATGCTAGCCAAGTTGTTGCAACTCCCTCCATCTATGATCACGCGAACAGAACGTTCCTTCACAACTCCCTTTGTATGGAACAGATTATGCCTCTGATTTTGCTCAGCTTGTGTAACCTGCACACTCAAAACACGTTGAGCAACTAAACATTCATACCTGTCAGCATCTTCAGGAGCCATGTATTGCGTCTCATGATCAGAATCGTCTCCACCGTGTTCGTCACGTGTAATAAGAGCCAAAGTCTCCTCATCATAGTCACTAGCGGACTCATACCCACCATCCTCAGTAACAATCATCACACGCTTAGATGGGCATTCTCTTGCATAATGACCTCCACCCTTGCAACATCGACAAATAATATCATGTGTTTGCCCTGTTGATGCCATGGATGAAGAAGAGCTCTTTGCAGGCCCAGAAGGTGTGCTCTTGGCAGATAGTGGTGATTGTGCCTGCTTTATTGTATCACGGTTGGAGGTGGCAGCCGACGGAGGCGCCGGTGTAGCAGAACGTGTGGAAGTAGATGATGCACGTGGTGTCCATGAAGAAGGTCGACCTGCAGAAAAGTTAGTCCGCGCCAATGCCTGTCGATCCTGCACTTCACGTTCAGCTTTACAAGCAAGATGGAATAAACGAGTGATATTAGTATACTCCTTATACTCTAGAATCGTCTGAATCTCTCTATTTAATCCACCCATAAAACGTGCAAGCATAGCTTCATTCTCCTCAACAATACCACATCTAATCATGCCAGTTTGTAATTCCTGATAATATTCCTCTACAGAATTTTTTCCCTGTCTTAAGCGCTGCAATTTTTGAAGTAATTCACGTTGATAATATGGTGGAACCCAACGAGTACGCATAGCAGTTTTCAAAGCAGCCCAAGTAGCAGGAATGGGATATAATCTACAATGCTCAGACCACCAAACACATGCAAAACTACTGAATGCACAAACAGCAGCAGGAACACGTCTCTCCTCGGGATATTGTAAACATGTAAATCATTGTTCAGTTTCTAACTCCCAAGTAAGATATATATCAGGAACATATCTACCCTCAAATGGTGGAATATTCAATTTTAGTTTAGGGAGATGGTCATGATCTCGTACCTGAGGGTGAGCCCTACCATTGCCAGTATTTGCATGTGGACGACCTGATGGTTGCTGTTCTGGTGGTGGCACGTAGTTCTGATTTTGATCAACCTCATCCTCGTAATCGCCAGCAAAATCATCCTCCTCCGCATCAGCAGTAGGAGCCACAGAAGTAGCAACAGCAGCACCAACAGTTTGGCCAGGTGCAAGAGGGAGACGGCTCGCTCGGCGGAGGGCTGTTTCACGATGTGTAGGTCGTCATCGTTGTTGTTGTTGTAGAGGTGCGTTAGGTGCAGCCGGTGGTGGTGGTGGAAGACGCGCGAGCAATTCATTAAACCTGTTATCGAGCTTTGTTTCGAACGTCTTCTCCATGTCATCTATCTTCTCCATGGCCTCTTCAAATCTGTTTAGCACATCCTGCACCTGTCCATTCATCATTTGCTGAAATTTATCATGCAACTCCTGATTCGTCATGTTCTCCCAGTCAGTCTCGTCGGCTTGTGATCCTGCCATGGTTAGCAACAATACAAAACACACAAGAATATGATCCTACAGAATACTAACAAGAGGTGTTGGTGGCGGGTGTCACAAATCCGTCAAGCAAATCTCAAATTCTTACCAGTTCTTACCCAGCAGCAGGCGGTGATCGGCAACCGTTGTAGTCAAAACTCTCAAAAGCTTGGATAGAGCGATTGCCAGGGAGAGTCAAACGCACGATGTAGAGGTATGTGGAGCTGGGAAGGCTTATAGTATGGTAGCAAAAAGGGTCAGCAATAATCAATTCAGAGATGCAAAGTTGAATAAACGCTCAACGACGGTACTGTGCTGGTCCTAGGCTAGACCGTGCTAGAGACACGAGCCTAGAACACTAACAAAATCACGGCGCTGCACGTAAATAAGGGAAAAGCACACTCTGGAACTTTTATTTTTTCGCTTTTTTTTGCGCTCCTCGTTTTTTTGCGAAAAGTTACTATAATGGCGAGTGTCTCAAAACTCTTCCCTCGTCAAACTGATAGGATGGGTACGAAATTTTTTTTTTCACTTTTTTTTCGGAAATCAGGGCAGCGACGACGAAAAAGTGCGACAAAAAATCACTATGATGGCACGTGGCTCAAAAGACTCAGAAAAACCTAAAAATAGGATAGGGAAAAAATATTTTTGCCCGTGAAAATTTTGGCCTAAAAACTGCCCGGGGGTCTCCAGACTTTTTTTTTCCGAGACCTACGCAGGCAAGGAAACACGAATCGGAATTGAGATTGATCTCAAGAACAAACCTAATATGAGAAGAACTCGGATTTGTGGTGGATATATGGTTACAGATTGGTGGTGGTATATGGATACAGATTGGTGGTGGTATATGGATACGGATTGGTGGTGGTATATGGATACAGATTCAGAACGGTGGCGGATAAGCAATGGTGGTAGATGGGCGATGATGATGGTGCGGCGGCGGCGTGACAACTTATGACCAGAACTCGAAACTCTAAAAGACTAGACTCTAAGACCAGCAACTTGACACGACGATGCAACCGCAAATTCAACGAAACAAAAACCCTAAAAAGATTATGCAAAGGCTCAGATTGGTTCGGATATGATGAACTAACCCTAATTTTTTTGTGGCTTTTTCGTGGACTGTAGGTATGAAGAACAGACTCGATCTAATCTACGAAAAACTGTAAAAATCTCACCGAGCAACCTGGAAATCTGATACCACTTGATAGAGGCAAAGGTGTCCCGATGTTTCGATGAGATGGTGGCTATCGTTTTCTGTGGGAGTCGACCTTGACGATCCGACTACGAACGTGCGAGACGTCGCGCCTTAGCAATCGCTAAACCAACTTCCGAGGGGTTATTGACCACGCCGGAGCACGATCAACCTGACCACGAGGGCCTGTTTCCTGCGAGCAAATGAAGAACAAGCAAGAAACTGAGATTGCAATCTGGATATTGCGAATATAAGATGAAAGCTTTATTGATCAAGGTGGGGTTCTGTGACGTCTTGGTCTGGTCGTTGGACACAAACGAAGTACAAGAAGTTGCAGCTAGGGAGAACTTTTAATCTAAACAAAACCAAAGTCTAAACGACGCCCTAAGGGCTGTATATATGGAGGAAGAGGGGGAATTTCGTGGCCCTTGAGGGTGGGGTTCGAAACCAACCCTAACTCTTGTTTCCCCACACATACGGACTCTAAAAATAGCCTATACTTAAGTATTTCGAAATTACATGGGCCTGGCCCATTAATAAGGTGACGCAGCACCTAGAATAGCCTATGGACGAATATTATGAAGTGGCATCTTGTATATTTCGTCCAAGGCTTCATGCACTCCTTATGGCGGCTTCAAAGTCCTGAAATCATCACTTGTAACTCCGTTCTTGATCCCCTTGCGCATGCCATCAACTCCATGCGTGTTCTTGCTCCAATGTTCATCCTTCTCCAAGCTAGGCCCTTCATTTGAAAGCAAAACAAATGTATCCAATTTAGGCAGCATCAGAATCTCATGAACATTAGAATCATTACCAAGAAACGAAAGTACCTGGTAATTTAATTGGCGTGCGCGAGCTCTAGTAATTGGTCCAGTATATGTAACAGTAGGGGCTGTGGGTGTAACAATGGTATTGATGTCCTCATCACCACTTCACCGGAGCCGCTTCACCGACTGGCTTGTCCACCGCTCCAGATCTTCTTGACCGCCATCATGGTCCACCGCACCGGATCTGCTTAACCAGCGCCCAAGTCCACCACAGTGTAGGCCCTTCACTGACTCCCTCGTCAGCCCCATCGCTGGCCCTTCATACAAGCCCTCTTCCTCCTCAACAGAGCCACCTCACCGAAAGCACTATACACCGTGCCCGCCGAAGCCTTCATCCACTGCACCGGACCCGCTCCACGAATGCCATATTCAACTCCACCGGCCCTGCTTTACTGACGCCGCAGCCTCATCAGGTTATTTTGATTTGTACTCCTTTGGTTTTTCTCTTCTTTATCGTGCAACTATTCACTTACCATGGATGAGCTTTCTTACATGTCGACAGGTGCCGCAACCGAAGCACAGGAGCCAATTCAGCGACGGCGACAGCTGGCCCAAACTCAACCGCAACACGAGCACCATCGATAATCCTTAGCTATAAATTATGACAATGATACCCATACGCCATCAAGAATCAGGTACTATTATCCAATGGCCGGCGCGTAAGTTCACTTTCTTAACATAAACACCACACCTTTCAATTTCTTCAGGGCATCATTCAATTTTTCATGAGACATGTTATTCTACTTGCACCTGTAGGGCCATACTTCTGGCAGTTAACATGTTACATGTGTTAAATTACATACCAGTGCTCATATAGTTAATATGATTTATCTTTGTCCTAAGTATTACTGTACTTCCTAGATATAACTGCCTACTATTTTACTTTTTATAAGAGAAGAAATATAAGTATGGAGATACAAACGTATTATCAATACTTGTTTTCATAAACTAGGATCAACATGTGTAAAACAAAGGTTTTCCCGTCACCGAGAAGGAGGGGGGATGGTGGCACGCTTTCGGCTTGCTCTAGTCCTAGTAGTCATACTAGGTGGTCTACGCACATGTAGATTTTTTTTTCACGTCTCGTGTTCGCCGTACTGCCATGACTATTGATGAATAGACGGTAAGTTATTCACGGGGAAACCCTTGTTGAGTGTGTTTGTGTGTGTGTGTGTGAGAGAGAGAGAGTGTGTGTGTGTGCGTGTGTGATATTTCTAGAGACTGAGGCAATGATAAGAGATTATTTGTGTCTATGTGTGAGGAGGATAGAGAGAGACATGTACATGGGGCTTCGTGTTGTGTAATGTGGAGAGACATAGACATAATTACAGAGTGAGTGTGGGAGATACACATGCGGACATGGGGAGAGATGTGTGAGTTAGAGTGTCGGTGCACAAAAGTAGGGGCTCTCCTTTTGACCACTTTACTTGTGCACGGGCAGTCAAAACCATGTGCCGCGGCTGCACTTAGTAGGGCAGAGGAGGGAAGCCGGAGAGAAGCCGAAGCACAAGACAACCAAGGCGACGCCAAGACCAGAAGCGCAGGAGGGCAAGAGGGCGAGGTGGACTCCCTCGGCAAGGTCCTTGCCTAGGCGGCCCCCCGCAGCCCCGGCAAGAGCCTTCCCGGGGCAACTTGCCCGGCGCCAGCAGAGCGAGCCACCCTTGAGCCCAAAGGTTCCGAGCGCCGTCAACAACTGCATTGGGACCAGGGCTCGGAAGGCTCCTCTATGGTGGCATGCAAATCTTCGTCAAGATCATAAACAAAGGATCAGATGAGGATTAGAAGACGACGACCTTTGGCGGGATCCTAGCCGAGGAAATCCACAAGACCCCCGGCAAGACCCTTGCCGAGGATGACAACAACGTCGCGGCAATACCCTTGCTGGGCCCCCGGCAAGACCCATGCCGAGGGTATCAGCAGGGCCACTGCCAGGCCTGCACCAGCCAAGACTCCACCACCGTTCGCATGCAGCTGCCAGCCCAACCACCTGGGCAGGCACCTATGTGGCAGCATGCAGCTTCCAGGCCAAATCAGCAAGCACCTGCATGGCGGCATGCAGATCTTCATGAAGGCCCTACCACCGCGCCACCTCAGTTGCCTGCCTTCCTACATGGCGCTGCATCCATCGCTGGTCTGGGCGCGTGTCGAAGCGAGGCGAAGCGGCGACGTATGGGATGGGCCTCGTTCCCGTCCCCGATAAAGCTAATTGACACCTACGTAGCACATTTAATGCACTTTGTCCCATAATGCAATGCGATAAGATCGCGCACTGTAGGCCTTTCCACCTCCTGTGTGCCAAAAGCTTTCAAACTTCCCGCTCACATCGAAATATCTTGCGCCAGAAAGGTTAGCCCTATGATATTCCTTTTTTTACCCCTGCCATATGAACGGAAAAGGGCTCCTTTGGTAACTCCATTGTTTTCCCCTCTTTGCCCCCAACATTCTTCCCCAGAGCCCCTCCCCTTCCCCTCCCCGACTGCCCCCCCCAACCACGGCAATCCGCAAATCTAGTCCTCCACCGTAGCAGTGGACCTCACACCAAACTAGATCTACCTTCCACACCTTGGAACCCCCAACTACCAACTCACCACTTCACCGGAGCCGCTTCACCGACTGGCTTGTCCACCGCTCCAGATCTCCTTGACCGCCATCATGGTCCACCGCACCGGATCTGCTTAACCAGCACCCACGTCCACCACAGTGTAGGCCCTTCACTGACTCCCTCGTCAGCCCCATCGCTGGCCCTTCATACAAGCCCTCTTCCTCCTCAACAGAGCCACCTCACCGAAAGCACTATACACCGTGCCCGCCGAAGCCTTCATCCACTGCACCGAACCCGCTCCACGAACGCCATATTCAACTCCACCGGCCCTGCTTCACTGACGCTGCAGCCTCATCAGGTTATTTTGATTTGTACTCCTTTGGTTTTTCTCTTCTTTATCGTGCAACTGTTCACTTACCATGGATGAGCTTTCTTACATGTCGACAGGTGCCGCAACTGAAGCACCGGAGCCAGTTCAGCGACGGCAACAGCTGGCCCAAACTCAACTGCAACACGAGCACCATCGATGATCCTTAGCTATAAAGTATGACAACGATACCCATACGCCACTGAGAATCAGGTACTATTATCCAATGGCCGGCGCGTACGTTCACTTTCTTAACATAAACACCACACCTTTCAATTTCTTCAGGGCATCATTCAATTTTTCATGAGACATGTTATTCTACTTGCACCTGTAGGGCCATACTTCTGGCCGTTAACATGTTACATGTGTTAAATTACTTACCAGTGCACATATAGTTAATATGCTTTATCTTTGTCCTAAGTATTACTGTACTTCCTAGATATAACTGCCTACTATTTTACTTCTTGCATGCTATATTTATGATAATGGTGTTGCTCTGATGCCACATGTTAGTTCCATCAGACTGCTTCATGTTCTCTATGCTTAATTACACATCAGCAAACTATCATGTGGTTCCGCTGCTTTTTGTTCGTTTTACACTACATTTTCGGATGCTAGCTATTACATCACTACTCCGAGCCTCTGTTCATTACTTTTTTGTGTGTTCTTGATCTTCCGAAGTTGCATGACTAATTTGATGCTTCTATTAATTATGGAGCTGCCAACCCCATCAAGCTAAATATTTGTTCTTTTGGGGCTGGCACCTCGAACAAGCATAAAAATAGAGCGAAGTAGATATATTGTCGTGTAGGCACACACCCTTCTTTCATTAGTTTAGATGAACCATTGATGATCAATTCGAACCAATGCATGTGATTAAAATTAATTTTACCCAAATAGAGGGTGCAGAATAAACTACAACAACTAGATTTGCAACCACGGGATGCTGACGATATCTTGAAAGAACATTGCAACAGCAGCGAGGCTTCACAGCAACATATGTTAAGCTAGTGTGTTTTAGTACATGTGAAATGTAATGCGTGTGAGCTGCTTTCTTGGCTTGTGGCCTCAACCTGTAATCATACAGAATTACAAATACTTCAGTTGTCTGCTTTGCTATATTGCTTGATTTGAATGCTTGTTTGTTACTTGTTAGGCTATACCTGAGTCGGCCAATATGTCAGCAGTGCCTGCTGTACTATCGTAAAAAAATGCATACTTAGTTCATTTGAGTCCTTCACTTTTCCTATGAACTTCATCACAAGGCTGTCTTCGTAGTTTATATGGGGCCACACTGTTAAGTGCTTTCTCAGATTATTTGAACTGCTTAGGTGCCTTGGCAACTTAAATATAACGGTGGTACACTCCCCTTTCAACTAGGGATGTCAACTGGGTCCCGTTTAATCCCGATTAAAGTCCACTAGTGGTATGATAGTTCAAAAGAGTTTTTGTTTTTTGAGGAAAATGAACTAGGGAGCTAGCAAAAACTAACTAGATGGGACTGGCGGATGTCGTTTATTTGCCACTTACGTCCTTAGTTTCATCTTACCATTTTTATTTCTTTTCAGTTGATGCTACTTTGAACCATTTAAATATAGCTTGCATTGCTCGGCAATAATTCGTATGTCGTTTACCATGTAAGCTTACTGCCTAGATCATGTGATAACTACCTCTTACTTATGTACAACCGCATAATCTGTTTGTGGAAGCAGTGCACCATCCATGTTACCAAATGGTAGCAGTTCAGAGGCAACACCGTTGGATAGCAGTCTGAGCATAGATATTATAATTCTTAAGGCTCTACTAGAGGCAGAAAGAGATGGTGTTGCTGCCATGAATGAGTTAATCTTGATCTTGAGGCTAGAAATTATGCAATTAGCTGCACACATTATGCAAGCAACCCAAGAATTGGAGGAAGTAAGAATGCTGCATTTGAAGATGGAGGAGGTCCTGCTGTTTCTGCTATATGAAGCCTAGGGTATTCCCAGTTCTTCTTTAGATACCAGTTTAAATTGTCAATAGATTATTGTACTTGCATGTTGTGTCATGTCTCTCAATGGATTATTTTGTAAGACCCCATATGTTGTCCATGTGTTGCAATGATCCAAATTTTTTAGGCAAGGTAATCCTCAGTACTTGTATGATTGACATAAGGTGAACTGTTTTTCGTGTGAGCACATTGTATTGGATGAAATAACTATTTGACTCAAAGTGTATCAAACCTACAGAATTCGAAGATCAAGGCATTTCTGAATCATAATCATATATAAAGGTGGAATAAATCTTTGTTGTTGTTTTGAAGAAATAAATAACAAAACATGGAATTATCGGTGGATATTCGTAATCGAATACAAATTGGATTTGAATTTAGTTGCCACGGCCCAGGCAAACGTGAATGCTAATTCTCCCAAGTTTTGAACGAAGCGGCTAAACACCCACTATCATTTGTGGGCTACCCGAAGCAAGTGTTAGCGAGATGGAAATTACTATCTACCCCTGACACTTTGACATTCTTATCGACCGGATTTACACTGCTGTAGATAGGGGTAGAGTAGTAACTTCAATCAGACGTGACAAGACCGCCTCTGAGCCCATTCAGACATGATGGGCGCCAAACGTGGGCGGCAAAACACATTTGATTCAAGCTCGTCCGAAAGACATCTGTCTCTCCCTCCATTTCCCCATTGATACACGTTGGGTAGCAAAACAAACTCTCCTTGCCCGAAATCGATGTAGGCAAATATTTTAAATAGGGGCAGATGTGTAACTTCCCTCAGATGTGACACAACCGCCCTATCTGTCAGCCCCGTTCATACACCATGGGCGCCAACCGTGGGCGGCAAAACACCCTCTCCTCCCCCTAAATCGCTACCGGCAAATATTTGGGAGATGCGAGACCGTCCTATCCTGAACCGACGTAATGTCCGAAATTTTAAATGGGCGATAAGTTCGTAACTTTCCCACATTTCAGACAAGCGTGTCCCAAATTTTGAGATCCCCCTCCCCTACATTTCCCCATTTCGTACACCGTCGGTGCCACAACAACTTCCCCACTTCGGCCGGCCTCCTCCGTCCGCCACCCCATCCTCCACCTTGCAGGAGCCGCTACCCCGTCATCCACTGCAAGAGATGGATGTCTCTCATCCACGGCGCCAGACCAGGATTCTTTCATCGCGTCCTCTCGCTTCATCGGCGCCATCGTCCACCTTGACGTTGCCGCTCCTACAACCACCTCGTCCACGGCAACAGGATTTATCCCCCGACCCAGCCATCTGCCGTCTAAAGTCTTCTTCCCTGCAGCCGACAGCTATCGCATTCGCAGCACCCTCAACATATCAGCAGGGGCCTACACAGCGTCACAAGATAGGTGGTACTCTTCCATATGTTCTTAAGTAATTGATCTCACCCGAAAAATAGATCATAAATTGTTTACTGTACTTTTCTTTTCCGTACCAAATCGTAGTGGCTAGTTGAAAGCAAACATTAGTTGCCAAGTAGCTTTGTCCGGTTTGCACCTTCAGATCCTCCATGGCACGGTCACTATACTCGTAAAGCTTATGGTTTTCCCCATTTATATTCACTACCATCATCGTAGGTGCTTCGTATCGTGCTAGCACTTCTCCTCAAGACCTCAACCCATCAAGCGAAACAACATGCCACTCATAATTCCAAAGCTTATGTGTCAAAATATGAATCTGATATGATGCTCATATTACTAAAACAGAGAAGGTTTAATTGGTCACCTAATGTTCCTATATTCGTTTCGAAAAGCATGTGCGCCACCCACTGGTCCAGCTAGTTCCACTTTCCTGATTTTACTCTTGATGCTTAGTGTTTTCCCCTTTTATCTACTCTACTATGATTTGTGTAGGTGCTTTCTGTCGTACTAGCATTATTCCACCTTTAAAGCTAAACAACACAACCCTCAAAATTCCAAAGCTTAGTTGTTCAAATATGATTGTGATATGATACTAATATTAGTTAACAGACACAATTAATTGGTTAGCTAAAGGTCCCACTTGAGTTTCCAAATGCATGGTGCGACATATAGAGAGACAGCAGAATTGCATTTCTTTGTCACTTGTTGATTACTTTCTTGTCCATACCAAATCTTAGTTGTTCTTTCAAAGCAAACATCGGTTGCTAACTACCCTTAGCGCAGTTTGCAGCTTCAGATCTGCCATCCCACTGCCACGGTCAACACTATACTCATCATGCTTACGGTTTCCCCATTTTATGATGACCACGATAAGCCTACGTGGTTCGTGTCGTAATAGCACTTCTCCAACCATCGAGCTAAACAAGCTTAGTTGTACAAATTCAAATCAGATATTATGCTGACATTAGTAAAACTGAGAGATGTTTAATTGGTCAGCTAAATGTTCCTACTTTAGTTTCGAAATCCATTTGAGCCACATATGGAGAGACCAGAAGGAATACTATTTCTTTGTGTGCTCTGGTTCATCATGGGTGTGCAACCGACATTGTGTAGAAAGATTTGTAATATCTTCAATCGGCTTGCTCTTCTGCTCTTCTTTAAGATGATCCTCTTCTCTTCTTTAATAAGTATGTTCCTTGTTGGGAAGAGTAGCAGATACATTTGCAGTCGACTGGTCAGGTCGAGTTGTTCTCCCTTAGTATATTTTGAATCTATCAGGTCAGTTCGACTTGTTCTTCTTTACTATATGTTGAAGCTCTCATCGGTGAAGTATCATCACTTCTAGAGCTCTCATATTTTGAGTAGTAGGCCACATTATATTAATGCACACACCAAGTTACAGCATGCATGGCATCTCTCAGAAGAATGGGAGAGATAGCACAAAGGGGTTTACAGGGAGGCAGTATTGGATTAGAATCACTTCTGCATTACAAAGATAATCTCACTTGTTTTTATGTTTTCATGCATCTCAGGTACTGAACATTATCAATATGAATATGAGAATGGGCACATGAGTGGAATATTGTAGAAAAATCCACTGGCTAAGAAACTTGGCATGGTGGAGGATGGCCTATCTTATTCACCCATCAAGATGCTTGCTTTGACTTGGCAAGGTTGTATTGGTCGCACATATTTTGCTTCCGACCTCTTGCATTACTTCTACATTGTTACACCATCTGTTTAGTTTAAGCATCATATATGAGTATATGCCATACCTATCCATTTTATGTGCCTATTCCATGTGTCATCATACTATGTTTTTCCAGTCAAATGTTGTTCTTTCGTAATAGATGTCCAAAAGGAAGAGGGTGAGTGAAGATCCCCAAGGACTACAAACTAGGTATTTGGAAAAGGTAGTGATACCTGATAAATTACATAGATCAGCAGCCACAGAAAAAACAGGCCCAACTGTACCACACTCTACCCCTACTCCACTAGCCAAACCCCTATTAGAACTGCTAAGAACCCAGCGTCAGGTACTGTCTATGATATCAATTCAAAATTTTAACTCCTAAATTTATGCATGTGCCTTACCTTCTCTCTTGTATGGGAACTAATTTCAGATGAAGCTCCTTGTTCAAAGGATCATAGGATCTCACAACAATACTGGGCTATGCATTTCTCTTGTCAGTACCTCTTGCACTTTGTCAGCATACTTACACTCATTGCTGTTTGATTATGTAGCATCACTGTAAATGTTCGCTTGTTTATCCTCGCTTTCTTGAAATTATAAGATCTATATTTACTCTTAGATAAATGTAGAAGTAACACAATGGTTATGAAGTTTTGGATTGCTCATGTAAGTACCTGTTGTCATGTACTCCCTCTTTATCGAATTAATTGTTGATCAATTGGATGTATTTAGAACTTAATAGTGTTAGATACATCCATTTGAGCGACAAGTAATTATGGATGGTGGTGGTATTACCGTACTTGCATCGCGAGATAGTTGATTGTCTTGCATTACTCTGCATCTTATCTGCCCTGCCCTCCACTTTCCCCAATTATCATATCTACATTTACTCTTACCAAAATGTTGAATAAAGCCAATGCCACTTCACACGTTGATGTCTGCATTCCTCTTGTCAGTACATTTTGCCTTGTAACCATGTACTTAATTAATTCCTATTTGATTATGTATCATCAAACTGCACCTTAGCTTCATTATCCTCTGTTTCTTCTAATATTATTTGATCTATATTTACTCTTTGCAAAATGTAGAAAAATTGCAATGCTTATAAAGAATTTTCTTTAGAGAATTTATTGAATTATCCTTCCATCAACATGGAGATGGGCTTTGTGTTGCCCGTGTTAACATGTAATGTAAGTTCATCCTTCTCAAGCCTTCAAAATTTGTTCTAGTATAGAGTTGGATAGGCATCATTTCCTCCACTGCTATTTACTTTGCTGTTTACATCTGATTTGATGTTTGCAACAACTACCAGTTTTAAATTGTAGTTGTAAAACATGTTCCTTATGCAGAACAAATCCATTTATTTGCTTATATAATTGTGAAACCTGTTACGTGTCTCCTTGTTTCACTTTCAGAGTCGTATCTCTTTTGACAGGCAGAACTTTAGGGAAGATAGTGAGCCAAGTCATATTGAGGACAGCGAGATGACCCCAAGGTCCTGTCTTGATGAAGACAGTGAGTTGAAGCTACTCACCAGCAGGTGTGAGACAACCTCTGTGCAGTCGCTGCCTCAATTAGTTCGAATTCTTCACTCTCAACTTAAAGCGAAAGGCTTGCTTCAGCTCAGCTCCGAATTGAAGCCAAAGAGGCAAGGAAGATGTCAGAGGACTACCTTGTGCACTATGGTGCTATACAGCTTGGGATGGAGCATATATCATTGACACAACTGAGGTCTCATCAGCTTGTTTGACTGCTTGTGGGGCCCGCCCTGGCCAGGCTTCCTGCCTTCTAAAGTGCTCTCAGTTTTTTATATTCTTTTGTCAGCATGTTTATATGCACTGGTGGTGACCTTTGATGCCCAATATATGTAATCCGCGGTCACGTTGCGCTTTATTATCACCGGTAGGGAACTTTGATTCCCAGTGGATGTAATATGTCGTAATTTCTTTATTGTATAGTCTAGGTTTATTCTTTGGTCGGTATGCTATAATTTAGGCTGGAAGGTTCAGTGGATCTATGTGTTGTCAGTCTTTAGGCCAGCCCGTTACTCATATGGGCCAAAACGTGGGCCTATAATCATCTTGGGTCGTTAGCAGGTCTAAACCTATAGTAGTTTCCTGCCTTTAACATGCCGAGTAAAGTTCTAGCCAGCTGGGCCAGAGAATACCATGGGCTTTTAACAGGCTAAAACATAGATTGGGCCAGCGTTGGGCCGAAAAATCCACGGGCCAATATAGGCCAAAATTGCCTAAGGTCGATGTTTGGCCCAAATAGGACGAGTAGTTAACATGCCAAAATATATCTCGGGCCAGTTTGGCCCAATAAAATTATGGGCTTTAAGAAAGATGGTATGCACGCGGGTCATAGGCCCAAAAGTTTCACGAGCCATTATCAGATGGGCTGTAAGGAGGCCTGATTCAACACGGGCAGTAATTAGGCCCTACTGTTCCACGGGACATTAACAGACCGATAGGCCTGTTGGGCTGAAAGTTATCCATGAAGACCATGGGCTGTTAAGAGGCCTAAAGTTACTTCGAACAAGAAATAGCCCAGTTTCTACGTGTGCCGTTAAAGGGCCTAATGTTAAACCAGGCCGACAACGTCCCAGATGCACCAGGGGCTACTAACAGGCCGAAACTATTATCAGGCCGAACTGGTTAACGGGCATTTAACAGGCTGAAATACAAACCTGTCTTAGAATGGGCCCAAAAGAACAGTGGCCTGTTAAAGGGCCTGATCTCATATGGGCCGTATTTTGGCCCAAAAAACGGCAGATTGTGAACGGGTCTGATCTGCTATGGGCCTCAATTTGGCCCAAAACATGGCAGGCTGTTAACGGGCCAGCCCACTAGTGTCTGAAAAAACATGGTGGGCCTTTAGCTGGGCTGACCTTTTCACCGGAATGGGCCTCTGTTGGGTCATGCCACATGTCGACGTATCATAGGCGCCTCCTGTCCAATGAATGGATGACATCTGTCCCAACGATGAGCCAACACGTGTTCCCTCCAGCCAATGATAATTTTACACGTGGAAAATCCTCATTGGTCCAGGCTATTAGCGGGTTATCGGATCCAAAACCGGACACTATAGCTTAACGGTGACCCGTTACGGTGGATGCCATGTGTCGTTCACCCTTGATGAAAGCACTTCCATGACGCGCGATTTATCGTCATGGAAGTGGACACTTCCGTGATGATAATTTTGGTAATGTCATGGAACACTTCTACGACAGCACAGGTACGACTATCTTGATTCTGTCATAAAATCGTCATGGATGTACATGCATGACAGAAAACGTGACCTACGGTGACAAACACGTATCATCACGAAAGTGTCTTTTTTGTAGTGTTCATGAAAACATCTAGATAATCATTGTGTTCTGGTAGAAATACTTTAACCTTTGTATGCCCACCAATCATGTAGTTTGAGAGGTAATCTTGAGTAAACTGCTTTGGCAACCACTGCAAAGGAAAAAAGATTCAGACATTGTCATCTAACACAACTCATTATGGGCAAGGAAAAGAAGGCTGCAGAGTTCTTACTTACCATCCTGTAGTTCGCTATTGTCTTGGATAAAGTGTAAACAAATAGTTTAATTGCCATCTTTGGACCCATTTTACTAACAATCTTTATCATCTTCCTCACTTGATGCTGGTTCATCAATATCTCATTGCCCCATACGCAGAAAGGGTCAAAGCGCGGATCTTTACCAATGACATATGTACCTAAAAGCACCAAGTTAATATTAGATGCTAAACAACAATTGGAAATGATGTAGTACAACAATCTTTTATAATACTCCCTCTGTTCCTAAATATTTGGCTTTCTAGCGATTTCAACAAGTGACTACATACGGAGCAAAATGAGTGAGTCTACACTCTAAAATATGTCTATATACATCCGTATGTGGTAGTCCATTTGAAATCCCTAAAAAGACAAATATTTATGAACGAAGGGAGTATCTTATAACATCCAATATACTCACATATTAGATGAATTAACACCTTATATTATGTGGCGGAAGGAGTTTAATGCAGTCTTACAAATTATCGGCTGACTAATTGCGGCTGTATCCATGGGTTACAGTTAGTTTGAGCTAGTTCGAGCTCAAATAGCCCTAAAGTATATCTAAACATGAGGGCTAGTTTGAGCTAGTTGCATCTATAACCCACCCAAAAAAACTATCCAACCCAAGAGGTGCTAATTGGAGCTAGTTCTCCTAGTGCATTTATTGTCAATCTAACCCTGCCTTCTAAGAAACTCTTTGGATGGAGTTAGTTTAGGGTTAGTCATGAGCTGGAAACTAACTCTAAGCTCTAGCTAAGTTGAGTATCCAAATAGGGTTGTATTGTTGTTGTTGCTGTTGCTGCTCTTCTACGTATATCTAGACATCATTAGAACATTAATGTAACACTCTTCCTTGTTGCTATGTAGCCTAGGATTGCATATTTAGACATTAAGTACAGTGCATGTTGCTATGTAGCCTTAGATATACTACATATGGCCCTAGTTAACCTATCGATAAATGGGTTGCAGATATATTCAGTTAAAAGTCTGATTCACCGATTAGTCCCTTATCAGCCCCCGGCCTATATGGTACCAGTTACCGATATCCTGAACAGTGAGCAGATATAAGCCATGGGATGAAACTAACCTCGATGGAAAACAATATTCGTTCCCAAAATTGTCCTGCGTAGGTACATCGAGAAGCATGTTAAGCACAACAGGCTCAACATCAACCAAAATTATCCATGGCAGTCAAAATAATCTCCAAAAGATAGCTTCAGTGTGCAGGTTTAAGCACTCTAGTAAAGCAAAACAAGTGGAAAGGTGTGTTAACTGCAATAGGCCTAACATTTTGAAACAAGCAAACATATTCATTCAAACTGGTATTGTGCCGCTCTAAGTACACTGGTTATTGTTAAATAAGAATGGGAAGGTGTGTTAACTACAAGATGCAGCAACCAAATGTAGTCATTTATAGTGGTATTGTTGAAACTGGAATTGAGGAAATTGAACTGCACGGTTCATACTTGCACATATAGAACATCACGTTGTGAATAACTGGAATAAACAAGGCATAATACGAACAACCCAATATAGCATTTGAAACTGGACATATGCTAACTACAAACAACCGAACAATCAAAAAACTTTAAAAGAGGCATATGCTAGCTATAACAAGCTTAACAGCAAGGAAATATATGCATTCCTATCGGCATGTTTAAAACTAGATTGATGAAATGTACTGCACAGTAAATAATTGCACATATAGAGCATCACACAGTGAACACCTGAAATAAACAAGGCATACTGCAAACAACCAGATATATCAATTAAAACTGGACATATTCTCACTACACTACAAAAGGGACTTGACAAAACAAATCATGGGTTTCCCCTTGTGAAGAGGCACGAAAAAACAAATCATGGGCTTTCTTACTTGTCATGGATGGGCTAATTCCCCTAGGAAGAGCACGGACCCTGGATGTGCTCCATGTTGTCGCAGATGGGCTCCTTCCCCTTGGAAGAGCACGGCTGTAGGGTGCCCTCCCTGATGTCATAGACGGGCGCTTTACCCTTGGAAGAGTAGATGGGATCTTTCCCCTTGGAAGAGCCGGAGTGGGTTGTCGGGACCACGATCCTAAGCCACATTGATCTAGCATGTAACACATCATATCACTTTGTGGCCTCATGCACGGTATCCCCACGGGTGCCACCTGACCTGCCAGGGACTGTTTGTGACTTTTGGCTCACGTATATGATAGTGTTGCTAGCATCCATATGACAGAGAACCCGGGCCGACATGACTAGTCGTGAACCCAAAGTGGCACTAACTTACAGGGACATACATACATGACCCAGCAACGAATGTGTCGGTCATCGGCGAGTGAATTCGGGCTGTAGCAACTGGGCTAGCAGGACTCCGGAATCCGGGCTGTAGCAGGCTAACAGGACTCCGAAAGACACCGTGTGACATTTCCCCGAAGGGACAGACACAGGATCAAAGAAGGACACATGCCGTCCAGTCTAAGTGTTTCGGAGCAGTAGCAACTTGGCTAATAGGACTCCGGTAAACCGGGCTGTAGTAGACTACCATGGCTCAGTGGAAGCACTAGACTACATTTCCCCATAAGAGAGGCTACCAAGGATAGACAACTAGGTTGTCGGATCCCACACATACCAAGCATTTCAATAACATACACAAAATATGCTCGATATGTGCAAATACAACATGGCATCACAACAAAACTCTACGACTCAAAGGATTTATTCATTAGGCTCCGAGGAGCGAGATATTACAAACATGGGTCTCATGACCCAACATTCAGAGCATACAAGTCAAAGCACATGCGGAAGCTTAACATGTCTGAGTACAGACATCTACAAATGAAAAAGGCTGAGAAGCCTAACTATCTAGCAGATCCTGCCGAGGGCACAAGATCGTAGCTGAGGTAACAAGCTAAACATCGAAGTCCACATGGAACTACTAGCGAGACTGAAGTCTCTCTACAAAACATAAATTAAGCAAACATGAGTACAAATATACCCAGCAAGACTTACATCAGAACTAGCTACATATGCATCAGTATCAACAAAGGGGGTGATGGAGTTTAACTGCAGCAAGCCAGCTTTGACTCGGTGGCTATCCTAAACTATGACTGCAAGTAACTCTTTTGAGGTGGCACACACGAGTCCACATATTCACCATATCAATACACCACTATGGATCTGCTCCCGTCTCCCTACTAGAATGCCATCCATAGCACTCACGCTTATCTTGCGCATTTTAGAGTATGCAATTTCACTTGTCTATGAACTGTATAGGCAACCCAGAAGTCCTTTACCGCGGACACGGCTATTCGAATAGATCATTTATAAACCTGCAGGGGTGTACTTCTTCACGCACGCTCTCGCCACTTACCACCATGTACACGTCATGTATCTCGGTAACCTTCAAGCAGAAGCCTCACGAGGGAGTCGGCCACGACCTGACTAACCATAGAAGTCTCTAGTCCAGGTTTATCGCCTATTCGGGTTCGCCGATCCGGCAGGGGTTTCGCTCACAGCCCCAAACGATGTGTGCAGGGTTCCCGAGACACCAAACGGGCGCCCGATACACCGTGCCATTGTGTATCTACCGCATCATAGCCCACCCCTAGGGTTAGCGCTACGCACGACCTCCAACACATGTCCTACAAACACCATAAACTAGTTGCAACTCCTGGACAGAGGGCAAGGGCAGTTAATAAGTCGAGAGGGTCCATTGGTTTCAGGGCCAATGCGTGGTAGTAGTTGTTCATGGATCACAAACACAGAACTCTGTTCCTAAGGACGGCTTCAATGAGACAACCCACCATGTACTCCTACATGGCCTCTCACCGCTACCTTTACCAAATCGTGTTCAAACAGTTAGCTCACACATTGTAGGACATGTTCATCACCATTCCAATTCATCCCCGATGAATCAGACCTCACTCAACTCTAAGCAGTAGCAGGCATGACAAACAAGCATGAATGAGTAGGCACATCAAGGCTCAAACAACTCCTACTCATGCTAGTGGGTTTCATCTATTTACTGTGGCAATGACATGTCATGCAGAGGAAAAGGGGTTCAACTACCACAGTCATTGTTGTCCTAATGCCGTAAAAGAGAGCAGGAGTGAGAGACTGGGATTGTATCGGAATGAACAAGGGGGTTTTGCTTGCCTGGCACTTCTGAAGATAGTATAATTCTTCATCAGTGTCATCGATCACATCGTTGGAACACGTCTATCGAGAGGGGACAACCACCGGCAACAGAGAAGGAGCACAATCAATGCAATACACAATATGATTCATGATCATGACATGGCAAAATGAGTGTGTTGGGCTAATGCAATTACAACCAGATGGGTTTGAGCCATTTTGAACCAAAGGTTCAAAGTTCAAACTCATTTGTGATCTTAAATAATGCCTTATCATGTTTTGCACTAAACACCAAGTTAACTTGTTTAAACATGCATGAAACCAGTACAGATGGATAGATTTGATTTTTCTAATCATTTTTCATATATAACACTTTGCATTTGGAGTTACATATTAATATCTATGATTTTTAGAAGTTAGCACTATTTTCTAGAATTTCATGAATAAGAATAAATCCAGAAAACAATTAACTGCCTTAGCACTGCGTCACTGTGACGTCAGCGGTCAACGGGGACGGTCTAGGTCAAACCTGACTAGTGGGTCCCGCGTGTCAGTGGTTAACTAAACTAACTAAATATAGTTAGTCCTAACCTAGATTTAATTAGCAAGGCAGGGCCCCACCTATCATTGACCCAGGGGGTCAAACTGGGGTCAACCCGGGTCAAACTCACCGGAGTTGACCCGGGGCTCGTCGCCGGCAAGGCCAGGGACGACGGAGAGGTGCAGGTTTCCTCCTCCGGCGACCAAATGGACGGCGGAGGGCATCTATCTAACGCGGGGAGTGAGCCGCGTTGATTGTTGGTGGTGGTTGAGCTCGGTGTCGCCGGAAATGATGCCGTAGACGACCTTGGAGGATGCTGGAGCTCAGGCGAGCTCGGGCTCGTCGCTAGGGGACACATCGAGGTGCGTGGAGTGGTGCTACGGGCTCCTGGGGATGCGGTGAGTGCGGTGGCATGCTTGTTTTCGAGCCAACATGGTTGTGGCCACGACGGCGACAAGAAAAGGAAGCGGCGGGTGCGGGCAAGCTTCATGCGGTCGCTACGGTGCTCGAGAGCGAGAACGGGAAGGGGGAGGAGGTAGCTGGACTCACGGCGGTCACGACAGTGCAGACGGCGAGGTCGGGGAGGAACCGGAGTGGCCAGGGCGTCGAGGGGGATCTCCGGCGGCGATCGGTGAAGACGAGGCTATTGCGGTGGCTCCAGGGCAGGCGAGCTCTCAGGGCTCGGCTAGCTCGGTGAAGCGGACGGCGGCGAAGCTCGGTAATACGTGGGGAGGCGCGAGGACGACGGTGGCTGCGGGAACTACGGCGGCGCAGCGCGGTGACATCGGCCATGGTGGGGAGAGAGCGAGGGAGAGGCGCAGGGGGGCGTGTGAGGTGTTGAGGGCGACGAGCAGGAGTTCATCCATGCATCCAGCAGCTCGGCGGCAAGCAGGTGACGGCGTGGCGAGCTCGGGCACGCCGGCGCTCACCTCTCTGCGTGCCTGGCGAGAGGAAGCAGCTGACTGGCCATGGGGCAGCGTAGTGCTGGGCCGCCAGGTGGGCTTGCCAGGTAAGTTGGCCAGGTAAGTGCTTTTCCTTTCATTTTCCATTTTCTTTCTATTTCGGCAGATTTGTGGCTTTTCTAAAAATGCGTAGGAACTTTCAAAAATCACCAAACTGCTCATGCCCACTGTTTAGCATATAACCAACATGGAACATTTTAGTTTAGGATTATTTGGACATTTAAAATATTTTATAACATTTAAATGCCCAAATGCAAATAGAGTATGATTTAATTCAGTGACCCTATGATGTCCTAGAAATATGTGCACCATTTCTGTCAGAGGTTTAAGACCAAGGCAAAGATGATGAACATTTTAGAAGGGCATTTCAGGTTCATTGAAAATAATTTTAGTAAACCCTAGATGGTTTCAGGGGGGTGCTAGGGGCTCTGTCATCCCCATTTCAACTTTCTGTGAAAAGTAAACATGATGCAACACCATATTCTAGCACTAGGCATTACCAGAACTAGGGATGTGACAACTCACCCCTACTAAACAAGAATCTTGTCCCGAGATTCATGCGTAGGGTAAGATGAAGGGGAAATGCAAACTAACACAATCTTCACGATTCAGGTTGCACTTTGTAAGAATGTTGATTCGACACCATCTTTGGCTCGTCGTCTTGCTCTGAGAACTCCAGTCAACATGGCAACGAGAGGAAAAGGAAACTCTAGAAGGTCGATCTTCTCGAAGATCGAATAACTCAGGATCAACTCACGGAATGAGACATAGCAACATCTCTCGAGCTGAGACATTCAGACACACCTCGGAAGGGATGGAAGAACAGATGACGGGGTTCAATTTGGTAGGCAACAATTCCATGCTTGATAAGATGGTGAATGGGGTCAAAGTAGCGAGGAGATTATTGCCATGATTCCATAACAGGACACCTCGAGGGAGGTGACTCATAGAATTATTCCCTTAAGTGGCAGAAAGAATTACTTTAGATATCTAGATCATTGAAACTTTTCATACCAGCCTAGGGAAAATCACAATTGATCGTTTCGGAGAGTTTGAAGAAATGACATACTCAGACTAGGATGGATGATGTGGACTACCTTGTTGAAGACAACACAATGGATGATTTTTGCCTATCATTAGAAATGGACGGAACCCGTGGTAGGACCACTTCGAAGATGATCTTGATCAGTAATTACTGAGAAGGGTAATCCATAGTAGGATGACACAATGGCGGTGCAAGCTGGGAACAAAATGTAAATGCTGGGAATGATTCTGGTAACTGGGAAGAACCCAACAGTCAAGAGTGATTCCACTGTTTGAATGGTTATAGAATATTCGAGGAAACTGAGAGCAAATTCTAACTAATGCTGACGATAGAACCTAGTGCTCGCGCGTCCTCTCAAGAACTTGAGCATCTCCATATTCATCAAGGTTTAACAACATCCGAGCCAGGATCTTGGTGACACCTCGTACTACCATGATGAATGTTGGTGGAGGATGCAGATGCAAAGGAAGATAACACTTTCTCGGATTTCACCTCAGCGAGGTCGAGGAAACAGAATCTGGATGATCGACCGAGAGACGTTTAGCATTCCGCTTCTAATGTTCTCCTTGATGTACTAGCAGGACCCATTTATTAAAATGGTTCGGTACCTAGAACATCAAGTAAAAGGTCAGTTTTCGGGAACAAAAAAATTCATAAGGAATAACTAGGGAGTAAATCCTATGAAATCCTTATGGGGAGGTGGCCAACTTCTTCAAGCAAGATACTACAATAATAGGTCTTCCAATTGGGTGTGTTGGCCACGACATCCACTCTACCGGTTACAGAGAGACCAATAGTATAGCTATTGGGAAACGTTCCAACCATCACATCTGCCTGAGATTTAGATCTAGTTGGTGTCAGGATATTCCAGACTCATTGAGTCTACAAAGAAAAATGAAAGTTTGCAACACAAATCGACGAGATGACATTGTGAGATTCTCGGGAGATAAACTACGATAGCAAGCTCCAAAACATGAGCTGGTTCTGCTACAACATGTGAACACACTGTCCCATACAAGTATGACCACATGGTAGTCTTACAATAAAACACTACTGAGTTCTGATTAGGAACCATCATTGAAATAACGAAGTCTTGTGCATGTCCGTCTGGGCCCTTCGGGAATATCATTTAAACTTCTTATCCTTGAACAAATCAATCAGTGGCTTCGTGTGCTAGGCATACATATAGAATGAAGGTTGCAAGTCTCCAAACCATAGAATACTTCGCACATGTGCATGACTGACTTCGGATGATTCTAGAGGAAGCAAAACTAACTTTTTCGAATTCACGGCTGCAACTTTCACCAAACGCACGTGAATCAGAGGTAGTCACTTCTTTCATCCAAACATATGCTTCATGAACGAAACACGAAGAAATGCTTACACAAGTTTCCAACACTAGCTTGATGTCCGACAAAATCATGGAGAAGATGAGGATGTTGTCGATGGGCTCAACAACAAACCATCCAGGCTTCCATATAGATGGAATTCCACAATTAAGTGAACACGGTGATAGCATTGGTCAGACCAAAGGATGTAATGGTGTATGCCCGAGGGATCAACCATGAGTAAGACAACATTACGAACATCGTTGGTTCTGACTTGATTTGACGTTAGCCCATACTCAAATCAAAGATTGGTTAAGACAATAGCACCGACAATTGATCACGCGGATCAATCGATGAAGATATCATCTTTCTACAACACATACACACACAGAAGATATCCCTTAGAGATGAACTAAGTTAAGCAAAGCTTTTACCTTCGAACTCTCCAAGTTGTCGTTTAGCTTATCCAAATAGCTCAGGGGTATTCAACACATATTCTTGGAGAAGGGGTGGTTTATAAGAAAACCACTTGATCACGAGATCAACATAACAGTGAGGGAACAACCTGGTGATACTTCCGAGAAGATAATCAGAAAATCACGATAAACCGATATGTTATTAAGCTCAAGAATAATCTTGCTCTTCAGGCAAGACGATATGATCAAAAGAGCCAAGAATTAACATAATCCGAACTCAATGATCGGAGAGTGCACCAGGAAATATGGACTAGGTAACACGATGAATCTTAGGATGATGATTCAATAACCAACATGCTAAGAATGAAATTATCGTCCATTAACCACCAAGCAACGGGGTTGCTAGGAGTATTGATTTCACACATCATGGTTCACTTGTCGGTATTCCGGTTGCAACAACACAATACCGAGGAACGAATGATGATGGTGAGAAGTATCACAGCATCAAGAATTCATAAGAGTTGGTGCAATTCTCATGACATTTCTGACATCAAGAGGGCAATACTTCAGGGTAGAACAGAATCAGAAGCTGGATTGGCATTTTGATCTGCGATACACAAATATTTTAACCCAACCTTGGATATGGATGAGGTATTGGAGTTTGCTTCTCCTAGTCATTCTGAAATAGAATGGCTTGACGGACCACAAGAGTAATAGGTACCGATGAACGAATGCACACATACTCTTGACTATCAATTGATAGACGAGGGTCAGAGTACAACTAAAGAGGAACAACTCAAAGGAGCATATAACTTTCTGGGTTGTGGATGCATATATTAGTATGAACCAAGTTCAACACGTTTCTTTCGGATAACCCATGCAGAGAAGGTAGAACTGGCAGAGTCACAATTATGAATGGATAACTCCTCAAGAGTACTCTAATTGTGATCTTTTGGTTCAAAGAACTTCTGCCTTAATGGTGCATGGTATTTGGAAGAAGGATATACCACAGACCTCGAGGACTATCGCAAAGGTTACTAATATCCTAAAGGAACTACCAAACACTATCAACATGAGGTAAGTAGAGTGAATCTTGGGCTTAAGAACCCAGAAATAGAATACCTACTACTAAATGGCATCACGGGATGCTTTCGAAAATGGTGGCCAGAATCATCACACTGGGAACACAAAACATGGCTAGATTACTAGGTGACTCCCTAAAACACCTAGGGTCATAATAATAGTTCCAACATATATGTCGAGGCAATAGAGTGCCTCAACTCATCGATTAGTGTGGTTGAACTGGCCCAGAGGGACATAGGGAACGGAAAGAAGGGATTTGCAAATGCATCAGACGATTTAGAAACCTGGGATGATTCGGACAGCATAACGGCTATAAATGCTCAAAAAGATTTGAGACATCCTGGAAAATGGTGGCATAACCACTCAACAACACAATATCAAGGTTCCGAGATCAACTGTCAACACACGGAAGTAGTAGGAACGGAACTGAGTCTTGAGACCAACATTCCTAAGAGTCTACACATTAGTAACACGTGATCCTAATAGAAAGACGAGAAGCCTAGCTCTTAATCCCTGTAGAAAAGAAGAGGCTGACTCAGACCAGAAGGGCATAAGGTATAAGGAGTAAAAAGAGCCTAACGTTCCCTTCCACAATGAATTCCCTTACATAAGTAAAGCATTTCTAGACACAACTTCAACCAGTTTGGCTTGGTAATCCTACAGGCAGTCAGGCTCTGATACCAAAGCTGTTGGGACCCCGATCCTAAGCCACATTGATCTAGCATGTAACAAATCATATCACTTTGCGGCCTCACGCATGGTATCCTCACGGGTGCCACCTTAGCTGGCCCGGGACCTTTTGCGCCTTTTGGCTCACGTATATGATAGTGTCGCTAGCATCCATATGACAAAGAACCCGGGCCGACATGACTAGTCATGAACCCAAAGTGGCACTAATTTACACGGACATGCATACATGACCCAGCAACGAACGTGTCGGTCATCGGGGAGTGAATTCGGGTTGTAGCAACTGGGCTAGCAGGACTCCGGAATCCGGGCTGTAGCAGGCTAACAGGACTCCGAAAGACACCGTGTGTCATTTCCCCGAAGGGACAGACACTGGATCGAAGTAGGACACATGCCGGTCAGTCTAAGTGTTCCGGAGCTGTAGCAACTAGGCTAACAGGATCCGGTAAACCGGGCTGTAGCAGACTACCATGCCTCAGTGGAAGCACTAGACTACATTTCCCCATAAGAGAGTCTACCAAGGATAGACAACTAGGTTGTCGGATCCCACACATACCAAGCATTTCAATAACATACACACAATATGCTCTATACGTGCAAATACAACATGGCATCACAAAAAAACTCTACGACTCAAAGTATTTATTCATTAGGATCCTAGGAGAGAGATATTACAAACATGGGTCTCTTGACCCAACATTCAGAGCATACAAGTCAAAGCACATGCGGAAGCTTAACATGTCTGAGTACAGACATCTACAAATGAAAAAGGCTGAGAAGCCTGACTATCTACCAGATCCTACCGAGGGCACCAGATCATAGATGAGGTAACAAGCTAAACGTCGAAGTCCACACGAAACTGCTAGCAAGACTGAAGTCTCTCTGCAAAACATGAATTAAGCAAACGTGAGTACAAATGTACCCAGCAAGACTTACATCAGAACTAGCTACATATGCATCAGTATCAACAAAGTGGGTGATGGAGTTTAACTGCAGCAAGCCAGCTTTGACTCGGTGGCTATCCTAAACTACGACTGCAAGTAACTATTTTGAGGTGGCGCACACGAGTCCACATATTCACAATATCAATACACCACTATGGATCCACTCCCGTCTCCCTATGAGAACGCCATCCATAGCACTCACGCTTATCTTGCGCATTTTAGAGTATCCACTTTCACTTGTCTATGAACTGTACAGGCAACCCAGAAGTCCTTTACCACGGAGACGACTATTTGAATATATCATTTATAACCCTGTAGGGGTGTACTTCTTCACACACGCTCTCGCCACTTACCACCATGTACACATCGTGTATCTCGGCAACCTTCAAGCGGAAGTATGGTGAGGGAGTCGGCCACGACCTGACTAACCACACAAGTCTCTAGTCCAGGTTTATCGCCTATTCAGGTTCCATCCATGAGGAGATCCGGCAGGGGTTTCGATCACAGCCACAAACGATGTGTCCAGGGTTCTCGAGACACCAAACGGGCGCCCGGTACACTGTGCCACGGTGTATCTACCGCATCATAGCCCATCCCTAGGGTCAGCACTACGCACGGCCTCCAACACATATCCTACAAACACCAGAAACTAGTTGCAACTCCTGGATAGAGGGCAAGGGCAGTTAATAAGTCAAGATGGTCCATTAGTTTCGGGCCCAATGCGTGGTAGTAGCTGTTCATGGATCACAAACACAGAACTCAGTTCCTAAGGACGGCTTCAATGAGACAACCTACCATGTACTCCTACATGGCCTCTCACCGCTACCTTTACCAAATCGTGTTCACAAACTTAGCTCACACACAGTAGGACCTGTTCATCACCATTCCAATTAATCCCCGATGAATCAGACCTGACTCAACTCTAAGAAAGTAGCAGGCATCATAAACAAGCATGAATGAGTAGGCACATTAGGGCTCAAACAACTCCTACTCATGCTAGTGGGTTTCATCTATTTACTGTGCCTATGACAGGTCATACAGACGAAAAGGGGTTCAACTACCGCATCATGTAACAGTTGAATCGTTGTTGTCCCAATGCAGTAACAGAGAGCAGGAGTGAGAGAGTGGGATTGTATCGGAATGAACAAAGGGTTTTGCTTGTCTGGAACTTCTGAATATAGTATAGTTCTTCATCGGTGTCATCGATCTCATCGTCGGAACACGTCTATCGAGACGGGACAACCACCGGCAATAGAGAAGGAGCACAATCAATGCAATGCACAATATGATGCATGATCATGACATGGCAAAATGAGTGTGTTGGGCTAATGCAACTACAACCAGATGGGTTTGAGCCATTTTGATCCAAAGGATCAAAGTTCAAACTCATTTGTGATCTTAAATAATGCCTTATCATGTTTTGCACTAAACAACAAGTTAACTTGTTTAAACATGCATGAAACCAGTACAGATGGATAGATTGGATTTTTCCGATCATATTTCATATATAACACTTTGCATTTGGAGTTACAGATTAATTTCTATGATTTTTAGAAGTTAGCACTATTTTCTGGAATTTCCTGAATAAGAATAAATCCAGAAAACAATTAACTGCCTTAGCACTGCATCACTATGACGTCAGCAGTCAATGGGGATGGTCCTGGTCAAACCTGACCAGTGGGTCCCGCGTGTTAGTGGTTAACTAAAATAACTAAATTTAGTTAGTCTTAACCTAGGTTTAATTAGTACGGCAGGGCCCCACCTGTCATTGACCCAGGGGGTCAAACTGGGGTCAACCCGGGTCAAACTCGCCAGAGTTGACCCGGGGTGTTGGGGAACGTGGTAATTTCAAAATTTTCCTACACACACGCGAGATCATGGTGATGCATAGAAACGAGAGGGGAGAGTGTTCTCTACGTACCCTCATAGACCGGCAACGGAAGCGTTGACACGACATAGAGGAAGTAGAAGTACGTCTTCCTGATCCGACCGATCCAAGTACCGAATGTATGGCACCTCCGAGTTCTGCACATGTTCAACTCGGTGACGTCCCTCGAGCTCCGATCCAGCAAAACATTGAGGGAGAGTTTCGTCAGCACGACGGCGTGATGACGGTGATGATGTTCTACCGACGCAGGGCTTCGCCTAAGCACCGCTATGATATGACCGAGGTGAAATATGGTGGAAGGGGGCACCGCACACGGCTAAGGAACGATCCCGAGGATCAACTTGTGTGTCATGGGGTGCCCCCTTGCCTCAGTATATAAAGGAGGGAGAGGGGGAGGTGCGGCCGGCCCTATGGGTGCGCCTGGAGGAGTCCTACTCCAACCGGGAGTAGGACTCCCCCCTCTTGCCTTGTTGGAAAAGGAAGGAGGAAGGGAGAAAGTGGAAAGGGGGCGCCCCCCTTCCTTGTCCTATTCGGACTAGGGGAAGTGGGCACACGGCCTACCCTGGCCGGTCCTCCTCTTTTCCCTTATGGCCCATGTAGGCCCAATAACCCCCGGGGGGTTCCGGTAACCCCCCGGTACTCCGGTAAAATCCCGATTTCACCCGGAATGTTTCTGATATCCAAATATAGGCTTCCAATATATCAATCTTTATGTCTCGACCATTTCGAGACTCCTCCTCATGTCTGTGATCACATCCGAGACTCCGAACAACCTTCGGTACATCAAAATACAAAAACCCTAATTACGATCGTCACCGAACTTTAAGCGTGCAGACCCTACGTGTTCGAGAACTATGTAGACATGACCGAGACATGTCTCCGTCAATAACCAATAGCGGAACCTAGATGCTCATATTGGCTCCTACATATTCTACGAAGATCTTTATTGGTCAGACCGCATAACAACATACCTTGTTCCCTTTGTCATCGGTATGTTACTTGCCCGAGATTCGATCGTCGGTATCTCAATACCTAGTTCAATCTACCGGCAAGTCTCTTTACTCCTTCTGTAATACATCATGCCGCAACTAACTTATTAGTTGCAATGCTTGCAAGGCTTGAGTGATGTTCATTACTGGGAGGGCCCAGAGATACCTCTCCGACAATCAGAGTGACAAATCCTAATCTCGAAATACGCCAACCCAACAAGTACCTTCAGAGACACCTGTAGAGCACCTTTATAATCACCCAGTTACGTTGTGACGTTTGGTAGCACACAAAGTGTTCCTCTGGTAAACGGGAGTTGCATAATCTCATAGTCACAGGAACATGGATAAGTTATGAAAAAAGCAATAGCAACAAACTAAACGATCAAGTGCTAAGAAAACGGAATGGGTCAAGTCAATCACATCATTCTCCTAATGATGTGATCCCGTTAATCAAATGACAACTCATGTCTATGGTTAGGAAACATAACCATCTTTGATCAACGAGCTTGTCAAGTAGAGGCATACTAGTGACACTCTGTTTTGTCTATGTATTCACACATGTATTATGTTTCCGGTTAATACAATTCTAGCATGAATAATAAACATTTATCATGATATAAGGAAATAAATAATAACTTTATTATTGCCTCTAGGGCATATTTCCTTCAGTCTCCCACTTGCACTAGAGTCAATAATCTAGATTACACAGTAATGATTCTAACACCCATGGAGCATTGGTGCTGATCATGTTTTGCTCGTGGAAGAGGCTTAGTCAGCGGGTCTGCAACATTCAGATCCGTATGTATCTTGCAAATTTCTATGTCTCCCACTTGGACTAAATCCCGAATGGAATTGAAGCCTCTCTTGATGTGCTTGGTTTTCTTGTGAAATCTGGATTCCTTTGCCAAGGCAATTGCACCAGTATTGTCACAAAAGATTTTCATTGGACCCGATGCACTAGGTATGACACCTAGATCGTATATGAACACCTTCATCTAGACTCCTTCATTTGCTGGTTCCGAAGCAGCTATGTACTCCGCTTGACATGTAGATCGTGCCACGACGCTTTGTTTAGAACTGCACCAACTGACAGCTCCACCGTTCAGTAAAATCACGTATCTGGTTTGCGATTTAGAATCGTCCGGGTCAGTGTCAAAGCTTGCATCAATGTAACCATTTACGATGAGCTCTTTGTCACCTCCATATATGAGAAACATATCCTTAGTCCTTTTCAGGTATTTCAGGATGTTCTTGACCGCTGCCAAGTGATCCACTCCTGGATTACTTTGGTACCTCCCTGCTAGACTTATAGCAAGGCACACATCAGGTCTGGTACACCGCATTGCATACATGATAGAGCCTATGGCTGAAGCATAGGGAACATCTTTCATTTTCTCTCTATCTTCTGCGGTGGTCGGACATTGAGTCTTACTCAACTTCACACCTTGTAACACAGGAAAGAACCCTTTCTTTATTTGATCCATTTTGAACTTCTTCAAAACCTTGTCAAGGTATGTGCTTTGCGAAAGTCCAATTAAGCGTCTTGATCTATCTCTATAGATCTTAATGCCCAATATGTAAGCAGCTTCACCGAGGTCTTTCATTGAAAAACTCTTATTCAAGTATCCCTTTATGCTATCCAGAAATTCTATATCATTTCCAATCAATAATATGTCATCCACATATAATATCAGAAATGCTACAGAGCACCCACTCACTTTCTTGTAAATACAGGCTTCTCCAAAAGTCTGTACAAAACCAAATGCTTTGATTACACTATCAAGGCATTTATTCCAACTCCGAGATGCTTGCACCAGTCCATAAATGGATCGTTGGAGCTTGCACACTTTGTTAGCTCCCTTTGGATCAACAAAACCTTCTAGTTGCATCATATACAACTCTTCTTCCAGAAATCCATTCAGGAATGCAGTTTTGACATCCATTTGCCAAATTTCATAATCATAAAATGCGGAAATTGCTAACATGATTCGGACAGACTTAAGCATCGCTATGGGTGAGAAGGTCTCATCATAGTCAATCCCTTGAACTTGTCGAAAACCTTTTGCAACAAGTCGAGCTTTGTAGACAGTAACATTACCGTCAGCGACAGTCTTCTTCTTGATGATCCATTTATTCTCAATTGCTTGCCGATCAACGGGCAAGTGTGGCGACCCGACCCGAATGGATCAAGCCTACTGTGCTCCGGTGTCATCCCTGGATCAGTAATGCTGACACCACACAGTACAACGATGATTTATAGCAGAGTGGCAATCACACACTTATTACATCGTTGTCTCAAAAGAGAACTTATTACAATAAATATGGCTTAAGGTCATCTAAAACGATAACAGCGGAAGACTCGTCGGAAGATAAATGGGTCCATCAACTCCAACGGCATCACTGAGTATAGAACCACGACCTAAAAGCACCTCAATCGTCGTCTGAAAAGTCTGCAACATGAGAAGTTGCAGCCCGAAACGGGTCAGCACATGGAATATGCTGGCAATGTAACACATAGAGAGTAATGGAATGCAGCAACTATACTATATGCATATATGGCTGGTGGAAAGCTCTATGGTTACAGTTTTGCGTAAAGCCAGTTTTTCCCTACTGCAAAGGAATAAATTTATTTAACTATCATGGTGGTTGTTGAACATCGAGAATGGTTGACAGCATCCTCAATCCCAATTAAAAATAATTAAAACCCAACACATTAATTAGAAGTAACATGATGAGATTCACATGATATTCAAGTACTAGATACTCAAGTTGTCCATAACCGGGGACACGGCTAATCATGATTAGTTTGTACACTCTGCAGAGGTTTGCGCACTTTTCCCCACAAGACTCGATCGCCTCCGTTTGGTTTCTCGCACTACATGGTGTTTGAGAAGACGGATGACCGAGACACAGTCTTTCAGAAGCGCTAGCACCTTACATGTGGGGTAGACCGTACCACCTACACCCCTACATCTGCTAGTCACCCTGTAAGAGTCGCACAACTTAGTCAACTATGCCAGAGCCCATAATTAATGGCTTGTGGCTGCACACGGAAGTTTCTAGCATGAAAGATCTTATGATCCCTTTGAGCCTGGGTGGCGGTCCGAAAAAAAACAGGCAAGTCCTGAAAGACATCAGGTGCCTCAATCCACCCAGATGTGTGTTTAAGTTGCCACCTCAGATAAACCATTTAAAATTATCAACTCACATCTGTCATGGATATCACTCACCCAATCCACGTCTACTAGCATAGCATGGCATAATAAGCAAACGTAGAAGTAACTCCCAAAGGTTTCATAATAAACAGATAATAGGTACTACCTCATCTACTTCCCATCCCACAATTTAATTAGATCCTAATCATGCAATGTGAGAGGATTGACCTAATGCAATAAAACATGGGTCATAGAGAAGGTATGATCAAAGTGTTACTTGCCTTGCTGATGATCCGCGAGACCTAGGGTATCGAAGTAACAGGCGGCGCAATCCGGGTGATCTATCACAGACAAACAACAATCACACAATAAGTACTCATCTAATGCACAGGTAAAACTCAAACAAAAGAACGAACCAGGTAGTTCAACTTAAGAACTCCGGTTGCAAAGAAAGAACGAACCGAACAAAGAAACGGAAAACAAACGGTGGAAGAAAACAACTCAGTTCTAGCAAGTTGAAACTAGGTCAAATTTTACCGGGGCAAAAACATGGTTAAGTTGATTAGACGGAACGGCTGTTTCGAAACGAAACTCTAGGCGCTTGAATCACCTGATTCCGATAAACGAGCGAGAAGATAAACTAGAACGAAGATCGGATCTGAGATCGTGATCGCGGAATAAATCCGACGAGAAGAAAAAGAAGAACGGTTAAACGAACGGACGTTCGTTAACCTAGAAGAATCCGGTGATCACGTTCGTTAGGACGAACGGTCCGGCGAACGGTCCAAAGGCAACTAAATCGGAAAAGAAAACGAATCCGATCTAGGGTTTCGGAGAAGAAAACCGAAACGAAAAAACCGATCTAGAAAACGAAAAAGAAGAGAAGAAAAGAATCGGAACAATTAGAAGAAAACGATCCGAGGAAAAGAGATGTGGGGCAACCTCCGGCGAGGTCTCCGGTGAGGGGCTCCGGCGGCGTGGCGTAGGGCGGCGGCGGCGTGGGCAAGGTGCGGTGGCGGCGGCTTGGTGCGCGGCACGGGTGTGGGAGCGGTGGAGGGCTTGGGGTTTGGGGCTTGGGGTTTGATTTGGTGATTTGGAGGGGGGGGTGTTGGGGTATTTATATTGGGGAGGGGAGAGGAGACTTGGGGTAGGGGACAAGAAATAGAGTAGGAAAAGGAAAACGAAACAAAGGAAAGGGGAGGGGCTAACCCTAGCCGGACTCGGCTAGATCAAGAGGCGGCGGCAGCTGGCGCCTGCCTTGCCTGGCGCACGGCGTGCAAGGAGGCTGGGGCGGTGGCCGGCTGGCTAGGCCTTTGGCCCGGCTGGCCTGCGGGGTTTTTTTTTAAACGGTTTCGCGCGCAGAAAAACACAGAAAAGAAAATCTAAACGAACTCAAAAAAAACTAAAGTAAATTTTCCCCGACTCCTAAAAATGAGTCGAACAAAATGAACTTTACTCTGGACCTAGAATGCAATTTTCGAAAACACGCATTTTTCCCTATCCAAATAAAAGCAAACACAACTCCGATAAAACCAAAATTTGATCTATTTATTAAACCTTCATTTTTCCTCAATTTTGGAAAGTCATATTATTCCCTCTCTTATATTTTTGATATCGGAAAAATAATTGAAGATGAAATAAATAAATCAAATGATCCTCTTTTCAAATTCGAGAAGACTCTCAAATATGAAAATAACGAAATCTCCAACTCTCTCCGAAGGTCCTTGAGTTGCGTAATTCTAGGATCAACCAAAATGCAAGAAAATATGATATGCATGATGATCTAGTGTATAACATTCCAAATTGAAAATTTGGGATGTTACAAACCTACCCTCCTTAAGATGAATCTCGCCCTCGAGATTCGGGTTGGCTAGAAAATAGGTGAGGGTGGTCCTTGAGCAAATCTTCTTCTCTTTCCTAGGTGGCTTCATCCTCTGAATGGTGGTTCCACTGAACTTTGCAAAACTTGATAACCTTGCTGCAAGTAACTCTGCTGGCAAACTCGAGAATCTTGACTGGCTTCTCCTCATATGTTAAGTCGTCCTTTAACTGAATCGCTTCGAGTGGCACGGTATCTCTTAGCAGTACCTCCGCCATCTCGGCATGACATTTCTTCAGCTGAGACACATGGAATACATCATGAACTCCTGACAGTCCCTCTGGTAATTCCAACTTATAAGAGACTTCTCCCATACGTTACAAAAGGCGGTGCTAACTTTCCCTTAACTCCAAAGCGCTTAATTCCTCGAAGTGGGGATACTCGGAGATAAACTCTATCTCCAGTTCCGTAAACTGTCTCCTTGCGTTTAGAATCTGCGTAGCTCTTCTGCCTGGATTGGGCTACCTTGAGCCTATCGCGAATCAACTTAACTTTCCGTTTAGACTCCTTAATCAAATCTGGTCCAAAGAATTGACGGTCTCCAACTTCGTCCCATGACAACGTTGCCCTGCACCTCCTTCCGTATAAAGCTTCGAAAGGTGCCATCTTCAAACTGGTTTGATAGCTATTATTGTAGGAAAACTCCGCATACGGCAAGTTATCGTCCCAACTAGATCCATAATCTAGTGCACAAGCTCTCAGCATATCTTCCAAAATCTGATTGACTCTCTCGGTCTGTCCATTTGTCTGCGGGTGAAAAGCTGTGCTGAACTCCAGTCTGGTTCCTAAAGTTTCATGCAACTGATTCCAAAACTTTGAGGTAAATTGGGTTCCTCTATCTGATATGGTACTCCTCGGAACTCCATGCAAACAAATGATCCTAGTCATGTATATCTTTGCCAACTTAGCACTGGTGTAAGTGGTCTTAACTGGAATAAAATGTGCTACCTTTGTCAAACGATCAACTACTACCTATATCGAGTCGTAGCCTGCCTTTGTCCTGGGTAGTCCTGTGATAAAATCCATGCCTATCTTATCCCACTTCCATTCGGGTATCGGCAATGGTTGTAACAATCCTGCTGGCTTCTGATGCTCTGCCTTTACTCTCTGTCATACGTCACAAACTGCTACATATGCTGCAATATCCTTCTTCATTCCGGTCCACCAGAATGTTTCCTTCAAATCCAAATACATCTTGGTATTCCCCGGGTGAATCGAATACGGTGAATCATGTGCCTCTTGCAAAATCAACTTCCTAATCTCTGGGTCATTTGGCGCATAAACACGGTCTTCAAACCATAGGGTATCGTGCTCATCCTCACGAAATCCCTTTGCTTTTCCTTTGCTCAATTTCTCTTTTATAGCAGCAATCTCCTTGTCAGATTTCTGAGCTTCTCTGATCTTATCCATCAATGTTGACTGAATCTCCAATGCTGCTAGATAGCCTCTCGGAACTATTTCCAAACATAGCTCATGAAGGTTTTCTGCTAACTCCTTGGGTATTTTCCCCGTCATAAAGTATTGACATGGCTCTTACGGCTCAATGCATCAGCTACTACATTAGCCTTTCCGGGATGGTAATGCAATCTCATATCATTATCCTTGATGAGCTCCAACCATCTCCTTTGTCTGAGGTTCAACTCCTTCTGCATGAAAATGTACTTCAAACTCTTGTGATCCGTGTACACCTCACAATGATTTCCAATGAGGAAATGTCTCCAAGTTTTCAATGCATGCACTACAGCTGCTAACTCCAAATCATGCGTGGCATAATTCAACTCATGAGGCTTCAGTTGCCGTGAAGCATACGAAACAACTCTCCCTTCCTGCATTAGCACTGCTCCGAGTCCTCGACGTGAAGCGTCGCAATACACCTCATAATCCTTGGTGTGATCTGGCAAAATCAATACTGGTGAGGTAACCAAGCGTTTCTTCAATTCCTGGAAACTAGCCTCACACTCCTTGGTCCATTTGAACTTAGTATCCTTCTTCAACAATTCAGTCATAGGCTTTGCAATCTTTGAGAAATTCTCAATAAACCTCCGGTAGTATCTTGCGAGTCCAAGAAAACTCTGGATCTCTCCAACTGTCATTGGTGATTCCCATTCGGTTACAGTCTCAACCTTTGTGGGGTCAACTGCTATACCCTCTCCGGATATAACGTGTCCGAGGAATCCAACTTCCTTCAACCAAAACTCACATTTGCTGAATTTGGCGTATAACTGATGTTCCCTTAGTTTCTCCAAAACCAAACGCAAATGTTCCTTATGCTCCTCTTCATTCTTTGAATAAACCAGGATGTCATCAATGAACACTACGACGAACTTATCCAAAAACTCCATAAACACTTTGTTCATCAGGTTCATAAAATAGGCAGGTGCGTTAGTCAATCCAAATGACATAACGGTATACTCATACAGTCCATATCTTGTGGTGAATGCTGTCTTAGGTATGTCCTGCTCTCGAATCTTCAATTGATGGTACCCTGATCGCAAATCGATCTTGGAAAACACTTTAGCTCCTTGCAACCGATCAAACAGATCGTTCATCATTGGCAGTGGGTACTTATTATTGATGGTTACTTCATTCAATCCCCGATAATCTACAACCATCCTTAATGATCCATCCTTCTTTTCCACTAGAAGTACGGGTGATCCCCAAGGCGAAGAACTTGGGCGAATGTAACCTTTCTCCAGTAAATCCTTAATCTGATTCTTAATTTCCACCAAATCCTTTGCTGGCATCCGGTACGGTCGCTTCGATATCGGGCCTGTACCTGGCAATAACTCAATCAAAAACTCAATGTCTCTATCCGGTGGCATGCCTGGTAATTCCTCAGGAAATACATCAGGAAAATCCTTTACCACTGGTACTTCTTCTTGGACAACTCCTGTTAGGCAGTTTACTTGTGTCCTGTTTGGCACATGCCGGGATACATACTTGATCCTTCTTCCTTCTAGTGTGGTAAGCAAAATTGACTTACTAGCACACTCAATATTCCCTTCATACTTTGATAACCAATCCATGCCTAATATCACATCCAATCCTTGAGATTCCAATACTATTAGGTCTGAGGGAAACACATAGTTACCAATCCTTAATGGTAACCGATCACACCATCGTCTAGCCATAAACTCCGCTCCTGGTGAGCTTACTAACATGGGTGACCTAAGGGCTTGGGTTGGCAGGTTGTATTTATCCACAAATCCCCTTGATATGTATGAATGCGATGCACCAGTATCAAAAAGAACGAGTGCGGTAAATGACTTAACCAGAAACTTACCGATTACTGCATCGGGCTGATCTTCAACCTCCTCCACATTAACGTGGTTCACCTGTCCCCTATTAAAAGGGTTCGGCTTCTTCCTAGAGCTTCCATTGCCATTTCCATTCTGGCCTTCGGGACATTCATTGGCATAATGTCCGGTCTTGGAACACTTGAAACAGGTGACTTGGCTCAGGTCTCTCTTGGTTGGGGTCGATGGGATGGTCCGGTTCTGGCCGCTGCTTCCTCCATTCCCATTACCATTCTTGTGGCCATTATGGTTGTGCGAACTACCTCCTCCATGGGTATGTTGAAACTGAAATCCCGGTTTAGGGGCAAAACGGGGCTTCTGCTGGGCTCCAGAATTATACTTCCCCTATCCATACTTCCTCCTACGGTTCTCAATCTGCTGTTGCTTCCCTTCAATCATGATGGCACGATCGACCAACTCCTTGTAGTTGTTGAACCTCGCTACCATCAAGTGCATGCTTAGTTCATCATTCAGTCCTTCCAGAAACTTCTCCTGCTTAGCTGCATCCATAGCAACGTCATCTGGGGCATAACGTGCTAACTTGCTGAAGTCGTCAACGTACTGGCCAACTGTCCTTCCTCCTTGGCATAAGTTGCGAAACTCACGCTTCTTTATGGCCATAGCTCCTGCTGAAACATGGGCAGTGCGGAAAGCTTGCTGAAACTGATCCCATGTGACAGTGTCAACTGGGTAAGTGGCTGTGAAATTCTCCCACCATGCTGCCGCGGGTCCGTCAAGCTGGTGAGCGGCAAACTTCACTTTCTCACCATCCGTGCATCCTGCAGTGGTCAACTCCCTTCCTATCTTGCGGAGCCAATTGTCTGCTACTATTGGCTCGGTGCTACTGGAAAACACCGGCGGATTTAGCCTAAGGAAACGGGCTAAGTGGTCAACAGGTGGTGGTGGTGGTGGGTTGTTGTTGTTGTTCTGCTGGTTCTGAACTAACATCTGCATCAATTGATTCTGTTGCTGGATCAACTGAGTGAGCTCCGGTGGAAATCCATTGTCACATCTCGGAGGCATCTGAGGGTTTAGAAAAGACGAGAATTAAGAATAGAGGGGGTCTAAAGGGAAAACACTACCCCAATGCACATGAGCAAATGCACACAAAATCACTTCATTCAATCAAACAAGGGCTTACAATCGGTCTAAAACTATCGCAAAAGTGCTCGACTATAATGTTTACATGGGGGAATACTACTACTATCTGGTGGTCATCTAGGAATTTGAGCCGGTGGAAGACTCCATGATATCTGCTCCAGCTTCGTCTTCAAAGTCGGGTTCACTCGGATCCGAATCGGTGTCATCGATGATGATGTAGTTGTCCGGACATGCGACGTACTCGTCTTCCTCCATGGATGCTAACTTCCTCTTGAGTTCTTCAATCTCCTGCTTAAGATCGCAATTGTGTCTTGCTAGAGCTACGATCTCGTCCATGTAGTCCTTGCGTGTAGACTTCAGTTCTCCTTCTAGCTCGATGATCCTTCCCTTCGCATTCTTCAATTCTATCATATCATTGCACATCTGGTTCTCGTGGCGTCGAATGTGCTGGTTTAACTCCTGGATGAAAGATGCAATGGATCTATCCTTCTTGGTGCTGACTAACTCCCATTGTTCATCTCGGCGTCCGCAGATCGGGTAGATAGTGTCCTTGAGGTCTTCTTGATAAACTTCTCCAATGCGTCCTTTGGTGATATGAGCTGCCATGCTCCTTCCCAGACTCCAGGTTGGTGCATTGAAAACACTATCTATAGGCTTCGTGATTGGCGCGAATGTCCTTCCTGGAACGTGAGCTTGAATCTTCCAGCGCTCCTCTTCAGGCAGAGTGGCGTTGAAGGTTCCCGTGAAGCTTGGTAATCCAATGTTCAGGTACTTGGTGACTTCCTTTAGGTGCAATCCAAAAGGTGTGCCTTCATCCGGTTGAGCGTACTTAATCTTCGCGTTCGTCATCCTAAAAGAGTAGAAAAGATGAGGAGTTAGAAAGTGAGAAGAGAATAGTGATCTATGGCTTTAACTTAGTGGTCGTGTCCTACAGACAGTGTGTGCTCTGATACCATCTCTGTGGCGACCCGACCCGAATGGATCAAGCCTACTGTGCTCCGGTGTCATCCCTGGATCAGTAATGCTGACACCACACAGTACAGCGAAGGATTTATAGCAGAGTGGCAATCACACACTTATTACATTGTTGTATCAAACGAGAACTTATTACAATAAATATGGCTTAAGGCATCTAAAACGATAACAGCGGAAGACTCGGAAGATAAATGGGTCCATCAACTCCAACGGCATCACTGAGTATAGAACCACGACCTAAAAGCACCTCAATCATCGTCTGAAAAGTCTGCAACATGAGAAGTTGCAGCCCAAAAACGGGTCAGCACATGGAATATGCTGGCAATGTAACACATAGAGAGTAATGGAATGCAGCAACTATACTATATGCATATTTGGCTGGTGGAAAGCTCTATGGTTACAGTTTTGCGTAAAGCCAATTTTTCCCTACTACAAAGGAATAAATTTATTTAACTATCATGGTGGTTGTTAAACATTGAGAATGGTTGAAAGCATTCTCAATCCCAATTAAAAATTATTAAAACCCAACAACATTAATTAGAAGTAACATGATGAGATTCACATGATATTCAAGTACTAGATACTCAAGTTGTCCATAACCGGGGACACGGCTAATCATGATTAGTTTGTACACTCTGCAGAGGTTTGCGCACTTTTCCCCACAAGACTCGATCGCCTCCGTTTGGTTTCTCGCACTACATGGTGTTTGAGAAGACGGATGACCGAGACACAGTCTTTCAGAAGCGCTAGCACCTTACATGTGGGGTAGACCGTACCACCTACAACCCCTACATCTGCTAGTCCACCCCGTAAGAGTTCGCACAACTTAGTCAACTATGCCAGAGCCCATAATGGCTTGTGGCTGCACACGGAAGTTTCTAGCATGAAAGATCTTATGATCCCTTTGAGCCTGGGTGGCGGTCCGAAAAAAAAACAGGCAAGTCCTGATAGACATTAGGTGCCTCAATCCACCCAGAAAACAACTCGGTTCTAGCAAGTTGAAACTAGGTCAAATTTTACCGGGGCAAAAACGTGGTTAAGTTGATTAGACGGAATGGCGGTTTCGAAATGAAACTCCAGGCGCTTGAATCACCTGATTCCGATAAACGAGCGAGAAGATAAACTAGAACGAAGATCGGATCTGAGATCGCGATCGCGGAATAAATCCGACGAGAAGAAAAAGAAGAACGGTTAAACGAACGGATGTTCGTTAACCTAGAAGAATCCGGTGATCACGTTCGTTAGGACGAACGGTCCGGCGAACGGTCCAAAGGCAACTAAATCGGAAAAGAAAACGAATCCGATCTAGGGTTTCAGAGAAGAAAACCGAAATGAAAAAACCAATCTAGAAAACGAAAAAGAAGAGAAGAAAAGAATCGGAACGATTAGAAGAAAATGATCCGAGGAAAAGAGACGCGGGGCAACCTCCGGCGAGGTCTCCGGCGAGGGGCTCGGGCGGCGTGGCGTAGGGCGGCGGCGGCGTGGGCAAGGTGCGGCGGCGGCGGCTTGGGGCGCGGCGTGGGTGTGGGAGCGGTGGAGGGCTTGGGGTTTGATTTGATGATTTGGAGGGGGGGGTGTTGGGGTATTTATATTGGGGAGGGGAGAGGAGACTTGGGGTAGGGGACAAGAAATAGAGTAGGAAAAGGAAAACGAAACACAGGAAAGGGGAGGGGCTAACCCTAGCCGGACTCGGCTAGAGCAAGAGGCGGCGGCGGCTGGCACCTGCCTTGCCTGGCGCACGACACGCAGGGAGGCTGGGGCGGTGGCCGGCTGGCTGGGCCTTTGGCCCGGCTGGCCTGTGGGGTTTTTTTTAAACGGTTTCGCGCGCAGAAAAACACAGAAAAGAAAATCAAAACCAACTCAAAAAAATCTAAAGTAAATTTTCCCCGACTCCTAAAAATGAGTCGAACAAAATGAACTTTACTCCGGACCTAGAATGCAATTTTCGAAAACACGCATTTTTCCCTATCCAAATAAAAGCAAACACAACTCCGATAAAACCAAAATTTGATCTATTTATTAAACCTTCATTTTTCCTCAATTTTGGAAAGTCATATTATTCCCTCTCTTATATTTTTGATATCGGAAAAATAATTAAAGATGAAATAAATAAATCAAATGATCCTCTTTTCAAATTTGAGAAGACTCTCAAATATGAAAATAACGAAATCTCCAACTCTCTCCGAAGGTCCTTGAGTTGCGTGAAATTTCTAGGATCAACCAAAATGCAAGAAAATATGATATGCATGATGATCTAGTGTATAACATTCCAAATTGAAAATTTGGGATGTTACAGCAAGTCAACCAAAGTTCAAACTTTGTTCTCATACATGGATCCCATCTCAGATTTCATGGCTTCTAGCCATTTTGCAGAATCTGGGCTCACCATCGCTTCTTCATAGTTCGTAGGTTCATCATGATCTAGTAGCATGACTTCCAGAATAGGATTACCATACCACTCTGGTGCGGATCTTACTCTGGTTGATCTACGAGGTTTGGTAGTAACTTGATCTGAAGTTTCATGATCATTATCATTAGCTTTATCACTAATTGGTGTAGGTGTCACAGAAACCGGTTTCTGTGATGTACTACTTTCCAATAAGGGAGCAGGTACAGTTACCTCATCAAGTTCTACTTTTCTCCCTCTCACTTCTTTCGAGAGAAACTCCTTCTCTAGAAAAACTCTGAATTTAGCAACAAAAGTCTTGCCTTCGGATCTGTGATAGAAGGTGTTCCCAACAGTCTCCTTTGGGTATCCTATGAAGACACATTTCTCCGATTTGGGTTCGAGCTTATCAGGTTGAAGCTTTTGCACATAAGCATCGCAGCCCCAAACTTTCAGAAACGACAACTTTGGTTTCTTGCCAAACCAAAGTTCATAAGGCGTCGTCTCAATGGATTTCGATGGTGTCCTATTTAACGTGAATGCAGTCGTCTCTAAAGCATAACCCCAAAACGATAACGGTAAATCAGTAAGAGACATCATAGATCGCACCATATCTAATAAAGTACGATTACGATGTTCGGACACACCATTACGCTGTGGTGTTCCGGGTGGCGTGAGTTGCGAAACTATTCCGCATTGTTTCAAATGTAGACCAAACTCGTAACTCAAATATTCTCCTCCATGATCAGATCATAGAAACTTTATTTTCTTGTTACGATGATTTTCAACTTCACTCTGAAATTCTTTGAACTATTCAAATGTTTCAGACTTATGTTTCATTAAGTAGATATACCCATATCTGCTTAAATCATCTGTGAAGGTGAGAAAATAACGATATCCGCCACGAGCCTCAACATTCATTGGACCACATACATCTGTATGTATGATTTCCAACAAATCCATTGCTCTCTTCATAGTACCGGAGAACGGCGTTTTAGTCATCTTACCCATGAGGCACGGTTCGCAAGTACCAAGTGATTCATAATCAAGTAGTTCCGAAAGTCTATCACTATGGAGTTTCTTCATGCGCTTTACACCAATATGACCTAAACGGCAGTGCCACAAATAAGTTGCACTATCATTATCAACTCTGCATCTTTTGATTTCAACATTATGAATATGTGTATCACTACTATCGAGATTCATCAAAAATAGACCACTCTTCAAGGGTGGATGACCATAAAAGATATTACTCATATAAATAGAACAACCATTATTCTCTGTTTAAATGAATAACCATCTCGTATCAAACAAGATCCAGATATAATGTTCATGCTCAACGCTGGCACCAAATAACAATTATTTAGGTCTAATACTAATCCCGAAGGTAGATGTAGAGGTAGCGTGCCAACCGCGATCACATGGACTTTGGAACCATTTCCCACGTGCATCGTCACCTCGTCCTTAGCCAATCTTCGCTCAATCCATAGCCCCTGTTTCGAGTTGCAAATGTTAGCAATAGATCCAGTATCAAGTACCCAGGTGCTATTGCGAGCATTAGTAAGGTATACATCAATAACATGTATATCACATATACCTTTGTTCACTTTGCCATCCTTCTTATCCGCCAAATACTTGGGGCAGTTCCACTTCCAGTGACCAGTCTGCTTGCAGTAGAAGCACTCAGTCTCAGGCTTAGGTCCAGACTTGGGTTTCTTCTCCTGAGCAGCAACTTGTTTGCTGTTCTTCTTGAAGTTCCCTTTCTTCTTCCCTTTGCCCTTTTTCTTGAAACTGGTGGTCTTGTTGACCATCAACACTTGATGCTCCTTCTTGATTTCTACCTCCGCGGCTTTTAGCATCGCGATGAGCTCAGGAATAGTTTTATTCATCCCTTGCATATTATAGTTCATCATGAAGCTTTTGTAGCTTGGTGGCAGTGATTGAAGAACTCTGTCAATGACACTATCAACAGGAAGATTAACCCCTAGTTGAGTCAAGTGATTATGATACCCAGACATTTTGAGTATATGTTCACTGACAGAACTATTCTCCTCCATCTTGCAGCTACATAACTTATTGGAGACTTCATATCTCTCAATCCAGGCATTTGCTTGAAATATTAACTTCAACTCCTAGAACATCTCATATGCTCCATGACGTTCAAAACATCGTTGAAGACCCGGTTCTAAGCCGTAAAGCATGGCACACTGAACTATCGAGTAGTGATTAGCTTTGCTCTGCGAGACATTCATAACATCTTGTGTTGCTCCTGCAGCAGGCTTGGCACTTAGCAGTGCTTCCAGGACGTAATTCTTCTATGCAGCAATGAGGATAATCCTCAAGTTATGGACCCAGTCCGTGTAATTGCTACCATCATGTTTCAACTTTGCTTTCTGAAGGAACGCATTAAAATTCAACTGAACAATAGCACGAGCCATCTATCTACAATCAAACATAGACAAGAAAGATACTATCAGGTACTAAGTTCATGATAAATTTAAGTTCAATTAATCATATTACTTGAGAACTCCCACTTAGAAAGATATCCCTCTAATCCTCTAAGTGATCACGTGATCCAAATCAACTAAACCATGTCCGATCATCATGTGAGATGGAGTAGTATCAATGGTGAACATTAATATGTTGATCATATCTACAATATGATTCACGCTTGACCTTTCGGTCTCCGTGTTCCGAGGCCAAATCTGTTATATGCTAGGCTCGTCAAGGTAAACCTGAGTATTCCGCGTGTGCAACTGTTTTGCACCCGTTGTATTTGAACGTAGAGCCTATCACACCCGATCATCATGTGGTGTCTCAGCACGAAGAACTTTCGCAACGGTGCATACTCAGGGAGAACACTTATACTTTGATAATTTAGTGAGGGATCATCTTATAATGCTACCGTCAAACAAAGCAAGATAAGATGCATAAAAGATAAACATCACATGCAATCAATATAAGTGATATGATATGGCCATCATCATCTTGTGCTTGTGATCTCCATCTACGAAGCACCTTCATGATCACCATCGTCGCGGGCGTGACACCTTGATCACCATCGTAGCATCGTTGTCGTCTTGCCAATCTTATGCTTCCACGACTATCGCTACCGCTTAGTGATAAAGTAAAGCATTACAGCGGAATTGCATTGCATACAATAAAGCGACAACCATATGGCTCCTGCCAATTGCCGATAACTCGGTTACAAAACATGATCATCTCATACAATAAAATTTAGCATCATGTCTTGACCATATCACATCACAACATGCCCTGCAAAAACAAGTTAGATGTCCTCTACTTTGTGGTTGCAAGTTCTACGTGGCTGCTACGGGCTTAGCAAGAACCATTCTTACCTACGCATCAAAACCACAACGATAGTTTGTCAAGTTGGTGTTGTTTTAACCTTCGCAAGGACCGGGCGTAGCCACACTTGGTTCAACTAAAGTTGGAGAAACTGACACCCGCCAGCCACCTGTGTGCAAAGCACGTCGGTAGAACCAGTCTCGCGTAAGCGTACGCGTAATGTCGGTCTGGGCCGCTTCATGCAACAATACTGCCAAACCAAAGTATGACATGCTAGTAAGCAGTATGACTTATATCGCCCACAACTCACTTGTGTTCTACTCGTGCACAACATAAACGCATAAAACCTAGGCTCGGATGCCACTGTTGGGGAACGTAGTAATTTCAAAATTTTCCTACGCACACGCAAGATCATGGTGATGCATAGAAACGAGACGGGAGAGTGTTTTCTACGTACCCTCGTAGACCGGCAACGGAAGCGTTGACACAACATAGAGGAAGTAGTCGTACTTCTTCCCGATCCGACCGATCCAAGTACCGAACGTACGACACCTCCGAGTTCTGCACACATTCAACTCGATGACATCCCTTGAGCTCTGATCCAGCAAAATGTTGAGGGAGAGTTTCGTCAGCACGACGAAGTGATGACGGTGATGATGTTCTACCGACGCAGGGCTTCGCCTAAGCACCACTATGATATGACCGAGGTGAAATATGGTGGAAGGGGGCACCACACACGGCTGAGGAACGATCACGAGGATCAACTTGTGTGTCATGGGGTGCCCCCTTGCCTCACTATATAAAGGAGGGAGAGGGGGAGGTGCGGCCGGCCCTATGGGTGCGCCTGGAGGAGTCCTACTCCAACCGGGAGTAGGACTCCCCCCTCTTGCCTTGTTGGAAAAGGAAGGAGGAAGGGAGAAAGAGGAAAGGGGGGCGCCGCCCCCCTTCCTTGTCCTATTCGGACTAGGGGGGAGGGGGCGCGTGGCCTGCCCTGGCCGGCCCTCCTCTTCTCCCTTATGGCCCATGTAGGACCAATAACCCCCGGGGGGGTCCCGGTAACCCCTCGGTACTCTGGTAAAATCCCGATTTCACCCGGAACGTTTCCGATATCCAAATATAGGCTTCCAATATATCAATCTTTATGTCTCGACCATTTCAAGACTCCTCGTCATGTCCGTGATCACATCCGGGACTCCGAACAACCTTTGGTACATGAAAACACAAAAACCCTAATTACAATCGTCACCGAACTTTAAGCGTGCAGACCCTACGAGTTCGAGAACTATGTAGACATGACTGAGACATGTCTCCGGTCAATAACCAATAGCGGAACCTGGATGTTCGTATTGGCTAATACATATTCTACGAAGATCTTTATCGGTCAGACCGCATAACAACATACGTTGTTCCCTTTGTCATCGGTATGTTACTTGCTCGAGATTCGATCGTCGGTATATCAATACCTTGTTCAATCTCGTTACTAGCAAGTCTATTTACTCGTTCCGTAATACATCATCCCGCAACTAACTTATTAGTTGCAATGCTTGCAAGGCTTGAGTGATGTGCATTACCGAGAGGGCCCAGAGATACCTCTCTGACAATCGGAGTGACAAATCCTAATCTCGAAATACGCCAACCCAACAAGTACCTTCGGAGACACCTGTAGAGCACCTTTATAATCACCCAGTTACGTTGTGACGTTTGGTAGCACACAAAGTGTTCCTCTGGTAAACGGGAGTTGCATAATCTCATAGTCATAGGAACATGTATAAGTTATGAAGAAAGCAATAGCAACAAACTAAACGATCAAGTGCTAAGCTAACAGAATGGGTCAAGTCAATCACATCATTCTCCTAATGATGTGATCCTATTAATCAAATGACAACTCATGTCTATGGTTAGGAAACATAACCATCTTTGATCAACGAGCTAGTCAAGTAGAGGCATACTAGTGACACTCTGTTTTGTCTATGTATTCACACATGTATTATGATTCCGGTTAATACAATTCTAGCATGAATAATAAACATTTATCATGATATAAGGAAATAAATAATAACTTTATTATTGCCTCTAGGGCATATTTCCTTCACGGGGCTCGTCGCCAGCAAGGCCAGGGACGGTGGAGAGGTGCGGGTTTCCTCCTCCGGCGACCAAATGGATGGCGGAGGGCATTTATGTGACGCGGGGAGTGAGGCGCATTGATTGGTGGTGGCGGCGGAGCTCGGGGTCGCCGGAAACGATGTTGTCGACGACCTTGGCAGACGTCGGAGCTCGGGCAAGCTCGGGCTCATCGCTAGGGGCATGGAAAGGTGCGTGGAGTCATACTACGGGATCCTGGGATGCGGTGAGTGCGGTGAGTGCTCGGTTTCGAGCCAACGTTGCAGTGGCCACGACGGTGACAGGTAGAAGCAGCGGCGGGTGCGAGCAAGCTTCATGCGCTCGCTACGGTGCTCGAGAGTGAGAACGGGAAGGGGGAATAGGTAGCTGGGCTCATGACGGTCACGGTACGAGGAGGAACTGGTGTGGCCAGGGCGTCGAGGGGGATCTCCGGCGATGATCGGTGAAGACGAGGCTGTTGCGGTGGCTCCAGGGCAGGCGAGCGCTCGGGGCTCGGCTAGCTCGGTCAAGAGGACGGCGGCGAAGCTCGGTAACATGTGGGGAGGCGCAAGGACAACAGTGGCCGCGGGAACTACGGCGGCGCGGCGTTGTGGCGTCAGCCATGGTGGGGAGAGAGCGAGGGAGAGGCGCAGGGCAGCGTGTGAGGTGTCGGGGGTGACGAGCAGGAGTTCATCCATGCGTCCAGTAGCTCGGTGGCAAGCAGGTGATGGCGTGGCGAGCTCGGGCACCCCGGCGCTCACCTCTGTGCCTGCCTGGCGAGAGGAAGCAGCTGACTGGCCATGGGCCAGCACAGTGCTGGGCCGCCAGGTGGGCCTGCCAGGTAAGTTGGCCAGGTAAGTGCTTTTCCTTTTATTTTATGTTTTCTTTTTATTTCTGCAGGTTTGTGGCTTTTCTAAAAAGTCTTAGGCACTTTCAAAAATCACCAAACTGCTCATGCCCACAGTTTAGCGTATAACCAACATGGAACATTTCAGTTTAGGATTATTTGGACATTTAAAATATTTTATAGCATTTAAATGCCCAAATGCAAATAGTGTATGATTTAGTTCAGTGACCCTATGATGTCCTAGAAATATGTACACCATTTTTGTCAGAGGCTTAAGACCAAGGCAAACATGATGAACATTTTAGAAGGGTATTTCAGGTTCATTCAAAATAATTTTAGTAAACCCTAGTTGGTTTCAGGGGGTGCTGGGCGTTCTGTCATCCCCATTTTAACTTTCTGTGAAAAGTAAACATAATGCAACACCAGATGCTAGCACTAGGCATTACCAGAACTAGGGATGTGATAAGGGTGCCCTCCTCATGGTCGTCGTCGATGAGGTCTGACTTGCAAGTTGTGGATCCCAAGCCAGTGTCGCAGAGCGTGTCCTTCAGAAATGACAAAAGGGGATTGATGGCGATGTAGGATGGCAAATTGTTGACAGCGAGCTAGAGGAGATCAGCGGCGGGGCCATGGATGAGATCGACGGCGGTTGAACCCAAGGGGTTGGGGGTGGGCCACTTAACCTGTGACATAGCCCGCCTCAGGCCGTCGCTGTCGATGACCTCGATGTCGTAGCCAGTGGCCGAGACATGCCTGCGTAATCTAGCCCGCTGCTTGAGTGCCTGCCGCCAGTAATGGTCGTTAGCTCCCTCGGCAACGTCGGGCGAAGAGACCACGATACACCTCTTTTGGTCCAGTCGCTCCTCGAGCTCCATGGGAAGCGTGGCCGGGCTTAGGTTGCGACGCTCTGGAGTGGGATGGGGATTGGGATGGGGATCTGTGGGAGTGGTGGCATTTGGTAGGCGTCATCTAAGAAACTCAAGGCGGCCTGGGTACGGGCAAATTGGCAGATGTTGACAATGGAGGCCTTGCAGCGGCGGCGGCGGGGACCTTGTTAGGGTTTCGAGCGAGGGAGAGGGGTGTATGTGCACATGCCCGAGGAGGTTTTGGTGTGTGTGTGTATGTGTGTGTGCGTGAGGAGGGGGGTGGGTGGTGTTTGAGGAAATGACGCGGGTACTAAAATTTTACTACGCGGGAGTCAAACACGGGAGTGAAATGCCGGGACTATTGAAAATTTTGATGATAGTGCATCACACACGATCCAGAGATAATAAACTTGTGTTATGAAACAGAAAAACCCTCGAGGCAGGCAGATATTATCTAGGGATGCAAGCGGGATTGGGAACAAGAAACATCGCACATGGTCTGGAGATAACAGCCGTGTGTTATGAAACAGAAAAACCCTCGAGGTGGGTAGATATTTTCTAGGGATGAAGGCGGGATTGGTAAAAAGAAACTTCACACACGGTCCGGAGATAACAACCGTGTGTTATGAAAACAGAAAAACCCTCGAGGCGGGTAGATATTTTTGAGAGGGGGAGCCTCATGGAGCCCAATGTACTGTGCGGATGTGTGCGTGACAGGGGCACCGTCGTGGCACATGGTTAGTTTGAGTGAACCGTGTCTGTTGTGTCATCCGACTTGCCTAATGTTCATAAATTTGGGGAAAATGACGCGGGGGAGGTTCATAACACGAACACACTTGCATGTGGACCAAATTTATGTATGAAAAGGGTGGTGTGATTTTCAAATACCAAATGCAACTTCGATGTGGCACCTATCTCGCAAAGCGCACTATATTGCTTGCCCACCCCACTCGTGTCGGCACGAAGGGAATCCTAAGCTATGAATGCATGCCCCTCCCCCCAACCGAGGTTCACCTAGCAAAGTGCAAAGTAGCTAGCAGCCCCCTCCTCCCTCGTGCCGGCACGAAGGGAATCCTAAGCTATGAATGCATGCCCCCTCCCCAACCGAGGTTGACCTAGCAATGTGCAAAGTAGCTAGCAACCCCCCTCCCTTGTGTCGGTAGGAAGGGAATCCTAAGCTATGAATGCATGCCCCCCAACCGAGGTTCACCTCGCAAAGTGCGAAGTAGCTAGCAGCCCCCCTCCCTCATGTCGGCACAAAGTGAATCCTAAGCTATGAATGCATGCCCCCCAATCGAGGTTCACCCTAACAAAGTGCGAAGTAGCTAGCAGCCCCCCTCCCTCGTGTCGGCACAAAGGGAATCCTAAGATTTGAATGCATGCCCCCCAACCGAGGTTCACCTAGAAAAGTGCGAAGTAGCTAGCAGCCCCCCTCCTCCGTCGTGCCGGCACGAAGGGAATCCTAAGCTATGAATACATGCTCCCTCCCCCCAACCGAGGTTGACCTAGCAATGTGCAAAGTAGCTAGCAGCCCCCCTCCCTTGTGTCGGTAGGAAGGGAATCCTAAGCTATGAATGCATGCCCCCCACCGACGTTCACCTCGCAAAGTGTGAAGTAGCTAGCAGCCCCCTCCCTCGTGTTGGCACGAAGGGAATCCTAAGCTATGAATGCATGCCCCCCAACCAACGTTCACCTTGCAAAGTGCGAAGTAGCTAGAAGCCCCCCTCCCTCGTGTCGGCACAAAGGGAAACCTAAGATATGAATGCATGCCCCCCAACCGAGGTTCACCTAGCAAAGTGCAAAGTAGATAGCAGCCCCCTCCCTCGTGTCGGCATAAAGGGAATCCTAAGCTATGAATGCATGCCCCCCTCAACCAAGGTTCACCTAGAAAAGTGCGAATTAGCTAGCAGCCCCCCTCGTGTCGCCACAAAGGGAATCCTAAGCTATGAATGCATGCCCCCCAACAGAGGTTCACCTACCAAAGTGCAAAGTAGCAACCCCCCCCCCCCCCCACACACACTTTCAGTCGGTGGGCCAAAGAGGGATGTCTCACCAAGATGGATCATAAAATGGACCAAGAATAATCTACCTTGGTTGTACAACCTCTCTCTTGTTGTTGGTCAAAGTGATGGCCGTCCACGTGACCCCGGAGATGGGCTAGCTCGCCAATAATCACGCAAGTAGCTAGTCCCCGAAGACAACCACTGCATGCATGTGGCCCAAACATATGTATGGAGAGGTGTGTTTTTGAGTAACAATGGAACAACTTTGATGTGGTACCTTGATTTCGAACTAGAAATCCCCAAACTAAGTGAGGGTTAGGTTGACGATGCATATGTATGTTACACCACACTTCTATCCAACGACGGGGATTCATGCATGCATGCGTGCGTGCATGCATAGTATATGTGCTCAAACTTAAGGTGTGAATCTCACCATGACCTATACTACAATAACAGGAACCAAACGAAGAATCTGCCATGGTAACCAATCTTGTTGTTGGTCAATGTGATCATGGATGTGCATGCGGGCCCACGAATATATAGGCTTGTCGCCCATAACCACGCGAGGGAGTGTACCATTCAAAGGCAACCACTACATGCATATTTATGGAGGTGATGCATGCATGCATGTTTGAATACCATTTCACAACATTGATGTGGCGTGTGTGTTAAAAATCGTACACTAGCTCCCCACACAGAGCGAGATCGGTTCATGATGTGTCGTTGTACTAGCCACTTCAACTCGATGGGAGGGATTCATGCGTACACATGCATGTGTGTATCCTCAAACTATATCATGCATGTCATCCCAGAGTCATATTAACCTCTCTTATTGTTAGGCAAAAAGTATTGATGGACCAAGCGGGCCCACAGATGGAAAGCTTCAATATCGCTAATAACCACTTAAGTGGGTGCGAGAGGACAACCACCACCGATTTGCATGTGGGCCAAACATATATATATATATATGTTGAATACCCAAAATGCACAACTTTGATGTGCCACATGCCTCAAAAACCATAAACCATGCACCCACACAAAGCGAGGTTCATGAAGTGTGTCGGTGTACAAAAAGAGGGGTACACTTTTTGTACCCCTATAACTGTGCACGGGCAGTCTGAGCCACGGGCACCACCACACTGAGCAAGGCAAGGGAGGTGAGCCAAGGTAAGGCCGAAGCTCAGGAGAAGCAGAACAACGCCAAGACCAAGACCACAAAGAGCAAAGGGGACGAAGCAGACCCCTGGCAAGATCCTTGCTGGGAGGCGGTTTTAGCAAACCCGGCAAGACCCTTGCCGTGGCAGCTCGCACCACACCTACGGAGTGAGTCACCCTTGAGTCCACTACCCCCATGGGGCAAGGATTCGGGAGACATCCCCGTGGTGGCATGCAGATCTTTGTGAAGACATTCAAGATCAGATACACCCTTTAGAAGACGATGATCCTTAGCGGGATCCTAGCCAAGGAGGACAACAAGGCCCCGACAAGAGCCTTGCCGGAGATGACAGCAGGCGCCACGGCAAGAACCTTGCTGGGGCCCCGGCAAGGACCTTGCCAAGAACACCCGTGGGGCCACCATCAGGCCCACGCCAGTCAAACCTCCACCGCCGTTAGCATGCAGCTGCCGACCCAACCGGCTGGGCAGGCACCTGTGTGGCGTCATGCGGATCTTTGTGGGACCCACCACTGCGCCACCTCAGCTGCCTGCCTGCCTACATGGCACCATGGGCGTCGCTGGCCAGGGCGCGTGTCGACACAAGAGGGAGCGGCGACGGACGAGACAGGGCTCTCCTCCGTCCCCGATAAAGCAAAGACACCTGGGCAAGATGCATTAAATGCGCCTTGTCATGTAATGCAAGAGATAAACTAATGTGCCACTGTACCTTTTCCACCTCCTGTGTGCCACTGTGGCAACCCCTTTCCTATAAAAGGAGGCCCGATGCGACCAGGAGGAGGATTCGGCTTTTTGGAGCTCCCCACGCCCCATAGCTAGCTCAAGAACACAGATATACAATCCACCAAAGCAGGAGTAGGGTTTTACGCATCCTCGCGGCCCGAACCTGGATAAAGGAACCGTGTGCTATCTGTTTGATCCGCTCTTCTCATGACCCCGCGCCCCGCAACCATAGTAGGGATTCTTGTGATCCCATAGGTGTCATTCCCACCGACATCTTTGGCACGCTAGGTAGGGGGCGCAGTTGTGAGAATCGGCTCTAGCAATCAGCTCGGCACTCCTTCGTCTTCGTGGCTCTTGGAGAAGGACGGAGGCCGGAAGATCAGCGCTCGAGTGACTACAATCAGAAGCTAAGTTGCACTGAACCCTTATTTGTTCTATCCTTTTTATATGAGGTTATCCCCCCTCGGAGATGTCACGCCTTTGTATGAGAAACCTGCACAGCAGGGGGCTCTCCCATGATCGGCAACGCCCTTGCCCTGTTTTGATTCCGCTCAACAGCTCAAGCGGCTGCGTTGAGAATGGCAGAGTAGCCATCCGCGACCAACAACGCTCTCGATTCTGACTCGAGTCAAGCTCGACTGTTCGAGCTGCCACATTCGGAATGGAAAGGTGGCTCGTCCGACAGCACGCGTACCCAGCAGGCCCATGGGGATCCGTCCCCAAAACGCCGCTAGGGGCTTCCGCGCTGGTGAGCCTACCCAATCGCCGTAGGGCGCACATACAAAGAGGAATTGAACGGGGAAATAACGTGCATGAAATTAAAAGTACTGCAAAGTTATATTACATCACATCATTGCTGCGGTTCTAACTAAAGATGAAATTTGTCTTGGTTGTGAACCTGCAGCGGCGGTGAAGAACGGGATGCCTAATCCCGGCGCTGGCCTTCCACCCTCTTGATTTCGTCGATGATGCTGATGACGGGCTTGATGCGCTCCTTGAGCACCATGAGGTCAACACCCTCCGGCAAGCTATCCATCGCGGCACCGAAGTCGAGGTCGGGATTCCAGTACGCCATCTTGGTGAGGACCTTGGTCATGACCCCCCGGCAAAGTCGCCGGGCTTCCCCGGCCAATGTGGCCGCTCGGTTGGAGTGAAGATAAGCCAAGGCTCTGAGGATGCCCTCGAAGAATAGGGTCAACTTGGTGTTGACGGTCCCGCTGCACTCAGGGGCGTACCTCACGTTTAGCATCCCCATGGTGGCCAATTGCGAGGTGACCCTACCGGCGACCTCCTCCAGACGGCTGATCCATCTGTTCTCGCCCGCCACATAATCCTGGTGGGAGGCGGCCTCGTTCGCCCACAGCTGCTTCTCCTCCTCCAGGCTCCTGGTCAAGGTCTCCTCCCGAGCCCTGCTCTCCGACAGCATCTTCTCTAGATCCTCCAGCTTTAGCTTGAGATCTCTGACGGAGTTTTGCACTTCCGAGACATCCCCAGCCCTGCTGATGACCGCTCCGTACGCCTCCACCAAGGCGCTGTTGAGCGTGCTCTTCTCGTTGGACAGCTTGAGGGCCCGCTCCTTCAACTCACCCTGCGCCACCTCCAACTCCCTTACCTTGTCGGCATGGGCCAGAGCCTGGGCATCGAGTGCCTCCTTGTGCCTCTGCTCTAGCTCATGAGTCCGCCGCGCGACAAGGGCCTCGAGCTCCTCATCCTTGCCACGGAGCGCCGCGGTAAGCTTCGCCTCATGCGCGGTGAGGTCCTCTTCCTGGGAATCCAGTGCGGCTTGATGCTGGTTCCGGACGGCCTCGGCCGCGGCAGCCAAGTTCGCTGCCTGTTCCTGGGCCTTCTCGATGTCAGCCATCTTCATGGTGAGCTCGACGTTGCGCTTGGCCAATTCCTCCTGAAGGGCCCTCTGCTCCTTGCGAGTCTGGTGGAACCAGGTCTGTGTCTCAGCAACGCGCGCCTTGAAATCCACCTCCGCCTGGTCCACCGTTGCCATCCTGGACTTAACCTTGTCCAGACGGACACGGTAGAGCGCCTGGAGCTTTCGGAAGTTGGCCCCCTTAGCGCGGAAAAGCTGCTCTTCCGGAGAACCGTCACCGCCAACGCCCAGCTCACCGACAACCTCAAGCCCGGTGGCGGCAAGCACCTCGCTGTCAAAGACTTCCCCTTCGGCGGGAGCCCGGGAACTTGACGCCCCTGGGAGGTGGACGAAAAGATCATCGCCCACCTTCAGATACCTGCCGGGGCCCGAGGTTGAGGAGGAGGGAGGCTGATCATCAACCGCCTCTTCCTCAGCGGTGGTCGTGCCGGCTTCCCCGGCAGGCCCACCGTTGGCGCCCTCGGCAGAAGCCTCCCCAGTCGCCTTGGCGGCCCCCTCCGCGGTGTCCTCGGCAGCATCCTTGGCGGCCTCATCAGCGGCGACCTCGGCAGCGTCCTTGGCGGCCTCCTCAGCAATGTTCCCAGCAATGGTATCCACGTCCTCCATACCTGTTGAAGGAGGGTCTGGGTAGTAATGGGAGCATGGAAGCCAAGAAAAGAATAAGGGAAAAACAGAGACGAAGGATAGGCGACTCACCAGTGCCAGGCTGTGAAGCAGAAGTCCCCTCTCCGCAAGCATTTGGTGCCGTGGCAGAGCCACCAGTGCCCAAGTTCCCCTCTTCCTCCATGGGTGTGGGCTCTGTGCCTAATGCCCTTGCCGGGGACGCCCCCCGCGGCGGCGTAGTCGATGGGAGTGGTGTGTTAGGAGTAGCCCTCTATGGCTCCTCCTGCTGCCACTCCCCTCCTGCAAATTCGGCAAGGTCAGCATCGTAGCATCGGACGCCTACCACATGTCAAGTAAGAAGAGGGTGACGAACTTATGCTGGGGGCTGTGCCAGGGGCTGCTGTCCGGGCTGCTCAACACCACCAGTGGCGTCCTTGAAGCCCCAGCTGGGGGCTGACTGCTCGCCGAGGCCTTCGCCCTCTTCACCCTCTGGGCCAATGTCTCTGCATCCCTTCAAAAGCAAAAACGGATCAAGATGGGTGGCTTAATTTAGAGGAATGGAAATGACAGTAAGGAATGGAGTACTTACTCGTCATCCACCCCCTCCTCTTCCACCGCTTTCCTCTTCCTCTTCGGGCTGAGATGCCCGAGATCAAAAGTGACCCCCGCGTCAACATCCGAGTCGACATCTGCCGAAGGAGGCGAAGACGGTGGGGCTTGTGCGTGCCCAGATGAGGAAGGGGCTGTTGTCTTCTTCTTCTCAGCGGCCTTCGTGAGCCTCTTGGCTGCCGTGGCCCTCGTGTGGCGCCCAGACCCCTCCAGGGTCAATTGAGGCCACGCAGCCCTGCCGGGCAGGACCGGCTCACCGGAGCCAGCCCGCTGCAGGACTCGCCCTCTTCCCCTGGTTGGCGTCGAGCCCACCGCCACGTCCTCCTCCTCCGACGACGACTCATCGGCCGTGTCTTCGACGAGTGGAGATCCAGTGTCGGCGCTGTTGACCTCCCCGGAGGCCGCCGCCCACCGGGTGAGCTCCTCTTCCTCCACCGCCGTTGCGGCCTTATCCTCCACGCCCCCAGTGCTGCCGACCTCCCTGGCAAGCTGTGCCTCCCTCGCCCTAGTGGCGATGTAGTCCAGCTCTTCTTGGGTGGTGTCCATGATAAGCCACCGCTCGGCGTCGGCATTGACGTACACCTCGATCAGGGTGTCGAAGAATTGCTGCACATGCTCGTCCTTCGGCTCCTCCCAGCTCGGGACAGGGCCGTGCGCATTACAGTCCGGCATCATGGCGATGATCTCGGACCGACGCGAATTGTTGCACAACGGGACCACCCCCGCTAGCAGCTTGAAAAATGGCCCCTTGAGGGCCTTGCCAACCTTTGCGGCAGCCCTCGCGGCCTTGCCGGTCCGCTCGACCTCACCATCACGACCCATATCCAGCTGGAAAAGCCGCTGGCAGAAGTGGGCATGCACCAGCACTGTGAAGTTGTGATCGAGGCCGGCGGAGTCGCATAATGTCAGCCGGGTTCATAAAGAGCCAAGCTGGCCTCCCCTTGCTGTGCAACGGGGCGATCCAGTGGTGAATGAAGTCCGCCCCGATCATCTCAAGGGTGAGTCTGGCCTGGGTGAGCCGGAGAATCCTGGTGGTGGCGATGGTGAGCCTCCCATCGGCGGCGTCGACATTGCTCCAATTGCTGCCATGGACCGGCGGCACTCCACGGACCTTGCAGAATTCCGGCGGGTTTTCATCTTCAATCCAGCACCACCGGCCACGCCATTCCTCCCACCTCTCCTTCACGGCACCGTCCGGGTATGCCCCTTGGATCTTGGGATCCAGGTAACGCAACCGGAGACGGCTCCTCCCGGCTGGATTCGAGGGAAGAAGTAATGGCGGAAGAGCGCCGTGTTGGGCTGCACCCCGGCAAAGCCTTCGCAAAGATGCGCGAAGAAAGCCGTGCACGCCACCGCATTTGGAGTAAAATCCAAGAGGAGAAAGCCGAAGGTGTGCATAATGTCGCAGAAGAAATCGGAGAAAGGGGGGCATAACCCGCAAGAAAAGTAATCAACGAAGAAGGGGTACCGATTTGGGGCAGGATCAGCGCAAGCGGCAGGAATGACGCGCGTCGCCGGGTGTCCCGAATCCTCTCCCCCCATCTTTACTCCCTGTAGGGGCTTGAAGGAGGCCCGGAGCTCTTGAACATCAACCATCGAGGGGAAGAAGAAGGCGGACTTCGTCCGGTCCCCCGACAGCGCGCATTCCGGCGGCTCCACCGTCTCGGCGCCCTTAGCCACCCCCTTGCCCTTGGCGAATTTGGGAGTCATGGCGACCAAGAAGTTCAGAGTGCTGAGGAAGGGGGATGGCGAAGCAAAGACGGCGGGCAACGGCGGAAGCATAGGAAGAGAGGAAACGGTGGCTCTCAGATTGGAAAAGGCACGAGGAAAGAGGAGAAAGTGAGCAACGCGCCCGCGGTTATTCCTTTCTTATGGGGGAAAAACAACGGGCCGCCTCCTTTCACCTTTACTACGACGTGATGCATGCATGCAGAGCTCAGCCCCAAGAATGCCGCCCACGTCTCACATGCCTCCCCACGCCGCGCCACACGCGGGAAGCGTGGGAAGCACAGCATGCGAAGAAACTTACCGCGGTAAAAACCGCCCCACTTGCCCGCGCACCGTTTTTGGGCCTAGCCCAACGACGCGATTGCGCTTACGTGTGGCCTAGGCCCGGGGGCTCCTGTCGGTGTACAAAAAGAGGGGTACACTTTTTTTACCCCTATAACTGTGCACGGGCAGTCTGAGCCACGGGCACCACCACACTGAGCAAGGCAAGGGAGGTGAGCCAAGGTAAGGCCGAAGCTCAGGAGAAGCAGAACGACGCCAAGACCAAGACCACAAAGAGCAAAGGGGACGAAGTGGACCCCCCGGTAAGATCCTTGCCGGGAGGCGGTTTTAGCAAACCCGGCAAGACCCTTGCCGTGGCAGCTCGCCCCACACCTACGGAGTGAGTCACCCTTGAGTCCACTGCCCCCATGGGGCAAGGATTCGGGAGACATCCCCGTGGTGACATGTAGATCTTTGTGAAGACATTCAAGATCAGATACACCCTTTAGAAGATGATGATCCTTGGCGGGATCCCAGCCAAGGAGGACCACAAGGCCCCCGGCAAGAGCCTTGCCGGGGATGACAGCAGGCGCCACAGCAAGACCCTTGCCGGGGCCCCTGCAAGGCCCTTGCCAAGAACACCCGTAGGGCCACCATCATGCCCACGCCAATCAAACCTCCACCGCCGTTCGCATGCAGCTGCCGACCCAACCGGCTGGCCAGGCACCTAGGTGGCGGCATGCGGATCTTCGTGGAGACCCACCACTGCGCCACCTCAGCTGCCTGCCTGCCTACATGGCACCGCGGGCGCCGCTGGCCAGGGTGCGTGTCGACACAACAGGGAGCAGCGACGGACGAGACAGGGCTCTCCCCCGTCCCCGATAAAGCAAGGACACCTGGCCAAGACGCATTAAGTGCGCCTTGTCATGTAATGCAAGAGATAAACTCACATCACTGTACCTTTTCCACCTCCTGTGTGCCACTGTGGCAACCCCTTTCCTATAAAAGGAGGCCCGAGGCAACCAGGAGGAGGATTCGGCTTTTTGGAGCTCCCCACGCCCCATAGCTAGCTCAAGAACACAGATATACAATGCACCAAAGCAGGAGTAGGGTTTTACGCATCCTCGCGGCCCGAACCTGGATAAACAAACCGTGTGCTATCTGTTTGATCCACTCTTCTCATGACCCTACGCCCCGCAACCGTAGTAGGGATTCTTGTGATCCCATAGTTGTCGTTCCCACCGACAAGTGTACTACATATGATGGCCGCCTTCCCCCCTCTTCACCGCATACTATATGCTCCTGCCGTAATATGTACAACCCAAAATAATACTCAACGATGGTGAAATTAAGTAACCTCTCCCGATGTAGGTGAAAGTGATGCATGCATGCATCAATGATGGCCTCGTGGGCCCATAGATGGAAGCGTCACATGTGAGTGTCCTAGCTAGGATAACCACCGCGTGCATGCATGTGGCCCAAAGAGGTGTTGTGTGATGTTTGAATAGCTAATTTCACAATTTTGATGTGGCACGTGCCTCGGAAACCCCAAAGTCTCGAAACTGAGTGATGTGTACTTGTTCACAGACGCGTACATATAGTATATATGCTAGTCCCCTCCCACCTATTTGATGCGTACTATATACCACCATAACTCAAACAAAAAAGATTCTACCTAGGTGTTGTTCGTCAAAGTGATTGACGGCGACCTCTCGGGCCCACAGAAAGCGTCTCACACGAGTATCGAGTGTCGTGGGAGACAACCATCGACTGCATGTGGCCAAAACATATATGTATGAAAGGGTTGTGTAATGTTTTAAATAAAGATTTCATGACTATGATGTGCCACCGGCCTGCCTAGCAAAACGGCCAACCCACACGGTGGATCACAACTCGTAGTGTACTGCGAGCCACCCGCCACCCCCATCGTAACTACGATTCATGTTAAATTAATTATCCCGCGGTGAACATATGTTAACAAAGGAGGGATGTTTTAATTTTGAAAAAATCAAAGATATCATTAAGACGTTTTAGTACATTAATTGATTGATTTTCTGCGGGTATAATGTGCAAAAATCAAATTTGAGCTACATGCACGCGTGACAGTGCACTTAAATGGATTGCAAAAACACATGTGTCTCACTAGGTGCATGGTTACTCCCCGTGCAACAAATTTCAAACATTGTGAATCTTGATTTTTAAATTCTATTACATCCAAAACATATTTGAAGTTCATGAAACTTATCATGTTTTCATATGGACACCAATACAAAGTGGCATTGTACTTTTCTTTTGTCAAATTTGAGACCAGTTTTGATGTACTATTTATTTAATTACAAACGAGAGATTATTAATAATTGGGAACCAATATCCTAAACGGATTGTTTATTCGAACCGTGAGCGTTAGACCAACAATGGATACGTGCCATGCTTCGGTTAAGCAATAAAGCAGCAGCATTAATCATCCAAATAGAAAAACAATATACGTGCCACCGTGTGACTCGTGTGCTGTGCGAGCAGGCATGAGTTGACGGGATGCTTGCGACCAGTCCGCCGCGCAGGCAGACGGGGAGGCGTCCATGGAGGTGTGTGAATTTAAGGAGGCGTGCTCGGTGCGCAGTGTCATTGGGAGGCGTGCTCAGTGCGCAGTGTCATTGGGAGGCGTGCTCAGTGCGCAGTGTCATTGGGAGGCGTGCAAGTAGCTGTGTGAAACTTTGGTGCGCAGGCTCACCAGGGAGGCGAGCCATCGGTTTGACCGCCACCCACCTCTCTCCCACAACTCCCATTACTCCATATTAATGGTGCGCCCGAGCGGCCGCAACCCCCATCCTCGCCACCACACAAAATCCTCACTCCCCGCTTGCATCCTCGATGTCGCTCTCAGTCCTCAAACTCGTCAGTGTATGAGGATGCCGCCGAAGCGCCCCATCAGAGGGAGTGGCGACGCCGGGGCTGCTAAATCACCGGATCACGGCGTGGAGATGGAGACAGAGGTTGCCGTCACCTCCGACGAGTTATCGCTGGACCCTGACATCGTCGACGACATTGAGCTTCCACAGCCGGAGGCGGAGTTCCACATCGACTTTGGTGACGACCCCAGCGATGAGTCCGGCGACGACTCTGACGATGACGGACAGCTGGTTAGTCATAAATACCCATTTATGTGTCAAATAAATCATAGGGTTTCTCTGGTTACTCCTACCTCCCCCTTTTTGGAATGGAAATCCTATGGTTATGTTCTCCCAATCAATGATATCTCAGTAAGTTTCGTTAGATCCGTGTAGTGTATTGATTATTTGAATGGTACACATGATAAGTGATTAGTTGTTTCATCTGTGCAAATGATTTGTTGTAGTAATCCGACTAGGGTTATTGTTTGTGCTAATAATTCCTAGCCAGGATTTGACAATCGATTTTGAATGACCTACATATGTTTGTGCCATTATTTTCTTCAAGATTGGTCTGTACATAGACGACTATGCTTAAAAATCAAACCATAATCTCTGGATATGTATAAATAAATAGCCATAAATGCCTAATCCTACTTCATGGCATGTAATCATTGATTTGATGCCAAATTTGTTTATTATTTGTATAGGTGCTGTCTGACAATGTGGACAACGAGGATGAAGATGTATAGAGGAGGTATAAGAGGCAAATCATGTGGGAGCTTTATGCGGGAATGCATAACAGGCGTATTAGGACATGGAATGGTGGCTATCGATGACCATTTTGCAACCATAAGCTTCATGACGTGTATCTAAGTGTTCTAGCGCACACAAGAGGACGGGCCGTTGGCTCCTTCAAGCAGAAGTATTCTCACAGGCTGGCGCACGACGCATACGCCGAGTACCTGGAGAAGCTTCAGGATCATGCCGGCATGTGAGATGAGATGTGGGATGGATCGAACAATGTACGCTTGAGTATGCTTAATGACGGTTGAACTATGTACCTATGGTTGAACTATTCTTATGTTTGTGTACGCTTATTATCTATGTCTGAGTATGTTTAATCTATGTTTACTTATGTCTAACCGTGGGATATGGATGCAACTAGTTCGGTTGATGGAATGCACATCCGTCTTGGTTTATTGGTACCGTTTGTAATTTGTGTGAAGTTTTGACCAAAGGTTTAACTAACAAAATGTTAGTGCAGGTCAGCAAAAATTATATCGTTGGATGGGTATTTGAGCATAGTATTCAATGATATAATTTTTTGTGACATGCATAAAAATTTCTTAGTTAAGTATTTGGTCAAAATTTGGTAAAAAATACAAAGGGGACCAATAAACCAGGACGGAGGTAGTACGTCAATCACACACGGTTTCCAAAACTGGAACCATGTGCAATGACTTTCTTTTGCCTATTGCGTAATCGTTTGTGTTGTTATCGGTCTCCGCACATGTTTCCGATTACAGACCTGTTTGCCGCGTATCACACACATCTTGTTAAGTTGAACCGTTTCTGTTGTCATGTCTCAACGCAAATAGTTCGTCCGAGTGAACCGCATGCCGTATATCGCACACACCTTTGATCTGGCTGACCGTTTCTTTTGTGTTGCCTAATCACAAACAATTCATCCGAGTGAACCGTATGATGTATATCGCACACACCTTCATCTGGCTGCCCGTTTCTTTTGTTCCTCCTCATCGCAAACAGTTAATTGAGCTGAACTGTATGCCCTGCATCGCAAATGCAACTAAAATCTGAACCATGTTTGATGCATCCTCCATCGCAAACATTTTGCACCTTTTTGACGGGTTTTTTACACCACCGTTTGCGATTATGGCATCACACACAGTTTCGTCAAAGGGTCTCTGATTGTAGTGTTGCATTAGCTGCATCCTACAGTAGTGCTGGGTAGTTGAGGTACCGTGGGTCATGGCAGACATGGGATTTCCTCAGATCTTGTGGGTAAAGTGTGCAACCTCTGCAAAGTGTCAGACTATTCGAATGGCCGTGTCCATGGTCAAGGACAGTTGAATGACCACTCTTGGCCTATGTCCTTTGTTTACCAAACTAGCTCTACAAGTAAGTTTGAATGGCCGTGTTTGTGATGCATGATTTACAAGTTATTAGGACAAGTCATTGCAGTTAAATTAGCTTTTAGCAAAATTACCCACGTAGAGTTATATCATGCATTGTTGTACCTTTGTCCAAAACATGGGTTGCTTGCGAGTACATTCAAACGTACTCATTGGATTGTCCTTGGCTATTTACTTGGCCAGGCCTGGAAGAGCAGGAATATGAAGAAGAGTTCTTTGGTGACGAAGATGCGAGCTAGGACGCTTTCCCAGCCAAAATGTTTGTAGGGTTAAGGCAGATGGCATGGGTCCAAGTTGTCGACGAAGATTTCCGCTGCGATGATATACTCAAAACTTGACCATAATGTTTATGATTTGTGTAAGATGGTATGTATGGACGTAAGACTCTCGGTATTTAGTTTCTGTCTGTTCATTGAGCATTGGTCTCTAGGATCACTGTACACGTGCATTGGTGGGTTTGACTGCGTAAGTAGGGGTCCCTACAGAGATGGTATCAGAGCCATCCTGACTGTAGGAAGCCTTAGTTAGCAGGGTTGTTAGTTAGGCTAAAACTATTTCCAAAACTACCACTAACTTTCAAACACTAACTATACTTCTCTTCCCTTCTGCAGTGTTCAAAACGTAAGATATATTTTCCTATTGATCTCTCCCCCTTCAAATTTTTTAGAAATGGTCGCTAGTACCCTTATGCCCCTGACCACTGGATTCCTTGTAATCCTCATGGATAACCTAGAAGGAAGAAGCCTTGCCAGACCTTCACCCATATCTTCTGAATAGAAGTTTGGCGACACCACGACAAGACAGACGATACCTTCTCAAGGAATGAGGAAACCAAGACTCAGAAGATGGTGACACCATTGACATTACCCCAGGATAATGCAACCTTGTCCTACGATGATCAGGGTATAAGATATGCAAGATCATGATATACATCACTAATAGAGCAACCCTGTCCTTACTGATGTTGTATCGACAACCACAGGTGGATGAGAACCTCGCCATTTGGTCTGTCTCACTATAGTGAGCAGGAAAACGGTTCTTTGCATCCCCCCCTCTTGTTGCCGATGATGTCATCAATGTAGCCGACATTTTGGGACACTAGCATGCCTTGTGAATATCATTACATAAAGGATTGCCTGCCTGGTACCGTCGAAGCATTAGAAGGCAAAAGGGGTCGCCATGATTAAGAAGACAAGAGAAGACAGAGTCAATACCATCTACGAGGAACCACCTTCACCCTGTCAGCTCATCAGGTGAGACGTTGTCAAAGATTCTTCAGGCTCAACCCGAATCGTTTCATCGAACAACTACAAGAGACGTAGTGACACGTGAGGATGACCCGGAAGACTGCACATCCTTCCCTCCGAGACACAGAGCAAAGCACGACTACTGAGTCCGAGAACCCCTAGGATAGGATGGGTGTCGCGGGAAAGCACGACCACCAATGGGACCAAGGGTCCCTTGCTGGTTCGGCAGGGGGGACATCACATTGCACAAAGAGCAGAAGAGCACGGGGCAGCACGACACAGATCACACGAGCGATTTTACCCAGGTTTGGTCCGCCGTTAGGCATAAAACCATACTCCTGCTTTGGTGGATTCATGGTGGAAAAGTGGTGGTGGTCGTAGTGCGCTTACCCGGCAGAGTTGCCTTGGGTCGAAACGGCTACGAGCGTATGAAATATGAGGGCATGGATTCACTAATCCAGGGTCCAACCCTTTCTAAGGTTGCCTCGGGCCACCTTTTATAGGTTAAGGGGTCACCACAGTGGCAAATCAGTCATTACACACTGATAAGATAGCCAACAGTGCTATCATACCTAACTCTATAGGATGACAGAGTGCATTAAATGCGCCACTCGACGTCACATCATCGTCTACCCGGCAAGCCTTACCGCGCAGCTTTTCCAGTTTCGCGCCAGCTTGCTTGACACGTCGTAGGACGGGTGTCATCTGTGGATATTCCCTGTAGAAAGAGGCCGCCCTGTGGAAGATGGCTGCCAGTTAGTCACTTTGCGCCTTGACACCACACTAATAGACGACGTGCGTCGTGGTGAAGTGGGTTAGTGCGGTGGTTGCGTCTCCGTGAGCCCGGCAGGCACTGCCAGGGGAGTCTTGGAGGTCTTCTTTCGGTGGTGACCCTGTCCTTCCTGGGCTCACCTGCCTGGCAAGGGAGGTGTTTCTCCTGGTGGTTTCTTACTTCCCTCGCTTGGCCTTGGTCCTCTTGATCTACATGTTGGACTTCCAAGAATCTTGTTTGCTTGTACTTTGGCCTGTCCTTGGTGATGTAACCTTGCTCCCGTGCCTGTACACAGTCAGGGCAACAGACCCAGGGTTTGTTGCACCGACAAAAGCCCCTGGTGTAACACCCACAATGCGGCTATATCTCCCACGTGTCGGGGCACGGCTTAGAGGCATAGCCGCATGGTAGGCATGTCGCAAGAGGGGTAATCTTTACACATCCAATGTAGTAAATAAGAAAGGCATAAAGAGTCGGCTTACAATTGCCACTTCACACAATACATAAATAGTCATACATCATCCAGAATACAATCAAGGTCCGACTACAGAACCAAAACCAAGGCAACCCCTTAATGCTAGATCCACGATCGTCCCAACTAGGCTCCTCTACTAATCATCCACAAAAGAAACATAGTAACAACCCGAATCCTCGTCGAACTCCCACTTGAGTTCGGTAGCGTCCCCTACACTAGCATCATCGGCACCTGCATCTGTTTGGAAGTATCTGTGAGTCACGGGGACTCAACAATCTCACACCCGCGAGATCAAGACTATTTAAGCTGAAGGGTAGTAAAAGGGTAGTGAGGTGGAGCTGCAACAAGCACTAGCATATATGGTGGCTAACTTACGCAAATGAGAGCGAGAAGAGAAGCAATGCACGGTCGAGAAGCTATAAGTGATCAAGAAGTGATCCTGAAGCTACTTACGTTCAAGCATAACACGAGACCGTGCTCTCTTCCCGGACTCCACCGAAAAGAGACCATCACGGCTACACACGCGGTTGATTCATTTTAATTAAGTGTCATGTTCTCTACAACCAGATATTAAGAAATTCCAATCTGCCCATAACCGCGGGCATGACTTTCGAAAGTTCAAAACCCTGCAAGGGTGTCCCAACTTAGCCCATCACAAGCTCTCACGGGCAACGAAGGATATTCCTTCTCCCAGGAAGACCCGATTAGACTCGGAATCCCGGTTACAAGACATTTCGACAATGGTAAAACAAGACCAGCAAAGCCGCTCGATGGGCCAAAAAATCCCGATAGGAGTCGCACGTATCTCATTCTCAGGGCACACCACTTAGCGTCTGCACACGACATGTACTCGACAGACTTCAAGCGAAAGCCGACCTGGGTGTAGACCACGACCTGGCTAACCACACAAGTCTCTAGTACAGGTTTATCGCCTATTCAGGTTCCATCCACAGGGAGTCCGACCGAGTTTCCACATACGGCCCCGAACGATGTGTACAGGGTTCCGCGACACTAAACGGGCGCCCGGCATACCCGGCCACGTGCCTACCGCATCATAGCCCACCCCTCAGGTCAGCGCTGCGCACGACCTCCAGCATACTACAAACACCAGAAACTACTTGCAACTCATGGACAGAGGACAGGGGCGGTTAATAAGTTGAGCGGGGTCATATTCAGGGCCCAACGTGTGGCAGTAGCTGTTCACGGATCACAAACACAGATCTCAGTTCCTAAGGATGGCTTCAATGAGACAACCCACATGTACTCCTACATGGCCTCTCACCGCTACCTTTACCAAATCGTGTTCACACACTTAGCTCATACACAGTAGGACATGTTCACCACTTTCCAATTCATCCCTGATGAATTAGACCTGACTCAACTCTAAGCAGTAGCAGGCATGACAAACAAGCATGAATGAGTAGGCACATCAGGGCTCAAACAACTCCTACTCATGCTAGTGGGTTTCATCTATTTACTATGGCAATGACAGGTCATGCAAAGGAAAGGGGTTCAACTACCGCAGCATGTAACAGTTGAATCGTTATTGTCCTAATGCAGTAAAAGAGAGAAGGAGCGAGAGAGTGGGATTATATCAGAATGAACAAGGGGGTTTTGCTTGCCTAGAACTTCCGAAGATAGTATAACTCTTCATCGGTGTCATCGAACTCATCGTCGGACCTACGTCCACTAAGAGGGGACAAATATGATGTTCATGAGAAAAACACAACCAATGCAATGCAACAATATGATTCATGAATGTGGCATGGCAATATGATGTTCACTGAGCTAATGCAACTAGCAACACAATTAAATGAAGTTGGTTTGAACCCAAGGTTCAAATTCAAACTCCACATGTGGTTATTTAAATGACATTCATTTGATTGGTCCTAAACAGCAGCTATAAGTTGTTCTAACAAGCATGAAAACAGTACAGATGGATAGATTGGATTTTTCTGATCATTTTTCATATATAAATCTTAGTTTTTGGATTTATAGATTAATTTCTATGAATTTTAGAAGTTTAAACCATTTCTGGAATTTCCTGGATTAGAAAAAATCCAAAAAATGATTAACTGCGTCAGGGTGACGTCAGCAGGTCAACTAGGCCGTCCAGGTCAAACCTGACCAGTGGGGCCTACTGGTCAGTGACTCAGTTGGTTAAGTGAGTTAATTAGCGCTAAACTAACCCTAACAAAATGTCAGCAGGGCTGGGCTCACATGTTAGTGGCTCAACTAATTAACTAAGTTAATTAACGCTAATTTATCTAGCACTTAACTAACACAGGGGCCTGACACATTTTTGCTACTTTCCCTACCTTTTTATAGACATCTGGGTCATTCTCTGCTCAGGCAGCACCTGCCTTGTGATGTTTAACTATGTGAATTGCATTTTTATCAGTACCGGTTTAAATGTCTATTAAGCCTGTTGCAATTAACAGTTGAATCCATTTTTAAAAATTTGTATTTCAATGGCTACAAACTTACAAAACATAACTTAGGATGTTGTTAAGCCTGTTACAATTAACAGTTGTATCCATTTTTTAATCTGTCCATTTGCTACCATGCTACTCTCCGCAATGAAGATATACTAGAGATGCTTCCCCATTTGCTATTTTTGGTGGATGCAAACCCTGTTTTACTTAACATGCTTGTCCATGTACTAACGCAGGGTCATAACAGCCGATGCTGTTGTTTGACGTCAAGGTTAGTTGTATACCATGTCTTATAATATTTCACATCATTTGTGCAATTGCAGTTTAACTTCTACCATTTACTGGTTGCCTGTAGGTACACATGTCAGTGGCACTGATCCATGCTTTGACCCAGAGGAACAGCTCGCGTCCGCCATCGCTGACTTTGGGCGGGCTCTGGCCAAGATGAAGTGCCCCAACAACTACCTCTCAGGACTTACCAAGTATGTACCCACCAGTTCAATCTTACCAATACCAGTTGCAATTAATGGCTATATTTTGTACTGTTGATGTATTAAGCATGTTGTAGTAAACATTCCTAACATGTTTGAGCTATTTCCCCTACCTTTTTATAGACAACTAGGCCATTATCTACTCTGGCAGCACCAGCCCTGTCATGTTTAACTCTGCTAATTGCATTTTTATCAGTACCGGTTTAATGGCCATTAAGCCTGTTGCAATTAACAGTTGTATCAATTTTTAAAGAGATGTATTTCAATGGCTACAAACTTACAAAACATGAATTAGGATTTGTTAAGCCTTTTGCAATTAACAGTTGTATCCATTTTTTAATCCGTCCCTTTGCTACTGTGCTACTCTTTCGAAAAGAAGATATCACTACAGATGCGGCCGTTTTATTACCATTTGCTATTTTTGGTGGATGTTAACCCTGTTGTAGTTAACATTGGCTTTCCATGTACTTACACAGGGCTACAATGGGGCGATGCTCTTGTTTGCCATCGAGGTAGCTGCGTCCCACGTCTTATACATCATCTATTCCTAAGTAAAAGCATTTTTAGAGATTCCAATATTGACTACATAAGGAGCAAAATGAGTGAATCTAGATTCTAATCTACACTATATCTATAATTCTATATACATTCGTATGTAGTTCATATTGAAATCTCAAAAAACAACTTCTACTTAGGAACATAGGTAGTTGTATTTTACATCATTTGTGCAATCTCAGTTTAGCTTCTAACATTTACTGGTTGCTTGTAGGTACATATATGAGCGGTACTGATCCACGCTTCGATCCCTTTTGCGTATGGGGCAATGAGATATTCATGAACAAGCAGCAAGTGAGGGAACTAAGAAAGATTGTTAGGCAAAAGAAACGGGTGATTGGAATTAAGCTCTTTATTTACACTTTGTTGGAAACAACAATGAACTTTATGATGGTAAATAATGTGTTGCCTTTTTGCCCCTGCCCACAACAAGTTAATCTATTAGACCTTAGTATCTGATATTTTTATCTTTTCAGCGGTTTCCGAAGCTATTTTCCGATGATTAGCTTGCAAACTACATGACCGGAGTGGAGGCAACTAAGGTTAAAGTATACAATTCATGCTACCATGATAATGCTCTAGAAGTCTTCCTGAAGGCGTGAAGGATAGGCAGGCGATCATCACAAGGGGTTGGACAAAAGTGGTTCGTGCCTATGGCATGCAGGAAGGCACATTATGGGCATTCCGCTTCTTCAACTCCGTCGGCAGTCAAAATGATTTACACTTGTCTCTTCACCTTTACCGCCTTTAAATATTGTGGTTCATCATAGTTAATTGCTGCATAATCCTGTAATTACTGAACATATTGTACTGGCAACTTTATTTATGGATTCGTTGTTGAACCATTGTGCTGAGAATTTGAATTGCATGTTTCATATTTCAAAATTTCCAATTAGAATAATAAATTACAGGAAAAAATAAAAAGAGAACAGATGGTCATGGAACTGTGCAAATGGTTCTGGCGGTAAAAGCACTTGTGATGGATAGCCCAATGCCACACAGTTTTCTACATCAAATCGTGTGTGATGTAGTTCAGGAAAGCAAACAGTTAACCAAGGCAAACCTTGTGTGTTAGTTACACCTTTCACACACGAGTGTATACATAAAACCGTGTGGGATGTACATCCGAACGGAAACGTTTTCCCTGGATTGACTGTGTGGGATGTACATAAGAACGAAAATGTATTCCTTGGTTGACTGTGTGTGATATACATACGAACGGAAAGGATTTTCTGGGATTCACCTTGTGAGATGTACATACCTACAGAAATGATTTTCTCGGATTACCATGTGGGATGTACATACCTACGGAAATGATTGGGTTTTGATTCCTCGCCCGATCGCACATGTCCCCAGCCTGGGTCCCAGGAGGGCCTATTCCTGACGATTTCTGGGTCGTGTGGGAAGGACACCCTAGCGCACACACTCACTTGGCGACGGTTCCAAATATCGTCGCTGAAAGGGGTTAAAAACCGTTTGTTTAGGACCGACGCACACTAGTGCCGCCTATAAAAGGGAGGGCGAGGCGAGAGTGTAGTCATCCAATCTTGCACTTCTTCTCCTCCATCTTCTGCTTCCCGCTAGTCCTGTTGAAGAGAAGAGCCTGGGGCCAGGCCCCGGGCTCCTGCTTGAGGTTGGTGGCGTCGAATGCTTGTCCTGATGCTTGGGGAGTGAGCCTGGTCCAAGCCTAGAGAAGACGCGGCAGACAAACCACCTGTGGCATGGGAGATATCAACCTTTCCCATTGTGGGAAAATGCTTGCCTCCCATGCCTACGTCGGTTGCCCTCCGGGTAGTGCGGCATTTTGCCCCGGGGTGTTGCCGCTTGTTATCCCGGTAACTGGGTTCCCGTTGTCTTTGGCGCTCGCCCAGGAGGCAGGACTAGGGATCATTGGTAACCCCACTACTGCCCCTTTCGGAGGTCTCGGGGCTGATGCTGATGAGAGGCGCGCCTTCCTGCCCGTCGAGGTGGGGAGCGGCGCGCCCCGAGCCCCCTGGCCGTCTTGTTCGCTCGCCGTCTCTCTAGGGAAGGCATCAGGCTGGGGTGTTGGCACTTCTCCAAAGTAGTGGTGAGGGAGAGAAAACGAGGGAAGACAGAGAATGCGATGTGGCACCCCGGCTCAGAGCGACCGGTTTACCTTGCATTGCCAGCCCAGAGACCATGTCTTCTGGCAACACACAACTTCTTGGTATAGAACACAACCGCTTTATTGATACTAGCGGCTCATAGTTTACATTACTAGCTTACCACAGTGATCGCCTTTGGAACACAAATGTACCAACCATATGATCTTCACTATGGATACTTCATGATCACTCTGGCAACCACAGCCACAACCAATGTTTGGTCTCAAACAGTGATCCTTTCGGCGATCACAACCACGACCAACACTTGGTCTCAATCGACAGGACGACTTTCCCGCCATCCTCAACAGTGCAAAGTGCATGACTTAGTGTGCAAGATTAATTAAATGTTGACCCATGGTGTGACCTACTTTCGAGGTGTCCGTAACCGTGGACTCGGCTATCGATAGATTAATACACTCCGCAGAGGTAGCGCACTGTACCCACACCACGGAACCCATGGCCTCGTACTCCCATTCGGGTGGACCAACGGCATTCCGACGAAACCCTTCCATTGCCATGACACTCTCTCGACCACTCCGACCCACTCCCCAACTGGGCTAGTCCTGGGTGGCCCCGTGTCTACCAAAGACACAACGACCACCGTCGTGGCCAACGTCCCTCACGGGGACCGGTACCAAAATCTCAACAACGGGCTCACAAGGTTATGTCTGCTTACCGGGCCAGGGTACCGCACGCCAATAACCTTCCCTAGTTGGAGGAACTGACCAGAGGCATGACAACGGACCGAATAAAGGCCTTCCCATAGAGGCAAATGTGGTTGCACTGGGAAAAACTCGATTCAGTGGCACCATCACTCGGTCAACTATAAATTCAAGTTGAATTATTATCAGGTTCAACTTAAATTGAAAATAACCCTTGTCATAGTATGCCATGAAATGCAACCACTAACATAGGCACCACATATTAACGAAAATGACTAAGTCAACTAAATCCACACTAAGCATAAACATCAACAACACCTCATACTTCTCTGGTTAGGATTAAACTCACATTAAACAGAATCTTTTCTAACAAATTTCATCATGTTTCTCATGCAAGAAAATAGTTCCAATAAAATACTTATATCCATAATCATATTATTTCTATCATAGCAAAGATTAATTCTAATTTCTATAACCACTTGGGAGCTACAAACTTTCTGATAACATACGCATGTAAACTTAAGCAAACACTGACAGAATATAAATAACCTAATGATAATTATATAAATGCATGGATTAAATCAATCATTCAAGTAGAAAAATATCACAAATATTGAAGTGGCATCATGAAAATGTTGATGTGGCTTGCCTTAGTGCAGATGAGGCTCACAAGCACTCTGGTGTTCTTCAAGACAAGCATCACTCTCTGAAAATAAATTTAAACACAAAAAAAAATCGAGAACCCTTCTGAAATTCACCAGAAAATCTAGACATGGAAAAATCCCATTTTTGGTGAGCTGCTAGATTTCTTTGCAGAGAACCCAATGCAAAAAGAATCAATTCATTTGGGCTTATGGTTGAAGAGTTATAGCTGTTTGAATCTCTCTGGAATTTAAATAAAATAGATAGGGGGGGTGACGTCGAAGGCATAAAGCATTGGGGCAACACCACTCGTACCGCTTCACGCGCATACTGAGTGGCTGACTAGCGGGCCCCGCTAGTCAGGTGGCGGAAGAGGGAGAAGGAAACAGTGGAGGTCGCGGCTTCGCCGGAGCTCAGGCCGGCGATGAGGGCTCCTCGGCCAAAACGAGAGGGAGGGACCAAGAGAGGGGTTGGAGGCGCACCTGCCCATACCCGTAGTGTAGCTAAGGGTGGTCGGACAGCGTCGGAATCGACCTCACAAGCGGAGGCAGAGAGCGGAGGTCGCCGGAGACAAAGACGACGGCGAACAGCGGCGACCCCAGGGGCTTCAACCAGGTGGAACAACACCACCGGAGAGTGGCGAGGCCCTAGAAGGATTGTCCGGGCCTAGGAGGGGCTGGAGCTACCATGGCGACCCGAGAGGGTCGCCGGCGGGCTCGAGCTCGGGGACAACGGCCCGTGACCTGCCCGGCCGTGCTACGGTTTCCTACGGTGTTGTCTGGTGTGTGGGAGTGGAAGATGGTGCTCGAGGATGCTGGGGGTGGCTCCATTTATAGGCGAGCTGCGAGGGGGGAATCGGGCTCCGCCGTCGACACCTGGACATGGCGCCCAGCGACGAGCGGCGTCAGTGAGAGGGGGAGAAGGCGATGCAGATCACGCGGGGACTGTGGGCGAACGGAGACGAGCACGGGATCAAGGAGAACGCGACGAGCACAGTGCGCACTGCACTGTTACGTTGGCCAGACCATGCCCGTGCTCGCTGCGGCGAGCTCCGGCGTCGGCAAGTGCCAGGGGAGAGTTAAGGGGGTTTGGACGAAGATGGTGGCGTGGTTTGGCACGCTTTGGCAGGCGAAGAAGCGAGCACGCGCGAAACAAAGCACTTGGCGGCACCTAGAGCGCGTCGACACATAGGCTGGCATCGTGTACACAAGTGGTCCCCGCGTGAACTTTGCCCTCAGGCCGGCCTACGTCCAAAGTTCATGTCTGGCTTGTTTTTCGTGGTAGTTTTGAAGTTTACCACACTTTGGTTTGGATCCAGACGCAGTAGAAAAGATTTTACAAGCCAAGTAAGTTTCTGATCAGTAACTTTGAGAGTTTACTTTGGTCAAACGGGTGGGAGTTTGAGGCTGGGTTTTGGAGACTAGGAATCATCTACTAAGGTGATGATGCACAAGAAAAATCAGCCTTATTGGAGCAAGTAAAATGGTAGTTGATATAGAAACCACCATTTCTTCCCAGAATAGAAAATATTTTCTGTGGCAAAAATATTCCAAAAAGTGATGCAATATTTTCTCAGGAAGGTGCCATAGGGCTCAAAGAATATTTGTGAATTGTCTCAGATTTTTGTGGGCAAGAAAAATTGGGGTTTCTTTGGAGGACATTGAACTAGCTAGGGTTTAAGGGAAGGAAATGAATATTTTTTATTAAATAAAAATATTCCAAATATTATTATGAGGTGAACCAGAGAGGAAATGATGATAAGAGAGGGAGATGAGGCACTTAGGTGAAAGCCAAGGGTACCCAAATGTTTAAGTCCCCATGAAAAGATTCAAAAACTCCAACTTCCAAAATCATTTCAAAAGAAAATCAGTCAAATGAAAGAGGGCAAAAACCAGGCTGTCACAAACCTCCCCCACTTAGAATGAATCTCATTCTCGAGATTCGGCTGCTTGGGAAAACCATTCGGGATAATGTGCCTTCAGAAATTATTCTCGTTCCCAAGTTGATTCTGACTTGGTGTGATGCTCCCACTGGACTTTGTAGAACTTCCTTACTTTGCTGGGAGTGACCCTTTCCATCTGATCCAAAATTTTGACTGGCCTCTCTTCGTATGTTAAATCCTTTGCCAACTCTATTTCAGTCATAGCAGCCCTTTTCTCAGGCGGTGATATGCAACGCCTCAACTATGAGACATGAAAAACATTGTGTGCACGTCTGACAATTCTGGGGGTAGTTCAAGCTGATAAGCAACAGTACCCACTCGGGACATGACGGGAAATGGACCAATAAACCTAGGTGCCAACTTTCCACGAGTCTGAAATCTCTTGACTCCTTTCATAGGAGTGACGCGGAGGTATACATGTTCTCCGGGTTCAAAACTGATCTGTCGGTGCTTTGCATCATAATAACTCTTTTGTCCAGATTTGGCCAATTGCAATCTATCTCTGATTTCCCTAACTTGTTTCTCAGCTTCCATCTTGAGATCTGTTCCAAAAATGCGGCTATCTCAAGTTTGATACCAATTTAAAGGAATGCGGCACTTACGGCCATACAACGCCTCGTATGGTGACATCTATAGACTGGTCTGGAAGCTGTTGTTATAAGAGAACTCGGCATACAGGAGGCAGTCTTCCCATTTAGGTCCTTGAGCCAAAGCACAGGCTGCAACATATCTTGGAGTATTTGGTTTACCCGCTCTGTCTGTCCATCAGTCCGAGGATGATAAGCGGTACTGTATTTCAGCGATGTCCCCAAGGCTTGATGGAGACGTGACCAAAAAGTGGATGTAAAAAGTGAACCTCGGTCAGAAGTGATGGTTCGAGGTATTCCATGCAGACTGACTAACCTGGATACATACACTTGTGCAAGTTGGTCTGCCCGGTATGTGGTTCTGATCGGGATAAAGTGAGCAACCTTGGTTGAGGTGTCCACTATGACCCAGATTGCATCATTGCCTCGCTGAGTCTTGGGCAGTCCTGTTATGAAATCCATGCAGACATCATCCCATTTCCATTGTGAGACTAGCAGAGGTTGGAGGAGTCCGGCTGGCTTCTCATGCTCTGCCTTTACCTTGTTGCATATGTCGCGACATGCCACAAAATAGGCAATGTCCTTCTTCATTCCATCCCACCAAAAGAATTGTCGGAGGTCTTTATACATTTTTGTACCTCCCGGGTGAATGGAATATGAAGATTCGTGTGCTTCAGACAGAATTATCTGCTTTAGATCTGCTTGATTGGGTACACAAATCCTTCCCCGGAAACGGAGGGTACCCAATTGATCCTTCGAGAAGTCTGAAGTCTGTCCTGCTATCATACTCTTGGCATGTTTTTGCAGAATGGTGTCAGTTGGCTGGGCCTTGCGGATCTCTTCCTCAAGTGTGGGGACAACTTCCAAAATATTAGCAAGGCCAGCATCAACTATGACCAGGTTGAGCTGAGCAATCTCCTCTTGAAGTTCAGGAGGCAAGGATCCCAATATGACATTCAGGTTGACAGGCTTTCGACTGAGCGCATCGGCGACCACGTTCGCCTTACCCGGGTGGTAATTTATTTCAAGATCATAATCCTTGACTGACTCAAGCCACCTTCATTGACGGAGATTTAAATCTGGCTGAGTAAATATATATTTGAGGCTTTTGTGATTGGTAAAAAATTGGCACCTCTTCCCGATGAGATAGTGCCTCCAAATTTTTAGAGCATGAACCACCGCGGCCAATTCCAGATCATGAGTGGGATAATTTCCCTCGTGGGGTCATAGCTGTCGTGATGCATAAGCTACTACCTTGCCGTCTTGCATCAGTACACATCCCAGTCCTTGTCTGGAGGCGTCACAATACACATCAAAACTACGGTAGATATCTGGAAGAGTTAACATGGGTGCCGTCGTCAGCTGTATCTTTAGCTCATTAAAACTTTTCTCACAGTCCTTGGTCCATTCAAACTTCTTATCCTTTTTGAGCAGCTCCGTCATGGGCTTAGCAATCTTGGAAAACCATTCAATGAAACAATGGTAATACCCGGCTAATCCAAGAAAACTCCGGATCTATGATACGGTTGCGGGTGGCAACCATTCGAGCACATCCTTTACTTTGCTCGGGTCCACGGCTATACCTTCGGCAGATAGAACGTGTCCAAGAAACCCAACTTGCTTGAGCCAAAACTCACACTTACTGAATTTGACATATAGCTGATGGTAGCAGAGTCGTTGTAGTACTGCTCGGAGGTGTTCTTTGTGATCTTCTTCACTGCTTGAGTAAATAAGTATGTCATCGATGAAGACTACCACAAACTTATCGAGGAAGTCCATGAATATTTTGTTCATCATATGCATGAAGAAATCCAGGGCATTGGTCAGACCAAAGGACATAACTGCATATTCGTAAAGACCGTACGGAGTAGTGAATGCGGTCTTAGGAATATCTTCCTTTTTAATCTTGATCTGATGATATCATGTCCTTAGATCAATCTTTGAGAATACTTTGGACCCACTGAGTTGATTGTCGAAGTAAATGACCAGGGTAGCCTAGCCGGCTCCCCCTGGTTCTTTAGAAAAATCATAGGCCGATCAAGCCTTCAAGCATCCAAGACGTGGGGCCGCCTTCCCCCAGCTGGCTACCTCTCAGGTCAGCTGGACGAAGGCGGCCCAGCCCTAAAATCCTCATGAAGAAAACCACGAGAGGGTCGGCTCCAAGAAGCCGGCCACGAGAAGGCCGGCTCCAAGAAGCCGCCCCCCAGCAGGCGGCAGAGATCATGCCCTCAGAGTCTGCACCCACATAACGGCGATGAGACGGGGTGTGGCTACACTGAAGCCTGCCACCCCCGAATCCCGGAATGCGCATGGCCATAGTGCGTCGTACGGGGCGGCCATCACCCGTCCGGCGCGGCACTGTTGCCATGTTGACCATGAGGTCACCCACGGCGAGCTGTCAGTACGACCCGTGGGTGGCAGGCCCCCGCAGTCAGGGAGACGCCTAAAGGCGGCCAGGCCTCTCCCAGTCGGCCTGGGGTATGGCCGACTCCCAATAGCTGGCTAATTCACTCCCTCGAAGGAGGCGCCTCATTAAGGAGATAAGACGAGGTAAGGTTACAGCAATAAGCCGCCCAGCGGCAGCACTGTAGCCATGCTTACCACGACAAAGCCCTTGTCACCAAAGGCAAGGCAACAGTAACCAGCCTCCGACAAGACCCCCGAGCGGTGGGACCGGCCTGTCGACCAGGAGGCCGGCAGCTGGCGGGGTCCACCAGTCGGCGGGCCCCATCGGTTAGCGGAGGAGCCGGCGAGCGTAGACACAGACGGCTGGGGCCCACGCCCAGCCGGATTACCATTGTACCCCTGGGGGTAGGCCTATATAAACCCCCCAGGGCACCCATGCACAGGGATCCTTTTCTAGTAGTTTTAGACACCACATCGAGAGGAGAAGCGAGCTAGCCTGGCCCTTCTTCATCCTTTCACCGAACAGCTCAAGGAGCCTCTTGTAGCTACTTGTCGATCTAGTGACCATGCGGAGACCCCGCAGAGCAGCAGTAGGGGTGTTATCTCCACGGAGAGCCCCGAAGCTGGGTAAGATCCGCCGGCATGCATGTCTTCACCTAATCCCGTTTCCAGGCACCGGCGATGTTTTATTGGCTCCCACAATGATAAGCCATCCGTTGGCATATGTCACACCAACCACCCGACACTGATCAAACAGATCATCAATCCTTGGCAGTGGATATTTATTTTTGATGGTGACATCGTTCAGCTGACGGTAATCCACACACATGCGGAGGCTGCCATCCTTTTTGTCCACGAAGATAGCAGGTGATCCCCAAGGTGATGAGTTGGGATGGATATATCCTTCCCGGAGCATTTCATCAAGTTGTTTCTTTAGCTCCACTAATTCTGATGAGGGCATCCGGTAATACTTCTTGTATAACGGTGCGGTTCCGGGCACAAGATCTATTGAAAACTCAAGCTCTCGATCTGGTGGCATGCCTGGCAACTCTTCGGTAAATACATCTGGGAACTCACTGACCACCGGAATTAATTCCAATTCAGCCACAGCGGTGAAGGCCATTTCTTTCTTGGGTTTGCTTCTGTGAGCATAGAATTTGGTAGTCTGCCCCTTCAGACTGGTCAAAGTAACCTCTCGGGTCATGCAATTTATGCATACTTGATATTGAGTCAACCAATTCATACCCAAGATAACATCCAACCTATCCGACTCAATGATTATCAAGGAAGTTGGAAAACTAACTCCGTTGATATTGATTTCCATATTACGGTAGACCAGATTGCTCCGGATTAATGATCCCGGGGTTTGTACCAGCATATTCTTGCCCAAAAGCGAACAAGGAAATTTGTTTTGGGCAACAAAACTTCGAGAAATAAAATAGTGGGAAGCCCCAGAGTCAAATAAAATTACGGCAGGTATGTTGTTAACAGAGAACATACCGATGACGACTTCGGGGTTCAATTGGGCTTCATCGGCAGAGAGGTGATGAACGTGCCCAATGATGTTTTGTTGGTTCAGGCATGACTCCATATAGTTGACTTGTGGTCTATATAGAGCATTTTCCCTGCTGTTCTTGGGACATTGTCTGGCATAATGTCCGGTTTTCCCACAATTGAAGCAAGCATTGATGCGCTGGCACTCCTCGTGCACTGGGTTGGACACAGCATTCTTGACTTGGGTGGTGGTCTTGTTAACATTCTGCTGCCAATTGGGCTTGTATTCCACCTGAGTCTGCTACGAGGTACGGGCCTTTTGCACGGGTTTCCCATCCTTCTTTGGCTCGAACTTGCGCTTGTGATTGTCATTGATAGACCTGTTGTCTGATACGAGCTTGTGTTCCCTTTCAGCAATGAAAGCTTTATTGACCAAGGTTTGGAAATCTGGGAAATCAAACATGCTGAGAGTACACCAGAGTTGCGGGTTTAATCCACCAAGAAATCTGTCAATCTTTCTTTCTTCGGTGGCTACGTCATGAAGGGAGTAACGGGCCAGGTGATTGAACTTTTGCATATATTCACCCATAGATTGATTTCCTTGGAGGAGCGAGAGAAATTCGCGTTGCTTAGTCTTCATAATTCCAGTAGGGAGATGATATTTCTGGAACTGATATTTGAATTTTGTCCAAGTAATTTCATCATCAGCGGGCCACATGGCTTTTGCATTTTCCCACCATATGGCAGCAGTGCCTTCAAGATAATGAGTTGCGAATGGAACTTTGTCATCTTCTTCCATACGAGCAATCTCCAACTTTCTTTCAATGGTTCGTAACCAATCGTCTGCATCAAAGGGATCAAGGACCTGACTGAAACTGGGAGGCTTGGTCCTCTGAAAATCAGACAACTTTGAGTGGTGACCATTTTGATTTCCATTCTGACCAACCATAGATTGCACACTTCTTAATATTTCAATCGGATCATTATTCCGTCTTTCCTCAAACATCCACAGAATTTGGCGGTGGAGGCGGTGGTGGAATGTAAGGCTCGGGGGAGTATCCTGCCTGTCGTGCGGAACAATGAACAGGGGTACCCTCGCGAACGTTGGTGTTGCTGCCTCCCCGCGGCATCCTATTATGATTTTTCCCAATGCAATGCAACCGAGATGAGAAACATTAAAAATAAATTGGGGAAAATCCAGCAACAAAGCCCGAGAAAAACCGAAATGATGAAGAAAATACGGCGAATAAAATAGAGTTCCAACATAATTATACCTAGACTCATACATGAAAGATAACCATCATGCTAGGTTCAACTACTCTCATAAAGAAAACAAAACATCATGACTCGCACTACTACATCCGGACATCATCCCGACGACTGCGGATACTCAGGGGCTCTACTGCTCTGCTGGTGTTGCGGGGTCCTCTCCCGAAGCGGACTCAGATCTGGAACTGACGAGGTTAACTGAGACCTCCGGGTTAAAGGTAACACGACGACGCTGCCTAGAGGGCTCTCCCTCCGGGGCAGGTGCAGGGTGAATCATCGGGGCTACAAGAGTAGTGAGAAGTGTAGCCCACTCAGCAGGGGCACTGAGAGGGTTCACTGTCGAGGTGCACGAGCTACTCGGGGGAGTGAGTGGTGAAACAGGGGAACTAGAACTGGCTGTAATATACGGAGTAAATCCCAGAGAGGATGAAATAGTGGCAGATCTAGTAGTGACTAAAGCAGTGGCTAAAGCAGTACAAGCACAAGTCAGCTCTCGAGCCAGCTCGTGGATCATAAAATAGCTAGCAGTGATGTAACGAGCAAGATGACTAGCAACACTATCAGAATCCAGATCAGTGGTATAGAAACGGACACGACCATTGTCATGCAGAGAAGGATAGTAGTAGAAACTTGGGTGGTTCTGCATCCTGATCTTGTTGTAACGAAGCTCGACAAGGACCTCGAATGCAGCAAACTGGACAGCCCGAGAAGTGGTAGAAGCGTAACCGCTCCGAGAGGTACGAGTGTAAGTGTTGGAATCAGAACTGGTGTGCAGAGTAACCACTGTGTGATACTCATACACTGAGTCAGCTAGACGCTCCCGGTACACACGATAAACTGGGTCGTCACCGAGGGGGTACAGCCGACGCCACATGTTACGAAGAAGATGTGGTGATGTGTACGGCATCAGCTGCAACTGGCATGGATACAGCACCGGAGCCATCTACAAGAACAACCATTAGTAGGTTAGCATTCAAATAAGACAAGTATATTCAATGCAACAACCGGCTACCAATGCTACCGGCACTCCACGGAAACTCGTATCTACCGTCCAGTCCACATGTTGTAGTCTAGCGTGGCCTACAGTCAGCGCGGCTCTGATACCAAGCGTTGTGGCACCCCGGCTCAGAGCAACCAGTTTATCTTGCATTGCCGGCCTAGAGACCAAGTCTTCTGGCAACACACAACTTCTTGGTACAGAAAACAACTGCTTTATTGATACTAGCGGCTCATAGTTTACATTACAACAGGTAGCGTGGCCAAGCTGCACACCCGGTGCAGCCGAACAATATGTACATTATTTAGTGAACATAAAAGGGCCTCGATCATAACAACTACGCGGCAGCGGAACAACGTCGTAGCGGAACTCCATAGCACAAGGACACCGATGTGGACACGATCTAGACTCGAGCAGCACTCCTTTCCACGGGACTTTCCTGAAATTTGGCATGACACGCCAAGTCAGTGCATTGAATGTACTTGCAAGCTCACAAAAAGCATAAACATAATGACAAACAATTTCATGATAATTAACCAATTATTAGTAATGCAACAATGTGACCAACATGCTGTGATCGCGCTCTTATGAGCACCGTTCCTCTGACTAGCTTACCACAGTGATCGTCCCTGGATCACAAATGTACCAACCACTTGATCTTCACTATGGATACTTCTGATCATTCTGGCGACCACAACCATGACAAATATTTGGTCTCAAACAGTGATCCTTTCGGCAATCACAGCCACAACCAACACTTGGTCTCAATCGACAGGATGACTTCCCCGCCATCCTCAACAGTGCAAAGTTCATGACTTAGTGTGCAAGATTAATTAAATGTTGACCCATGGTGTGACCTATTTTTGAGGTGTCTGTAACCGTGGACTCGGCTATCGCTAGATTAATACACTCTGTAGAGGTAGTGCAATGTACCCACACTACGGAACCCATGGCCTCGTACTCCCATTCGGGTGGACCAATGGCATCCCGACGCAACCCCTCCATTGCCATGATACTCTCTCGGCCACTCCGACCCACTCCCCAACTGGGCTAGTCCTGGGTGGCCCCGTGTCTACCAAAGACACAACGACCACCGTCGTGGCCAACGTCCCTCACGGGGACTGTCTCTCACGGGGACCGGTACCAAAATCTCAATAACGGATTCACAAGGTTATGTCTGCTTACCGGGCCAGGGTACCGCACCGACCAGAGGCATGACGACAGACAGAATAAAGGCCTTCCCATACAGGCAAATGTGGTTGCACTAGGAAAAACACGATTCAGTGGCACCATGACTCGGTCAACGATAAATTCAAGTTGTATTATTATTAGGTTCAACTTAAATTGAAAATACCCGGTATCATAGTATGCCATGAAATGCAACCACTAACATAGGCACCACATATTAACGGGAACGACTGAGTCAACTAAGTCCACACTAAGCATAAACATCAACAACACCTCATACTTCTCTGGTTAGGATTAAACTCACATTAAACAGAATCTTTTCTAGCAAATTTTATCATTTTTCTCATGCAAGAAAATAGTTTCAATAAATTACCTATATCCATAACCATATTATTTCTATCATAGCAAAGATTAATTTTAGTTTCTATAACCACTTGGGAGCTACAAACTTTCTGATAACATAGGCATGTAAACTTAAGCAAACACTAACAGAATATAAATAACCTAATGATAATGATTTAAATGCATGGATTAAATCATTCATTCAAGTAGAAAATATCACAAATATTAAACTGGCATCATGAAAATCTTGATGTGGCTTGCCTTAGAGTAGATGAGGCTCACAAGCCATCTGGTGTTCCTCAAGACAAGGTTCACTCTCTGAAAATAAATTTAAACACAAAAAGAAAATATCAAGAACCTTTCTGAAATTCACCAGAAAATCTAGACAGCATGGGAAAAATCCCATTTTTGGTGAGCTTCTAGATTTCTTTGCAAAGAACACAATGCAAAAAGAATCAATTCATTTGGATTTATGGTTGAAGAATTATAGCTATTGGAATCTCTCTGGAATTTGAATAAAACAGACAGGGGGGTGACGTCGAAGGCGTAAAGCGTCGGGGCACCACCACTCGTACCACTTCACGCGTGTACTGACTGGCTGACTAGTGGGCCCCGCTAGTCAGGTGGGGGAAGAGGGAGAAGGAAACAGAGGAGGTCGCGGCTTCACTGGAGCTCATGCCGGCGATGAGGGCTCCTCGACCAAAACGAGAGGGAGGGATCGAGGGAGGGGTTGGAGACGGACCTTCCCGTACCCGTAGTGTAGCTAGGGGTGGTCGGACGGCATCGGAATCGACCTCGCAAGCGGAGGCAGAGAGCGGAGGATGCCGGAGACGAAGACGACGGCAAACAGCGGCGACTCCAGGGGCTTCAACCAGGTGGAACAGCACCATCGGAGAGTAGCGGAGGCCCTGGAAGGATTGCCCTGGCCTGGGAGGGGCTGGAGCTACCGTGGTGACCCCAGAAGATCGCCGGCGAGCTTGAGCTCGGGGACGGCGGCCTGCGGCCTGCCCGGCTGGGCTACGCTTTCCTACGGTGTTGTGGGGTGTGTGGAAGTGGAGGATGGTGCTCGAGGAGGCTGGGGTGGCTCCATTTATAGGCGAGCGGCGAGGGGGGAATCGAGCACCACCGTCGCCACGTGGACATGGCGCCCGGTGACGAGCGGCGTCAGTGAGAGGGGGAGATGGCGACGCAGCTCACGCTGGGAATGTGGGCGAACGGAGACGAGCATATGATCGAGGAGAACGCGAAGAGCACAGTGCGCACCGCACTGTTACATTGGCCGAACCATGCCCGTGCTCGCTGCGGTGAGCTCCGACGTCGGGGAGTGCCAGGGGGAGAGTTAAGGGGGTTTGGATGAAGATGGTGGCGCGGTTTGGCACGCTTTGGCAGTCGGGGAAGCGAGCACACGCGGAATAGAGTGTTCGGCGGGTCGACGCGCAGGCTGGCATCGTGTACACGCATGGTCACCTTGTGAAATTTTCCCTCAGGCCGGCCTACGTCCAAAGTTCATGTCTGGCTTGTTGTTCGTGGTAGTTTTGAAGTTTACCACACTTTGATTTGGATCCTAACGCAGTAGAAAAGATTTTACAAGCCAAGTAAGTTTCTGATCAGTAACTTTGAGAGTTTACTACGGTCAAATGGCTGGGAGTTTGAGGCTGGGTTTTGGAGGCTAGCAATCATCTACTAAGGTGATGATGCACAAGAAAAATCATCCTCATTGGAGCAACTAAAATGGTAGTTTCTATAGAAACCACCATTTCTGCCCAAAATAGAAAATATTTCCTGTGGAAAAAATATTCCAAAAAGTGGTGCAATATTTTTGCTCAGGAAGGTGCTCTAGGGCTCAAAGAATATTTCTGAATTTTTTTCAGATTTTTATGGGAAAGAAAAATTGGGGTTTCTTTGGAGGACATTGATCTAGCTAGGGAAGGAAATGAATATTTTTCATTAAAGAAAAATATTCCAAATATTATTATGAGGTGAACCAGAGAGGAAATGATGATAAGAGAGGGAGATGAGGCAATTGGGTGAAAGACAAGTTTACCCAAGTGTTTAAGTCCCCATGAAAAGATACAAAAACTACAAATTCCAAAATCATTTCAAAAGAAAATCAGGCAAATGAAAGAGGGCAAAACCAGGCTGTCACAGGCGACTGGCAGGGCATCAGGTCGGAGTACGATGGCATTGATGCCTTTGCCTCTGACAGGTGACCTGCCGCCTCGTCTTCCCGATCTTCCCCTCCCTCCCCGGCACCATCATCACCAGCCTCTTTGGGTGGTAGACGGGGAGGGATGTTCCCCTGGTGCCTTCGCCTCTCCTCCAGTAGTCTTTCGGCTGGGCTTTGGTGGATGAATCCACCGGTGCCCAAGCCGGGGCTTCTCACCGGTCCTGTAGGAGGTGACCAGGGGACCGCCACTCTGCTCTCCATGCCCCTCCTTCGCAGCCTTGCCACTCCCGATCTTGTCAGGTCACGCCTGGCAGGTCGTGGTGGGTTCAGGATGGGCCCCTGCTTGGGTGCCCTTTTCATCTTCTCCTCTTCCCACCGCAATACCCAGTGGAAGGAAGACAAAAAGAGGGAGATCATGGGGCACTTATATTTTTTCAATCTTAAATCTGTACGCACTTGCCAATTTTAGTTCAAATAATGTAATCCTTCGATTATGTGTTTGTGTTTTGTAAGGTTTGTACTTGTATTATCAGCATATTTCTGAAAAATATGAACCATGCCGGCAACTCGTGCATGTATACGTCCATGCAGAGGTGGAATGCCTCTTTATTTTTAAATAAACGAGTCTTCCCCGGCAGGCTATCCTGTCGGTACCCTTTTATTCCGGCCGGAGAACTAAGCCTACCGGGCTTAGATAAAGGGACCAGCCCCCCGCCAATCTCTTTTCACCAAAGGACACTGCGACCATCTTGGTCGAAGCAACGTTCGAGTCCAGGGATGGGAGCACCTAACTTTCGAAGAGCGGCGATGTTTTCTAATTCACAAGTTTCATCCTACAGAACACTTACGGACAAGAGGTAGAACTTATCTGTTTGTCTTGCTGGAGATCGCAGTGCTGGTTCATCTTCTCAATTCCCCGTAGAGGTCAAGCTCACGGCAGGAACCTGCAACCTCATGTAGATGGAAAGGATGCAAGATGCAACCCAATCTATATGCATATGAAAATGCTTATGGAAAGCTTATGCAATGCTCTTGAAATGCTCATGAATGCATGCAACTTGACAGGGGGCCCACTAGCACTTCGTTTATTTCTCTGTTGCTTAGGTTCATCGCCTAGCTTTGTACAATGGACTACATGCAACTAAGGCAAGGCCCGTACGAAAGCGTGGCTGTCGGGCAGGGCCAAACAGTCGCGCCTTATGGGTAGAACTTGCGAAGATGCTCAATGTTCCATAAGTTTTGCAATTGAATGCCATCTCCGGTCTTCAGACAAACTGCGCCAGGTCTGGTGACTCGAACTACCCGGTAAGGGCCTTCCTACTTTGGCGTCAACTTGTTTGTACCCTTGGCGGACTAAACACGCCTAAGGACAAGGTCGCCTTCCTCAAAACACCGGGCATGAACCCTACGGCTGTGATAGCGACACAGGGCTTGCTGATAGCGTGAAGCATGCATAGCAGCCCGGAGACGGTTCTCCTCGAGTAGCATAGCATTTCATGCTGGTGTTGATCTTGTGCTACTTCATCGTAGGCAAGCACTCGAGGCGACCCATAAATGAGTTATGTGGGGATAACTACTTCTTCCCCATAGACTAGGGTGAAGGTAGTCTGCCTGGTAGTTCGATTTGGTGTCGTTCTGAGGGAGTAGGGGACTACTGGCAGCTCATTGATCCACCGCTTGTCGTGCTTCTACAGCATATCAAAGGTTCTTAGGATTCCCTTCTGCAGCGTATCAAAGATGAAGTGCCCCAGCAACTACCTCTCAGGACATAGCAAGTATGTACCCACCAGTTCAATCTTACCAATACTAGTTGCAATTAATGGCTATATTTTGTACTGTCGATGTATTAAGCATGTTGTAGTAAACATACCTAACACATATGAGCTATTTTCCCTACCTTTTCATAGACAACTGGGCCATTATCTGCTCTGGCAGCACCTGCCCTATGATGTTTAAGTCTGCCAATTGCATTTTTATCAGTACCGGTTTTAATGGCCATTAAGCCTATTGCAATTAACAGTTGAATCCATTTTAAAGAGTTGTATTTCAATGGCTACAAACTTACAAAACATGAATTAGGATATTGTCAAGCCTGTTGCAATTAACAGTTGTATCCATTTTTTAATCCGTCCCTTTGCTACCGTGCTACTCTTTCGAAATAAAGATATCACTACAGATGCGGCCGTTTTATTACCATTTGCAATTTTTGGTGGATGTTAACCCTGTTGTAGTTAACATTGGCTTTCCATGTACTTACATAGGGCTACAATGGGGCGATGCTATTGTTTGCCGTCGAGGTTAGCTCCATCCCATGTCTTATACACCATCTATTCCTAAGTAAAAGTATTTTTAGAGATTCTAATATAGACTACATAAGGAGCAAAATTAGTGAATCTAGATTCTAATCTACACTATAGCTATAATTCTATATACATTCGTATGTAGTACAAATTGAAATCTCAAAAAAAAACTTGTACTTAGGAACATAGGTACTTGTATTTTACATCATTTGTGCAATCTCAGTTTAGCTTCTAACATTTACTGGTTGCTTGTAGGTACATATATGAGTGGTACTGATCCACGCTTCGATCCCTTTTGCGTATGGGGCAATGAGATATTCATGAACAAGTGGCAAGTGAGGAAACTCAAAAATATTGTTAGGCGAAAGGAATGGGTGATTGGAATTAAGCTCTTTATTTACACTTTGTCGAAGACAACAGTGAACTTTATGATGGTAAGTAATGTGTTGCCTTTTGCACCTGCCCGCAACAAGTTACTCTATTAGACCTCAGTATCTGATATTTTTATCTTTTCAGTGGTTTTGAAGCTATTTACTGATGATTACCTTGCAAACTACATGACCAGAGTGGAGGCAACTAAGGTTAAAGTATATAATTCATGCTACCATAATAATGCTCTAGAAGTCTTCCTGAAGGCGGTGTAGGATGGGCGGGCGATCGTCACAAGGGGTTGGACAAAAGTAGTTCGTGCCTATGGCATGCAGGAAGGCACATTATGGGCATTCCACTTCTTCTACTCCGCCGGCAGTCAAAATGATTTACACTTGTCTCTTCACCATTACCGCCTTTAAATATTGTGATTCATCATAGTTAATTGTTGCCTAATCCTGTAACTACTGAACATATTGTGCTGGCAACTTTATTTCTGGATTCGTTGTTGAACCATTGTGCTGAGAATTTGAATTACACGTTTCGTATTTAAAAATTTCCAATTATAATAATAAATTACAGGCAAAAATAAAAAGAGAACAGACGGTCATGGACAAACGGTTCTGGCAGTAAAATCACTTGTGATGGATAGCCCAATGCCACACAGTTTTCTACATCGAATCGTGTGTGATGTAGTTAATGAAAGAAAAAGTTAGCCAAGGCAGACCGTGTGTGATAGTTACACCTTTCACACATGAGCATATACATAAAACCGTGTGGGACGTACATCCGAACGGAAACGTTTTCCCTAGATTGACTATGTGGGATGTACATCAGAACGAAAATGTATTCCTTGGATTGACTATGTGTGATATACATACGAACATAAAGGATTTTTTGGGATTCACCGTGAGGGATGTACATACCTACAGAAATGATTTTCTCGAATTACCATGTGGGATGTACATACCTACGGAAATGATTGGGTTTCGATGCCTCGCCTGATTGCATACGGCCCCAACCTGGGTCCCAGGAGGGCCTATCCCTGACGATTTCTGGGTCGTGTGGGAAGGACACCCTAGCGCACACACTCACTTGGCGACGGTTCCAAATGTCGTCACGAAAAGGGGTTAAAACCGTTTGTTTACGACCGATGTGCACCAGTGCCGCCAACAAAAGGGAGGGCGAGGAGAGAGTGTAGTCATCCAATCTTGCACTTCTTCTCCTCCATCTTCTGCTTCCCGCTGGTCCTGTTGAAGAGAAGAGCCTGTGGCTAGGCCCCGGGCTCCTGCTTGAGGTTGGTGGCATCGAATGCTTGTCTTGATGTTTGGGGAGTGAGCCTGGTCCAAGCCTAGAGAAGATGCGGCCGACAAACCAGCTGTGGTGTGGGAGACATCAACCTTTCCCATTGTGGGAAAATGCTTGCCTCCCGTGCCTAGGTCGGTTGCCCTTCGGGTAGTGCGGCGTTTTTCCCCGGGCCGTTGCCGCTTGTTGGCCCGGTAACCGGGTTCCCGGTCTCTTCGGTGCTTGCCCGGGAGGCAGGACTGGGGATCATTGGTAACCCCAGTACTGCCCCTTTCGGAGGTCTCAGTGCTGATGATGACGAGAGGCGCGCCTTCCTGCCCGCCGAGGTGGGGAGCGGCATGCCCCGAGCCCCCTCGTCGTCTTGGTCGCTCGCCGTCTCTCTAGGGAAGGCATCGTGCTGGGGTCTTGGCACTTCTCCAGAGTAGTGGTGAGGGAGATAAAACGACGGAAGCCGGAGATGGCGGGTGGCAGGGCGTCAGGTCAGAGTACGATGGCGTCGATGCCTTTGCCTCTGATAGGCGACTTGCCGCCTCTTCTTCCCAATCTTCCCCTCCCTCCCCGGCACCATCATCACCAGCCTCTTTGGGTGGTAGAAGGGGACGGATGTTCCCTTGGTGCCTTCGCCTCTCCTCCAACAGTCTTCCGACTGGGCTTTGGTCGATGAATCCACCGGTGCTCAAGCCGGGGATTCTCGCCGATCCTGGAGGAGGTGACTAGGGGACCGCCGCTCTGCTCTCCGTGCCCCCACTACAAAAAAATACACTTCCGTGATGATACGTGTTTGTCACAGTAGGTCGTGTTTTTTGTCATGCATGTACATCCATGACAAATTTATGACAGAATCAAGATAGTCATACCTGTGATGTCGTAGAAGTGTTCCATGACATTACCAAAATTATCATCACGGAAGTGTCCACTTCCATGACGATAAATCGTGCGTCACAGAAGTGCTTTCGTCAAGGGTGACCAACACATGGCATCCATCGTAATGGAATGCCGTTAAGCTATTGGGTCGGGTTTTGGATCCGATAACCCGTTAACAGCCCCGACCAATGGGGATTTTCCACGTGTAAAATCATCATTGGCTAGAGGAAACACGTGTCGGCTCATCGTCGGGATAGATGTCGTCCACGCACTGGACAGAAGGCGCCTATGATAAGTCGACACGTGGCACGACCCAACAAGTTTAAATGGGCCGGCCCAACTAAAGGCCCACAAGATTTTGCGGACCATAATGGGCCGGCCCAGCTAAAGGCCCACGAGATTTTACGGACCATAATAGGTTGGCCCAGCTAAAGGCCCACAAGATTTCACGGGCCATAATGGGCCGGCCCAGGTAAAGTCCCACAAGATTTTTGTGTGCCATAATAGGCCGGCCCAGGTAAAGGCCCACGGTGACTCTAGCCCATAATGAACAGTAATTTTCTTTATACCCGTTAACGGCCCGTGATTTACATGGGCCGGTTCCAGCCCGTGTTAGCTTTCGGACTATTTGATGGCCCATGTGTTCTTGGTCTCCTTTTCGGCCCTCAATTACTTCCAGCCCGTTACTGGCCTGTTCCCCTAATGGGCCAAATTTGGCCCATGGCAAGAGTCGGCCCGTTACTGGCATGTTCCACTAATGGGCCAAATTCGGCCCATGCCAATAGTCGGCCCGTTACTGGCCTGTTACCCTAATGGGCCAAATTCGGCCCATGGCAAGAGTCGGCCCATTTCTGGCCTGTTAACCCGTTGCGTCGTTTCTAGCCTGTCCTATATTCTGGCCCATTAATGACCAGTTATGCCTGTGACAGAATTAAGCCTTTGCTGTCCTATGGCCTGTTACCGTGCTGGGCCGATACCAATTACGCCCGATTATAGCCCATGTAGACCCATTTATCCGACGGCCCGAGGCCCACCGATTATAGGCCCATTTATCGACGGCCCGTAGGAGACCCATGGATCCTACGGCCCATATATGGCCCATGGTAGTTGCGGCCACTAGGAAACCAGGGAAAAAGAAGACTAGGAAATAAATAAGGCTGAAACTAATGCTAGGCTATTAAGGCGATTGCACAGATTACATCCACTCGGAATCAAAGATCACCACTAGTGCAAATATAGGGAACACCCTACACTATACAAAAATGGCTTGCTGTTTTCTTCAGGCGGTGGCTGCACGTTAAGAACAAATCTTGTATCGCAACCAAACAAATTGCAACTATATAACAAAAGGAAGGTTGGCATAAAACTTAACAGTCTAGCAGATAAATGCACCACCAGAAGTTCAGAATCTCAGTTCATTTAACCTGACTGTTACGTTTTCATGCTATATTGTCCGATGGAGCACCATAACCCTCGCCTTCATTTCCCCTAGGCTCCTGAACAACATAGCAAATGTCTGATAGTCTGGTTTCAAAACCATGCATATCTTGACGACATTGAGCAATGTTTCTCCTTGTTTCACAAAGGGTCTCTGTTAGGGAATGTACTTGTGTATGGAGCGCAGATACAACATTGCTTTGAGCTTGCATATCTTGATCATGAGGCAGTTTGGACGATATTGCCTTAACAACCAACCCAGTATTACGCAGGAACGTGCTTTTGGCACTGTTAGTGGACAGGTACTGAACCACTGCAGCAAGAGCTGACATTGCGGTTATAGCTGCCTCGCCACCTTCAGAAGGTGGCGGTTCCACCATTTTTTCCATAGCTCGTTGAAAAGTTGAGGTTTTACATTAGTAGTACCAGAACAGAAGATATTAAGGAGGCAGCAAAACCAAACAAAATAGCTTTGGTCTATATACAGAAATTATTCTGGTGAGCCCATGTAAAATATTAGTTGTATTTTATTGCAAAGTACATAATAAAACCAGGTTCCAAACATATGACCATGTACCATCGCTAATGTATTGTCTATTTCTTCACATTGTATTGAGGGCTAAGGATAAAGAGACGAAGTTTATAATACGGTAAGCATAGTATGACGTCATTCATATCACAAAACAACTGAGAATAGACAAACAGGCAATTGTAATGTTGTGTGGGCAAGTCCAGCACGGAACTAGATTACGGGTCAAGATCAAAGCAACATCACTCCTCTCTTTTAAACCTTGTAAGGTGCAATGATACGCTAAGACAATTGTGTATAAAATTGAAAAGAGTAATAGACATTGGCTGCAAACCATGCAGTTCAAGGCACAAGTCAGAGTAAGTAGTAGTTAAAAGGCATGAGGATTAAGGACTTACAACAGCGGCTTTGACTGGTGTAGTCATGCCCTTATTCTTGCTGGTGTGACAGTCCTTGAAGATTTCCACATCATTTGGTTCAGGTACTTTTTGGTCCTTGTGGGTTTTCCTCTACATTTGGAACAAGTCAATATAGATTTGATAATATGGTACAGTGAAAAGAGTGAAACAGTAGCTAATTACAAGAGCCTCGTAGTGTGCAATATAGCTAAGATATCCTGTCGTCTGTTGGAATTTCACTTTCGTACGGTTGGCCTTGTTCTTTGAATAGTTCACCTACAAGAAGATAGATTTGTGTTGCACATGCGTAAATAGGACTTCAACATGTGATCTGATGACATATATATAATGTACCTGATACATCAGATCGAACAAGTGTTTAACGAGGCCTCTCCAGTCTTCATCAGATATATTTTCCACTGGAGATGTTTGGGCAAGTTCACTATTATCCTTGCCTTCAAAGTGAGTTTTCCTCAAGTTATACCGATACTGTCATAGAGCAGACTTGAAAACATGGGTGCAAGCTTGTCTGGTTGCATCATCTTGGCTATCCAACTTGAACCTTATCTGTTGAAAATTATGAGAGTCTCATTATCAGCAACCGAGAAAGTATTGGACAGAGCAAGACGATATTACTAGTTTCCATACGTAACCATACTTACAGATAAATGGCCGAGGAAGATGTTGAACTGGGTTTCGTCTTTGTCATTCCTGTACTGAATCCATGTTGGGAGGATACGTACATGACACCTAACAGCAACCGCTGCCTCTGATACTAACTTGGCTGACTCTGTAGCATCACATGGCCTTTTTAAACCTGCCTCAAAATGGATCTCCATTCTTCCTCCTCTAGATTTAGTTAACCTATCGAGCATTATCCCTAATGTTTGTTTACTCTTGCACCTAGGTGCTAGTCCAACAACAAACATAGGAAGTGTTAGTGTACATGAAACTGTGAGACTACATATAAAGAAGCATGCAACTGTAACTTGACTCGAGCAACTACCTTCTTGCTGTTGAAGCTCACAAGGTTCATCTGATATTGCCAACTTGTCTTGTGTCAAGAGTGCTTGGGAAGTAGTGTCGGGTGGCAAGGGAGCTTGGGAACGTGCTGCTAGCTCAGTTGACGCACGAGTACGTCGTGCAGCTGGTAGTATTGTGGTAGGTGTTGCAAGAACTAGGGCTGTCTCTGCTTGTTTGGTGGCAGCTATTTGTTTCTGTTTGTATTTTTTTTGCAACTTGTGTAGCATGGGATGCCGTGTTTGTAGAATTTTCTACTGGACTTTGACCTTCTATTGCACCATCAGTACCAGCAGAATCTGCAGGATTCATCCGCTTCTCATTCTCTGCCATTCTATGTTTCTTCCTCTTTCTCTGTGCCATGTTAAGTCAAGCCGACAAGAAAAACGAGTAACAATTTAGTTCTTCAGAACAAATTGATGCGTGATGCAGACGAACTGAATTTTGATGTTAGACAACCACATGATAGGAGGATGTAATATGTATGAAAAATAGGACGGAAGAGATAACCAAAACTATGATGTGTAAAGTAAGAAGAAGACATTCACCAAATTAGAAGCAATGCAATGGAAGGTAGACACCATATGAAAGATGCTACAAATATCGCTCTGCCAAGTTAACAGTGTCTGATCATAAATGGCGTTTAAACAAATGTGAAGCCGTACAAGAAATAAATCATATGCAAGATGCAAACAACATCACACTACCATGTTAGAGGTCTCTCGTCATAAGTGCCAATGCATATTCACAGCTTATGATGTCTAAACTAAGGAGAAGGCATTTCAACAAATTAGAAGCAATGAAAGCTAGACACCATATGAAAGATGCAACGAATATCACTCTACCAAGTTAAAACTGTCTCGTCATAAGTGCCATTTCCACAAATTAGTAATACAAGCTAGAAAAGAATGTGAGATGTAACCTATATCACACTCCGAAGTCAAACGTGTCTTATGATAAGTGATTGTCGTAGGTTACACAACAGTAGTAATTTGATGTAAGAACATGGTGTGATAGACAGATATTGTATGTTCTAGAAAGAGGAACACGTGTCTTATTCAAGTATAATGTGTAAAGTAAGGAGATGGAATTCAACAAAATTAAAAGCAATACAAGCTAGACATCACACATAACATGAAACCACATATAACAGTGCGAAGTTAGAGGGAGCACCGGTGATGCTGCACTAGGGGAGACGTGCTCATCATAAGCACAGCTTTGTTGAGTGTCTATGCATGTGTTGTCTTGGAAATCATCTTGGGGGTGTGGAGGAGTAGAAACTGTAGAGGCCCTCCGTTCGGAAGGAGCACCTTTATCTGGTGCCTTGCTAACTTCCTTCCGCTTTATTGATTTTGAATTGTCAAGTAAAACTGACAAGAAAAAGCAATAAAATTCTCTCTTCAGAACTCATTCATGCATGATACTGACAATCACTACTTTGATGTAAGGCAAACACATGATACCATGATGGAATATGTATGAAAAACAGGACGGCATGGCATGTTCACAACTGTTTCTATAAAATAAGCAGAAACCATTCCAGCAAGTAAGAAGCAATGCAAGCTAGACACCACATGAAAGATGCAACCAATATGACTCTGCCAAGTTAAAAGCGTCCCATCATAAATGGAATTTCAACAAATTAGAAGCAGCGCATGCTATAAATCATATGAAAGATGCAACTAATATCGCACTGCATATACTAAAGGTGTCTCGTCATGTTGATTGATGCGGGATACAAAAAAACAACAGTTTTATGTAAGGACATGCTTAATAGACAGATGTACTATGTACTAAATACAGGAAGGCATGTCACATTAACAGGTATAATGTATAGGCTAAGCAGACTAGCACATGCAGTTTAACCAGATTGGAAGAATTACAATCTAGACACCATATGCAACACGCAACCACATATCACGCTGTCAAGTTAGAGCAAGCACCTGCGATGCTAGTGTAGGGTAAATGCTGTAATCAACTACAGAGCTACGTTCACTATCTTCATCTAGCATTTCTGTTTCTTGAGAATCATGTCGGGAGGCTGACGCTTCATTCTTTAAATGAGGAGTAGTCCCCTTGCCTGCCTGCCTCGTCATAAGTGATTGATGAGGGATACACAAGAACATTAGTTTGATGTAAGAACATGGTTAATACATAGATGTACTAGTATGTACCAAAAACAGAAAGGCATGTCATATTCACAGGTATAATGTGTAAGCTAAGCAGATGCAATTTAACCAAATTGTAAGCAATACAAGCTAGACATCCGGCTGGAGTGGTGAGCATGATCATCTAGGACCTGAGAGCCTGGTGGGAGGCGGGATGCTTCGCCGCCATCGCAGCTTCTTAGTTGGCTTCCAGGTGATGCCTATCTTTGTTGGGCTTGTCACTTGCTCGGCCAGTGCCCTGACTAGCTATTTGTCTTCTGGTGCTCACGGGATGGTGGTTCCTGTAAAAAATATCTTTCCTTATCTTACCGACTTCGGCCTTTCGAATACAAGCTAGACACCATATGGAACATGCAACCACATATGACACCACGAAGTTAAAGCAAGCACCTGGGATGGTGGTTCATTGCGAGCGAGGTCATCAACTCCAGAGCTACGTTCCCCGTCTCCATCTACTGACACTACACCCTTTAAAGTGTTGAAACGTGTCTTGCCTAGCCGCACACCAAACTGGAGCGACTTCTCTCTTTTCTTTTTGGCTTCTCGCATGGCAGCAGAGTCTGAAATACCCTTGCATAAAAACACAACAGTGAGAGTAAGGGTGAAGTGTGTGCAGAACTAGTGCACTGTAAAAGTAGTAGATAGCAGGTGGCTGAAAAATAAATGACATGAGACATATGATAGCTCTACAACATTGCATGGCAAACAAAATTAGATTCTACTCTGTATGATTTTGTAATATATGAGCACAGGAAATGAAGGTACTCCTCCAGCACACCACCACATGTGGTCATATCTAAGATAATAATCGACTGAAAATAAATAGGTCAGTCGATTTTTTTAATGAACCGTCCGATCTATAAGGAACGGGCAGATGGCCTTCGTCTACCTCCTGCCAGTCACTGTTGAAGATCTTTCTTGAACCGCCAGCGACCACCGGCCCAGGCCCCTGCCTCCGCCGCCCCGCCCTCCCATCTACCTCACACCACCGTCGTGCTTGGCAGCGCCCCCAGGCCATCCCTTTAATCCCGGCCGACCTCCAGATCGGGCGCCAGTAGCTCTAGGCTGCACACGCCCCTAAGATAAACACCAAGGCGCTGCTTCCCCGACGTAATAGGCGTACTAGCGCCTGTTACGCCAGGGAATGCTTCCGTTAATTGGGAATCAATTGGCCAGAAATTGAAATTCAGGGGGGCGACGAACCTCTAGCTAAGGTGAAATAGTATATGAGGAGAAACCTTGTGCATTGCGAGTTACTAGGAACATCTAGTATCAAGAAGAAGCGGTCAACTAGTGTCTTCTGTGGGATGAATACCGTGCAAGCAGAGACGTAAGATTTGCACGAATAAGGGAAGAGGAGTACCTTTTTCGGTTGCCGGTGTGGTCACCTCCACAAGTCGCACCGATTTTCTTCTTTTTACCTGGGAAACCGATGTTCTGGAGGGTGCAGGCTTGGACGAACCCATGGCCAAATTGTTGACTATGTTTCCGTGGCCGTATGTCGGCGGAGGGGAAGCAGATCCGAGGCGGCGAAGGACAGCGTAGCAGGAACAGCTCCGGTGCAGTGGAGGGTGGCGAAGTTGTTGCGGCAGCGGTGAGGCGCAGGACGGCGTTGTTGAACTGGCTCGGGTACAGACGGCTCGGCCTCGGCTTCAACTACTAGCCGTGGAGGGCGTTGCGGTTGAGGTTGCGGTGGACGACGACGTCGAAGTATCGACTCCGGCGTGATGGAGGAGGGCGGCGGTTGATGGGTGGGATGGGGTGGCGAACGAAGGACGCCGGGGTTTCGCGGCTGGTGGAGAGGTAGTTTTTGCGCCCATAGAGTACGAATGGGGAATCGGATGGGTGGGGGGAACCATGTTTCGGTCTGGGACGCGCTTGTTTTTGGATTTTTTGAATAGAAGATGGGACGCGCTTGTTTGAAATTTTGGGAAAGTACAAACTTTGCCACCCTCTTAAATTTCGTACCTACTACGGGTCGGGGGTAGGATGGTAATCCCAGGTGTCCCAAATAGTGGGCGGGAGCGATTTCGGCCGCGCGCATGTGTGCTTAGGCGGCCACTGTGTATGAATGTTTTTCGGATGCAGTTGCGTGGCGTCTAGATGAAGCTACAAACCTACCCCAGTTTAGAACTTTGGACGTCGGGCCGGTAGGTTTCACGGGTCGGAGTATTTGAAAAATAATTTCCTTGTACTACCAAACATTGGTCTCACGCGGTTTCATGCGAGTAGAGGCTCTTTTGGCACTTCGTTCGAAATTTTGTAACACAAGCATTCATGTTTAGAGTACTCTGGAACTATGAGGATTGACCTAAATATACAACGTTATATTTGACCTTGTATGTTTGAAAACCTCATTAAATTATCCGCTTCTTTTTGAAATTTTGACACTAGAAAATCCTATAACTACAATTATTTTGGAATGGAGGAGCTAAATTTGAATCTATTTTGTACACGACTACATATGCTATTATGTACAAAATCAGAGCAAAGATTGGTGCCCCCATAATTTAGGTATGGTTTACAAATGCCATGATATGAAATTCAAATAATTGAATGGACTTCATGTTGAATTTGATTTTTTTAAACCACCTTAAGTTGAATTCAAATGTATGCTAGTTTATAGGTAGTAGCTATTTATAATGTCCATTGTGTAACTTTCCTATGTATAATGTGCTTTACACACACAACATGAACTATACTCACGTTTATATTCGATTGCTAAAGCGATGCATTGTCTGGAGTTCAAAATACTAACTATGTGTATCAATTTTGTCGAATAATAACATAGACATGCTCAAATTTGATAGAATCTAGATGTCTGATGGATCAATGACCGCTCCTTACGCGAATTGCAAATATCATGATCCCATCATAATATTTGGATACAATTTATATCTTTAATCAATGCATAGAGCAATCTTTTACATGTAGTTTCACTCTCCATCGGTGGTCTCTCACACATGCTCACACACTCTCTCCCGAGGTGTCTTTCTCGCACACATGCTCTAGATATAACCCTCCCTCCCTCTCGTAACCATTTACAACTGTTTTCACTAACCTTTATCACAAGCACTCTTCCTCTCGCAAACATACACACGCACAATCCTCATCGACCCTTTCTATATACATGGACCTACCTACGTGTCTCATGTACGCACATTATCTTTACGCATGTCTCTCACGCATTGTCTCACACCTCTCTTCCTAATCGACGAGTATGATTCTAGCAGAGCATTCTATAGGATGCCCCTTAAAGTTAGGTTGGACGAATAGTAATATCAGAGATAAAGGGGTTACCTTAGTCCGAGAACCTAGGGTTACAAATCCTAGCTGGATTGGTCAGTGGACGCAGAGTCCTTCACAATTCTGCTATCTTTGTCTTGTACGACTAGTCATCCATGGGTCTTCCTAAATGCATCACGGGCCAACCAATGTGGCGCAGTACGGAACAGAACGAAGGGCCTCACCTCGACCCACCGGACCTCACGCGGTGACACACCCTCTGCCCCCACGTCTCGTTATCTTCTCACACCCACACATACAAACAGAAACACCACACACACAGAAAATTTCTCCCTGTGCCTCTATTCCCCCCCCCTTGCATATACACACTCACGGGAATGGAATCTCTTGTCGTGACGTCATATTCGTCTCTCTCTCTAGACCACTCTCATTTCTCGTGCTATCTCTCCCATGCCCCCCTGTCGGCCCCTCTATCCATGCCTCTCTCGAATACGTAATACACACACATAGCTCTCTAGGCCCCGCCAAATGCATCAACTACACATTCACACATGTTACATCACGTACCCCATTGATCTAAAAAGCCCTCTCTTAACGTTTATTTCGCATACAACATTCCTTTTGAATAAAGTGTGGCCAAAAAATTATTTTAGAGTTTCTACATATATACAACATTACAAAGTTATATGGAGGAGTACGAATGCTAATTTGCATTGCATGGTGCCCACAATGATATTTATTCCGCACTGTGAATTTGTATATTTTTATACTATATATAAAGTTAGTCATAATAAAGAGAAACGAAGAGCATCTCTCTCTCCATCGCATACCCCCCCTGTACGCCCCTTTCACGTATGCACACAAAACTATCTCCATGTCCTCTAAAAGTAAGCCCCCCAGAAAATTCATGCATGTTTCATCTTTCTCTCGCGATATATGCAATGACGATCATTGTATTTGAAGCGAAAGCACGATAAGTACATTGGACTTCAGAATCCCCTCATTACGGTCACCATTTACATTTAGTGGTTATATGCAGTCATGGGCTCACCGTACAACTCTGTATTTGCTCATGACATGACTAGTTGACCAGTTAAACGCTCCACGTGGCACCTCTAGTGTTGCATCACATTATCTCACTACCATCGTGCCCACCTGTCAACTTGTATCTACTCTACATCTACACTCTTATAAAATACATAAAATACACTCTTATAAAAACAGAGTTGGTGATGATGGTGTTCCAGCCATCATGCAATATAGGCCGTCCGATTTATATCTGACAGATAGGAAAGAAACTATGGCAATTTTGCAAAAAGGTACCCACACACCTCTCCACATTTGCAAATAAGGCCTTCCCTCGTTCATCATTTTCTCTCACAAGATAAACAAGCCATACAAATGCATTTTGACATTACATGCAACGCACGGGCATCTTGCTAGTAAGAATGAAAACAAACAACAACAAAATATTTGGACGGTGGTTCGAAGTCATGACAACGGGCACAGCGGACAAGGTGGCCTTGTATTGGTATGCTGAGCCGTCTATTTTAACACACAGGAGCTGGTGTGGTGATTATACAAACAGGCACGCATGCACACGAACTGCATCCACGCAACACTCACACAAACAAATGCACCCACGCATGCACGCAACACTCACACGTACACACGCAGCCACGCACGCACGCAACACTCACACACATGAAACACTCACACGCACACACACACGCATGCATGCACACACCAGTACACCACACGACCAACACACACTCTCACGCTCAAGTGCTCAACCTACACGTGCATGCGCACACATCAGGCCCTGATAGACACATACACAACCAGGTGATTCCCGCGCACAGGTTGGAGCCTTGTCGCGCCTTTGTAAATTTGTGTTTATCTGACCTTTTGCCTATGCGAACTGACAGGTGGGACCCACAACGAACGTCGTCAACTTAACTAGTCAACATGGCGCCACGCAGATTATTTGGCCGGTCAACAGAGTGCAATCCAATGCTGAGCTGTGAGCAAGTGACCGTATAATCACCGGAAAACATATATAGTGACTATAATCAGCTTATTCTGAAGTTCGGTGACCGTATTACGCTTTTCTCTCTGTAGGCCCTCCAAAAATACATCTCTACACGTTCTCGCATGTTACATCTAACAACTATGCAATACAGCACTACTACTACACTCTAACACAATAAATCATATGTGTTTTTAGTTTTACTAGATATCATATTGTTACTTATAATTATTCAGTTTGCATACACTAAAATTGCCTTTCAAATGTATGGCCAGTATCATATACCGCGCGGGAAAAATCCCGCCCTTTCCTGTTTAATCGGGTTTGTATCGATGGATCGTGCGAAACAGCAAAACTATAGTACTATACAGTACAAGTGACAGTTCACTGGGCCGTCATGTCGTCCACTCCTCCGTCATAAGAGTGGAGCGCTCTCTTTCATAAATCTTCTAGTCCCTTTCGCCGACTTGTGGGACATCAAGCTACCAGGTCCATGTGCCATACCAGAATACAGTGCAGAGCAGCCGGGGTGAAGCACCCCAGTCATGGCGCCGGCGTAGTAATGAGCAATTTGGCATCAAATCACAAAGCTGCACCTTTCTCGCAGTTAAGTTGGAGAGACGAAGCAACCATCATTTCACTCGTTGCTGAATCCGCTTCTCCCTCATCTTCTTCAACTTAACCACGTGTTGCTTCTGCCGTTGTTCTGCCTCATGTGGGACACGGATCGGCTTGGTAAAGCACTGACACGTGGGACCGCATGTTAGCAAACCGCCAGGATAACGTCCTCCGAAAATAAGAAGCCTAATCCTAGACATACAAAGGGCTACGTAGCTGCTACGTATACTTTCCATCTAATCTATATATGCCCCCCTGATTTTCAGGTGGGGTGGGCCTAATCCTCTCCTTTAATCCAATCGAATAGTCCCACATCACATCAGTTCATAACTTTACGTAAGCCATTACGTGGATGTAGCATTGCTCAAATAAGAAACCTCCCCCGCCATCCGCGCGGCAAAATCACCTCCTTTTTACTAATCTCGATTCTATAATTTTTTAGATCAATATAATTGAGATTTGTATAGATAGCACACAGGAGCAAAACCAAGTGGTACGGTTAAGGGCATCCACAATGTGTAGCCAAATGTGAAAATAGCTTTTGGCATCATGGGAACCATTGTGGACGGTGTTGCCAAAGCCAAAAAGATGGAACCGAAGCTCCCTGATTGATTGATTGAAGGAATAGAAAAATGCAAAGTCTCTCCTCTTTCTCCCATGCTTGGACGCATGTAGTATAATATAGAGCACAAAGTCTACTCCCCTGTACCTTCTATCACAAATCACAAAGCAGTGAGGGATCAAATCACAAAAGCACGGACGAAGCAACCATCATTTTACTCTTCGCTGACTCCGCTTCTCCATCGTCTTCTTCGAGAAGCCATCTCACCGCATTAGTTACTCCTAGTAGTACTAGTAAAGGACTTCCTAGATGCAAATAAGGCGGTTGTCTCGGCTTGTACGTGGCACTTGCGAACGACTTACCGTGGTCTCCCTCAATGGTGTTCTCCATCGAACGCACTTCGCCAAACCACCCAAAAAAATTATCGTCGACATCACCGCAATGGGGGAGGAAGTCAAATATAGTTACTACCTCCATTTGTTTGTACACAAGGCCAGTATATCAAAATTACAATTTGCAAAGGGCCACTAACACTAATCGAGGCAAAATTGATGGGGTTAGCAACCAAGGACATTAATATCCCCTGCATGCATGCGGAAGTGAGAAGGTTGGTTTGCATGGCGCTGAATTAATCAAGCGGTGAGGAGTGAGAAGGTTAGCTCTTTGGTCTTTGGAGAAAAAAAATACGCATTAATTGACACGTGAAACAAGGATTTGTATCGATTAAATCCCGCGAAGGAAAACCCAGCCTTTCTTTTTTAACACTAGTACTCCTAGTACGTACGTACTTATCCTATTTGGGTCTAGGCCTTGCATTGCCAAACTTCGCCACACATTTTTTCCAAGCTTGCCTAAAGTTTTCAAAATGAGAAGGAGGAACACTTGCGCACAGCTATCGCGGTCGCACCGCACCCTCACACGGTCGCTCCTGCATGCCGCAGTCGCACCGCACCCTTAGACAGTCGCTCCTGCACGCCGCAAACCCAACCAAGGGAACACACCCTCACTGACACGTGCTGTCACATGTGAACACACTAAACTAAGCCATCCTATCGCTGACACATAATTTTCGTTCATAGAGTATGTTTATCCAACCACATGTTGGGGAGTATCCGTACGGCCCGTGCGGTGGTCTGTTGGGGAAGAAGAAGAGGTGATGAAGAAGGAAAGAAGGGTTAGGAGACGTAGGATATTCATCCAACCGCCTGAAATGGTAGACTGACCCAAGTCAGGCTACTTGCATAACAAATATATGTTTTTACATAGCAAAATATCCATAAAAACAACAACATAAAGAAAAACTATCACTGCTCGCGAAAAGAGACGACCTCGTCGTCTTTGGCTGCCGGCACGAACCAGCCGTCGCTGCCGACGTGTGTCTCCACACCTTGGTTGTCCTCGGCCTCCAGCTACTCGTTCAAGCGGAGCATGCGGGCGCTCTGCACGGACGAGAGCACAGACCGGTTCAAGTCAAGGACGTCCGGTTCCGCCTGCAGGAGGGCCTCGATGGCAGCGGCGTCCGCGCGCTCCGTGTGAAGTCGAGCCTCCGCCGCCCGGTTCAAGTCCAGGACATCCGGTTCCACCTGCAGGAGGGCGTCGATGAGAGCAGCATCCATGCGCTCTGCGTCGAGTCGAGCCTCTGCCGCCCGGTTCAAGTCCAGGACGTCCGGTTCCGCCTGCAGGAGGGCCTCGATGGCAGCGGCATCCGCGCGCTCCGCCTCAAGTTGAGCCTCCGCCGCCCGATTCGCATCCACGACATCCGGTTCCGCCTGTAGGAGAGCCTCGATGGCAGCGGCATCCACGCGCTCCGCATCGAGTTGAGCCTCTGCCTCCTGGTCCTCCTGTAGTATCGCCATGTTGAACCGCTGGTCCGCCTGCACCATGGGGGACTCGGATGCCAGCACAAAGTCGACGTCCATCGTCTCATACCCATCGGGGGCCTTCTGCGCCGCAACCACTGCCATGAACATTGGAACGGCTTCCTCCTCCTCGTAGATTGGCTCTAGAGAACTCGGGGGTTGGCCCGCCGCAAAGCGAGCTTGGGAACGGAGGTCTGTGGCACCGACTGCCGCCGCGATTTCTACGCGGCGCTCCAGCGTCAGCATCTTGTACTAAGTGATCTTGCAGCGCACCATGGCTTTCCGGCGAACTAGGGGACGCTTGATGCGGGCTAGGGGATCGAAAGGTGGGGGCATGGGCTGGAGATTTGGTGTGGTTTTAGGGCAGTGGCTGGCGTAGGCCGAGCAGCGAAGGTTCTGGTGTGAATAGTGGTTCCGGTGACGACCAGTCAATCGGTTTTGACTGTACATCGCTCTTGTCGCGTTCGCGTTGCAGCCCGGCACGCTGGACCCTCCACGTCGCTCACCGAATGGAATGCGCTTCATCTTGCGTGTTCGCTCGCTTGTGGGACCGCAGTTAAGAGCAAACCGACGTCCCTCTCCCTCCCCCGCCAGCGTCATTTATTATACCACCACTCCCTCCGTTTTATGCGGAGTAAATAAAAACAGAGGGAGTATACTACAGATGAGGATCCCCTGACGTGGCCAAACCCATTGAGTAACTGACATGCGGGGCCTAGTAAGCATGGGGTCCTCCATACTACTTTGACCAAATGTTAGAGTAATAATATATGACATGCAACTTACACAAATGTTAGAGTAATAATATATGACATGCAACTTACACAAAGCATACAGGGTCTAATGCGTTTTTCGAGTCTAACTTTGACCAAATGTTAGAGTAATAATATATGACATGCAACTTACACATAGCATACGGTCAAATTCGTATGTGAAAGGAGCTTCCAATGATATAATTTTCACATTATACATCTCATGTACTATTAATCTTGTCAATAGTCAAATTGGAAACCATTTCGAGTACAAATCTAGGAGTATGTACGAATCCAACAATATTGATTGGGCGTTGTTGAATGTTGATACCTTTTTGATCAAAGTAGATATACTTTGACTACACATAAAACTTATATGTAAACTAGAAAGGATATGAGGGAGTATATTGTACGTTCAAAAACGAAACAAACATTGAATACCCTTTATCACGTGCCCCCACTCGTTCCCTCTCGATTTGCGGATGATATGATCACCGGTTCAAAATTTTGAATCCGCCTTAGGTATCACGTGCCCCCACTCGTTCCCTCTTGATTTCATCTGGGGGTCTAGAGATCTATTGAAAGAGGTCTAGGGTGGGTACATGCGAATGATACTCGGCTGAATGTTCAAATGAGGCATGCGGGAGGATGGACTCGACTAGAGGGCGACATGATCGATGGAGAAGAGGCTTGGAGAGGAATGATAAATAAGCAAATGCTACATGATTATACTTGAACGGATCAAATAAACAATAAGTTGTCTCGCTTGGCCTACATAGTGAAAGGCCTAATGCGCAATGCGGAGCACTGACGCTCGAATATGGCCGGGAAAACAGGGAAACAGACATGTGGGGCACACCCGTCGGGACGACATAGCGCAGACTAGTCCAATGGAGGAGCTGGCCCACGACTTCCTCGCCACCGACAACCGTTCATGTGGGCCGTTGGGGCCAACAACGGGGCGCAGCTCCAGCACCGCCTCTGGACACGGCGACCGCGGTGAGCGACACGCTCATATCGTCGCTAGACACGGTCGGTTTCAGTTTGCCGAGGGTGGCGTTAGTGTTGTGGCACGACCAACGGTATGTTTGGTTTGTGCCCAAGGTTTCCCCATCAAAGCATTGGGTAGCCAAAATTTTGGTTGAGGTATTGGTTTCTCATGATTTGGCCGACATTTGCAACAAAAATGAACTTGAGTTGGCTAGAGTTCATTGGCATGCCAAAGAAATGGCAACCATCCAAACAAAGACCAATCTTTGGGTCATGACCAAAATTTTGGTTGAGGTATTGGTTGCCCATCATTTGGCCGACATTGGCAAGAAAGAAGAACTAGAGTGTGCTAGAGTTCATTGGCATGCCAAAAAATGGCAACCATCCAAACAAAGACCAATCTTTTGGTCATGACCAAAATTTTGGCAAGGTGCACTTTGGCCACAATCCAAACACACCCCAACACCCGGCTCGTCGAGGATGCACGGGGCGCCGCGTCGCGTCCGCGGAGTGGTGTAGCGCGGCCAACTGCATCCTCTAGACCTGAGACCATGCCGGGTCGTCTTGCTTTTTCAATGACATGCGGGGATCGCATGTGAGCAAAGGTTATCTCCAATGTTGCCACGACCGCAGCTGACTACCCTGGCACACCAAAACCCTCGTCCCTCGCGCCGTCGCACGGTGCCTTCCCAGCCGGCGCCAGCTGCCCGCATTCATGCCGTCTGTTCGTATGTCATCATTAAGAGGCTCGTTGCCCGCGGAACCAACTCCGGCGACTTAATGACGCACCCGGATGCTTGGCCTCACCGGAATGCGCTACTTAAAGCGGCAATGCCCAGCTAACCTCCACACCATAGCGCATCGTCCTCCTACCTGGAACCACATCCGCCATGACCGCAAGCGCGAACGCTCTGCAGGAGAGCTTGTCTTCGGGGATGGAGCTCGAGGTCGCCGCCCTCGCTCAAGTCACCGCACAAGTGGTGGCCGCGCTGGCGGCCGATGACGGGAGCACCGTCAGCCCCGCGTCCTACTTGCCGCCGTCCAACGTCTGGCACCGCCGAGGTTGGGGACTCCTCCGAGGATGAGTAGGGCATGGGAGGCGGTAGGGCATGGTGTGCCAACTGATCGGTCCGTCTCCCGTGTTCTACTTTTCCTCGCCGGAGACCGCACCTTCACTTCACGGGTCTTGAACCCCGCCCCCGTACATGGAGATCACAGATGGAGGACGTCGGTCGCCGCCGTAGAATAGGTTTAGGGTCGGGTTTATTTTTTTTTGTCCTATAAAAGTTCGAAATCTAATGAAAATCTGTCATGTTTGCATTAATCTCTACCGGTGTATATGAACTTTCACAATAATGTACATATTGTAGGAGTACTAGCAAGATGCCCGTGCGTTGCACGGAAGATCAAGATCTTTTGGGAGAAAAGGATGAGCGAGGGAAAGCCTTATCTTCAAATGTGGAGAGGAGTGCGGGTAAATTGTCATAGTTTCGTTCCTATCCATTAGATATAGATCGGACGACCTATATTGCAGGATCGGACACATCTTTCTACATCTACGGGAACCTACGAAAGGGTTAACGTAAATTGCCTCTCTCTCTCTCCTCCCCTGATTTTCATGGTGGTGGGCCCCTCCCTCCCCCCAATCTACAATCAACAGCTCACACGTTTCACATTACGTTAATTACGTAACTGGGATTACGTAGGTGTAGCATTACTCGTCCTAAAAAACCCAACTAAGCCAACCTCCCAGCATATCGCGCGGGAAAAGACCCGGCCACGCCGTTTTAGTCGGGATTACCGGATTACTAGTAGTAGTATCGATGGATCGCGCGAAGCAACATATTTTTTTGAGGGGGTGAAGCACCTAGTTTAAAAGGAAAAAATGCGGTACACTCACATCACTCCTGTCGCGGTCGCATTGCACCCCACACACGTTTGGTCCTGCACACAGCTCGCGCAAACGGAATGCGCTTCGGCTTGCCTCTTCACTGACACGTGGAACTGCACTTGGAGAAACCGACCATGCGCCAAACTCCCACCGCCCACTGCACGAAAACCCTTCCCCCTCGCACACCCAAAAATTCCCCCCAAATCCGATTCAACCGCCCTTCGGCCAACTAGCCAATAATATTCCCCAAACCCCCTCCCCCCTGTCCCCCTCCACTCCATTCGCTCCGCCAAAGCCGCCCTCCCCGCCATGCCGATACGTCGGCGCCGCAGTTCGGCGATACTCTCGCTCCCATAGTACGCTCTCATAGACTGCCGTCCTCTAGCCGCGCCGCCACCTCTGGCTACGTTCTTGTGGAGGCACACGGCGGTCAGCGACACCACCGCTGGCGACGTTCGTGTGGAGACGCACGGCGGTCAGCTTGTCCCACGGTACGCGCATTCTAGACTGAGGCCCCGTTCATGTCGGTGTAGCGCTGAATGTTAGCTGATAGATGCTATTAATCTCACTGTTTGCCAAAGTAGTTTACTGTCAATATGCTCTGCTTAAGAAGCTTCCTTGCCCTATTCTGTACTCAATCTCCTTAGCTGAGATGGCATGCCAATGCCAATTAGTTGCTAAAATATCCTGCCATATATTTATTGTGACGTAGATTGCCATGGTCTAGTAGCCAATCTGTTAGCTGAAATAGCTCTACACCGTTTTATACTCGATCTTTGTTGCTGCGATGGCCTTCGATAGTTCGATGGCTGTGTGCTCGGCCTCATTGACTACTGAAACAGTCTGCCATAATTTGGCACTCAAATCTGTTTGTTGAATTAGCGTTACATATATTTCGTTACTTAGATCTGCTCGTCCAAATATCTTGCCATAGCTTTAGACATCGACCTAGGTATGTTTTTTCTAGACTTCAGAAAAAAGTGTATATGTTTTTCCTGTAATATCTAGTAGAAGAACTAATTTGTATGTCTAACAGATGGACATGACTTCGATAACTTCTGCTGGAAGATTATCCGCTGCATATGTCGAGGGGGTTGAAAACTTCATGAACTTTATCAGAGCTGAGTACGGTGGTCCGAAATCAGATGTGCTCTGCCCGTGTAGCAGTTGTATGAATTCAGTCACAAGACCCCAGTCAACTGTGCAAAATCATCTACACTTGTATGGGATGTCGGTCACATATACTAGGTGGGTTTATCATGGTGAAGCTGTGAACATCAATGTTATTGACTACGTGGAAGCAGCGGATCACCATCTTGATCTGCCTGATGCTCAGGTGGAAGAGGAGGAGGAGGTGGTGGTGGCAGAGCCAGTGAGTTTGACCAACAATGAAACAATGCTACGAAATGCTCATGCATTCCGTGAACTTTTACCTGCAGAAGAAAAATGGTGGGCCCACATGTTGGAACAATGCAACGTTGTTGTCACCCAAGGAAATAAGCTGTCAGTATTCTCAGCTATGGTCACCTTTCTTCAGGTGAAGACATCTGAGCGGATGACCAACAAATCATTCGACGCGATGTTGGGTGCTTTCCGCGAATCTTTCCCAAATGCGTCTGAGCTGCCACACACCTACAGTAAAATGAAGAATTTCCTTCGTGCAGTTGGAATTGGATATGATATGATCCATGTTTGTAAGAATAATTGTGTTCTGTTCCGGAAGGATTATGCTAATTTATGTGAATGCCCGAAATGCAAATCATCAAGATGGAAATATGGCGATGCTATGAAGAGGATTCCTCATAATGTTCGGAGACATTTTCCAATTACACCAAGATTGCAGAGGTTGTTTCATGATGATGAAACAAGAGAGGATGTACTGTGGCATTCTAGGAACCAGGAGTACAGAGATCAGAATGTAATGAGCCATCCATCTCATGGTAGTGAGTGGAAAAGCTTCAATGATAAATACAAAGAGTTTGCTGCTGACCCGAGAAACATTAGGCTTGGCTTAGCTTCAGATGGATTTAACCCAATTGGCCACCAGAGCGCCACATATAGCATGTGGCCAGTGCTTGTTATCCCTTACAACATGCCTCCAAATGTCTGCACCAAAGAATCAAACTACATGATGGCCTTGCTCATCCCAGGTCCAAAAAGTCCGAGAAAGGATTTTGATTTGTTCATAGAGCCTCTTGTGGAGGAACTTCAACACCAATGGAAAGGTGTTCTCACTCGAGACCTATATAGCAGCCCACCAGCTGATTTCTTTCTGCGTGCTGTTATAATTTGGTGCATCCATGATTATCCGGCTTTGGGCACTATGTCAGGGCAAACGACACATGGTTACAATGCATGTGTTCGTTGTGATAGGAATCCGCTGTCATACGCAATACTTAGCAAGGTCTGTTACATTGGACACCGCCGTTTCCTTGCCAAGGACAAGCCGCATCCAAGAAAATACCGAAGACATGTCTTCAATGCAAAGCATGAAAACCGTGATGCGCCAAAGAGGCTCACTGTCGTGGAATTGTCATAGCAGATGTCCTTAGTGTTAGGACTTATTCGCGAGGCCAACGCATCTATGTGGTAGCTTGAGAGGGGTTGAGCGGGACGAGAGACGCGATGTTTTACCCAGGTTCGGCCCCTCACGGTGGAGGTAAAAGCCTACATCCTGCTTCATTGATATTGATGATGATGATCACGGTTACAAGAGTGCTCTATCTCGAGAGGTATTGTCTAAACCTAACTTGTCCAACTTGTGGAATTTGTCAATCTTGTCCCTTTTGGGGAGCCCTGCCCCTCCTTATATATGTTGGAGGGGCGGGTTACATGTAGAGTCCTATTAGGATTAGGACTAGTCTATCTGTAAGACAAACCGGATACAAGTCCAGGTCTTAGCTCCTTGTAAGATAAATGTTCCTCATGCCTTTCCTCTTAAACCGGCCCACCATTAACATAAACCGGCATGCTGGGCCTTGGGCCTTGTCATCCATCTGGAACACGCGCCGGGTCACCAATGAGTCTTCAGGGTCGTGAATCGTCATACCAGTGAACCGCCAGACACGTAAACCGCCAATCCTCTGGCGGTTTACCAATGAAATGCCTAGTCCGTCCGGGTTATACTTTCGTCCGGTTTACGCCACGGGGTATATACCCGACATTAGCCCCCAAGTTTAGCTTGGATTTATCCATGGTAAACTTATGCTGCAAAATAAACACAAGAACAAATTTGACAGGTTGTGCTTCGGGTTAAGAATTCTTGTAAACCGGTACCTGATCACCCTTAAGTCCTTGTTATTTCCTCCTTCTGGGAAGTCCAGGTCAACAGACCAGCTTCATAATCAATTTTCCGACATAGGTTTGTCACCGAGAAATATTGTGAAGAATAACTCCTTTGACTCAGCTCCCAAAGCGCCGATTTAAGAAATATGGGTCTTTGAAATACTTATCTGATATTCAGCCGGTTTGAAGATGTAAAACTTGCCGGTTTAATATTACCAAAATGGCCAGTTTATAAATATTAATGGCACCGGGTCATAATTGTTATCGACATCGGGTCATGTAATTGATCTTCCTGATTTGCTCAAAACCGATAAAATTAAAATGTTCCTCCTTTATATGCATAATACTTGTAGCCCCCAAGTCTTAAGAGGAGAATAATGATAACTTAAGACTTGCTCCAATAAGTGTTTCAACCTTGAAGAAAATCCGGCTTGTTCATCTCAATCATAGTCAGAATTGAGTATTCTACATATGTAGCGCCCAAGTACCGGGTTGTCATGCTTGCAGCAACCTGGGACTTTGAAATTGCCTTATTCTCATAAAAAACTTTCAACTAGTGCAGCCCCCAAGGGCCGGGTCAGTATGCAATAATGAGCAGGGACTTTGCAAATATGATCATGTAAGCTAGAGCAGCAATATGTAGCCCCCAAGGGCCGGCTTAATAAGATAATATTGAGCTGGGACTCGATGTATTCTTCAATGAAATCATCATATGATGTAACCCCCGTCATGGGGCTTGAACTCGCGTCCACAAGGTTAAGAGCCATGTGCTTTACCAACTGAGCAGTGGATCCTTTAATAATAGATGAAAAATCTATGTACCTTGAATTGTTGACAGGAGCAATTGGTAGCCCCCAAGTGTCATGGTGCATGCTTGCAGCGACATGAAACTTGTAATCTCAACTGAAATAATGTAGCCCCCAAGTGCCGGGTCATAAGCCTACAGCGACTTGGGACTATTCCTTTGTAGAATAAATCATACCTATTGATAAAATAGTATCCAGTGCGCTGAAGCGACTTTGAAAATCTCAATCAGTATATTGGTTATTGATAACCATAAAAATCCAGCCATGTTGGCTATTTGAATATTTGAATAATATAATCCAATGATTTATGAGCGCATGATTCCAATGGCGCAATCCAAATATATATTGGCGACTTATAGTCGAAAGCCAGGCCGGATCAACAAACACTGGATATTATCTTATCTCATACTGGCGACTTATAGTCCAAAGCCAGGCCGGGTTTAATAAACGCCAGTGATTTATAATCATGCTTTATTCAACCTGTTTCTGCATACAACAAATTTAAAGTGTCCTGGCGGTTTACCGCCGGACGGGTCATAATGCCCAACATATAACCCAGGTTTATAACCAAGGCTGTACTTAAAAATAATCAAATATGAAATATATCATACCTGTGACATTGAATCACATTGTTGGTTTTACAAACTTTTTGTAGTAAGGGTGATGATTCCAATCTTGAGTACTGATAACTCCTTCCTATTGTGCCAGTTTATGATAAAACCATACCGGGTTGTGATAAACACCGGATTATCCATATTCGATGCTGGCGACTTGTAGTCGAAACCAGACCGGGTTAATAACACCAGATGATAATTGATCATGTATTTTCAACATGTAATTGAAAGCCAACTCGGGTCAATGAACGCCGGTATATCCATGCACATATGATACATGATATGATGATGTAATGATGATGCAATGTATGACTTAATATATAATGATGTATGTGTATGATCAAGAGGGTTTTAAGCTATGGTTCGGATACGACCAGAACCCCAAGTAGTCATAATTGTGGCATTGCACCGATCAAGAGGTGTAGCTATGGTTCGGATACGACCAAGCCCCCAAGTGATTTCCCTGGTGGCCCTTATGCCTATCGAGAGGTGTAACTATGGTTCGAACCCATAGCCCCCAAGTGATTTCCCTGGTGGCCTTATGCCTATCTAGAGGTGTAGCTATGGTTTGGATACGACCAAGCCCCCAAATGATTTCCCTAGTGGCCCTTATGCCTATCAAGAGGTGTGACTATGGTTCGAACATAGCCCCCAAGTGATATTGTGAGCTGTGCTCAAGGGATACCCATGTTTGAGCTGTGCTGTACAGCAGACTCTCTTTGGCCCCTTATGATAGTTTTGGCTTGATAGCCGGATCAAGAGGGTAGTAACGCTATGTTCTCTTTCGTGAATACACCTATGTTTGAATAGGAAGCCCCCAAATGATATAGTGAGCTGTGCTCAAGAGGCACCTATGTTTGAGTTGTGTTGTGCAACAAACTCTCTTTGGTCCCCTTAATTTCCTCTGAGAACTCGAACTTGCGAGAGAGTATTCTTTTGAACCAGAAATTCTTCAACCGGATATTGAGAGCTTCAAAGCTCTATGGGAGATAGGCATTCCCTTGAGCCGGATTTTTAAACCGGAATCCTTCTTCTTGAGCCGGAAATTTTCTGACGGCCTTTAAATTTTCACCAATATGGCGATTTAGGGTCCTGCATTAGATAACTTTGCAAACCGGAGTAATTGCTCTTTTAAAGAAAGCAATACATAATACAAAAATATACTGGATGAATTTCACCTGATATGCCAGGCCAGTAATTATCACCGCGGAGTTGATGATCACCATGGTGAAGCCATGTAGCCGTCCAGCGGCATGGCACGGACCAGCCCTAGTGCAATAATCTTGGCACACTCCCCTTTGCGACACCTTTGTAGCAAATAATGGTCCTCCCCAAAAATAGCAAAGACCGGAGTAATTTTTCTTTGATAAAAACAATATGCACCAAAAATAAATATACAAGATAGCACCTAGTATTTTTTTTGGATGATCACGGACGCTGGACGTGCTTGGATCAAAAATGACCGGACAGACACACGTCTAATGTATCACTGAACACCCACGTCGCTGGATAATATCAAGTTGCAGATTGAACCATGTGTGAGGCACTAGAAATGCATGGAAAGTGAATAGTATATGCATGTCATTAGCACTCTGGCCGCATAATCTATGCACGTAGCCGGTTTTCTCCTTTTCTCTCTTATCTGCTTCTGCCTTACCTTTTTGGTTCCAAAAAAGGCCGCAGAGGCGATGCATCTTTAACAAAGGTTGGAGATGATGATTTGATGACAGCGGCTCTCCGCAGCAGTGAGGTCAGGTAAGCCGGGGCAGAGGCGAGCCATCGCAGCGAGTTGGCAAGGCGGAGCCCTGGCGGCAGAGACAAGCCGGTTGACGCCGGGCGCGGGGCGCGAGGCCGGCCACGGCCGAGTCAGCGGCTCAATAGGACAGTTCAAGCGGACCTGAGTTTAGTGATGATCCGGTAGCTCGGCCGTATGTTAGTGATGATCCGGCAGCGGCTCAAGGCGGAGAAATTCACAGCCGCGTGGCTCGGGCGCAGCCGGCAAAGCGGCCAGGGCAGGTTGCCGAGATGAGGCGTGGTAACCCGGCGGCATGGCAGGCCAGCCAGTCCATGGGCGCGGGGTTAGCGATCTTCAGTGGCGTGGTGTTAACCCGGCCACGAGGTGGATGGCGGGCTGAACCACACTCCAGCCGCGTGGTGTTAATCCGGCAAGGTGAACCTAAGAGACGGATGGCTTGAAGCCAGCGAAGCAGCCAGGGCAGCGGCAAGTTCAGCAGGTAGCAGGGACGATGGATCAGAGTCAGCTCAACAGAGACTAGTTTGGCGTGAGGCCACAGGCAAGCCGGCTCCGGGGAATCCATGGCAATGGAGATGAACCGGCGATGATTTGTCCTTAATTGAACTGGGCGCCTGCGACTTATTGCGGCGAAATGAGCGTCAGTGACCTTGTTGGAGAGCAGAAAACTGCAGCGCAAGTGACTCATAGTGAACCCCCGATGTAGTTTAATGTTCCATGACGGGTTAGTAGAGGCGCAGGCGGCGGTTTTTTGAGGCGAAGTGGAAGCGCCCCAGTGTTGGGCGGCTCAGAGGAGGAACAGCTGCTGCGACCGTGGCGACTCAACCTGGAGGCGAACGGCGAGAGGCCGGACGAGCGGAGCTAACCCAAAACTGAGAACCGGCTCATCACTAATTGGTTTTTTGAGAGCTCACGTAATATTTCGTGGTAGAAGTACTCTGTTGCCATCAATGTGTAAAAATCGCAACCAGAGGTATCTGAAAATTCATCGCTTAGAACTTAGAGTAGATGACAGAGCATTTGGGGAAACAACTTGAAGCAGCATCGCGGCGTCTGCGGCCACGGCGACTGCGCCCGGCGACTTAGTTCGAAACCGGGCAAGGAGCGGCCTGGGAACGGTGGCGGCCCATGGCGATGTGGAGACGGCGCAGGAGCCGGCCGAAGTGGAGCGGAACAGGCCGCAGTCATGCCGGCTTAGGCGTACCACAGCGGCTCAGGCACGGGGTCGGCAGCCTGAAGGCGAGCAACGAGGCGGGGCGGCCCTGAATCAGGTGCAGTGTGGCGGACTCGTGGCGTTTCCACAACGACGGCGGTGTAGCACTCCGGGTTGTGGCCCTTCTTCTTCTCTTTTTACTAGATCCGTATTGACCAAGGCCTGCAGGATTTGCGCGCTTATAGCTTGCCTCTGATCAATCTCTCCTTTTCCTTGGTAATCACGTGGTAAACCCACGTAATAGCTTTTCCTTCTTCAATTCTTGAATTAACCTCCTGGGAGATTCCTTGCATGCATGTAACAATCAGAGTTTGACAAAAGAAAAAGCCGATTTTGACTTCAGGTGATATACTAGTCGAAGGTCCATCATTGAGCTTGACATTTGATGTGATGGAATAGCTTCCGCCGTTGTCGCTTCTGGTTTCTGGGCCGGGGACTAGCAGTCATAGTTCCGGTTGATGTCTTCGCGAATTTAAACCGTGTCAAATCAGAAAAAGGTTTCATACAACTTGACGGTCTCGGCGACTCTGTATGCAGCGGTGTCAACTCGCCGAAAGTGATCCGGCCATGATGGATCGCCTCGTCGCGTGTGACGGTGCACACAGAGGCAACCCTAATTTCTCTTCTTCTCACGAATCGTAAGATCTGAAACGGTGAACTCAAAGTTGATGCAGATCCTTCGGAGCTTGCATCTTTGTTCTCAAAAAATTGTGAACTTCTTGATCCCTGGGAGAGATCCCTTCAAGAACTCAACACCACCATGCACAAGCCCCACGGTGGGCGCCAACTGTCGTGGAATTGTCACGGCAGTTGTCCTTAGTGTCAGGACTTAGTCGCGAGGCCAACGCATCTATGTGGTAGCTTGAGAGGGGTTGAGCGGGACGAGAGACGCAATGTTTTACCCAGGTTCGGCCCCTCACGGTGGAGGTAAAAGCCTACATCCTGCTTCATTGATATTGATGATGATGATCACGGTTACAAGAGTGCTCTATCTCGAGAGGTATTGTCTAAACCTAACTTGTCCAACTTGTGGAACTTGTCAATCTTGTCCCTTTTGGGGAGCCCTGCCCCTCCTTATATATGTTGGAGGGGCGGGTTACATGTAGAGTCCTATTAGGATTAGGACTAGTCTATCTCTAATACAAACCGGATACAAGTCCAGGTCTTAGCTCCTTGTAAGATAAATGTTCCTCATGCCTTTCCTCTTAAACCGGCCTACCATTAACATAAACCGGCATGCTGGGCCTTGGGCCTTGTCATCCATCTGGAACACGCGCCGGGTCACCAATGAGTCTTCAGGGTCGTGAATCGTCATACCAGTGAACCGCCAGACACGTAAACCGCCAATCCTCTGGCGGTTTACCAATGAAACACCTAGTCCGGCCGGGTTATACTTCCGTCCGGTTTACGCCGATGAGTTGCATGTGGAATTAGAGAAGGTCAGGCATATTACACTAGGAAACCATCCTGGTAATGGTAGCATGAAAAGGAAGCGTGGCAGGGTAGAAGAGAGATTATTGTTTACCCGCAGGTCCAATTTGTGGGACATGGAGTATTGGAAAGATTTGGATCTGAGGCATAATCTTGATGTGATGCACATCGAGAAAAATATATGTGACAGCATTATCGGCACACTTCTTAATATTGAAGGCAAGACCAAAGATACCTTAAAATCTAGGATTGATTTGACACACATGGCTGTCAGAAAGGATTCGCAGGTGCAAGATGAAGGTAAACCACGGGATATGGCACCAGCTATGTACATCTTGGACAAGGTAAAAAGAAAAGAATTCTGCGAGGTCCTGTCACGTGTGAGATTCCCACATGGATTTGCTTCCAACCCTGAAAGGAGAGTCAGTGCAGATGGAAACAAGGTACAAGGGTTGAGAACTCATGACTGCCACGTCCTACTTCAAAGGGTTTTACCTGTTATCCTTAGAGGATTGGGCCATGCTGACTTACATAGAGCAGTTGCAGAGTTGGGACAATTCTTCAGGGAACTCTATAGCAGGAATATCAGGATAGATGCTTTGGAGTGTCTTACAGACAAGATACCAACTATCCTATGCGACCTTGAGAAGATATATCCTCCAGCCTTCTTTGATGTGATGGTGCATTTTGCTGTTCATCTACATAATGAGTCACTACTTAGAGGTCCAGTACAGTATGGCTGGATGTACCCTATTGAAAGGCGGCTAGGCACTTTCAAGGGCTATGTTAGGAACAGAGCTAGACCCGAGGGTTCCATTGCAGAGGCCTAAATTGCTACAGAAGCGTTGACATTCTGCTCAAAATACATTGAAACAGCTGATCAGCTTAGCAAAGAGGTGGGTGAAGACAATCCCGGGATCAATGTTTTCGATTATTCTGTTTGAGTTACAGGGAAGAGTCGACAAGAGGACAAACCTAATGATTTGGACAAAATGGTTTGGTATGTGTTGAATAACTATCCTGAGATACTACCTTATATCAAGTAAGTGCAGTACTGCAGCTTATACATCGTAATCTACTAAACTTACAGCACATTCTTATATATTTAGATGTTTGATGCGATCACTATGTTGTGCAGCATCTACAAAGAGGAGTTACTGCCGCAAAATCCAAGAAACATTAACAAACTGGTTATGGCAGGATTTGCGAAATGGTTCAAGAACCATGTAAGATTTTGAAGTGCACTGTCAGTTTTTTTAATATATTGAGTACATAAGATGATCAGCTTGTCTATTTTATAACCATAGGTTAAGAAGATGCGGGAGGATGGGCAGGCAGTTGATGATGCCGTTTACTCACTAGCAATGGGTCCTGATACTCGGGTAAGACATTATGAATCTTGCATTGTTGGAGATGTGCACTACAACACCCTTGCACGAGACGAAGGCAGGAAGACACAAAACAGTGCCATCATGAGCGCGGATACGTATGACAAAGAGACAACTGAAATGTATGCTAACATAACAAACATTATTCAGTTGCAGTATATCTCCCGTTTCGAGGATCATCGGTGTGTGGTTCTGTTGTGCTGTCGTTGGTATAACCTGTTTTCCAGGATCGCAAAACCCAGAGATGATGATTATTTCAAATCCATCAATGTCAAGGCGGCGTACCAGACCAACATTTTGGCAAATCAAGCAACACAGATATTTTTCTTGGAAGACACATTTGCACGTAGCGATGACTGGAGAGTATTGCAAAGGTTTGAGCAGAGGAATTCGTTTAATGAAGTTGCACAACAAGATGATGCTTACACTGCTCCTGATGTACAAGATAACACAGATGTTCCTAATATCTTTGAGAACCATCACATCAATGACGCCGGCGAAAAGATTGCCTGTCGTGCTGTGGACATACAAGAGTTGATTAAGAAGAAGCCAACGTTCGAGGACGTTTAGGACGAAGAAGAAGATGACACCGTGGGGAATTACGATTCAGACTAATACACATGGCGAAGATGTTGATGCTGCTGCTGCGGATGATGATTACATTGCTTTTGTCATATTTGCCTGCTAGAAGACGTTTTTTATCTACTATGTGAAATTGTGTTTGCTATGACAACTGAAACCTGATGAACATGTTGTTTAGTATTTTGTTGTGAGAACATCACTTGTTATGTATGCTGATTTGTGTTTGGTGACTCTATGACAACTAAAACATGATGACATTGTTGTTTAGTTGTACTCATATTTTGTTGTGAAACTTGAATTTGATGACATAGTTTGCTGTTGGACTGCAATTTTCTCGACGTCTTCGAATGAGAACAAAGCTGACCCGACAGGGCCTCAGCTATTTATTTATTTGTATGAGCAAAAGGGGATACCCCCTGATTTCCGTTAATAGAAATCATTAGATGTTCACAACACTACGCCCAGCCTGCTACACAGGTTTCATTCATTACTAGTTTTACCAAAGTGCTCATGTCGTAGCCACTGAATACATCACGAGTGCTACATACACTGCAAATAAAGAGACAATCATCCTACAGAGTACATCGATTTTGCCCATTATCTTCACAAGGTCTCTCATCTCCTCATCTCTACATCTTTAAGCTTCTGCTCTGCATCTTCCTCTTCTGCCATCCCTTCAGTTACTTGTCCAACACCCCAACCTGCTGGTATTGGGATTCCTCGGCTAACCAAATAATCAGCGTAGTTGCATTCCCCCACATTAGCAACTTCCCAGAAATACAAATCACACGAATCTTCCCTTTTCTGCACGAATAAAATTGGTAGATCATCAACCAAACTATTAAAAAAATCAGCAACTGAAAGCAGCAGAACAACACTTAAACATATTATTATCGCATGATTCGGGCATTTGTAGAAGACTCGGCCAGGGTCGCGGATTGTGGTTGAGACGCGACAGATGACTCTGCGTGATTTGCAGCAGTGGCACCACACCAACGATAGCGGGTTGCGATGAGCAATCGGCTACGGTGCGCGTGCCGACGAGGGTGTGATGAGACCCACAGGAGATGGTACGGGTTGCGACTTGGCGCATATCTGGTTGTTGCTTGCTGAAGAGCAGGTGGACGAGCAGCCAGCGGACATGGTTGATGTGGCCAGAGCTTCTGATGCAAGGCACAGTAAGTAGAGAAGAGGAGAAGCGAACGTTGGATATGTCAGTTTCATTACTTGCAGAGTACCATAGCACCATATATAGTCATAGTCTAGGTTTGGATTCGAACCAGCTATAGGAGCACGTCTTTCTTTTTTCTAAAACTCGGCAACGTCTCATTACTGGTACACTAGCTTGTTCTGTACGCCTTCCCAACTCTTTGATTTTCTTTCCCTTTTTTTGCAAGGAACGAAGGAGGACAAAATTGAGAGTTCCTGGGACTCGAACCCAAGACCTCTCGGTTGAAAACCAAGGGTGCTAGTCACTTATGTGGCGAACGTTCCCTGTGAGGAGGACGGCAAACGAAAGTATTTTCCTTGCAGTTTTCTTCCTATATATAAAAAAGTATGCTACTTGGTGTCCGCTTAGTCAACAAACAATTGTGCCAACCTTGACCGTTGGATTGACATTCAATGTCTATCGCGTTTCTTCAGTCTCTTCTTCCTCGAGCCGCCAAAGCCAAACCAGCGCCGGCGGGACCGCCTGCTCCCGCCTCCCACGGCTGGCTGTGATCTGCCCCGTCTACTGTTCGTTCCCGTCCGAGGCCTCACCATCGTCCTCCACCTTGGTTCGCTCGCCGTGGCGCCGCCCTCCGGTGTTGTCAACATGGTCAACAACCGAAAGGAATAAGGAGATGACTGTACATGGTGAGGATGACAGTAGGGACCCAGCAGCGCGCGCAGTAATTTTGTTTTTTCGGGACGGAGAAGGGTATCAACTGGGTTGTGCGGGACCCGTGGCCCATCTAGCCCAGGCTTTTATTTCATATGTTTAGCACATGACCAGCCCAGTTTGTTTTTTTCCTTTCTGAAAATTGCTAGCCAGCTATTTTGTTTTTTGCAGAATAACCAACATAGGCCTACTTGCTTTTCTACGCCCTGCTGGGCCAGAAATCTTTCAAGACGAGCAGGGATGCATTTTGCCCAGAAAATGGGCTATAAGTAATAAGAAATGGGCTATAAGTAATAATAAATGGGCTGTAAAATGAAAAAATACAGCAAACAGACAATTAGTTCCAAAATACTATTTTCTTTCGGATTTTGATATTTTAAATTTCATTGTTTTTGTGCGGGTAAAATTTCATTGAATTTAAATTAAGGTATATTTAGATTTAAAATTAATTTGAATCTGGCTAGAAATTTCGGGCTGTATGCTGTTTGGGACAGATTTGGAGACTGACTTGTGGGTCTACTAGGTTGACGTGTACTTTGGCTTTGTCAACTTAGTCCACAAACGATTCTAGCAGCAGTGACCGTTGGATGTTAATCCAACGGCCGTGCTGCTTCTTCAATATCTGATCTTCTTGCTCCAGCCGCGCAAACCAGCTCCGGTGGGACTGCCTGCTCCCACCTCCCGTGGCCGGCTGTGCTGCCGCACAGGCCGCACCGCCCCACCCTACTTCATTGCTGGCCAGGCCATTCCTCTACTCACCCGCACCTCCTGTTATTTTCCGGCGACGGCAGCCGGACCAGTAAACCCTCGTACTCCCCACCGCGTGGGCAACCATTGTCGAGTCTTCCCTGGGTCCGTGTCGTTCCCTTCCTAGGCCTCGCCGTCGTCCACCGCCATGGTGCTCTCGGCGCGGCCTGGTCAACTTGGTTAACGAATGACATCCATCGGCCGTGGACTGTACGCGCAAAATAATGATTCCTCCACCTGACAGCTGGGACCCACCGGAAGGGCCTCTGTATTTCGTGAAAAAAACGTTCCACCCGTCAACTTCGCATCCAAGGAAGTGCCTCCTTATTACGCAAAAAAAATGAATACCCCCCTGCTAGCTGGGACCCACCATAGTGGGAGGATGACTTGTGGGCCAACAAAGTTGACGGGAACGGAGGGCTTTGTCAACTTAGTCAATATGAATGATTCTAGCTCCAGTGACCGTACGATGTTCATCCAATGGCCGTAGTGCTTCTTCAACCTCTGGTCTTCTTGCTCCAGCCGCCCAAAGCAGCGCCCGTCGTGCCGCATGCTCCTGCCTCCCGTGGCCGGCTGTGCTGCCATGGAGGCCTCACCGCCCCCTACTATTCCCACCGCTGGCCAGGCCCTGCGGCAACGGCAGCCTCACACCGCAGCCGAACCACTGAACCCTCGTACTCCTCTTCGCGCGGGCTTCCACTGCCGCATCTTCCTCGGCTCCGTGTCGTCCCCTTCCTAGGCCTCGCCGTCATCCACCGCTGTGGTGCTCTCCGCGCGGCGTGGTCAACGTGGTCAAGGAATGACTTCCATCAGAAGAGTAATGTACGTGGAGAGGCTGACAGCTGGGTCCACGGCCACAGCCCAGTTTTTTGTGATTTGCCAGGTAAGTCGCTTTGTCAGGCTTGTTGGGCTGCAAATCTTTCAAGACGAGGAGAGCTTTCATTCGGCTGGCCGAGAAAATGTCCCATCAGTAATGAGAAATGGGATGTACATTTTTAAAACACATCAAACCAGCAATTAGATTCAAATATCTTTTTTTTCATTTCAAGATTCTAAATTACATTAATTTTTATGTGTGGAGAATTTGTTGGATTTTATATTGATATACATTTATTTTTAAAATCAGTTTGAATGTGATTCGAAATTTTGGGATTAAAAATAGTTCGGACCGCACCGAAATATGCAAAATTTCATATAATTTTTTAACCGTGGCCACAATTTGGGCTGTAATGCTTACAAAAAGAATATGGGCTCCAAAAAAACCTTAAGAATTAGCAAATGGGCTGAAAATTATTAGAAATAATGGCAGATGGGTTGTATGCTGTTTTCCACAGATTTGAGGCTTTCCTAAAAAAAGGTTGACGCACAAGCAGTGACTGTTGGATGTCCATCCAACTGCTGTCGTGCTTCTTCAATCTCTGCTCTTCCAGCGCCAGCCGCTCAAACAAGCACTGGCGGGACTGCCTGCTCCCTCCTCCCCGTGGCCGGCTGTGCTGCCGCGCAGGCCTCACTGCCCCACCATACTCCCATCGCTGGCCTAGCCATCCCTCTACTCACCCACACCTGCTGTTATTCTCCGGCGATGGCAGACGAACCAGTAAACCCTCGTACAGTCGTACTCCCCTCCGCGTGGGAAAGAACTGCCGAGTCTTCCCTGCCTCCGTGTCGTTCCCTTCCTAGGCCTCGCCGTCGTCCACCGCCCTGGTGCTCTCGGCGCGGCCTGGTCAATGTGGTCCACAACCGACATGCATCTGAAGTGGACTGTATGTGGAGAGGCCGACAGCTAGGTCCACGGCCGCACGCAAGGAAATGCCTCCTTATTACGCGCAAAATAATGATTCCTCCACCTGACATCAGGGACCCACCGAAAGGGCCTTTGTATTTCACGAAAAAAAGTTACCGCTGCTGACAGCTCGGACCCACCAGCTATATCTTCGCATGCAAGGAAGTGCCTCCTTATTACGCACAAAAAAATGAATACTCCCCCTGTTAGATGGGACCCAGTATAGTGGCAGGCTGACTTGTGGGCCTACTAAGTTGAAGGGGACGGAGGGCTTTGTCAACTTAGTCAATATGCATGATTCTAGCTCCAGTGACCATACGATGTCCATCCAACGGCCGTAGTGCTTCTTCAACCTCTGGTCTTCTTGCTCCAGCCGCCCAAACCAGTGTCGGTCGTGCCTCGTGCTCCTGCCTCCCATGGCCGGCTGCGATGCAGCGGAGGCCTCACCGCACCCTACTACTCCCACTACTGGCCAGGCCATCCCTCTACTCACCCACACCCCCTGTTACTCTGCGGCGACGACAGCCTCACACCGCAGCGAACCAGTGCCCTCGTACTCCTCTACGCGTGGGCATCCACTGCCGCGTCTTCCCCGGCTCCGCGTCGTCCCCTTCCTAGGCCTCACCATCGTCCACCACCCTGGTGCTCTCGGTGCGGCGTGGTCAACGTGTTCAAGGAACGGATTCCATCGGACGTGGACTGTACGTGGAGAGGCCGACAGCTGGGTCCACGGCCGCAGCAAGGAAGTGCCTCCTTATTACGTGCAAAATAATTATTCCTCACCTGACAGCAGGGACCCAGCAAACGGGCCACCGTATCTCGACCCTCTGACTTCTAGGACCCACCAGCTACATCTTCGCACGCAAGGAAGTGCCTGACAGTCGGGACCCACCTGGTCAAAGCGTACGTAGCGTTGTCATTCTGGTCGCGAACGTGTACGTACATATATACTGGTGGATGTAGAGGCGCGCACGTGTCGTAGTAGAGGCGGCCAGGGTGCAAGAAAGAAAATACGGCCACGTATGTGTACATACGGGCGGGGTCTCCAACGCCTACTCGCGCATATGTACGGCGAGGGCTCGTTGATATGGCTGGGTCGGAACGGAGAAATAGCGTCGTCGTCGTGTTCATGGGGAGGCAATGGAATGCATCGTGTTCATGGGGAGGGAACAGAATGCATCGTGTTCATCGGGAGGCAATGGAACGCGTGGGAGCTAACCGGCTGGGTCGGAATGGAATGCGTGGTCGTGTTCATCGGGACGGCTTGGACGGAACAGGCGATGGAAACGAGGCCTAGCATACCGCACAACGGAGGAAACAGACCTCCTACGTTCGGAACAGGGTCTTGTTGATCGGGAGGGGTCTGGCGTACCGCAAAATGGAAGAAACGGACCTGCTACGGTCGAAACGGGGTCCTGTTGATCGGGAGGGGTGTGGCGTACCGCAAAACGGAGGAAACAGACTTGTGTTGGAGCGCTACGGTCGAAACGGGGGTCCTGTTCATCGGGAGGGGTGTGGCGTACCGCAAAACAGGACTCCACGGCATACTGTTCATCTCCACCGTCGACCCCCTCTAGCCTCCATGAGCTACTGTTCATCCACCGTCGACCCCCTCCAGCCTCCACCTGCGACTGTTCATCCACTGGCTCCTGTTCATCCGGCCTCCACCGCACGCTACTCCACCGGCCCGCCCAGGACGAAAAGCACATTTTTTGTCATGATTTTTTGTCATAGGAATAGGAGCCCACCACAGAAAAAAAAATTCGTTCGGCCCAAAATGTCACGGATGTGTCTTTTTTTGTAGTGCCCTCATTCGCAACCTCGCCGCTCCCGATCTTGTCAGGTCGCGCCTGGCAGGTCCTGGCGGGTTCATGATGGGCCCCTGCTTGGGCGCCCTTTTCGTCTTCTCCTCTTCTCACCACAATACCCAGTGGAAGGAAAACAAAAAGAGGGAGATCATGGGGAACTTATCTTTTTTCATTCTTAAATCTGTAGGCACTTGCCAAATTTTAGTTCAAATAATGTAATACTTCGATTCTGTGTTTGTGTTTTGTAAGGTTTGTACTTGTATTATCAGCATATTAATGAAAAAGATGAACCATGCTGGCAACTCGTGCATGTATACGTCCAATGTAGATGTGGAATGCCTCTATATTTTTAAATAAACGAGTCTTCCCCGGCAGGCTATCCTGCCGGTACCCTTTTATTGCTGCCGAAGAACTGAGCCTACCAGGCATAGATAAAGGGACCATCCCCCAGCCGATCTCTTTTCACCAAAGGACACTACGACCATCTTGGTCGAAGCAACGCTCGAGTCCAGGGATGGGAGCACCTAAGTTTCTAAGAGCGGCGAGGTTTTCTAATGCGAAGTTTCATCCTACAGAACACTTACGGACAAGAGGTAGAACTTATCTGTTTGGCTTGCTGGAGATCGCAGTGCTGATTCATCTCAATTCCCCGTAGAGGTCAAGCTCACGGCAGGGACCTGCAACCTCATGTAGATGGAAATGATGCAAGATGCAACCCTACCTATATGCATATGAAAATGCTTATGGAATGCTTATGCAATGCTCTTGAAATGCTCATGAATGCATGCAACTTGACCGGGGCCCCCCAGCGCTTCGTTTATTTCTTTGTTGCTCAGGGTCATCGCCTAGCTTTGTGCAACGGATTACATGCAACTATTGAAGGCATGTACGAAAGCATGGCTGCCAGGTAGGGCCCAACAGCCGCGCCTTATGGGTAGAACTTGCGAAGATGCTCAATATTCCATGAGTTTTGCAATTGAATGCCATCTCCGATCTTCAGGCAGACTGCGCCAGGTCTGGTGACTCGAACTACTAGGTAAGGGCCTTCCCACTTTGGCGTCAACTTGTTTGTACCCTTGGCGGACTAAACACGCCTAAGAACAAGGTCGCCTTCCTCAAAACACCGGGCATGAACCCTACGGTTGTGATAGCGACGCAGGGCTTGCTGATAGCGTGCAGCACGTGTAGTAGCCCGAAGACGGTTCTCCTCAAGTAGCATAGCATTGTCATGGCGGTGCTGATCTTGCGCTACTTCATCGTAGGAAAGCACTCGAGGTGACCCATAAATGAGTTCCGTGGGGATAACTACTTCTGCCACATAGACTAGGTTGAAGGGAGTCTGCCCGGTAGCTCGATTTGGTGCCATCCTAAGGGACTAGAGGACTACTGGTAGCTCATTGATCCACCACATGTCATGCTTCTGCAGCGTATCAAAGGTTCTTGTCTCGAGTCCTTGCATCACGTCAGCGTTCACCCACTCATCTTGCACATTGCTATTGGGATGTGCGACAAAGGAAAATGAGATCTTGCTTCCGACGGCATGAACATATTGCATGAAGGCGTGGCTCGTGAACTGGGTTCCGTTGTCGGTAATGATCGTTGTCGGGACTCCAAAATGACACACGAATTCTTTTAAGAACTTGATAGCCGACTGAGCAGTCACCTTTCTCACGGCAGCTACTTCCGGCCACTTTGTGAACTTGCCGATAGTACTGAACAAGAATTCAAAGCCCCCGACGACTCGGGGGAAAGGGTCGATGATATCGAGCCCCCATACCGAAAATGGCCAAGATAAAGGGATTGTCTAAAGAGCTTGGCAGGAAGGTGGATATTCTTGGAATGGAACTAGCAGGATTCACACTTGGTGACTAGCTCGACCGCATCTTGGAGGGCTATGGGCTAATAGAATCCTCGCCGGAATGCTTTCGCAACTAATACCCACGATCAAATGTGGGAGCCGCACATGCATTTGTGTATCTCAGCCAACAGTTCCTTTCCTTCTTCCCGGCAGATGCACTTCAATTTCACGACATTGGACCTCCTCGTGTACAAAGTGTCATCGACAAACTGGTACAGACTGGCCCTCCGGGCTACTCTTTCAGCCTCATCTCGATCATGGGGAAGTTCTCCGGTTTGGAGAAAGTGAACTATGTGCCTCGCCCAAGTTGGAGCCTGAGGCTCGGCAACGAGGACTAGCAGCACCTCCTCAACTGCGGGGGCACGATCCTCGTTCGCGGGGACTATAGGCCCGGCTACAGGGTGTGGTCCAGCAAGTGATGATGACTTGTTTCCGGCAGGGTCCCTGCCAGGAGCCCTGGGGGGCTCTACCGAGAGAGGTTTACCGGAGTCCATCTTTCTCCTTTTCCGGGCCATTGTTGCAGGGGATATGGAGGCTGAGTAAGATGGAGAACAAAAGTTCCTGGTTCCATAGGAAGCTTCTGCACATCACACTTTGACAGATGATCAGCTATGATATTTTCCGCTGGGGTACGTTCTCTGTTTGCAATCCGTCAAAGTGCTCCTCCAATCTTCTCACTTTCTCAACATATGCCTCCATCAATGGACTTTAGTAATCCTTGTTGACTTGTCTCACCACAAGTTGTGAATCTCCTCGAATGATCAGCTTCTTGATTCCCAATTCGGCAGCAATCCTGAGCCCGGCAAGGAACCCTTCATACTCTGATGTATTGTTGGTCGCCTCTTCCTGGGCAAAGTGCATCTGGATGACGTACTGCAAGTGCTCGCCGAATGGGGCAACAAGAAGCACGCTGACCCCTGCACCTTGTAGGGAAAAGGTACCATCGAAATACATGATCCATTCCTGGGGCGCTTCCTTGCCGGGGATAACTATTTCCAGCACTTTCTCATCAGGGGTTGGCGTCCATTCTACAATAAACTCTGCCAATGCCCTGCTCTGAATTGTTGATCTACTCTCAAACTTCAGGCCAAAACTGGATAACCCCAAAGCCCACACCACTAATCTGCCGGTAGCCTCAAGGTTTCGGAGTATCCTCTGGAATGGGAAGCGAGTGACGACCGTAATCTCATGGGCTTGGAAGTAGTGCAGAGTTTCTTTGAGGCCATGGTGAGACCAAAGATCAACTTTTGCACGCCAGAGTACCTTGATCTAGCTCCCTGTAGCAGGGAACTAATGAAGTACACTGGGCGCTGCACCACTTTCTTCTTTGCCGTGTCCTTGGGGTAGCCCTCGTTGTCGTGCCCATTTCTGCCCTGATCCTTGCCTGGCTCTGCCAATCCTTGCTCGCTTTCTACTTCTTCCACTTCCCACTGTGCCACCAAGGCTGCACTAACACCACTTGATTGGTTCCCGCCAAGTATAGCAGCAATGGCTCTTGTGGTTTGGGGGCAACCAAGGTGGGCACGGAGGATAAGTAGGCCTTCAACTCTTGCAAAGTTGCGTCTGCTTCTAGGGTCCACTTCACGGGTCCTGCCTTCTTCAGGATTTTGAAGAATGGCAGGGCGCGCTCGGCAGACTTGGAGATGAATATGTTGTAACGCCCCGGACACACCCGCCGGTGGTCGTTACTCCTGATGAGATCTAGACTGACCCCACAGATCAATACTAGTCTTTTCTGCGCACTTTGTCCTCATTCGTGCGCACCCGGGAGCAACTTCCCGGTCGGTCACCCATCCTGAAACTAGTCCAAGCTGAGCACGCTTAACTTTGGAGTTTTGTCCGAATGGGCTCCTGGAAAAGAAGGAATTCCTTATTGATATGAGTACTCTATCATCCCTAATAAGCCAAGCTATCACATACATCACCACTCAGAGGAACCGACGTCCTCGTCGGGCCACAGGAACATTCCCTCTTGGCACATACGTCTGTGCTTCTAGTCCGGCACATGTGCCATGTCATGTGCGACGACGGGTCACAATCGTCGTGCACAACATGACCACGCACCAGTCCGCAAACATTCGTGTAATCACGAGGGTCGGCTCTGATACCAACTTGTAACGCCCCAGACACATCCGCTGGTGGTCGTTACTCCTGACGGGATCTAGACTAGCTCCACAGATCAATTTCTGCAGACTTTGTCCTCACTCATGCGCACCCGGGAGCAACTTCCCGGTCGGTCACCCATCCTGAAACTACTCCAACTTGAGCACGCTTAACTTTGGAGTTCTGTCCGAATGGGCTCCCAGAAAAGAAGGAATTCCTTATTGATATGAGTAGTCTATCATCCCTAATAAGCTAGCCTATCACATCTGCTTAGCGTGGCACACGCCCTGTTAAACGCCTCACATCCTTGACTATCCTGGGCGCTGGAATCTTCTCAATAGCTTTAATCTTGTCTGGGTTGGCCTCGATCCCCCGATGGGACACAAAGAACCCAAGTAGCTTGCCGGAGGGAATGCCAAACACACACTTCTCCGGGTTGAGCTTCAGGTTGATCTTACTCATATTAGCAAATGTCTCCTCCAAATCCTGGATGAGGGTAGCTCTGTCCTTGGTTTTGACCATGATATCATCCATATAGGCCTCAATGTTCCTGTGTAGTTGTGGCTCGAAACCAATCTGGAGTGCTCTTGCAAAATTGGACCCAACATTCTTTAATCTGAATGGCATGCGGATAAAACAATATGTACCACATGGGGTGATGAACGAGGTCTTCTCTTCGTCTTCCTTGGACAGGAAGATCTGATGATATCCCGAATATGCATCGAAAAAGGAGAGCAAATCACAGTCTGAAGTGGAATCCACAATCTGATGAATGTGCGGCAAGGGAAATGGGTCCTTTGGGCAAGCCTTATTGAGATTTGTGAAATCTATGCAAAGGCTCCATTTCCCGTTAGCCTTCCAGACAACCACTGGATTTGCTAACCAGGTCGGATGCAACACTCCTCTGACCAAACTAACTGCCTCAAGCTTCTTGATTTCCTCTACAATGAACTGCTGCCTCTCCAAGGCCTGCTTCCAAACTTTCTGCTTAACAGGTCGGGCATGTGGGCAGACAGCAAGGTGGTGCTCGATTACCTCCCTGGGAACACCGGGGATATCAGATGGTTGCCAGGCAAACACATCGATATTCGCCTTCAGGAAGGCAACGAGCGCGCTTTCCTATTTTTTATCAAGGGTGGCGCTGATTAATGACCCACAAGTATAGGGGATCAATTGTAGCTCTTTTCGATAAGTAAGAGTGTCCAACCCAACGAGGAGCAGAAGGAAATGACAAGTGGTTTCCAGCAAGGTAATGTCTGGAAGTGCTAAAATTGTAAGTAGCAGAGTAGTTTGATAGCAATATAATTTGTAATGAGCAAGTAACGATAATAGTAGCAGAAGTGTAGCAAGGTAGCCCAATCCTTTTGAGGCAAAGGGCATGCCAAAATGGTTTCTTATGATGAGCAAAGCATTCTAGAGGGTACACGGGATTTTCATCTAGTCACTTTCACTATGTTGGTTTGATTCATGTTCGCTACTTTGATAATTTGATATGTGGGTGGACCGGTGCTTAGGTGTTCTTATTTGAACAAACCTCCTACTTATGATTAACCCTCCCGCAAGCATCTGCAACTATGAGAAAAGTATTAAGAACAAATTCTAACCATAGCATTAAAATTTTGGATCCAATCGGTCCCTTACAGAGTAGCTCATAAACTGGGATTTAAGCTTCTGTCACTCTCGCAACCCATCATCTAATTGCTACTCCACAATGCATTCCCTTAGGCCCAAATATGGTGAAGTATCATGTATTCGACGTTCAAATGACACCACTAAGGGAATCACAACATACATGCTATCAAAATATCGAACACATATCAAGTTCACATGATTACTTCCAACATGATTTCTCCCGTGACCTCAAGAACATAAGTAACTACTTACAAATGATCATCACGCTCAAGATTAGAGGGGTATTAAATAGCATATTGGAACTGAACATACAATATTCCACCAAATAAACCATATAGTAATCAACTACAAGATGTAATAAACACTACTAGTCACCCACAAGCACCAATTTCTTGTTTCGGTAACAAGATTGAACACAAGAGATGAACTAGGGTTTGAGATGAGATGGTGTTGTTGAAGATGTCGATGAAGATTGCCCTCCCCTAGATGGGAGAATTGTTGGTGATGATGATGACGATGATTTCCCACTTCGGGAGGGAAGTTCCCCAGGCGGAATCGCTCCGCCGGAGGGAAGAGTGCTCTGGCCAAGTTCCGCCTTGAGACGGCGGCGCTCCGTTCCGAAAGTCCTCTCCTTATTTTTTCTTGGTCAAAATGACTTATATACCAATAGATGGGCACCAGAGGTGGGCCTGAGTGAGCACAACCCACCAGGGCACGCCTGGGCTCCCTCGCACGCCCATGTGGGTTGAGCCCATCTAGTGGGCCTCCTCTAGTACTTATTTTCTCCAATATTCTTCATATATTCCATCAAAATTCTCTGTGAAGTTTTAGCTTACTTGGAGTTGTGCAGAATAGGTAGCCTGGCGTAGCTTTTCCAGGTCCAAATTTCCAACTACCGGAATTCTCCCTCTTTGTGTATACCTTGAATATTATGAGAGAAAAGGCATTAGAATTACTCCAAAAAGCATTACTATGGATGAAAACATCATAAATAATAGTAGGAAAACATGATGCAAATGGACGTATCAACTCCCACAAGCTTAGACCTCGCTTGCTCTCAAGCAAAAACCGAAATCGAAAAACATGTCCACATGCTTAGAGACAGAGAGAGGTGTCGATAAAAACAAAATACAGACATAGAAGCATCATGTTTCTTATTATAATAGTAAAAAACTTAAACATAAGACTCTTATCATAGACTTTGTCGGGGAAACAACACCTATGGGATCCCGAGGACCCCTTCTACGGTTGGCGGGGGTGAAGATCTGTGCAAAGAGCAGGTCTAGCGATCGGCGTGAGGGGATTTTTACCCAGGTTCGGGCTACAAATGATGCATAAAACCCTAGTCTTGCTTGTTTGTGTTTATCTTGTGTTCTTTAGTATTTGGACTAGCTACTATGCATGCCCAGTCCAAAAAGTCTGAATCCTTCCACAGTACGCCTCGGGCCTCCTTTAAACTCACGCTTTTGGATTCTCTTATCATGCCACCTTTTGACTTTTTCTTTAAACAACTTGGCATTTTCATAATATTGGGTTCTCCATTCATCTAATGAGCTAATATCAAATAACCTCTTTTCACCGGCAAGTTTGAAATCATAGTTGAGTTCTTTGATTGCTCAATATGCTTTATGTTCTAATTCAAGAGGCAAATGACAAGCTTTTCCATAAACCATTTTATAAGGAGACATACCCATGGTATTTTTATATGTTGTTCTATAAGCCCAAAGTGCATCATCTAATTTCTTAGACCAATTCTTTCAGGACCTATTGACAGTCTTTTGCAATATTAATTTTATTTATCTATTGCTAAGTTCAACTTGACGACTAGACTAAGGATGATAGGGTGATGCAATTCTATGGTTAACATCATACTTGGGAAACATTTTACGGAAATCACCATGAATAAAGTGTGAACCACCATCAGTCATTAAATATCTAGGGACTCCAAACCTTGGGAAAATAAATTCGTTAAGCATTTTAATAGAGGTGTTGTGATCAGCACTACTGGTTGGAATAGCTTCTACCCATTTAGTAACATAATCAACAGCAACCAAAATATGTGTATACCCATTATCGGAAGGAAAAGGTCCCATGTAATCAAATCCCCAAACATCAATTGGTTCAACAGCAAGTGAATAATTCATAGGCATTTCTTGATGCTTACCGATATTACCTATTCTTTGGCATTCATCACAAGATAAGACGAACTTACGGGCATCCTTGAAGAGAGTAGGCCAATACAATCCAGATTGCAATACCTCATGAGCAGTTCTATCTCTAGCATGATGCCCTCCATAAGCTTCAGAGTGACATTTCCGTAGGATTTGTCCATGTTCATGCTCAGGTACACAGCATCTAATAATACCATCTACTCCTTCTTTATAAACATGTGGGTCATCCCAAAAGTAGTGTCTTAAATCATAGAAGAATTTTTCTTTTGTTGATATGTAAAACTAGGTGGTAAATATTTAGCAACAATGTAATTAGCAATGTCAGCATACCAAGGAGTGTTGTGAGCAACATTTACTGCAGCTAACTGCTCATCAAGAAAACTATCATCAATAGGTAGTGGGTCATCAAGCACATTTTCAAGCCTAGACAATTTATCAGCTATAGGGTTCTCCGCTCCTTTTCTATCAGTGATATGTAAATCAAATTCTTGTAGCAAGAGAACCCATTGAATAAGTCTAGGTTTAACATCTTTCTTTTCCATAAGATATTTAATAGCAGCATGATCATTGTGAATGATTACTTTTGAATCAACAATGTAAGGTCTAAATTTATCACAAGCAAACACCACTTCTAAGAATTATTTTCAGTAGTAGCATAAATTCGTTGAGCACTATCTAGAGTTTTTACTAGCATAATGAATAACATTCAGTTTCTTATCAACTCTTTGTCCTAGAATATCACCAACAGCATAATCACTAGCATCACACATAATTTCAAAAGGCAAGTTCCACTCAGGTGGTTGAATAATAGGTGCAGAAATTAAGGGTTTCTTGAGTGTTTCAAAGGCTTCTAGACAATCATCATCAAAAACAAAAGGAATGTCCTTTTGCAAAAGATTCGTAAGAGGCCTAGAAATTATAGAAATGTATTTGATAAATCTCCTATAGAAACCAGCATGACCTAGGAAACTACGTATACCTTTTATATCTTTAGGACATGGCTTTTTCTCAATTGCATCAGCCTTAGCTTTGTCCACTTCAATACCTCTTTCAGAAATTTTATGACCCAAGACAATGCCTTCGTTAACCATAAAGTGGCACTTCTCCCAATTCAAGACAAGATTTGTTTGTTCACATCTCTGCAAAACTCGGTTAAGATTGCTTAAACAATCATCAAAAGAATTCCCATAAACAGAGAAATCATCCCTGAAAACCTCAACAATCTTTTCATAAAATTCAGAGAATATAGTAGTCATACATCTTTAAGGTAGCAGGTGCATTGCATAAACCAAAAGGCATACGTCTATAAGCATAAGTTCCAAAGGGACAAGTAAAAGTGGTCTTTTCTTGATCAGGTTGAGAAACGGGTATTTGTGAAAAACCGGAATATCCATCAAGGAAGCAAAAATGTGTGTGCTTAGATAATATTTCTAGCATTTGATCAATAAAAGGCGGAGGGTAATGATCTTTTCTAGTTGCTTTGTTTAATTTTCTAAAATCAATTACCATTTATAACCTGTAACAATTCTTTGTGGAATAAGTTCATTCTTATCATTAGGAACAACAGTAATACCTCCTTTGTTTAGGGACACAATGAATAGGACTCACCCATCTACTATCAGCTATAGGATAGATTATACCTGCTTCCAGAAGTTATAATATTTCCGTTCTTACCACTTCTTTCATCTTCAGATTTAATTGACTTTGGTGATCAACAACGGGTTTAGCATCAGGTTCCATATTAATTTTGTGTTGTCATAGAGTGGGACTAATGCCCTTTAAATCATCAAGAGTGTATCCAATAGCAGCTCGGTGCTTCCTTACAACTTTCAATAATCTTTCTTCTTCATCTCCTGAAAGGTTAGCACTAATAATAACAGGATATATCTTCTTTTTATCAAGATAAGCATATTTCAAAGTCTCTGGCAATTGTTTTAATTCAAACACAGGATCACCTTTAGGTGGAGGAGGACCTCCTAGAGTTTCAATAGGCAAATTATGTTTAAGCAGAGGACATTGTTCAAAGAAAAGCTTATCTATTTCATTTCTTTCATGCATATGTAAATCATTTTCATGTTCTAGCAAATATTGTTCTAGTGGATCAGTAGGAGGCACATCAATAGAAGAAAGACCAATTAGTTCATATTTACTTGGAAATTATTTTTCATGCAGTTTTCTACTAAACTTGGAAAAATTAAACTCATGAGACTTATCACCAAAACTAACACTGACAGTAGGTTTCTCAAAGTCTATTCTAGCATTAACGGTGTTCAGGAAAGTTCTACCAAAGATGATAGGACAAAAGTCATCTTGTGGGGAACCAAGAACAAGAAAATCAGTAGGGTATTTTATTTTCCCACACAAGACTTCAACATCTCTAACAATCCCAATTGGTGATATAGTGTCTCTATTAGCAAGTTTGGTAGTAACATCTATGTCTTCTATCTCTGAGGGTGCTATGTGATTCATGATTTCTTGATATAAGGAATAAGTAAAAGCACTCACGCTAGCACCCATGTCACATAAACCATGATAATAGTGATCTTCTATTTTAACTTAGACAACGGGCATGCCAACAACTAGTTTGTGTTTATCCTTTTTATCAGGTTTGGCAATTCTACCCGCTTCTTCACAGAAGTAAATAACATGCACATCTACATTTTCCTCCAAGAGATCCTTAACCATAGAAATACTAGGTTCTACTTTAATTTGTTCATCAGGTTTAGGTGTTCTAATATAGCTTTTGTTAACCACAGTTGAAACTTTAGCATGTTCCTTTATCCTAAAAGGGAAAGGTGGTTTCTCAATATAAACAGTAGGAACAACTGCATCAACATTATAAATTATAGTTTCTTCTTTAACTGGTACCGGTTCATTAATTTGTTCATTATTAGGTGGGTGATATTTAAACCACTTCTCTTTAAGGAGATCAACATGAGTAGCAAATGACTCACAAAAGGAAGCTACTATCTCAGAGTCAAGTCCATATTTAGTGCTAAATTTTTGAAAAGCATCGATATTCATAAAACATTTAACACAATCATACTTATGTTTAATACCTAACTCTTTACCTTCTTCGGGTTCCCAATCTTCAGAGTTACATTTAATTATTTCCAAAAGATCCCATCCGAATTCAATAGTCTTCTTCATAAAAGAACCAACACAAGAAGTATCAAGCATGGTTTGATCATTACGAGAAAGCCAAGCATAAAAATTCTAGATAATAATTTATCTTGAGAGCTCATGATTGGGGCATGAGTGTAACATTAACTTAAGCCTCCCCAAAGCTAGAGCAATACTTTCTCCTTCACGAGGCCAAAAATTATATATATATATAATTCCGATCACGATGAACTAGATGCATAGGATAATATTTTTGGTGGAACTACAATTTCAATTGATTCCAATATCATCGCATAGCCTATACCATGCCAATATTTTTCCCTTCAAAGATAAAGGGAAAACCTTCTTCATAACTTCATCTCCGGGTAAACCTACAAGCTTGAAAAATCCACAAATGTGTTCAACATATCTCAAGTCCATATCAGGATGTTCCGTTCCGTCTCCTGCATATGGATTAGCTAGCGGTTGTTCTATCATACCCGAAGGAATTTCAAATTCAATATTTTCAGTAGGTGTAGTAGATTGAGGGGTAGCTAATTGTGGTTCCGGTTGAGGTGAAGATACACCGAACAAACCCCTCAAAGGATTGTTTTCTGATAGTAACAAGTGACAGTAAATTTCAGCACACTATATAAATGTTTCCTTACCAAATTCCACTTACCAAAGGCGCTTCACTCCCGGACAACGGCGCCAAAAAATAGCCTTGATGACCCACAAGTATAGGGGATCAATTGTATCTCTTTTCGATAAGTAAAAGTGTCAAACCCAACGAGGAGAAGGAAATGACAAGTGGTTTCCAGCAAGGTAATGTCTGGAAGTGCTGAAATTGTAAGTAGCAAAGTAGCTTGATAGCAAGATAATTTGTTACGGGCAAGTAACGATAATAGTAGCAAAAGTACAGCAAGGTAGCCCAATCCTTTTGAGGCAACAGACAGGCCAAAAAGGTTTCTTATGATGAGCAAAGCGTTCTTGAGGGTACACGGGGTTTTCATCTAGTCACTTTCACCATGTTGGTTTGATTCGTGATCGCTACTTTGATAATTTGATATGTGGGTGGACCGATGCTTAGGTGCTATTCTTACTTGAAAAAACCTCCTACTTATGATTAACCCTCCCGCAAGCATCTGCAACTACGATAAAAGTATTAAGAATAAATTCTAACCATAGCATTAAACTTTTGGATGCAATCAGTCCCTTACAAAATAGCGCATAAACTGGGGTTTAAGCTTCGGTCATTGTTGCAACCCATCATCTAATTCCTACTCCACAATGCATTCCCTTAGGCCCAAATATGATGAAGTATCATGCAGTCGACATTCACATGACACCACTAAGGGAATCACAACATACATACTATCAAAATATTGAACACATATGAAGTTCACATGATTACTTGCAACATGATTACTAGCAACATGATTTCTCATGTAACCTTGAGAACGAAAGTAACTACTCGCAAATGATAATCATGCAGAAGATCGGAGGGGTATTGAATATCCGATTGGATCTGAACATATAATCTTCCACCAATAAACCATATAGTAATCAACCACAAGATGTAACCAACACTACTTCTCACCCACAAGAACCAATCTATAGTTCTGGTAACAAGATTGAACTCAGGAGATGAACTATGTTTTGAGATGAGATGGTGCTGTTGAAGATGTTGATGAAGATTGCCCTCCCCAAGATGGGAGAGTTGTTGGTGATGATGATGACGTGATTTCCCACTCCGGGAGGGAAGTTCCCCCGGCGGAATCACTCCGCCAGAGGGAAAAAGTTCTCCTGCCCAAGTTCTGCCTCGAGATGGCAGTGCTCCGTCCTGAAAGTCATCTCCTTATTTTTTTCTAGGTCAATATGACTTGTATACTAGAAGATGAGAACCAGAGGTGGGCCTGGGTGAGCACAACCCACCAGGGCACACCTGGGCTCCCTGGCGTTCCTAGGTCGGTTGTGCCCAGCTGGTGGGCCTCCTGTGGTACTTATTTGCTCCAATATTATTCATATACTCCATAAAAATTCTGCGTGAAGTTTAAGATTATTTGGAGCTATGCAGAATAGGTAGCCTGACGTAGCTTTTCCAGGTCCAGATTTCTAGCTGTCGGAATTCTCCCTCTTTGTGTATACCTTGCATATTATGAGAGAAAAGGCATCTCCAAAAAGCATTATTATGGATAAAAACATCATAAATAATAGTAGGAAAACATGATGCAAAATGGACGTATCACTGATAGTGAAAGCACCATCAAAGCCAGCCATCCCTGCCGGGACCTTCTTCCCTTGTGGGGCAGCAACCTTGCTTCTCTTGCTGTTGGAACTCTCCGGCAAGTCATCAACAGGCACAGCATGCTACGGAGAGGTATGCTTCCCGGATTCCTTGCCAGCATCCCTGCTATCCTTTTTCCTTCCTTTGTTCTCCTTGGCGTGAACTGCTGCTACCGCTGCCTCCGCCGTGACTGCGTCCTGGTACATCTTATCCACGCAAATGATTGCATCCTTCTCGTTTGATGGGATGGAAATAATTCCTACCGGCCTGGGCATCTTCAAGATGTTGTAGGCATAGTGGGATGCCGCCATGAATTTACCCAAGGCTGGGCGTCCAAGATCCCATTGTATGGCAGAGGGAGGTCGACCACGTCAAACACAATCTTCTCAGTCCGATAGTTCATTTCTCCCCAAAAATTCACTGGCAACATGATCTTTCCCTTAGGATGACTTATGCCAGGGTTAACTCCTTGAAATGTGCCCGTGATTTAGCTCTTCCTTTCCTCTCTGAAGTTTGCTGATTACCTTTGGGGAAATCAGATTCGCCGTCAACCAACATCTTTGTGACCTTGAGGTTGTGAATTGTTGGAGAGACCAACAATGGAAAACATCCTACCACAGTGGTACGGTCAGGATGGTCCTCTTCGTCAAAGATGATGGGTGTGCGTGACCATTTGAGTGGTTTCCGAGCCTCTAGCGCTGGTTCCACAACATTGACCTCTTGTGCCCACTGTTTGAGTTGGCGGTGAGAGGAGTGCAGGGATGCACCCCCGTCAATGCACAGGGCGTCAGTGACCTTCTGGAATTCCTGCTCACTGGTTTCCTCTTCATCCCTTCCATCGCTCTCATTATTGCAAGCTTCCTTCTCTCGACCCCTGGTGGGTTTGTCGGGGTTATTTGCTTCACTGCCCCGGCCCTTACCGCCAGCAGCATTCTGACTTTTTTCCTTATCACGCTTCTCATATTCTGCTCCCTGTCTCTTGATGAGCTGCTCGACCTGACAACACTCTTGAAGGTCGTGGCCCTTTGTCCAATGAATCTTGCAGCATGGCCCATCGCCTTTCCCATCCTTCTTGGTACCAGCGGCTTCCCGACAGTTAGTGCACATGGCAGCCTCCTTGCTGGGAGCTTCAGCTTGAGTCTTCTTTCCGGTACTAGGTGAGCCCGATCCTTCGATAGTCATCACTGTCTTATCCTTGCGCCTTTTGTTGTGCTTCTTGCTCTTCTTCTAACTAGTGGATTCGTCGTCATCCTCTGAGTCGACGTTGGCGCAATCCTCTTCTCCTGGGAGTTTCCTTCCCTCCTCCATCCGAGCATGCTTGTCCACCAAAGTGTAAAGCTCCTTCACAGTCTTGGGCAACCGCACGTTCATCTTGGAACGAATCCTATGGTTGCGCACATTGGACTAGAAGGCAGCTGTCACAACTGCTGGATGGATATTTCGGATGTTCCTGTAGACTCTACTGAATCTCTGCAAGTACTTCCGAAGAGTCTCTCCTTCATTTTGCTGGAGAAGTTGCAAGTTGCTAGGCCGCCCTGGTTCTTGATGACCGCTAGTGAAGGTGCCAATGAACTCATGGCAGAGATCAGCCCATGACGAAATGGAGTTCTCCGGCAGGTGCATCATCCAAGACCTCACATTGGGCTTCAGTGCCAAAGGGAAGTATTTGGCGAATACCTTCTCGTCTCTTCCCCCAGCAGCTTGAATGGCGATGGTGTAAATGCTCAGAATCTCTACCGGGTTTAGCCTTCCATCATACTTCTCGGGTATCTCTGTCTTGAACATGCGGACAGACGGCCAACGAACTTGCGGCAGCTCATGAATAAAGGCAAGGCACCAAACCTCACAAGGTAGGCAACCGCCAACCTGGAGCGCGGGCTCGTCAACATTGGGTCTGTCACCCCCATTGGCCCAACGGGGGTTGTCGCGGCGCTGCTCGATGATGACGCACGCGTCTCCCCTCCGACTGTCCTCCGGGGCTCTCCATTGGCCTGGATGTGCCCGAGCGTCAGAGGAGGCCATCGAGATGTCGTCAAGATCTTGATTCTGCCATGCTCACACTCGTTGTTGTGGTGGGGACTGCACCATGGGGGTGGCCCCTTCTATACGACTAGCGCACGAGCCATCGTTGTCACTTGGGGAGCCCATGGTAGGCCATCTTGTTGTGGGCCCCCAGCCTCGGCGAAACCGAGAAGACTCTGATGGAGGCACGCCACTTGTCCAATTTGCTCGGCCGCTGGTGGGAACCTCAAAAGCAGCTGGGCCCGCGCCATGGCCTCCGTAGCAGTGCTTGGCATGAGTGATGATGATGTGGATCGCACCATTGCTCGGCTCCTGATGGTGCCAACGGCGACAGCGCCATGTCCTTGCTATTGCGAAGCGGCCATCTGGATGGCATGGTGACGTGGTGAAGGCGCTTGAGGGCTAGCGGCTCCCTTGGGCACAGTGACCTGGTCGACATGCATTGGGGGAGGCGCAGGCACCGCGGTCGCTCCCGCTACGGGTGCGGCCGGATGCCGGCGATCCACCCCGGACCGAGCGCAACCACTAAGGTTGTGCTCTTCCGTGAGGGGAAGGGGCGTAAATGGAACAACACCTTCACTTGTACCTCGCGGAGCGTAGCCACCAGGATGCTGTTGATGCTGCTCTCCTCCGGCGTCTGCTGCTCCTACTCCGGTCGTGGGGGAGGTGGTGACGGCGCCGCCTGCTCTGACCACATCTCCTGTAGCGTCCATGTCCTCACACACCTCTACATCCCCTGTAGCATTGGTGATTGCGGGCGGCGGAGCCATCAAGGTGGATGGGTGAGCCGAAGCACCGTATTTCTTCCTGGGTGCCATGGCCGATGGCGCCGTCAAAGACGAAGATGGCGGTGAAGATGACGTGCTGCTCACGCTTTCAGGTTCACACAAGTGCTCCTCCTACCTGGCGCGCCAAAAATGTCATAGGAAACCACGGCTACCTATTGGACGAAGGGTCCCTTGCTGGTTCGATAGGGGGCACGTCACGTTGCACAAAGAGCATAATAGCGCGGGGCACCACGGCAGAGATCACACGAGCGGTTTTACCTAGGTTTGTGCCGCTGTGAGGCGTAAAAGCCTACTCCTGCTTTGGTGGACTGATGGTGGAAAAGTGGTGGTGGTCGTAGTGCGTTTGCCCAGCAGGGTTGCCTCAGGGCAAAACTGTTGGGTTCTACAGTAGGGTGCGTCGACTGCAAATTAAAATTGTCCTACGCGCAGAACAACCAAGAACATGCTATGGGAGATGGATCATACACCGTTACCACTAGACGCACAGTGCCATGCAGCGAAAGAAGGGTTGGGGCAACACGTCTGCGTGGATCGCCTCCACCTCCTCCGATCTCCCTCGAACAGTCGGTCGTCGGTTCCCACGTACAGGTTCGCTAGAGCGGCGCAAGTGCACCTCCTCTATCGGTATCCGCGCGTGCAGGAGGAACGTCGTGCGGCGGACTGCTAGGTCCGATCACACAACCGACGGCGAGTGGAGGTGTCTATTCACAACACATGCAAACCCTAGTGACAGCGCCGAAGAGATCAATCACATGTGTGTGCCGCACCCCACTTTAAATAGGCGTCCCTCTCGGGCTCAACACTTGGCCGTCGCACGGACCCTAAAGCCCACAAGTCTACTCGGACACAATCCGAATACAGCTCGGATCACATCCGACCAGTGTTCCTGGATCCGACCTCGTAGGTTCCAGCCCTTAAGCATGTGACCCCTTAGGTTCAAGCCGGCATGGTCACAGTTCAGATCACCTCCAAACTGCATGGTTGGTAGCGGCCCCTAGCAAGGCATGCCGAATGACCAAGCAAACTATGAAGCTGGTTAGACGAACCTGTACATCATACTTCCATTCCTTTTGCCACACGATATATGTTGTTGGGTTCAAGGCGAGTGTGTCATCCTTATGCTAGCCCGATCTCTTTCTCGTTCCAGTCATGCCGACCACAAACCAGATTATCTCATAATCCTTGTCGCATGGCCATGCTTATCCTAGTCGGATCACATGAGGGGCGTAGAGTATATCTCTCATGATTGGAGGGGCAAATCCCATCTTGCTCGATCATGTCTCGCAGCATGGGTCTGGACAAGCCCGAAACCTACCTTTGTAACTACCCAGTCATGGAGTAGCGTTTGGTTGGCCCAAAGAAAGTCTCTCACCATCCCGAGTACATGCGCCATCTCAGGTCTTAGGACATAGAACGTATGTTGTACTGGAGACTCACAGATGATATATCGTTGCGTCTCATAGTTGGGTCTGTCCGACTCGGACCTTATCTCGACTCGGATCCGACCACGTCAAATCCGACCAGATCATTCTGAGTCCATATTATCTGGTTAGCATCCAATGCTTCATGGCTAGTGAGACCAAGCCATCGACTGTGTCATATGCTAGTCTAGTCTGCTGCGCGTCCACACAGCCCTTTCGACTAGGGACCTTTTAGGAGAGTCATCATACAATGCATAGTCCCACCAACAACACACGTACTTGCTGATACACATCATTGATAATGTCCAAGGACTATCTTTATTTTTATTTTTTTGACATAAAGACTGTAAAGGAACCCCCTACAGTATAATTGGTGCAACAAACCCAAATTGCAAGTACCATGCCTTGAACCTAGGTGGGTGGGAAGGCATCAGCCCCTTCGCACCACTAGGTTGCGCCTTAGTCTACAGGACTATCTTTATTCATAAACACATAGGAAATATCATCATTCATGATTGCCTCTAGGGTATATCTCCAACAGTCTCCCACTTGCACTAGAGTCGATCAAATAGACATCGAATGCCCATAACTCTAACATGCCCCTCATGCTTGGATTGTGGAAGTGGCTTAGTCAACGGATCTACAACATTTGCATCCGTGTGAATTTTGCATAAGTCAACATCACCATTCTTTACGATCTTTCGCATCAGGTGATATTTCCAATCTATGGGTCTGGTCTTGTGGTGATCCCTCGGCTCCTTGGCTTGTGCGATGGCACCAGAATTATCACAATAAAGGTCCAACGATTTTACCGAGGCTGGGAAAATACCAAGATCATCCAAAAAGTTCATGATCCAAACACCTTCCTTTGCAGCTTCACAAGCCGCAATGTATTCGGCTTCTGTGGTAGAATCGGCCACCGCATCTTGCTTAGAACTCATCCAGCTCACTGCTCCTCTGTTCATGACATACACGAATCCGGACTGTGATCGACAATCATCTCTACCGGTCTAGAAACTAGCATCGGCGTAACCCCATACAATGAGCTTTTCCTCACCTCCATAAACTAGGAACATCTCTTTAGTCCTTTTCAGGTACTTCAAAATAGTGTTTACCGCTACCAAGTGACTCTCACCTGGGTTGGCCTGGTATCTACTTGTTAAGCTTATTGCGAAAGCAACATTAGGCCGTGTACATATCATGGCATACATGATGGATCCAATTGCCGAGGCATACGGAATCCTACTCATCATGCTTCGCTCATCAGATGTCGAAGGACTCTGAGTCTCGCTTAGCCATATACCATGTGAGACCGGCAAGAACCATTTCTTGGCCTTGCTCATGTTGAACCGCTTCAACACTTTATCTATGTACGTGCTTTGGCTCAAGCCGAGCAACCTCCTCGATCTATCTCTATAGATCTTGATGCCTAAAATGTAAACTGCCTCACCAAGGTCCTTCATTGAATACTTGAAATTCAATGATTCCTTGACCGAATTCAGCATCGAAACATTATTTCCGATCAGTAGTATGTCATCCACATACAAGATCAAAAACACAATCGAGCTCCCACTTAACTGCTTGTATAAACAAGCGTCCTCATCTCTTTTGATGAAACCGAGACCAGTGATGACCTCATCAAAATGAATGTTCCAACTCTGAGATGCTTGCCTCAACCCATAAATGGATCTCTTGAGCTTGCATACTATACTAGTGCTAGTATGATCGACAAAACCCTCAGGTTGTATCATATACATGTCCTCGGTTAAATTTCCGTGAAGGAAAGCCGTTTTGACATCCATCTGCTATATCTTGTAATCGAAATATGCAGCTATAGCTAGTACGATCCTCATCGACTTCAGCTTTGCTACCAGCGAGTATGTCTCGTCGCAGTCAATTCATTGAACTTGTCCATAACCTTTAGCGACAAGCCAAGCTTTGTGGATCTGAACATTTCCATCCACATCGGTTTTCTTCTTAAAGACCCATTTGCAGCCAATGGCCTTTATGCCAGGCGGCGGATCAACCAAGTCCCAGACTTGATTTTCATCCATGGACTTTAACTCGGATCTCATGGCATCTAGCAATTCCTTGGAATCCGGGCTCACCATCGCTTCCGCATACGTGGCCCGCTCGTCACTTTCTAGCAACAATACATCACGCACTCTGCACAATCTTTTCGACCTCCGTGGTTCTGGTGCCGCTTCCACTACGGGTTCCCTGACTGACTCCGGTATGATCTCATCACCCATCGAGCCATCCCCGAGTGGTTCTCGAATTTCTTCGAGTCAGACCTTCCTCCCACTGGCCTCCCGACTGAGAAACTCTTTCTTAAGGAAAACCCCATTCTGAGCAACAAACACTTTTTTCTCTTCCCGGTTGTAGAAGTTATATCCCAAGGTTTAGCTCGGATATCCCATGAATATGCATTTGTCCGACTTGGGTGTAAGCTTGTCTGACATAAGTCGCTTGAAAAATGCTTCACGACCCCAAATCTTGAGAAAAGATAAACTGGGAGTCTTCCCGGTCCACATCTCATGTGGTGTCATATCTACAGATTTTGATGGTACCCTGTTAAGTGTGGAAGCTGCAATTTCTAGAGCATATCCCCAGAATGACAAGGGTAAATCCGATTTGCTCATCATAGATCAAACCATGTCCAACAAGGTACTATTCCTCCATTCCGATACGCTTTCTCTGTGGCGTACCTGGAGGTGTGAGCTGAGGTACTATACTTCGGCTTTTCAGATGATCATCAAACTCCTGGCTCATGTACTCACCTCCACGATCATATCGTAGAAGTTTTATAGTCTTGCCGAGCTGATTCTCCACCTTGTTCCGAAACTCTTTGAACTTCTCAAAAGTTTCCGACTGGTGCCTCATCAAATAGATATATCCATATCTACTGAAGTCATCGGTAAAAGTCACGAAGTATTGATAGCCACCTCTGGCAGTTGTGCTCACTGGACCACACACATCACTATGTATAAGTTCCTATAGCTCGGAGTCCCTCTCGCAACTCTTTGTGAAAGGAGACTTAGTCATCTTTCCTAGCAAGCATGATTCGCATGTCTCGAACGACTCGAAGTCAGACGAAGTTATGAGCCCATCATCATGGAACTTCTTCATGCGTTTCAGACTAATGTGTCCAACCGGCAGTGCTAGAAGTATGTCAGATTTATCTCATTAGGCTTATGCCTCTTGACATTCATGTTATAGACCGGTTCCTGTTCTAGATTCAATATAAATAGCCCATCAACAATGGGTGCATAGCCGTGGAACATCCCATTCAAATAAATCGAACAACCATTTTCCTTTAAATTGAATTCATAACCCTGACTCATCAAGCATGAGGCAGAAATAATGTTCCGACTAAGTGCAGGAATATAATAATGTCAGGACCCCGATTCTAGGTCACACCGATCTAGCCTGTAACACCTCATATCACTTTGCGGCCTCACGCACGGTATCCCCATGGGTGTCGCCTTACCATGGCCCGGGACCGTTTGCGCCTTTTAGCTCATGTATATGATAGTGTCGCTAGCATCCATATGACAGAGAACCCGGCCCGACATGACTAGTCGTGAACCCAAAGTGGCACTAGCTTACGGGGACAGGCATACATGAATCAACATCGAGCATGCCGGTCAGCAGCGTGCGAATCCGGGCTGTAGCACTTGGCTAACAGTACTCCGGTGAACTGGCTGTAGCAGGCTAGGTAGGACTCCGGATGTCACCGCGTGACATTTCCCCGAAGGGACAGACACAGGGACGAAGTGAATCACATGCTGACCAGTCAAGTGTTCCGGAGCAGTAGTGCTGGGCTAGCAAGACTCTGGTGAACCGGGCTGTAGCGGACTACTATGGCTCATGGAAGCACAAGACTACATTTCCCCATAAGAGAGGCTACCAAGGATAAATAACTAGGTTGTCGGATCCCACACATACCAAGCATTTCAATTTTACACACAATACGCTCGATATGTGTAAATACAACATGGCATCACAGCATAACTCTACGACTCAAGTATTTATTCACTAGGCTTCGAAGAGCCAGATAATTCAAACATGGGTCTCATGACCCAACATTCAGAGCATACAAGTCAAAGCACATGGGGAAGCTTAACATGTCTGAGTACAGACATCTACAAATGGGAAAGGCTGAGAAGCCTGACTATCTACCAGATCCTGCCGAGGGCACAAGATCGTAGCTGAGGTATCAAGCTAAATGTCGAAGTCCACATGGAACTACTAGCGAGACTGACGTCTCTCTACAAAACATAAAATAGGCAAACGTGAGTACAAATGTACCCAGCAAGACATACATCAGAACTAGCTACATATGCATCAGTATCAACAAAGGGGGTGGTGGAGTTTGACTGCAGCAAGCCAGCTTTGACTCAGTGGCTATCCTAAACTATGACTGCAAGTAACTCTTTTGAGGTGGTGCACACGAGTCCGCATATTCACCATATCAATACTCCACTATGGATCCGCTCCCGAATCCCTACGAGAAGGCCATCCATAGCACTCACACTTATCTTGCGCATTTTAGAGTATCCACTTTCACTTGTCTATGAACTATGCTAGGGGTCCAAGTTTCCATATCCGAGGAATCCGGCTATTCGAATAGATAATGATAACCCTGCAGGGGTGTACTTACCACCATGTACATGGCGTGTATCTTGGCAACCTTCAAGCGGAAGCCTGGTGAGGGATTCGGCCACGACCTGACTAGTCACACAAGTATCTTGTCCAGGTTTATCGCCTATTCGGGTTCCATCCGCAAGGAGATCCGGACGGGGTGTCACTCACGGCCCCAAACGATGTGTACAGGGTTCCCAAGCCCACCATCCGGGTCCCACTTGGTACACCGGGCCACTGTGCCTAGTCTGTCCCAAGCCCACCAGTACCGGGTGCCACTTAGTAGACTACTAACAGTACCTACAAACACCAGAAACTAGTTGCAACTCCTGGACAGAGATCAGGTTAATTAATAAGTCGAGAGAGCTTGGAGCGCCCGGAGCCCAATGTCTGGTAGTAAATGTTCATGGATCACACACACAGAACTCAATTCTTGAGGACGGCTGCAATGAGACAACCCACCATGTACTCCTACATGGCCTCTCACCACTACCTTTACCAAATCGTGTTCACACACTTAGCTCTCAATAGTAGGACATGTTCACCACATTCCAATTCATCCCTGATGAATCGGACCTGACTCAACTCTAAGCAGTAGCAGGCATGACAAACAAGCATGAATGAGTAGGCACATCAGGGCTCAAACAACTCCTACTCATGCTAGTGGGTTTCATCTATTTATTGTGGCAATGACAGGTCATGCAGAGGAAAGGGGTTCATCTACCGCAATATGTAACAGTTGAAACGTTGTTGTCCTAATGCAGTAAAAGAGAGCAGGAGCGAGAGAGTGGGATTGTATTGGAATGAACAAGGGGGTTTTGCTTGCCTGGCACTTCTGAAGATAGTATAGTTCTTCATTGGTGTCATTGATCACATCGTTGAAACATACCTCTACCGAGGGGGAACAATCACCGGCAAACACAGAAAGAATTCAATCAATGCAATGCACAATATGATGCATGATCATGACATGTCAATATGCTGTGATTTGAGCTAATGCAGGTAAGAACAGAAGGGTTTGAGTTGATTTGAACTCAAGGTTCAAATTTAGATTCAAGCTATGAATTCAAATAGTGCATGATCATGTTTTGAACTAAACAGTGAGGTTAAGTTGTTTAAACATGCATGAAACCAGTACAAATGGATAGATTCGATTTTTCTGATCATTTTTCATATATAAATTATTTCATTTGGAGTTACAGATTATTTTCTATCAATTTTTTAAGTTTATAGCATTTTCTGGAATTTCCTGAATAAACTTAAATCCAGAAAATGCTTTACTGCATCAGCACTGCGCAAGGCTAATGTCAGCAGGTCAACTGGGACGGTCCAGGTCAAACCTGACCAGTGGGTCCCACTGGTCACTGACAGAGTGCTGGCTAGGGTCAATGACAGGTGGGTCCAGTCAAGGCTGACTGGGCCAAGGTCAAACTGACATGTGGGCCTTCTGTGGTTAGCTAAAACTAAACAAGAACTAAACTTTGGTTAAATAAGGGCGTGGGGCCCAACTGTCTGTGTCAATGTGGTTAATTAACTAGGTGATTAAACCCTAATTAAGCAGCCACGTCATCATCACTGGATCTACGCCAGCGATGACCAAACTGACAGCGAGAGCTCGCCGGATTCGCGTTAGGGATGGCAGTTCGTCGCGCAGCTGGCACCAGGGAGGTCCTCTCACTCGTCCGCATCCAAAGGACCGGACGGGAGGCCGCGGGGTGGCCGGAAATGATGCCGGCGATGAGGTTTAGCAGCGGCCGAGCTCGGGCTCGAGCGTGTGCGGGGTTTCAGCGTGAGCTAGAGCAAATGACGCGGCGTGTTCGCTTCACGGGGACGCAGTGAGCATGTTGGTGGTGCTGGGGCGAGCGGTAGAGTGCAGGAGCATCGAGCTGGTCGGCCATGGCGGCGGCCGGAGCTCGGGAAATGACGGGAGCGACACTACAAGGCACGACAGGTCGAGAGGCTGGGTGTTCCGGGCTTCTGGAAGCGTTCTAAGCGCGATGACACAACCGGGTGCGAGCCTCAGTGGCTAAAACGACGGCGGCAACATGGCCGGCGGCGAGGAGCTATAGCCTCCGGTGAGAACGAGGCTACATGGCGCAAACTAGGTGGGGAAGAGAGGGGTTCGGAGCGGGAGCTCACAGTGGTCATGTAGAGAAGCTCAGTGGCCTCGGGGAAGGCCGGAAGACGATGAATTTGATGGTGGCGATCGTTGGGGCAGAGGTTGATGACGACGGCGATGGCGACGTTCTAGGGCGTCCGTCGTTGTACAGCTCGATGGAGAGGACGAGGGGAATGCGGCGGTGCTCCTGGGATCAGCGGCAGGGCGAGGGGGGTACGGTAGCCATGGCGGCAGCGAACGGCGGCGACGGCTCCGCTCGGCTTCGGGAGAGACAGCGAGAGAGGCGAGGCAGGGAGAGAGGGAGCGGTCGAGGGGGTTCAGAGTGCTGCGTGGCGGCTTCAGGAGCCTCTCCTGCGTTGGCAGAAGCAGGAGGTGGTCGCGCGTGTGCCAGCGTGCGGCGAGCACGCGCCCTCCTGCCCACTGGCAGGAGGTGGAGGATGACTGGCAGAGGGGCCTGGTGGGTTGGGCCAGGTAAGTGGGCTACCAGGTGTAAGTGCATCTAGTGCCACCCCTAGTTGGTTTTGGAGTATTGACGACAAACCTAGCTGAGGGACTAATGTGTTTGTGAGAATTGCAGGAAAACACAGGTAGAAGTCCCTCATTGATTCGGTTTTACTACCAGAGATGACCCCTAAAAATGTACGAAGACATTGAAGACAATGGTGGTTTATGAAGATATTCATATTGAAGACAATGACATGAGAAGACTCCCTATGAAGCTTTTGGAACTCGAAGACCTAGATCCTTCGTAGTTTTATTTCATTCATGCTATTTCATAGGAACCACCGTACTGTTAAGTGGGGTCGAAGAGAACCAGTCAGAATGACTGAAGTGATGCCTAATTCAAATCCTATGTCTTCGAGCGAAGACTTTGAGAGAAAATCTTGTCCAGAGTCAGACAAGTCAGCTTTACTTGTCGCCCAAGTAAAGTTGCCGTGTGAGTTCAAAATTCGACCGTTGGTACACGTGTCAGTTCCTTAGTGACCCAGGGTCATTTCGGACAGATCAGGTCGGGTTGCCAAGTGGCTATAAATAGTCCACCCCCCCACAACCATAAACGGTTGGCTGCTCAGATTTCAGTGCACGGCTTTTGTCGTTTGAGAGCAACCCACCTCGAAGCCTTTGAAAGAAAAATTCCCAGTGAGGAGAAAAGCCCTAACCACCTAGAGCCAGAGTAAATTGGGCATCACTTAAGTCTTCGTGTCTGTGTGATCTGAAGACTTATTACACTTGAGGACTGTGCATCCCCCAGACGGTTAGGCGTCGCGTTCTGAGCATCCAAGAGAAATTGTGGATTGTCAGTGAACGAAGTCTATGAAGGTTTGGGAGTCTACCTTGAAGACTTACCTGAGTGATTGGGCGAGGTCTGTGTGACCTTAGCTCAAGGAGAAAACGGTGAGGACTGGGTGTCTTGGACTAAGTGTCCTTGACTGGGTGTCCAGGACTGTGGGTCCTTTGGTTTAAATACCTAGCCACTTCAACCAGACGTACAGTTGTCACAGTAACTGGAACTGGTCCAACAAATCATTGTCTTCAACGTGTCACTGGTTTCATCTTCACTTCCTTTCACTTACAGTTATTCATTGTGAAGCCATTGCATGCTTGCTTTATCTTTTGTCTTCACAACATGAATGTATGATCTGTTCGGCTTCATAACTTCTTCCTACCTGATCCTTATTACACTGAAGCTGTTTGTCATTGAGCTTTCACTCTATTGAATACATGACCATGGCTGGCCTAGTGTAATCTAACTTCCGCTGCATAGTAATAGGCATGATCTTCACTGTTTGTCTTCACAACTCTCATGTTTTGAAGACTTTCATAAAAATCGCCTATTCACCCCCCCTCTAGTCGATATAACGCACTTTCAATTGGTATCAGAGCGAGGTGCTCCCTTGTTCTGTGTGATTCGGTTTAACCACCTGGAGTTTTAGCTATGTCGACTGCAGGGATAATCAAAGTCTCCGTTTCTTGTCCCGTCTTCGATGGAACTGAATATCCCTACTGGAAGAATAAGATGCGCATGCATCTTGAAGCCATTGACGTCGACCTATGGTATGTCGTCGAAAACGGCGTTCCCAAGGCTGGAGAAGGTGTCACTGCTGCTGATGTCAAGAAGTTCGTTCAACTGGACTCTACTGCCAAGAATATCATCTGTGGTCATCTGACCAAAGGACAGTATGGCCGTGTGAGTGCCTTGAAGACATCCAAACTGGTCTGGGATTGGCTCTCCAAAGTCAATGAAGGCATATCAACCCAGAGAGATCAAAGAATCAGTGTCCTTCGCAATCTCTTCAACCGCTTCAAATGAAATGACAATGAGAATGTCCAGCACACCTTTGATCGGCTCACTGACATCACAAATGAGCTTCAAGCCCTCGGCGCTACTGAGATCACCAAACATGAAATCGTCAAGACGCTGCTGAGATCACTTGATAGTTCATTTGACATTCTGGCCCTGATGATTCAAGAACGTCCTGATTTCAAGACACTCGATCCGTCTGACATACTTGAGAGGCTCAACACACATGAGTTTCAGCTTTCTGAGAAAAGAGATATCTACGGTCCAAACTATGGGCGAACTCGTGCCTTGAAGGCAAAAGCTGTCTCCTCATCTGAAGAAGAATCTGACTGCAGTTCTGATGATCCTGAAGACATTGGAAGAGAACTTGCAATGCTAGTGAAGAAGTTTCAAAGATTCACCAAGAAGAAAGGCTTCAGAAAATCTTCACGATCAAGCTCAAGGAATGATGAAGCTTCTGCTCATGACTACAAGAAGAAAACATGTCACAAGTGCAAGAAAACTGGGCACTTCATCTCTGAGTGTCCACAGTGGGACAATGAGAACAGAAGGAAGAAGAAGAGCAAGGAATATGATTCTGACGACAAGAAGAAGAAGAAACACTCAAAGTCTTCTTCCAAGTCTTCATCAAAGTCTTCATCACACAAGAAGAGCTCATCTGGCAAGGCGCGTGCGTTTGTAGGCAAGGAGATGGATTCAGAGGAGGAATCCGCATCTGAGGAGGCAGAGGTGGAATCTGAGGAGGAGTCTGATTCTAGCACTGGGAGTCTGGCTACAGCATACGTCGCCAAGTCCATCTTCAACACTGAAGTCAATAATTACATCACCGACACCGACGCAAATGACAAGAACGACTCCACTCCTACCTACTGCTTCATGGCACGCGGTGCCAAGGTAAACACACGCACCACTCGCTATGAAACATCCAGTGACGATGACTCTGAATGTGATTCAAAACCTAGCTACAAAACACTTGCTAAAATTGCAACTGAATAACTGAAAGCTATGGAACATATTCAAAAACTGTTAGACAGAAGCGATGATCTGTTGGGTGCTGAAATGACTCGATCTGAATCCTTAATTGAAGACATAAAAAACCTTCACGTTAAGTATCAGGAACTTGAAGATCGTCATGATACTCTCTCAACAACTCATGAAAAGCTTTCCTATGACTATCTTCAAAGGAAGCAAGAACTCGAGAAACTGAGGGTGGCTCATGAAGATCTTCAAAAGGAAAACGAGTCACTTTGCACCGAACAGATCAGTCCCGCTCAGGAAGGATTTGAACCACCATGTCTTAAATGCATTGAGCGTAATAATGCTAAGTCTGTTGCTGAATGTTCCACTGCTACTACTGTTCCAATATCTTCAACTGTTGATGTGGCAACTAACCCCTCTGCTGAGGATACCACTGCTATTGCTGATGAGAATGCTAGGTTGAAGACATTGCTTGAAACAGGGATGTACAAAAGTCTGAAAGGGCATCAAACATTATGTGATGTCCTTAAAAAACAGATTCTGAACCGAAACCCTAGGAAAGAGGGTGTTGGGTTCGTGAGGAAAATCAATGCAGATGGCTCTTACTGGAAACCTGAGCAGTAGCCCAAAACTACATGGGTTGCTGCAAAGGAACTTTCAGCAGATCCATCCAATTTATCTGGCTTCACTTGTGCTAACCCAATTATCATTGATGAATCCTTTGATGCAAACTATAAACTGTTTAAGAATCAGAATGGTGAAGTGTTTGCCAGGTACATTGGTACTAACTGCAGGAATGGACCGGCTATGAAGAAGATCTGGGTTCCGAAAACATGTCTGGAAAATCTTCCTGTGAATGTCTTCATGACACCTCACTTGAAGAAGACAAACCTCGGTCCAAAGGCTTCATACAGACAGAGGACTCACCTGAGTCACACTAACGCAAATGTTTTGCAGGGAAACCATACTCAGGCATATGAATATGAGAGCGGTTCATCGAACCGTCATATTCATATGACCAAAAATTATTCTGCTTATGCCTATGAGTATTATTGTCCCCCTGCTAGACTGTTTGCTAAGGCTTCAAAGCCAAAATTCTCAGATGCTGCTCTTAGACTCATAGCTTCTAAGCCACCCTTGAAGATGTGGGTGGTTAAGAAAGCTTAACTTTTTTGCAGGGAAAGGTCTCCAGCACAAAAACAAAATCTTCTGATGCTATTGCTGGGGACCATAAAAATCTTGTGGGGCGCAAGATAAACTGCCCAAATGGCATCATTATGTACTTCATTCCTGAATCGCATGCTACTCTCCCCATTAGTCCTAATCTGGATCTAAGTTTTCATAACCCACTGGTTCGTCAAATGTTTATGCTTCACAACACTCTTCGTGAAGCCTATCCCCCTAACTGCACTGTAGGGTACGATACCAGCGACTTCAAAGTCTTCAAAATGGATTATTGACAGTGGGTGTACAAATCACATGACTGGCAGAAGAAGCCTTCTTATGGACTCAACTTTACGTCCATCCGACAAGAGCCACATTACATTTGCTGACACTAGTAAAAGTAAGGTATTGGGTCTAGGTAGAGTTGCAATCTCAAAGGATCAACACATGGATAAAGTCATGCTTGTTGAATCCCTTGGCTTCAGCTTAATGTCTGTCTCAATGCTTTGCGATTTGAATATGATTGTAATGTTTGGCAAATATCGCTGCCTGGTGCTAATGGAATCTGACAAATCTCTAGTGTTTGAAGGGTATAGGAAAGGTGATTTGTATGTGGTAGATTTCTCAGCAGGACCACAACTTGCAGTATGTCTTCTTGCAAAAGCTTCAGAATGCTGGCTTTGGCATCGAAGGCTTGGGCATGCTGGCATGAGGAACCTCCACACCCTTGCGAAGAAAAAGCACGTCATAGGCATCGAAGGCGTCAAGTTCAAGAAAGATCACTTATGCGGTGCCTGTGAAGCAGGGAAGATGACAAGGGCAAAACATCCTTCGAAGACAATCATGACCACTACTCAACCCTTCGAACTGCTTCACATGGATCTTTTCGGTCCCACTCACTACTCAACTTTTACTACTTCTGCATGCCTCTATGGCTTCGTAATTGTTGATGATTATTCTAGATATACTTGGGTGCACATAATCCTTTACAAGACTAAAGTGCAGGATGTCTTCAGATGCTTCGCAAATCGAGCTATGAACAATTTTGGCGCCAAGATAAAGCACATCAGAAGTGACAATGGCACTGAATTCAAGAACACTGGCCTTGATACATATCTGGATACCTTGGGCATCACACATGAATTCTCAGCTCCATACACGCCACAGCAGAATGGCGTCGTCGAACGCAAGAACAGAACACTCATTGAGATGGCCAGAACAATGCTAGATGAATACAAGACTCCAAGAAAATTCTGGACTGAAGCCATTGATACTGCATGCCATACAATCAATCGTGTTTATCTTCACAAGCATCTGAACAAGACATCCTATGAACTCCTAACTGGCAAGAAGCCAAATGTTAGTTATTTCAGAGTATTTGGCGCAAAATGCTGGATCAAGGACCCACACCACACCTCAAAGTTTGCACCAAAAGCACATGAAGGTTTCATGCTTGGATATGGAAAGGATTCGCACTCCTATAGAGTCTTCAATCTCTTCCACTACAAAGTGGTTGAAACAGTGGATGTGCGATTTGATGAAACCAATGGATCACAAAGAGAGCAATTGCCAAATGTGCTAGATGAAGTTCCAGCAAATGAATCAATCAAGCTTATGGGAACTGGAGAAATTGTACCTTCTGAAGCTCAACCTGAAGAAGAACTTATCATCTCAGCACCTGATCCACATGAAGACAATGCTCAGCCTGAAGATATACCTTCAAATGACCACATAGATCAGCAAGAGCAAAGTCTTCTCCCCACACACCCTCGTGTTGCAAATGAAGTACAAATTGACAAAATACTGGACAGCATCAATGCACCTGGTCCACTCACTCGTTCAAGGGCAACTCAGCTAACAAACTTCTGTGGGCATTTCGCATTCGTCTCAATATCAGAACCCAAGAAAGTTGAAGAAGCCTTCATGGAACCTGAATGGATTCAAGCTATGCAAGAAGAGCTTCAACAGTTTGAGCTGAATAATGTATGGGAACTGGTTAAGCGTCCTGATCCACGGAAGCACAACATAATAGGCACCAAATGGATATACCGCAACAAGCAAGATGAGCATGGTCAAGTTGTCAGAAACAAAGCTCGTCTAGTTGCTCAAGGATATACTCAAGTGGAGGGCATTGACTTTGATGAAACATTTGCTCCTGTGGCTAGGCTTGAAGCCATACGCATACTGCTGGCCTATGCAAATCATCATAACATACTTCTCTATCAGATGGATGTGAAAAGTGCCTTCCTCAATGGCAAGATTGAAGAAGAAGTGTATGTTGCACAACCACCTGGCTTTGAAAATCCAAAACATCCTGATATGGTATACAAGCTCAACAAGGCACTGTATGGCCTCAAACAAGCCCCTAGGGCCTGGTATGATACACTCAAGTACTTTCTGAAATGCAAAGGCTTCATACCTGGTTCCCTGGATCCCACTCTTTTCATGAAGACATATGATGGTGAACTGTTTGTGTGCCAAATATATGTGGATGACATTATCTTCGGCTGCACCAATCAGAAGTATAGTGAAGAGTTTGGATACATGATGCAAGAGCAATATCAGATGTCCATGATGGGGGAGCTGAAGTTCTTTCTCGGTCTTCAAATACGGCAACAACGCAACGGCATCTTCATATCTCAAGAGAAATATCTTAAAGAGTGCCTGAAGAAGTTCGGTATGCAAGACTGCAAAGGCTTCACAACACCAATGCTAGCCAAGCATCATCTGGGTCCCGACGACAATGGTAAAGAGTTCGATCAAAAGGTATACCGCTCCATGATTGGGTCTTTGCTTTATTTATGTGCATCTAGGCCAGATATCATGCTTAGTGTTTGCATGTGTGCTCGATTTCAAGCGACACCAAAGGAGTCGCATCACTTAGCTGTGAAGCGAATTCTTCGATATTTGGCTCACACCCCAACTCTAGGATTATGGTATCCAAAGGGCTCAGAGTTTGATTTAGTTGGATTTTCGGATGCTGATTATGCTGGTGACAAAGTTGATCGCAAGTCTACATCAGGCACATGTCACTTTCTGGGACAATCACTTGTATGTTGATCTTCAAAGAAGCAGAACTGTGTATCACTCTCCACTACTGAATCTGAATACATTGCTGCTGGATCTTGCTGCGCTCAGCTTCTGTGGATGAAGCAAACACTCAAGGATTATGGCATTCATCTGAAGCAAGTGCCATTTTACTGCGACAACGAAAGAGCCATCAAGATTGCCAACAACCCAGTTCAGCACTCGAAGACAAAGCACATTGAAATTTGTCATCACTTTCTCAGAGATCATGTTGTGAAGAAAGACATTGATATCATACACGTCAACACTGAAGAGCAATTGGCAGATATCTTCACAAAGCCCTTGGATGAGAAGAGATTTTGCAAGTTACGGTGTGAGCTAAATATCTTGGAATCCTCAAATGTCCTGTGATCAGGCACACATCCTAACACTTAAGCATATTGATGACTTAGATGTGCAACTCACGAAGTAGCGTATATCTTCAAACAATGAAGACATACATTCTAAGTGTGAATACATTAATGTGGAATTTGACTTCGGAGCGCCACGATAATTGTGCGCCGTGTCTGGGTCTAATACTTCCTATACGGTGGGTAACGCCATCACCAAACGTTCCATTTTGAAGTGTTTCTCTCATGGCGTTACCTCTCAATGTCTTCACAATTGGTTTGGTTTCATTCTCAATATGTCTTCATGATTATCTTCACTGCGTTGATTATATGGATATATATGTACTGATGTTCTGTCCTCTACAGCATTCACTTATAGCTATGTCTTCCTGGTTGAATCTTTTGAACTAAGTGAATGTGATCGGACCCTAACCTCTCTATGCTTTCTATCTCAAACTCTATCTCTCCAATACATATGCATTCTGTTGGAACTGTCAAATGTCTTCACTGTGTCCTTGTCAGCTGAAGACATAGTGACAACCATAAAAGTCCGTTTTTAATGCTCATTCCTCCACATAAGATCCGGAGAAGAAGGAATGACCGCCCGACAATTTAGGCGTGCGTGGGACATGGAACAAATCCCAATCTTCCTCTAACTGGCCACGCGTGCCTCAAATGCGAACCGCCAGGGGTACCTGCGTAATAGCGCAGTGCCGCCTCTATCCCTATAAATACACGATTCACTGCGGTCATTATCTCCTTCTTCCACCCTCGCACGAACCCTAGCGCCACCGCTAGCACTCGACGACGCCGGCGACAAAGCGCTTCACTGCCGCAACCTCTCCGACGCCGTTTTCACGCCGACAGCGGACATCGCTCTCTCCGCCGTTGCCGTAGGTGTCTTCCGTTGCCAAGTTAGGGCACGGAGGATTGAACTGCTCGACCTCAACTCTCACTTCGTCTAGCAGTTCCATGTGTGGTAAATAAAACCTCTTTTTACAGCCTCTTTTGATCCTACAGTTCAGTCACTTTCTGCCATAAGAAGTTTCTCTTCACACCAGTTAAATCTCTCGCTGCATCTCATAACATGCCTAGTATATTCACTTGTGCTTCAGAAAGTAGTTAGATTCCTCACTTGTACTGATCTATGGGTTCGTACAAATCTGGAACCAACTTCTTATCTATAAGTGAATGTCTTCGCATAATGAGGTCAATGTCTTCTAAACCGATTTATCTTCAAAATCTTCTGAGAATGCATATGACCTCTTCCCCTTCCCTCGCACCTTAATGCTGTCACAGGTACATGTCCGTGGGAGAATCCTTTGGTTCTCATAGTCTGCATTCATTTGCAGAGTACTTGCAGCATCACATCAACTCGCCTGAAGCCAGTTCTTGCAAAAGGAAGCCTTTGAAGCCTTTGAACATCTTGAAGCCTTCCAAGTTATTCATGGCTTCAGAAACAGCAGCAAGGAAGGGAGGCAGACAGCGACGTGGTGAAACGTCCAAAGATCTGCCTGATGAATTGGCAGAGATGTACAAAACTGATCCTGAAGAAAGCTATGGTCAGCACAAGACACGAATCCAATGGATTCAAAGATATTGGGCAGAGCAATGGTTCCACTACCGCTTCGTCACTCAGGAATATGCGGAGAAGTGCGCCATCAAGAGACCGTGGGGAGATGTATTATACAAAAATCTCGTACCCAGGTCCAGAGACGAAGCCATTGCTCAAGGCTTCTATCCATGCATGGTGAGAGGACCACAGCCAGCTGAGGCACATCCGTCATCACTTCTCTGGTGCCGCGATGATAATCTCTTCAAGCGCAACTTTCAGTTTGCACAACAGTCAGCGAATATAAACAAGAAGAAATTTGGGCTTGACTTCAACCCTGGTCCCTCCTCACCAAGGGCAGATGGCACATGCAACGCCGATCCCAATATCATCGGGCCGTATGCCAATCTTGTAGGCCTCATCACTCGCATCCTAGTCCAAGGGACTGCTGTGAATGACCCTCCAGCAGATACTGAGTCAGATGACGCCCCTGCTGCTCCGAAGCCAAAGCAGAAGAAGCCAAAAGCTCCAAAATCTTCAAAGCCAGCCGCTTCTCCCAAGATCGCAAGAGTGAAGCCTTTAGCAACTGCACCTCCTGAAGCCAGTGTGCAGTCAGAAGGCTTATCACGAGTGTCCAAGCCCCAAGAAGCCAAGAAGCCTCAGCCACACACAGGCAAAGAGCTCACAGCTACTGACATTCTACGCTGCGAAGCCATTGATCTCTCAAGCGATGAAGATCTTGGAGATGATGCTCTTGAGCAGCTCATCAAGAGCAAGGAGGAGGCTGAAATCTTCAACAATCTGCCTCTGTTTGATGTCGCCATCATCCACAACTTCATCGATGAATGGTTTGACACACCAGACATAAGCTTCAATGATCTGCAGCTACCCATAGGCCTCAGCGTTGCCTTTCAAGGTGCAATTGCTTCAGAACTTGCAATAGCCCAGCGAATTGTAGAACTGAAGCAGAAAATTGATCATGAAAAGGCTCAGTTCAAGAAGCACGTGGCCAAGCTCAGTGTGCAAGAAGTGAAAAACTTCAAGATCATGTTGCACGAGCTGAAAGAGAACTTCCTGAAGACGCGTGCCGAAGCTCAAGGCTCGCGAGAACGCATGAAGACTTTGGCTGATCGCTGCATGCAAGCCTACAATGAGGCAGAAAAGCGCAAGGCACTTGGGCGTCCCGGCATTGACCCCAGGATGGCCGCGAAGAAGAAAAAGAAGGCGGCTGTGCCCGAACCTGAAGCGCCAAGGTCAGAAACTGCTCCGCTTGTCTTCCCCGCTGCAACGACTGGCTCGAAGCCAAAGAGTCGATCAACCGCCTCACAGCACAAGAAGACACGGACTGCAGAGGCTGAAGCTAAGAAGAGAAAACATTCTGAAGCTTCTCCTTCTGAACCCATCATCAAGAAGCGCAAGACCAAGAAATCTCGGGCTGCTCCCACAAAGCCCCTGATAGTTGAACCCCTCTGCGTCCGCTATCCTGACACAGATCGTTAGTTGACTGTGCATGAACCCAACACTGAAGACATTCCAGCAGACGAACCTTACGCTGCTGAAGACATTGGTCTCCAAGACAATGTGCAAGGTGATGCAGCCCTTCCTCAGCTTGAGACAAGCGAACAGATCAGTATTGGTCGTCCATTGACGCCAATCACACAAGATGCGTCGTGGGCAGATCGCCCACAGGAGGAAGATGAGCCCCAACCCACTGCAACTCCACCGGCGCCTACACTACATAGGCTTCGCAAAGGGCCAAGGGCTCAGGCTGCTGAAGACATTCCGGCTGCATCAGCCGAAGAGCAAGCAGAAATACCACAAGCTCCAACTCCCTCGCACCAACAAGAAGCAGTTCTCAAGGAGAACGTGCCTGAAGCTGAAAATGTTGAGGCTGCCACAAACAACGCCGAAGCAAGTGTGGAGCCCTCCCCAACAACAGCTTCAGAAGACACGGAAGCTACTGCTCCTGAACATTCTGTGCCTGAGTCTGCTGCCGGACCACAATTCAACTATCATATTGCGCGCAGGCCCCAGGTCCAGAAGCCAATCCCACGACTACCAAGGTTCCCAGGTCCTGCATCAGCTCCTGGTTCCTTCAACATCAATGGCTTCAGGGCAGATAACACGTTTTTCGACAGCTCCAAGAACCCTTATTCAAGGGAACGGATTGTATCAGATAGGTTCTGGAGCCATCAACAGCGCAGCTATTATTCATGCATCCTTTACAACCAAGGCCGCATCTTTCCTCACAAGCGCCTTGAGGTTGAAGCTGTTGCTGGTCTGCCTGGTCTGGAAGAAGCACTGGATTGCTTCAAGCAAGTGGGTTTGCTGCCATTTATCACTGATGAAGACCACTGGAACGAAGAGCTTCTGCTCCAGTTCTATGCCACTGTGCATATCAAAGGCTATAACAGAGATCCGAAGACATGGATTCTGGAGTGGATGACAGGCAATATCCATCATGAAGCCAATGCTTTCGACCTAATTGAGCTTACCGGCCTTCCCACTCCTGGTGAATTCTTTGAAGAAGGGTGCCAACTCCATGCTGAAGCAATTGAGAGCATATTTCAGCGTCCTGAGCCAGATATGAGTCAGATGCTCTCAATGATGAAGCCACTGCCTCCGTATGCACCCTATCCAACTAGGTTCTTCGTTGAAGACTTAGAGTACTTGCCCAGAACAATATATCATATCATAAGGCGGACTCTATGGCCTGTCAAGGGACACTCTCGATATGCGACAATTGATGGTGCAATGAAGACTCTCATCTTCTGCATTCTTCATGGCAAATGCTTCAATGCACAGGATCTCTTCATCCGTCAATTTGCAGCGTCTGCTTCAGAACTGTTTGGATTAAAGTTTTATGCTCCTTGGGTTATGAGGCTGATCAAACTTCACTCTACAATCTCCTATCAACCCTCAGCCCGCAATCATAGGATATTTTTGCCAGATGTGGACACATCTGCTGAAGCAATATATCCAGAGCCGGCCAAGCAACCACTAAGTCTTCGGAATGCAGAACACCAGAGCTTCACTCAAAATATTGAAGGTGTTGAAGCTCTCTCCCGAGTGTATCCAATGGCTGGCACCGCACGTGCCCCTGCATCAACTGAAGCCACCAACAGCACAGCTGCAAAGAGACCCAAGAAGCGCGCTCGTGCACTCAATGACAGAGAGCTTCTTGTGGCTCTTCACCAAAAGCAAGATAGGCATCACGACTGGCTCAAGAGGCAGATGAGAAGCATCATGCAAGACGTCAATCGCATCAGAAATCTGGCAACCAAGAATGCATTTGTCACACACGAGACCTGTCGCCGCACTTGGAAGGGCCTCACCATGATGTGCCCTGAAGCTGAACTGCATGAGGATGGCTTCACAGAGCACTTCAAATTTGACTCCACGCCTCCAAGAAGAGCGGTGATGCGCAGCACACCATCACTTGAAGAGTCAGAGTTCTCTTCTTCTGCTGCCACCGTGTCTGCCCGGATTATTGAAGAAGAAGACGACGCAACATCATCTCCACCTGCTTCAACGCGCGTCGAATCTGCACCAAGCTCGTCTGCACCGCCGCCAAACAACTACACCGACCCTGCTGCGCCTGGGAACGCGTAGAAACCTCTATGTCTTCAAACCTTTTTGGTCATCACTGACAAAAGGGGGAGAAGCATATGATGGTTATAGTCTTCAAGTGGGTCACTATGGGCGGGTGCCTTCATATTTTGCTACATTTTGCTTCGTGCTTACAACTCCCGTTTTTTTGCTACATTTGCTTCATTGAGTTGTAACACTTAGCCTTGATGGTCGTCTGCTACCTGTTTGTCACTCTGTTTTGCGAAGATAAATTCCGCATGTGCGACGATAAATTCCGCACTCATCTCATTCTGCAGACGTCCATTTTCCATTATGCATGTCATTATCTTCATATACTTTCACATGCATAGTGGATTGTCATAAGTTGAAGTGGATCTCCACAAGTACAACCTGCCATGTGCATTTGCATTCAAGAAGCAAATTATTTATATGCACATCTTCAGGGGGAGCCCTTGCAACTTATGAAGACAATTCTTTTACAATTTCACAAATTATGTTTCCCGTTGAAAACTTCAACTAGTTTGTCATCAATCACCAAAAAGGGGGAGATTGTAAGTGCATCTAGTGCCACCCCTAGTTGGTTTTGGAGTATTGACGACAAACCTAGCTGAGGGACTAATGTGTTTGTGAGAATTGCAGGAAAACACAGGTAGAAGTCCCTCATTGATTCGGTTTTACTACCAGAGATGACCCCTAAAAATGTACGAAGACATTGAAGACAGTGGTGGTTTATGAAGATATTCATATTGAAGACAATGACATGAGAAGACTCCCTATGAAGCTTTTGGAACTCGAAGACCTAGATCCTTCATAGTTTTATTTCATTCATGTTGTGTCATAGGAACCACCGTACTGTTAAGTGGGGTCGAAGAGAACCAGTCAGAATGACTGAAGTGATGCCTAATTCAAATCCTATGTCTTCGAGCGAAGACTTTGAGAGAAAATCTTGTCCAGAGTCAGACAAGTCAGCTTTACTTGTCGCCCAAGTAAAGTTGTCGTGTGAGTTCAAAATTCGACCGTTGGTACACGTGTCAGTTCCTTAGTGACCCAGGGTCATTTCGGACAGATCAGGTCGGGTTGCCAAGTGGCTATAAATAGTCCACCCCCCCACAACCATAAACGGTTGGCTGCTCAGATTTCAGTGCACGGCTTTTGTCGTTTGAGAGCAACCCACCTCGAAGCCTTTGAAAGAAAAATTCCCAGTGAGGAGAAAAGCCCTAACCACCCAGAGCCAGAGTAAATTGGGCATCACTAAAGTCTTCGTGTCTGTGTGATCTGAAGACTTATTACACTTGAGGACTGTGCATCCTCCAGACGGTTAGGCGTCGCGTTCTGAGCATCCAAGAGAAATTGTGGGTTGTCAGTGAACGAAGTCTGTGAAGGTTTGGGAGTCTACCTTGAAGACTTACCTGAGTGATTGGGCGAGGTCTGTGTGACCTTAGCTCAAGGAGAAAACGGTGAGGACTGGGTGTCTTGGACTAAGTGTCCTTGACTGGGTGTCCGGGACTGTGTGTCCTTTGGTTTAAATACCTAGCCGCTTCAACCAGACGTACAGTTGTCACAGTAACTGGAACTGGTCCAACAAATCATTGTCTTCAACGTGTCACTGGTTTCATCTTCACTTCCTTTCACTTACAGTTATTCATTGTGAAGCCATTGCATGCTTGCTTTATCTTTTGTCTTCACAACATGAATGTATGATCTGTTCGGCTTCATAACTTCTTCCTACCTGATCCTTATTACACTGAAGCTGTTTGTCATTGAGCTTTCACTCTATTGAATACATGACCATGGCTGGCCTAGTGTAATCTAACTGCCGCTGCATAGTAATAGGCATGATCTTCACTGTTTGTCTTCACAACTCTCACGTTTTGAAGACTTTCATAAAAATCGCCTATTCACCCCCCCTCTAGTCGATATAACGCACTTTTACCAGGTAAACTCCCTCTCTCTCTCTCTCTCTCTCTTCTATTCTGTTTGTTTCTGTTTTCTATTTTGTTTGAAGTTTGTTTTGAGTTTGGTTTTCAAACCAAACCGATTTTTATGCTTCTTAAAATTATTATGTGGACTTAGGAAACTAGTTCAGAGCCACATGCAAACTTTCAAAATTATTGGGCTTATATCTATTTTATAGTAAATATAAATCCAATTCAAATAGCTAGTGAATTAATTCAAAGGCCCAAGAATAATTATTTCTGTGATTCCAAAAATATTGGTTTGAGTTTTAGCTCTTGCCAATATTTTCAAAGATTAGCAGGAACATTTTGTTGGGCTCATTTGAAAATATTTTAATTTTGATTATTTTTAAAAGATTTTTGAGGCTTGAGAATTCCCTTAATTCAATTTCCTTGAATTTAAGATGATGCATGGATGCATATGCAAAGACAAGCAAAGGCCAAAGCTAGGGCTGTGACAAATAACAATTATTTAGTTCCAAAATAAATCCAGAAGGAAGTTGGAGCTGCATCGTGCCGACCTCCAACGCATCAACTCTTGCTTTGTTTCTGACCCTGATGTCAATCTCCCCTTGTGCCACACGCCTAGTTCTTACCAGCCCCTGGATCGAGTTGCAAATGTGAACAACCGATCCGGTATCAAATACCCAGGACCTACTAAGTATGTCAGCAAGATAAATGTCTATAACATATGCAACAAGTGTACCTTTCCTCTTCCAGTGACCAGTTTCCTTGCAATGATAGCAAATGGTCTTCGAGTTCGGTCTAGACATTGGCGCAGCGGTGGAGGTTGCCGTCTCCGTGCCCTTTGCCTTAGTCTTTTTCTTGGACCAACTCTTCTTGAACTTAGCCGATTTCTACACCATCAACAATTGATGTGTGCCTTTCTTAATATCCTGCTCTACCACTTTGAGCATCCCATGCAATTCAGTGAGCTTCTTATCCATGCCATGCATATGATAGTTCGAGATGAACATCCCATAGCTGGGCGGAATAGAACCCAGAACTGCATCAGTAGCCAAGTCATCCAAGAGCGAGAAGCCCAAACGATCCAAAGCTTGCACATATCCGATCATCTTGATCACATGTGGGCTCAGTGGATCACCTTCCTTTAGCTTGCAATCCATCAAGGATCGCCAGACGTTGAACCTTTCGGTCCTAGCCTATGTCTGAAACATGCTCTTGAGACTCTCGATCATATCGTAAGCCTCAACATTTTTGAAATGTTGTTGCAAATCGGGGTCCATACAAGCCAGCATCAGACAGCTGATCTTCGTTGATTCATCAATGAGTTTCTGGTAAGTATTCTTAGCTGTGGCACTAGCATTATCGGATGGTTCCTATAGAAGTGGATCCTCTAGAACTTGTTCCTTTTTATCATGCTGGGGGATGTGCTGCAAGGCGATTAAGTTGGGTAACGCCAGGGTTTTCCCAGTCACGACGTTGTAAAACGACGGCCAGTGAATTGTAATACGACTCACTATAGGGCGAATTCGAGCTCGGTACCCGGGGATCTATAACACAAAATATGCAATCACTAAGCAATGTGTTTATGTAGAGTAATTCAAGCCTTAAATATAAATACTCCCACTGAAGTTGGCATCCCTCCGCAAACTCTCAGTGATTCAGGGTCCGGCTAGCACATGCGACTAGTGAGCTATAGCATCACTGCTAGACAACATGCCTATCCAGTAAGCAACTCCTTGCTAATCGTATCCCTATACGACTCCTGTCGGTCGGGAAGGTATCTCATACCCCGGCCCTCAACCTTCTATGACACAAGGCCCAAAACCGTTTTGATAGCCTTGTCAAGTTAACATGATGCAGTGCATGTCCGTGTCTGACACGAACCCTTCAGTTCAAGGACACCTAGCAGCACCCCAATTTTATGAGCCCACTACTAGACGAACTTGACGTGTGAAGGTGCAACATCGGGAACGGAAAATTTCTTGATATTAACGAGGGATCTTCTATCATTTTAACATGCATAGAAAACAAGAAGCATAACAATCACAAATAAAACATATATTGTGAAATAGTATGGCTTCTTCATGGCAGTTCTTCCAGGTCGGCTCCAACTCCGATGACCATCTAGGAACTCCATCTTGTTTGTCATGCCAGGACGCCAAGCTGCCAACCTGATCTCTATAATCCAACTACTACAACTAGTAATGAATTTTACATAGAGTCACAAGTCGACACGCAGGTCGTTATACATTATAATGACAACACTTTGCCTCCTGCCGGCTGACAAACCTGACAGGAAGGTCATGTATAAATTACACACATGCATCACATACACATGAGCTATACTATCCATATCAAACCTGCAAAACAAAGTTACTCGCATTTTACCGGTTTGAGTGATCGTGTACGAAATACAAGGCGCTAGGCACACGTTTTCGGAAATCACAGATCACATATGAACTCCGATTATGCCAAATTTTCTGATCTGACCGATCTTATTGATCAGCCCGAGCCCGATTCAGATTTACGTTTCACTGTTAACCCCGATGGCGGATACCGACAAGTAGGGGTAGGTTGTGTCACGACCTCATCAACTCCGATCATCAGAAAACATAGCCACATCGATCCCCATGTCTAGTTGATCTCATCAACCGTGCACATAGCCGATCTCTTCAACAACAACAGATCTCATCTTCCGCCTCCACATATCTAATATGCATACGATCCGAATTCAAATCCTATAGCAGAGGCTCTGATACCACTATTGGGTTCTACGGTAGGGTGCGTTGACTGCAAATTAAAATTTTCCTATGCGCAGAACAACCAAGAACATGCTACGGGAGATGGATCATAGATCGTTACCACTAGTCCCGTAGTGTCGTCCAGCGGAAGAAGGGTTGGGGCAGCTCGTCTGCGTGGATCGTCTCCTCCTCCGATCTCCCTCAAACAGCCGGACGTCGGTTCCCACGTACAGGTTCGCTAGAGCGGTTCAGGTGCCCCGCCTCTAATGGTATCCGCACGTGCAGGAGGAACATTGTGCGGCGGACTGCTAGGTCCGATCACACAACCGACGGCGAGTGGATGTGTCTATTCACAACATATGCAAACCCTAGTGACAGCGCCGAAGCGGTCAATCTCATGAGTGTGCCGCACCCCACTTTATATAGGCGTCCATCTTGGGTTAACACTTGGGCCTCGCACGGACCCTAAAGCCCATAAGTCTACTCGGCCACAATCCGAATACAGCTCGGATCACATCCAACCAGTGTTCCCGGATCCAACCTCGTAGGTTCCATCCCTTAAGCGCGCGACCCCTTAGGTTCAAGCCGGCTTGGTCATAGTTCGGATCACCTCCGAACTGCACGGTTGGTAGCGACCCCTAGCAAGGCATGCCGAATCACCAAGCAGACTATGAAGCTGGTTAGGCGAACCTGTACATCATAGTTCCATTCCTTTTGCCACACGATATATGTTGTCGGCCTCCAGGAGAGTCTGTCATCCTTGTGCTAGCCCGACCTCTTTCTCGTTCCAGTGATGCCGACCAGAAACCAGATTATCTCATAATCCTTGTCGCATGGCCATGCTTATCCTAGTCGGATCACACGAGGGGACGAGAGTATATCTCTCCTGATTGGACGGGCAAATCCCATCTTGCTTGAGCATGTCTCGTAGCATGGGTCTGGACAAGCCCGAAACCTACCTTTGTAACTACCCAGTCATGGAGTAGCATTAGGTTGCCCCAAAGCAAGTTCGTACCATCCCGAGTACATGCGCCAGCTCAGGTCTTAGGACATAGAACATATGTGGTACTAAAGACTCACAGATGACATATCGTTGTGTCTCATAGTTGGATATGTTCGACTCAGACCTTATCTCGACTCGGATCCGACCACGTCGAATCCGACCAGATCCTTCTGAGTCCATATTATCCATTTAGCATCCAATGCTTCATGGCTAGTGAGACCAAGCCATCGACCGTGCCATATGCTTGTCTAGTCTGTTGCACGTCCACACAGCCCTTTCGACCAGGGACCTTTTAGGATAGTCATCATACAATGCATAGTCCCACAAACAAGTCACATACTTGCTGATACACATCATTAATAATGTCCAAGGACTATCTTTATTCATAAACACACGATTACCTCTAGGGCATATCTCCAACAGAAACGACTACGAGCGTATGAAATATGAGGGTGTGGATTCACTAATCCAGGGTCCAACCCTTTCTATGGTTGCCTCGGGCCTCCTTTTATAGGTTAAGGGGTCACCATAGTTGCAAATCAGTCATTATGCAATGATAAGATAACAAACAGTGCTATCATACCTAACTCTGCAGGCTGACAAAGTGCATTAAATGTGCCGCTCGATGTCACATCATCGTCTACCTGGCAAGCCTTACCGGGCAGCTTTGCAAGCTTCGCACGCTGGTCGCTTGACACGTCGTAGAATGGGTGTCATCTGTGGATATTCCCTGTAGAAAGGGGCCGCCGTGTGGCAGATGGCTGCCACTTAGTCACTTTGCGTCTTGACACCGCATTGATAGACGACGTGCGTCGTGGTGAAGTGGGTTATTGAGGTGGCCGCGTCTCCGTGAGCTCGGCAGGCCCTGTCAGGGGAGTCTTGAAGGTCTTCTTCCGGGGGTGACCCCGTCCTTGCCGTGCTTGCCTACCCGGAAAGGGAGGCTTTTCTCCTGGTGGTTTCTTACTTCCCTGGCTTGGCCTTGGTCCTCTTGATCTGCATGTTGGCCTTCCAGGAATCTTGATTCCTTGTATTTTGGCATGTCCTTGGTGCTGTAACCTTGCTCCCGTTCCTGTGCACAGTCAGGGCAACGGACCCAGGGTTTGTTGCACCGACAATGAGTCATGTACCCCCTATGCGAAGTCGAGTCCGTGTGATGGTTCAAATAGAACCATGATTGTGTATTGCTTGTTTTATTTGTTTGTGCTCTGTTATAAGTCGCAATTTTTCTCTAGGAAACAAGTACTAGTGCTATATGACCTACTTTATCTTAATGCTTGTGTTTGGCTCTTTCGAAGCTTGTTTGTTTGCACTTGCACTATAGAACCCCCTTTAGGAACCCCCTCTACGCTACTTTTCTCTTCGACCTCTCTCATCAACTGAAGACCAGCAAGACAACATGCACCAAGGATTCCACCTCGGTGACCTACTAGCACTGAAGACATTTCCTATAGCCTCCTCGACCAAGTGTAACCCTATAGAGTTACGCTTACCCCTCAAGACGAGAAACCAATCCCTAGACCCTTCGAGACTTTACGAGACAAGCAATGTCGAATCCTTAACCATGAGCTTAACCTATTGAATTGCAAGAGAACCAGTTAAGCTTCAGTAACCTTTGTTCCCTACGGGTTCATTATGGAACTAGTGGACATAGTGAATAAGCACATTATCATACTAAGATAGCACCAGAACTGACAATGCCATCGAGAAGACCAATTTGAGGGTATAGGCTATGTGAGTAACCTTGAGGAAATTCCATGCATGCTGCTATGGATGGTGGCTTGGAGGATGATAATAATAGCTATGGTGGACATGTGGCTGCTGCTCATGGGCGTGGTGCTGCTACTCATGGAGGGCAACGAGGAGGACAACTTTGAGGGCGAGGCCATGGTCCTCGTGGGCACTACTATGGCCCTCATGAGCGTGTTTATCATCGCCATGGAGATGATTTTGATGATTATGATGGTGTTCCATACCGTCATGTTGCTGATGATGGGTGCCGTGCAGGACGTCGTGATCGAGATGGACGAGATGACATAGGAAGAATCAAGTTTCACGTCCCCAAGTTCACAGGAAAGGAAAACCCCTATGCATATTTTGATTGGGAAGAACAGTGTGATTAGATTTTTCGTATCCATAATCACGCCGATCCCAAGAGAGTCAACCTTGCTTGTCTTGAGTTCTGTGGTTATGCACTTACTTGGTGGAACCAACTACAAGATAATCAGCTGCTGCTAGGCCGTGATCACATTGACAGTTGGGAAGAGATGAAACAAGCCACGAGGCGAAGGTTTGTTCCTTCACAATATCAAGGAGATCTTCAAAACAGATTACATCGTCTCAGCCAAGGTACGCACCTGGTGGATGAGTACTATAAAGAGATGGAATTGTTTCTGGTTCATGCTCGTTTTCATGAAGATGAGGAGTCAAAGATGGTAAGATTTCTGCATGGTCTGAACAATGAAATTTCCAATTTTGTGGAGATGTTTCCCTATAACACACTACAATATATTTTGGATCAAGCAAAGTGCACGGAGAGTAAGGTGCATCAGAGTGGTCATGGATGGATATCTCACAACTGCACCACCACACCATGGCAAAAGTCGCAGTCAAGTACCTCTCATGGTGGTTCTCAGTTTCAGCATACTTCACACCCTACTGCCACCCAGCGAACAACAGCTTCATCGGCATCATCACCGGCTCCTAGGAATGTTGACAAGCATGCTCCCTCTGTTGTAGGAAGTACTTCTAACCCCCGGCTGTACCATCATCTTGAAGCCGAGATATTGAGTGTTGGAATTGCAAAGGGCATGGTCATATTTCTTCTGAATTTTGAAACAAGAGAGTTCTATTTATCAATGAACATGGTGAATGGGATTCTGGGAGTGAAGTGAAGATAGTGGAGCACCAGGTGATCATGAGGATGAAGAAAGTGAGAAGAGTGGTTCTGATATTCAAGCCGGCATGGGAGATTGCTTTGTTTCCCGTCATGTGCTTAGTGGAAATGCACCTAGAGAAGAGAAAGGGCAGCGCCATAATATTTTTTCACACTCGTGGCACCATCGAGGACAAGGTTTTCCGAATTATTGTTGACAATGGCAGCTCCAACAACATTGCAAGTTCAGATTTAGTAGAGAAATTGGTACTGAAACAAATAAGGGACCCAAGTCCATATAAGATGCAATGGCTCAATGATTGTGGCACACTTTGAGTAAGCAACATAGTCATTGTTCAATTTTCCATTGGGAAGTACCGAGATCAAGTGGAATGTGACGTGGTGCGAATGCAAGCATGCCAATTGCTGTTGGGAAGACCTTGGTTGTATGACCGTGATGTGCAAATCAGCGGCCATGCTAATCGTCTCTCGTTCCAATACGAGGGAGAGCGCATATCCTTGCTCCCTTTGACACCCAAAGAAATATTGATGGATGATCTGAAAAGGAAAGAGAGAGTGAGCGAGAAACACTTGAGTGACATCCACCAACATAGTGAGTGAGGGAATCCAAAGCCAAATAAAACCCCACAGTTTAAATAGACCAAGACATGAGAAACATAGGGATTAGTTATGATGGCTAGGAAAAGGGACATGGGAGAGTTGAGAGAACCCAATTCTGTGTTCTTTGTACTTTTGTACAAGGACAACTTTCTTTCTACTAATGAATTATGCTCTACCACTCCTATTGTTGTGGGCGAAATTTTGCAGGGGGGTATGAAGATGTGTTCCCCGAGGAGATAACACCGAGGCTGCCACCAAAAAGAGGCATTGAGCACCAAATTGATTTGGTCCTAGGAGCCCCATTGCCGAACCGACCACCATACTACACGAACCCAGAGGAAACCAAGGAGATTCAGGGACAAGTTGAAGCCCTACTAAACAAAGGTTATGTAAGGGAAAGTCTCTCTCCTTGTGCTGTACCCATTCTTTTAATACCAAAACAAGATGGATCTTCCCGAATGTGTTGTGATTGTAGGCCTATTAACAACATCACCGTGAGGTATAGGCACCCCATACATATGCTTGATGATATGCTTGATGAACTTAGTGGCGCCACCATCTTTTCCAAAATTGACTTGCGTAGTGGCTACTAGCAAATTAGAATGAGAGAGGGTGATGAGTGGAAAACTGCTTTCAAAACAAAATCTGGTTGTATGAGTGGTTACTTATAATTTAGTGAGAAGCTAAGTGGTCCAACTCTAAATTAATCAGTTTATGACAAATAATTATATGCACTTGTGAGGTCTTTGGAAACATCGCAACATTATTTGTGGCCTAAAGAATTTGTGATACATTCTGACCATGAATCTTTAAAGCACCTTGTGGGTGAACAAAAACTGAGCCATAGACATGCAAAATGGAGTGAATTCATATAATCTTTTCCCTATATTGTCAAGTACAAGAAAAGAAAAGATAATGTTGTTGTCGATGCTTTGTCTAGACGCCAAATTTTATTCTTACAACTTAATACTAAAATTCTTGGGTTGCAAAGCATCAAAGAATTATATGCCAATGAACCAGATTTTGCTGAACCACACTCAAAGTGTAGTGGGGGAAAGGTACGGAAAAGATTCACTTGCATGATGGATTCTTGTTTCGAGCTAACAAATTATGCATCCGAGATTGCTCTGTTCGTTTGTTGCTTTTGTAGGAGGCTTGTTCTGATGGTCTCATTTGACATTTTGGAAGCAAAGAAAACTGAGAGTATGTCGATCGACCATTTCTTTTTGCCAAGGATGAGGCGCGATGTTGAGCGCTACGTTCTACGTTGTGAGATCTGCCACAAAGCTAAGTCACGCTTAAACCCTCGTGGACATTATACGCCTTTTTCAATTACTAGTACACCTAGGGAAGTGATTGCATTTTTGTTCTTGGATTACCACGCACTAAGAGGGGGAGTGATTTCATTTTTTTGTGGTTGATAGGTTTAGCAAAATGGCTCATTTTATCCCGTGACATAAGAGCGATGATGCTTCACACATTGCTGATTTGTTTTTTAGGGAAGTCATGTGGCTACATGGAGTACTACGCACTATTGTTTTAGATCATGACACCAAGGAAAAGCTAGGAACAAATCTAATTTTTTCCACTACAAGCCACCCACAAACGGATGGACAAACTGAAGTTGTCAACCGCACACTATCCATAACGCTGAGAGTAGTTTTAAAGGAAAATTTGAAGATGTGGGAAGAGTGTCTCCCCCATGTGGAGTTTGCATACAATAGGGTGGTACATTCGACCACTTAATTTTGTCCTTTTGAAATTGTTATGGTTTCAAACCTGCTGCTCCCATAGACCTTTTGCCTTTACCATTATAGGAACGAACTAATCTTGATGCAAGTAAGCATGCTGACTTCATGAAGGAAATTCATGAGAAGACCAAGGAAAATATTGAGAAGATGACTGAACAATATACAAAACAAGCAAACAAGGGAAGAAAGAAGGTGTGGTTTGAAGAAGGTGATCTTGTGTGGGTGCACCTGCAGAAGGAACGTTTCCCGGATCAACGCAAATGCAAGGTGCAGCCACGTGGAGATGGTCTATTCAAAGTTCTTGCGAAGATCAATGACAATGCCTACAAGATTGAACTTCCAATGGATTATGGTGTTAGTCCAAATTTCAATGTGTCCGACCTCTCTCCATACTTTGGACCATCAGAGTCGAGGATGACTCCTTTTCAAGAGGGGGAGGATGATGAGGACACCAGAACCATCGACAAGTCTCCAACAATTATAGGTCCAATCACAAGAAAGTCGTGCCAAACTAATATGTGACCAGGTGAACGCTATCTTAAGTTTACCTTGTAACCTTGATGAAAAAACTATGTTTTCATCCCCATTATTGTTGGTTTGTCTGGACCCTGATTCTAAGTCACACCGATCTAGCCTGTAACACCTCATATCACTTTGCGGCCTCACGCACGGTATTCCCACGGGTGTCGCCTTACCATGGCCCGGGACCGTTTGCGCCTTTTGGTCACGTATATGATAGTGTCGCTAGCATCCATATGACAGAGGACCCGGGCCGACATGACTAGTCGTGAACCCAAAGTGGCACTAACTTATGGGGACAGGCATACATGAATCAACATCGAGCATGTCAGTCAGCAGCATGTTAATCCGGGCTGTAGCACTGGGCTAACAGGACTCCAGGAACCCGGGCTGTAGCAGGCTAGGAAGGACTCCCGATGTCACCGCGTGAATTTTCCCCGAAGGGACAGACATAGGAACGAAGTGGATCACATGCGGGCCAGTCTAAGTGTTCCGGAGCAGTAGTGCTGGGCTAGCAGGACTTCAGTGAACAAGACTACATTTCCCCATAAGAGAGGCTGCCAAGGATAAACAACTAGGTTGTCGGATCCCACACATACCAAGCATTTCAATCATACACACAATATGCTCAATATGTGCGATACAACATGGCATCACAACAAGACTCTACGACTCAGAGGATTTGTTCATTAGGCTCCGAGGAGCGAGATATTACAAGCATGGGTCTCATGACCCAACATACAGAGCATACAAGCAACAAGCACATGTGTAAGCTTAACTTGTCTGAGTACAGACAATTAAAAATGAAGAAGGCTCAGAAGCCTGACTATGTACAAGACCCTCCCAAGGGGTACAAGATCGTAGCTGAGGTAACAAGCTAAATGTCGGAGTCCACACGGAACTACTAGCGAGACTGACGTCTCTCTGCAAAACATAAAATAGGCAAACTTGAGTACAAATGTACCCAGCAAGACTTACATCAGAACTAGCTACATATGCATCAGTATCAACAAAAGGGGTGGGGAGTTTAACTGCAGCAAGACAGCTTTTGACTTAGTGGCTAACCTGAACTACGACTGCAAGTAACTCTTTAGAGGTGGCGCACACGAGTCCACATATTCACCATATCAATACTCCACTATGGATCCGCTGCCGTCTCCCTACGAGAAGGCCATCCATAGCACTCACGCTTATCTTGCAAGTTTTAGAGTATCCATTTTCACTTGTCTATGAACTATGCAAGGGGTCCAAGTTTCCATATCCGAGGAATCCGGCTATTCGAATAGATAATGATAACCATGCAGGGGTGTACTTCTTCACACACGCTCTGGCCACTTACCACCATGTACACGTCGTGTATCTCGGCAACCTTCAAGCGAAAACCTGGTGAGGGAGTCGGCCACGACCTGATTAACCACACAAGTCTCTAGTGCAGGTTTATCGCCTATTCGGGTTCCATCCGCAAGGAGATTCGGCCGGGGTGTCGCTCACGGCCCCAAACGATGTGTACAGGGTTCCCAAGCCCACCATCCGGGTGCCACTTGGTACACCGGGCCACTGTGCCTAGTCTGTCCCAAGCCCACCTGTACCGGGTGCCACTTGGTAGACTACTGTCACTACCTACAAACACCATAAACTAGTTGCAACTCCTGGACAGAGATCGAGTTGATTAATAAATCGAGAGAGCTTGGAGCGCCCGGAGCTCAATGTGTGGTAGTAACTGTTCATGGATCACAAACACAGAACTCAGTTCCTGAGGACGGCTGCAAAGAGACAACCCACCATGTACTCCTACATGGTCTCTCAATGCTACCTTTACCAAATCGTGTTCACACACTTAGCTCACACACAGTAGGACATGTTCACCACATTCCAATTCATCCCCGATGAATCGGACCTGACTCAACTCTAAGCAGTAGCAGGCATGACAAACAAGCTTGAATGAGTAGGCACATCAGGGCTCAAACACTCCTACTCATGCTAGTGGGTTTCATCTATTTACCGTGGCAATGACACGTCATGCAGAGGAAAGGGGTTCAACTACCGCAACATGTAATAGTTGAATCGCTGTTTTCCTAATGCAGTAAAAGAGAGCAGGAGCGGGAGAGTGGGATTGTATCGGAATGAACAAGGGGGTTTTGCTTGCCTGGCACTTCTGAAGATAATGTAGTTCTTCATCGGTGTCATCGAATAATCGTCGGGACGTCGTCTACTGAGAGGCTGGATTATTTTTAATCCAGAAAATTATTAACTGCGTCAGCATTGTGCAAGCACGACATCAGCAAGTCAACTGAGGCTGACGAGGTGAAACCTGACCAGTGGGTCCCAGTGGTTAGTGACTCAATGGCTAATCTAAATTAAAATTAAGCTAAACTAATTAGTAACGGGGTTGGCCCCATAGGTCAGTGTCTCAACTGCTTAATAGGGTAATTAGCACTAATATGTTGCCTAACCTAAATTTAAACTGGGGCAGGGCCCACGTGTCCGTGAGATAGAGAGTTAACAGGGGGTTATTTAACTTAAGCCGTGTTTTAAACAGCAATGGTCCCACATGTCATTGACTCTAGGGGGGTTAGTTAGGCGCTAATGACGGCGCCACATCAGCATGGCCGGGGTCAGGCCACCGGCGACGACCAGACGAGGCGAAGGGCGTCGGAACTTGCCCTCCGACGACCAAACGGATGGCAGGCACCACCGGTGCGTAGCCCAGGCTCTCGCGCATCAAATGGAACACGCAGGAGACCGTGGGATGGCCGGAGGCGACGATGATGTCAAGGTCAGCGACGGCCGGAGCATGGGCTCGACCGGCGTGACGCTACGGTGTACAGGAGAGAGATATGAGCAATGATATGGCTTCCTGGGAGCACGCTGAGCACGATGGAATGCACGTCTGTGAGCTGTAGCGACTATGGCCACGGCGACGCCATGGCCGGCGGGGCGAAGCTCTCGGGCGCGGTGGCTAGGCTAGCTAGGGGAGGCAAACGTGCTTGGGGAGAGAGGGGAAAAATGGTGAGGCTCACTGGGAGGTCGAAGCACAGCTCAGTGGGCTCGGGGTCGACCTGGAAGCGGCGAATTTGTCGATGGCGTCCGGCGGCCGTGCGGAGAAGACGAGCTCGAGGACGAGGCTTCAGGGCATCCGGGGTCCTGCGGTTCGGCGTAGAGGTACGCGGCAGCGAGGCAGAGCTCGTGGGATAGCTAGCTGGGCATGGGGAGATCGGTGGACGCGGCGAGCGGTGACGGTGGCAACGGATCCATTCAGGTTGCCGTGAGAGAGAGCAGAGGAGGGGAAAGAGGTCTAGGGAGAGAGGGGAGACGATGAGGGGGTCGGGGGGTGTGCGTGGCGTCGTCTGGACGCGACGTGGAGGAGCCAGGCGGGCATCAGCCGGCATGGCGCGCCGTGGCGCCGTGCTCGGCCTTGCCTCTGCCAGTAGGCAGAGGTTGAAGACAAGGATGCTCCTGGTGGGCTGGCCTGGTTTGTTGGGCTGCCAGGTAAGACGACCCAGGTGAGTCCTTCTCTCTCTCTTTCTAATTATGTTTCTGTTTTCTATTTATTTTGATTTGTTTTGAATTAGTAAAAATACTAACTCATTTTGTAAAATCCTGACAAAAATTGTGGGCACTATTTGAATTATTTCCAACAGCCCCAATTGTTTTCAGATGTATTGAAGCATTAAAAATATTTATAGGCATTAAATGCTCCAATTCAAATACAATATGATTTAACTCAAAAATCCATAAATGTCCAAGAAATATGCTCATCATTTTTGGCAGAGGTTTTTCACCTTTATCATAAATCATGAACATTTTCAAAGGGCATTTTGGGTTTATTGAAAATGATTTTATGTTGAACCTATTTGATTTGATCTGGTGCTAGGGTTTGATCAATCCCCATTTCAAATTCAAAAGAATTTAAACATGATGAAACACGTGACTAGCTAGCTCAGAGCATACCAGAACTAGGGATGTGACATGGTTGAACTTAGGTATCACATGGAACAAATCCAACAACTTATGAGCTCTTGAAGCAACCGGTTTGGAGGAATAAGTTTGAAGAAAACAAGTTTCAACTGAAGCTGATGCTGTCAGTTTTTACCTCTGATGTTTTGTTGTGCCACACACGTGTGGTGGAGATATGGGACCATAGGGGTACATCAACAGAAGCTACATTAAATTATCTTTCCAATGAAAAACCCTCACATCAATTGGAGTTGTGAGTCAAAAGTTCTAGTCATTCTCGTGGAAGGTGTCCAGGCTGTCAAGGCTTAGCGAATTTCCGAGGAGCTCTCGAACAACTCCCAAAGTTGACTGCTTATTCACCCGAGGAAGCCATGCAAACCTGCTTACTTTTGAAACCATTTTCACACCTAGCTAAGGAGAGGGGGGTTGTCCCTCCTATAAAACTCCATCTCCACCATCCTCTAGAGAACCTTTTGTTAAACCATCCAGCTACAAGCTTATGCGCAAGACTGCTAGGGAGATCCAAGAGATCATTGCTACCTTTGTTGTTGTGAGTTCATCTGGATTCGCGAGAAGGAGCCTCTGGTTCCCCGTAATTCGTTCTCTATGATTCCGGTCATTTGTGTGGGTTAGTCCCGGTTTGTGGTTCTATGATTGTTCAGAGAGCGGGTTGGAGTTCTTGTAGCTTCGGTCAGCCATCCCCAATGTATGGGTTGCATTAAAATTTGGCTAGTATAAAGCTAGTTATCTCGGCTACCTGCATCTAGTTATCCCTTCCAATTTGATCGTATGACGTGAAGATCGAGCCACCCTCGGGCATGATCTCTCTCATCGGGTTCCCACCTATCAGGAGTCATGAGGATATGAATAGCAAGAGTGATGATTGGAGTTGGCCTATATGAGATGATGCTTTCGGAGGTATAATCTGATTTGTTCAGAGGACTATATAGAATAATTGGCATCTCAGAAATAGTGCTCAAGGATAAGATAATAAACACTCACTCACACCCTAGAATCATTAAACCCTTAAGGATTATCAAGCCACATCATGGTCGGATCATGACTATGGGCTTTGGCTCTAGGTCGAGAAGACCTTGGCCAATACTTAATCGTCATCACCACCAATATGCCAACCTACTTTATGCACTCCGTGGGCAAGTCATCATGGGATATCTGGGCAAGTTGGTTGTCATCTTTATTTGGAGACGTCCCTGTCTACCCGGAGATGGAAGTAGAGCTATTCAACTAATCAGAGAACATTTGAAGACCGCCATGACAAGGTGGGAGAGCTATTCTGACCTCCGTCATCTAGAAGTAAACTTCCGCGTCGAATACCATATGTACATTTGAGACACTGCCCTTAAAAGAACTAAAGGTTTCCATGACAAAGGAGAACCCACACAAAGATTCGTCAGCCCCCTATGAGATCAATACAAGATGAAGAGAAAACGGTTACTAGCTGAAGTTACCTCCTGAGTTATCCGATGTGCACAGCGTTTACCACGGATCACAACCCCGGAAGTGTTTTCAACTTCCCGAAAACACGATCCTACAAGGACATCGATCATCGAGACATCGACCTCCACCCTGACCTGACCTACGCGAGAGACCCATTTGCAACCTGGATCAAGTGGAACGTTATACACGAAGCCGCACCACCAAGTACTCCAAGGTTTAATGGAGCATCACACAGAAGCAGGAGCAGTATGAGGACACGAAGACTACCCCAAATCCAACTTTCCATACTCGTTTTCGTGCCTAGTTTGGGAATCTCAGGGACTTGTAAGGGGGTAGGTCAGTAACACCCAGATTTTCATGCCACAACACTTAAGCTAATAAATCGTCATAAATGTGGTTTGACAAAAACTTTTTAGTTCTTTGGACTCTGCTTGATTGGATATTTGTCTGTTGTTTGCAAGTGCTCTAAAACCAAATAAAACCCCCAACTCTTATATTCCTTCTCCTTGATCCAAAACTTTGCCCAATGATGAGGCCATGTGTATAGGACATAAAAATACTTTCTTGCAAAAATAATTTGGCAAAAAAGTATTTTTCAAAATTAGTTCTTCCAAAAACCCTGAATTGAGACTTGAACTACAAGTACTTAGTTTATGGTATGAAAAATATTTCAAAAAGTATATTTGATCCCTATTAGATATAAGACTCCCCAAAACCACACAAATATTATTTTAAAATTTATTTTGGTATTTTATTTGAAGGCTTTTTCTTTAGGCCAGAAATGGTTTTTAATAGGTTAAAATTATTTTAATGTTTCACAAATATTTCAGAAATTTTAGGGAAGCTCATTGGTCATATATTGTCCATATATAAGAGTTTCAACACATGTTCATGTTCAAAATATTAGTCAAATCCATCTGAAACCCTTTCTAGATATTTCAAGCTTTTGAAATATTTACAAAGTAAATATTCTCCATTAAATCCAGGAAAATTCTAGCAAGTCTCACATGACTAATGTGATGATCTTGCTAAGTTTCATTCCCATCCAAATAGTTTTTGTACACAAAAGTGCCCCAAAAACGTCTCTATCTAGAACCAAATTTAAGCAACTCTACATTGGCAACTGTGTCCTTTTCATCTCAATTTTTGTGGACATTTTATAATCCCAAAATGATGACACTACACCAAGTGGTGCATCAAGGAGAATATATTTGCACGACCAAATCTTGGAAAACCCATTTCTGTTGATTTCTAGGGTTTGCCGAAGCTACATTGGCAACACTCTTCAAATGCACTCAAACATTGTGACCAACCTCCAATATGCCATTTGATCCTGTTAAATACCAGGTAAAGGAGAATCCATTTGCTTTCCCAAAACACCATCAAACACATTCTGTAATTTTGCCAAAACCATAATTTGGACCCCCTTCACTATTCTCCTTTGCCTCAATTTTTTACCAGAGCTGATCCTGATCATCTTATACCTCTGGTAAAGATTGCATGTCCATGCCTCAATTATTGGTGAGTAAAAACCCCATTCTTTCTCTTTGGACATCCATTATTCACCCTCTCTCTCAACCCCTCCTTCACTCTAGAAGCCCCCCAGACCATGCAATGCCAAAACACACATTATTTACACCCCTCTAGCCCCCCTACACACAAGTGGCCACGACCAGGGCGCATAAACAATGCTCTGGCAAGCCATGAGCATGCTACAGTGCACCAGGGCACTGTAGCCGCTTACTGCCCAAAGCCTTGACCACCTCAGGCCTCCCCAGCATGTCTCCCCAACATGTCTCCTGAGGTCGTCTCGACGTCCGAGACACGGCAAGCTCGCACGAGCGTGGCCTGGACCATGCTCAAGATGCACCGCCACCCGCCTATATAGAGCCACCCCCAAGCTCCCTCTCGCCTCTGATGATCCCCCTCTCTCTCGTGCACCCCCAGACAACCCGCTCTCTCTTCAGTGCCCTCCTTGCACGCCCATGGCTGAAGCCTTGCTGCTGGCTTCAGGCCAAATTCGCACCACCAGGCCCCCTCCTCTCCACCACCATCGCTCCATTCCTCCCTCCTATGGCCACATAACCAATCCCCCACCCACCATCGGCGTCCTCCACCCGACCTGATGATGTGCTCGGCCTCAGCCTTCCCCGGGGCCTGAAGACCTCCTAGGCGGAAGCGGCTCACCGCCCTTAGCTCGCGGGTGGCCGGAGAGTCACCGGGGAAGCCCGAGTCGCCAGGGCAAACGCTGGGAATCACTCGGTCCTGCCTCCCCTTCCTTGCTGCTGTTCGAGTGGGAGACGAGCCTAGCATGCGGGGCCCGCCCATAAGTGGAGATGGCTTCTCCAGCCCTCGCCTTCCCCGGGGCCCAAAGGCCTCCCTAGCGAATATCCCTTCGACATCACCGTTGTCGCCCGTGCGGCCGTGCAGCTGGGCCGGCCCACTGACTATCTATCGCCCCGTGCGCAGGATAAGGGTAAATCCTTATTTTTTTCTTTTCCAGATAACTTATAAAATCCATAAATAAATCACCCTAACCCCAAATTTGCTGATTCAAACTTCTAGCGAACCCATACATCGTGCCCTACCTCATGGTGTACCTTGCACATTTTTCCAAAGCACTTTCATTTGCACTTATTTAGTAAATCCCATTTTCTTAATTTTGTGCTGAACTTTAGAAAATCACAAAGAGCCCATTTTGTTATCCAAATGGCATGATTCAAATTCCTTGATACTTCTAAGTTCACATCTTAGTTTTTGAACATTTTTTCGAATACCTTCTACGCCACAACAAATATTGGTCCATTTCTCCGTGTATAACCAACTTTGCAAATCCCTAGTAAAATCATTACAACTCCAAATCGAGTGAAACCAACTCCTAGATACTTTTAAAATCAGCCTTCGTTAAATGGGTGCCCTTTATCATTTTTCAAAATGAATTTTCTTTAGACTCTTTGTAGATGCATTAAATCCCTTGATTCCAACCTACTAAAATGTTCACAAATCCTCATTGATCCAACTCCAGTGAAACCACTTTGGTTATTTTTCATATAACCAGAGATATCCTAGAAAACGAAAATCCCAATTTTTCGAGCAATTTTATTTTTTCCTTGTCGTGTTGCTTACTGTGATTGTTTCCGACGTTAGTTGTCGAAGTAGACGGAATACTAGGAGATGGACCAGAAGTATTGAAGACCTTGCGAAGCCAAGCAAGCAGCCCCTTGACCATGTATATGCAACCCTTTTTATGCATGACATATATCAGATTGTTATTGCTGCATCAGAATCATGATGAAAGGGTGACCACTTTTGTGGGTTGCCCCGTTTATTTCCTCATTGATACTTTCATGGTGAATGACCCTACCTTCCTATGAGGGTTATGCCGGTGGGAGTAGATAGGATGCTAAAGTAGTTGCTACGCAAATGGGACGGGTATATGCATGGTGAAGGAGACAAAAGTATTTTCAAAGACTTTTCGAAAACCCCGTCGGGTGGCAATAATGACCGAGGGAGATGTCGAGCTAGGTAACCTCTTGATAAAGAAGTGGTGTACCGAGGCAAGTGAGTGTGTTGTTTCTCGAAAATGGATTGGTTTAAGTTGCGACCGTTACACCAACCTTACATGCGCAACCAAACTACCCTTATATGGGAAAGGGCATTATTAATTACCTAGTTCATGCTAGCATGGATGCCTACACTACTAGTGATGGGAGTGGCATGGTCACTCTCGGGACGGGGTCGTGCCAGGTAGGGTAGCCATGACTATATTTACAGGGCAGCGGACACACTGTTGGTACCTCCGTGCATGGTTCTGCGATATGTTTCGGAGCGAGGCTCCGGCGACAATGACAATATTGTGAGAATGTTGGCACAGGGGCTGTTACCAATCGAGTGGACTCTATGTTAGTGATCGGGTGCTCACCCTAGGTACTTGAGGTACCGTGGGTCGTCGCCGACACGGTATTTCCCTGTATCTTATGGGTAAAGTGTGCTACCTCTGGAGAGTGTCAAGCTATTTGAATTGTCGTGTCCACGGTCAAGGACAGTTGGATAACCGCTCTTGGGCTACGTCCATTGTTTATGAAACCTGGTGTGTGTGTGTGTGTGTGTGTGTGGTTGTGTGGAGAGAACAACTTGAGTCATGTCGAATGACTTGACATGTTGATTAAACTTGAGTTGGTCCAAACTATGTTTATGTTGATATCTGTAACCTTTTTCACATGGATATCTACAGGATCGAAAGTATGTCAAGAGGGGGGTGATTAGACTACCTGACCAAATAAAAATATATCATTTTCCCAATTTTAAGTCTTGGCAGATTTTAGCAACTTATCGCAAGTCAAGAAATCAACCTACACATGCAATTCTAAGAGTATAGCAGCGGAATGTAAATCATTGCATATGAAGGTGAAGGGGAGGAGTTTGAGGGGAGAAAACGCAATGTAGACATGGAGATTTTTGGCGTGGTTCTGATAGGTGGTGCTATTGTACATCCACGTTGATGGAGACTTCAACCCATGAAGGGTAACGGTTGCGCGAGTCCACGGAGGGCTCCATCCATGAAGGGTCCATGAAGAAGCAACCTTGTCTATCCCACCATGGCCATCGCCCGCGAAGGACTTGCCTCACTTGTGTAGATCTTCACGAAGTAGGCGATCTCCTTGCCCTTACAAACTCCTTGGTTCAACTCCACAATCTTGATGGAGGCTCCCATGTGACACCTAACCAATCTAGGAGACACCACTCTCCAAGAGGTAATAGATGGTGTGTTGAGGATGAACTCCTCTCTCTTGTGCTTCAAATTATAGTCTCCCCAACACTCAACTCTCTCTCACAGATTTGGATATGGTGGAAAGATGATTTGAGTGGAAAGCAACTTGGGGAAGGCTAGAGATCAAGATTCTTCTGGTTGGATTGGAATGTCTTGGTCTCAACACATGAGTAGGTGGTTCTCTCTCAGAAAATGAGTAGTGGAAGTGTAGGCACGTTCCGATTGCTCTCTCCTCAAATGAGTAGTGGAAGTGTAGGCACGTTCCGATAGCCTCCACACAAAATCTAACCGTTACACACAATATACCAAACTCGGTGGGACCGAATACTGAAACTCGGTTAGACTGATTTAGTTCAAAATGTGAATGTTAGGCTTTTCGGTGGGTCCGACATGATTAACTCGATGGGTACGATTTTGGAAGGGTTAGGGCATAACTTAATCTCGGTGAGACCAATCACATGAACTCGGTGAGACCCATTTCAGTAAGAGGCATATAGAGAGTTGGTCAGGAAAACTCGGTGGGACCGATCACTCATTTTGGTGAGACCGAAACATTATGAAAAGGAAACAGAGAGTTTGCATTGTGAACTCGGTGGGACCGATCTCTCATCTTGGTTAGACCCAAACATTATGAAGGGAAACAGAGAGTTTGCAATCCCTATTGGTGAGACCAAACTGATTAAGGTTTCTAGCTATGGCTATGTCAAATGAAATCGGTGGCGCCAGATAGATCAAATCGGTGGGGCCGAGCTTGACTTTAGGTTTAGGACATATGTGGGATTGAGAAACTAGTTGAGGGCGTTTGGAGCATATCACTAAGCATTTTGAGCAAGCAAGCCATTAAGCAACACCTCATCCCCTTTTAATAGTATTGGCTTTTCCTATGGACTCAATGTGATCTTGGATCACTAAAATAAAAATGTAGAGTCTTGAGCTTGTGCCAATATGTGTCCTTAGCATTTTGAGGCGTCCACATCTCTAGTCCATGCCATGCCAATCATTGAACTTTCTGAAAACATTATGTTGAATGGATATTAGTTCAATGAGCTATATGTTGTTAATAACTACCAAAACCACCCAGGGATTAGTTGCACTTTCAATATCTAGATTCCTATGATGCATGCTTTACAAGTTGTTAGGACATGTCATTGCACTCAAATTACCTACTTAGATTTATATCATGCATTGTTGTACCTTGTTCCAAAACATGGGTTGCTTGCGTGTACATTCAAACGTACTCACTGGCTTGTCCCTGGCTATTTACTTGGCGAGGCTTGGAAGAGAGGGAATACAAGGAAGAGTTCTTTGGTGACGAACATGCGAGCTAGGATGCTTTCCCAATCAGAATGTCTGTAGGGTTAAGGAAGATGGCATGGGTCCAAGTTATCGATGAAGATTTCAGCTGCAATCATATACTGAAGACTTGACCATAGTGGTTATGATTTGTGTAAGTTGGTATTTATGGATGTAAGACTCTTGTTATTCAGCTTCTGTGTGTTCATTGAGCATTGATCTCTGGGATCACTGTACACGTGCATTTGGTGGCTTTGACTGTGTAAGTCGGGGTCCCCACAACTTCGCAGGGAAGAGGTTGGTGTCAAAGTAGATTCGGAAGATGATGACGACACTGGCGCCCCCAAGAAGAAGAACAAAAAGCGTAACAAGAAGCGTGAGGAGAAGGCAATTCTGGCCATTGAGAGATATGATGATCTTAGTGCCGGCAAGAAAGCACAAACTATGACTCTCGACAAGGAGGCTGCTACATGCGCTAACTGCTGGGCGGTAGTGGTTGCTGAGAAAACCGACAAGTCTGACGAGCCGTACTTCAAGATCCATTATACTAAGGGCCACGATCTTCAAGATTACAACCAAGTTGAACAGTTGGTCGAAAGGCAGAAGGCTGGATATGAAAAGTCTGATAAGGAGAGAGGCAAGAATAACACTAGCAGGAAAGGGCGGGGTGGCCATAGTGGTCATTGAGGCAAAGTTGATCAGCAGGAGGAAAAGACCCGCCAGGGTCCGTGAGAAAAAGGAAAATGAAGATGACAGCGAAGAAGAGGATGACGAGACCAGCGAGCAGGAGTTTCAGAAAGCTACTGAGGGAATGTGCATTGACTGGGGTGCATCTTTGCACTCCTCTCACCGCCAACTCAAGCAGTGGGGATGTGAGGTTAATGCGGGAGAACTAGTAGCAAGTGTTCATGAGCCATTTAAGTGGTCCCATGCTCCCATCATCTTTAACATTGAGGATCATCTAGATCGCATTACTACGGTTGGATGCTTGCCGTTGTTGGTTTGACCAACAATCCGCAACATCAAGGTCACTAAGATGTTGGTTGACGGTGGGGCGGGGTTGAATTTGATTTCCCCCGACGTGCCTAAGAAGCTCAAAATTCCTGATGAGGATCTGAAGAAGACTGGCACTTTCCAGGGGATCAACAAGGGGAAGAGCCAACCAAAGGGAAATATCACCTTGCCGGTGACATTTGGTGGGGAAATAAATTTTAGGACTGAGAAAATTGTGTTCGATGTCGTTGAGCTTCCCCTGCCATTCAACGGGATCCTTGGCCATCCGGCTCTGGCCATGTTCATGGCAGTGTCCCACTATGCATATAACACTTTGAAGATGTCAGGCCCTATGGGAGTCATCTCCATCCCATCAGATAAGAGGGATGTTGTTATATGCATTGACAAGATGTATCGCGATGCGGTAGTAGCAGAGGCCGTCAAGGCCTCCGCTCCTCGCCAAGGAGGGAAATAAACTTAAGAGAACTGGCAAAGATACCGACAAGGACCATGGGAAGCGCGCCTCTTCAGAGTGCGCTGCGCCCGGTAGCAACTTGCCGGAAAGTTCGACTAGCAAAAGATCCAATGTTGTACCCCCTACAAGAAAGACGGTTCCGGCAAGGCTTGATGGCGCTGATGGTACTTTCACCATTAGTGCCACTCTTGATAACAAATAGGAAAGCGCACTTGTTGCCTTCGTGTGGGCGAATGTCGATGTGTTTGCCTGGCAACCACCTAACATCTCCGGCATTCCCAGGGAGTTAATCGAGCATGAACTTGCTTTCTGTCTCATGCCCGCCCCGTCAAGCAGAAGGTCAGGAAGCAGGCCTTGGAGCGGAAACAATTCATTGCCAAAGAAATCAAGAAACTTGAGGCAACAGGCTTAGTCAGAGGAGCACTACACCCAACTTGGCTTGCAAATCCACTGGTGGTGCCCAAAGCGAATGGAAAGTGGAGACTTTGTGTTGACTTCACTGATTTAAACAAGGTTTTCCCAGTGGATCCTTTCCCCTTGCTGCGCATTGATAAAACCGTTGATTCCACCTCAAGATGTGAGTTTCTATCCTTCCTTCATGTGTACTATGGTTATTACCAGATTTTCATGGCCAAAGAAGACGAAGAGAAGACCTCATTTATTACCCCATGTGGCACGTACTGCGTTTATCACCAGATTTTCATACGCACGCGAGAAATTGTCAAAGATGTTAGGTGCCTGGCTGGCTAAGTTGCTGCATTGAGTAGCTTCATTTCCAAATCTGCGGAGTGTGCCCTGCTATTCTTCAAGATATTGAAGAAGCCTGGTCCAATGAAATGGGACTCCAGAGGCAGAGGCTACGCTCCAGAATTTGAAAGACGACCTTTTCTCTACTCCAACCTTGGTAGCACCTAGACCACAAGAACTGTTGCTACTATACATGGCGGCAACAAACCAAGTGGTTAGTGCTGCCTTGGTGGCGCAAAGGAAGGTGGACTACAAAGAGGCTACTATGGCAAGGCCACCCAGTAAAACCCCAATCCTATCTTCCACAAGGTTTGATGGTGGCAGCAAAGGGGAATTGCAAACAGGGGTTGACGAGCGGAAGATGTTAGCGAGAAAGAAAATGGTGTTGCACCCAGTTTTTTTGTCAGCTCTCTCTTGCAGGGGTCTAGGTCAAGGTATTCTGGGGTGCAAAAATCAATATTTTGCCACCTTATGGCCTCATGAAAGCTGGGCCATTACTTTCAAGCTCACGAGATCACAGTTGTAACCGGCCTTCTATTGCAACGTATCTTGAGAAACCTAGAGGCCAGCGGAAGGATAGTAGAGTGGGCATTGGAACTGTCAAGCTTTGCTTTGAAGTTTGAGAGCACGAAAACTATTCAAAGTAGAGCACTGGTAGAATTTGTAGCAGAATGACACCGACGCCCAATGAAGAAGTTGTGAAAACAGCTCTCCCCGGCAAGGAGGCCACCAAGGAATGGATCATGTACTTTGACGGTCCTTTCTCGCTCCAAGGTGTTGGGGCAGGGGTGTTACTCATTGCACCCACCAGAGAACACGTCAAGTATGTTATCCAAATTCATTTTCCTAGGGAAGATGCCACCAATAACACAACATAGTATGAAGGACTCGTTGTCGGGCTCAGAATTGTAGTAGAATTGGGCATAAAGAAATTGATCATACGTGGTGACTCCCATATTGTTGTAAAGAAAGTGAATAAGGATTACCAAAACCCGTTGATGGAGCATACGTAGAGGAGGTGAGAAAGCTAGAGGAACTCTTTGACGGGCTGCAGACAGAACACATAACCCGTGTAGAAAATAGCATCGCTGATCACCTTTCAAAGTGTGCTGCGCAAAAGCTTCTTGTGGAACCAGAAAATTTTGTACTCGACATGACCCAACTGTCAGTTCCTTCATCAACGCTGGATAGGAAAAGAATTAAGCTCAACACTGGCAAACATTTCCTAGTAAAGCTCCCTGAAGCTTCTGGTGAGAAGCTTGCTGGAGGAGATCCTATGCTGGCTGGTGGGCTGCGTTCTCCGGCAGAACCCCAGGTTTTTGCTATCGAGGTGAGAGCTCCCTCAGCAGAAGAGATGTCTTTAGTCCTTGTCGTCGAGCCTCAAGCTCGGGCATGGTCACAACACATAGTCCAATTATTGCAAACTGGAGAACTTCCTGATGATCCGGAGGAATCTGAGAAAGTAGCCCAGCAATCCAGTATGTACCAGTTTGTGGACCACATACTATACAGAAAGAGGCCGAATGGCATGAAGATGAAGTGTATCAGTCAAGAAGATGGACTACTTTTGTTGCCGGGAAAGATTTCTGGCAAGGATTCTATTGGCCTGCCGCCCTCCGGATGCAACTGAGCTCGTCACCAGGTGTGAAGCATGCTTGTTCCACTCCAAGAATATTCATCAGCCAGCTCAGGCCTTGCAGACCATCCCTTTATTCCGATCCTTCACGGTCTGCGGGCTCAACATTTTGGGCCCTTCCCCCGTGCTAACGGGGGCTTTGAATTCTTGTACATGCCAATCGACAAGTTTACAAAGTGGTATGTGCGAGATGGGAGAGTGAGGGATTGACAGAATATGATGGATGTATTATTAAGCATCTATGGCAAGTATGTATTGAGTACATGACTTGGAGGGCAAGAAGCCTCTCCTGGAGATAAGGCAGGAGACAGATTACAAATCCTAGACTACCAAATACATGTCACCCAAATATATCTCTAACACCCCCCCTGCAGTCGTAGCGGTAGCGTTGTGTACAACTGGAGCGTCGCAGACGGTCAGAGTGGGGAGAATAGCAGCCGATGGGCTGACATCCCCCCACATTCATAGTGGGAGTGTTGGGAACGGTGTCGTGTCATGGACGTGTTGACTGTAGATATGATGCCCCCGATTCAATCGTACACTAATCATACATGCAAACGGGTACCATCAAGATCAAGGACTCACGGGAAGATATCACAACACAACTCTAGACACAAAGTTAAAATAATACAAGCTTTATACTACAAGCCAGGGGCCTCGAGGGTTCGAATACATTAGCTTGAATACAAACGAGTCAGCAGAAACAACAATGTCTGAGTACAGACATAAGTTAAACAAGTTTTCATTAAGAAGGCTAGCACAAAAGTAGCAACGATCGATAAGGCAAGGCCTCCTGCGTGGGACGTCCTAACTACTCCTCGAAGTCAAACTCGACGTAGAATCATCCTCAAGATCCTCTAGCTCCTGGACTCCAGCATCTGGTTGCGACATCCGAGAAAATTGGAAAAGGGGGAAAGAGGGAGCAGAGCAACCGTGAGTACTCATCCAAAGTACTCGCAAGCAAGGAGCTACACTACATATGCATTGGTATCAATGAAAGGGGTAGTATATGTGGACTAAACTGCAGAATGCCAGAATAAGAGGGGGATAGCTAGTCCTATCGAAGACTACGCTTCTGGCAGCCTCCATCTTGAAGCAGAAGAAAAGATTAGATGGTAAGTTAACCAAGTATCATCGGATAGCAATATCCTACCCGGCGATCCTCCCCTCGTCGCCCTGTGAGAGGGCGATCACTGAGTTGTATCTAGCACTTGGAAGGGTGTATTTTATTAAGTATCCAGTTCTAGTTGTCATAAGGTCAAGGTACAACTCCGGGTCATCCTTTTACCGAGGGACACGACTATTCGAATAGATAAACTTCCCTGCAGGGGTGCACCACATTTCCCAACATGCTCGATCCCCTTTGGTCGGACACACTTTCCTGGGTCATGCCTGGCCTCGGAAGATCAACATGTCGCAGCCCTACCTAGGCACAATAGAGAGGTCAGCACGCCGGTCTAAATCCTAAGCGTGCAGGGGTCTGGGCCCATCGCCCATTGCACACATGCACGTTCCGTACGTGGTCGGAAGCAGAGCTAGCCCCCTTAATACAAGAGTAGGCTTACGGTCTAATCTGGCGCGTGCCGCTCAGTCCCTGACGTCACGAAGGCTTCGGCTGATACCACGACGTTGAGTGCCCATAACTGTTCCTGCGTGGTTGGTTAGTGCGTATAGACCAGTGGCCAGACTCAGATGAAATACCAAGATCTCGTTAAGCGTGTTAATTGATGTAACCACGGACACCGACCAGGGCCAGGGCCACCTCTCTCCTAAGTGCTCTCAACCTAGCCTGTCGCTCCGCCACAAAGTAACAGTTGGGGGCCGTCGGTAACCCAGGCCCACCACCACCTGGATGGAACCACCTGCCCCTTTAGCTCCCACATCAGAATCACTTGCGGGTACTCTATGAGCCGACCCGACTTTAGTCACCACCTGTATAGTATGTATTTATGTATGTATGTGCTACCTCTTGAGCACTGCGTTGGTTTTCCCTTGAAGAGGAAAGGCTAATGCAGTAAAGTAGCATAAGTATTTCCCTCAGTTTTTGAGAACCAAGGTATCAATCCAGTAGGAGATCACGCTCGAGTCCCACGCACGTACACAAACAAATAAGAACCTCGCAACCAACACAATAAAGGGGTTGCCAATCCATTCACGGTCACTTACGAGAGTGAGATCTGATAGATATGATAAGATAATATTTTTGGTATTTTTATGATAAAGAGAAATAAAGATGCAAAGTAAAATAAACGGCAACAGAAATAGCTAAGTGACGAAAGATTAATATAATGGAAAATAGACCCGGTGGCCATAGGCACTAGTGGCTTCTCTCAAGATAGCGTAAGTATTACGGCGGGTAAACAAATTATTGTCGAGCAATTGATAGAATTGAGCATAGTTATGAGAATATCTAGGTATGATCATGTATATAGGCATCACGTCCGAGACAAGTAGACCGACTCCTGCCTGCATCTACTACTATTACTCCACACATCGACCACTATCCAGCATGCATCTAGAGCATTAAGTTCATAAGAACAGAGTAATGCTTTAAGTAAGATGACATGATGTAGAGGGATAAACTCATGCAATATTATATAAACCCCATCTTTTTATCCTCGATGGCAACAATACAATACGTGCCTTGCTGCCCCTGCTGTCACTGGGAAAGGACACCGCAAGATTGAACCCAAAGATAACCAATCATACATAAAAGAATTCAGAGGAGATTCAAATATTGTTTGTATATAAACTTGATCATAAACCCACAATTCATCGGATCTCGACAAACACACCGCAAAAAGAAGAGTTACATCAAGAGATCCAAAGAGAGAGAAGAAGCCATCTAGCTAATAGTTATGGACCCGAAAGTCTGAGGTAAACTACTCACACATCATCGAAGAGGCTATGGTGTTGATGTAGAAGCCCTTCCTGATCAATGCCCCCTCCGCTAGGACGCTGGAAAAGGCCCCAATATGGGATCTCACGGGTACAGAAGGTTGCGGTGGTGGAATTAGGTTTTCGTGGTTGCCTCTGATGGTTTGTGGGTACGTAGGTATATATAGGAGGAAGAACTACGTCGGTGGAGCAACATGGGCCCCACGAGGGTGGAGGGCGCGCCTGGGGGAGGCGGGCGCGCCCCCCTACCTCGTGCTCTCCTCGCTGATTGCTTTATGTAGACTCCAAGTCCTCTGGATCACGTTTGTTTCGAAAATCACGTTCCCGAAGGTTTTATTCCGTTTGGACTCTGTTTGATATTTTTTTTTCTGTCAAACACTGAAATAGGCAAAAAAACTGCAATTAATTATAAAAAGCAACTACTGTGCCAGCATGACATCAGCGTGATGTCAGCAGGTCCACAGATTGACCTGGTCAACCCTGGCATGTGGGTCCACTTGTCATTGTCTTAGTTTAACTAAACAGATGGATAAGGTTAATTGACTGTATTAGTTAGGTTAGTTAATAGGATTAATTAGGTTAATTAATTTGTTTAATTAATTAAATAATTACTTTACTTATTATTCTTCTACTCCTTTTTTTTGGTTTCGGGGGCTAGGCCCAAGTGTGTGTGGCCCATGGCCAAACGGGCGCAGGGGCATTCCGGGCGGAGCCGGGCGTAGCTGCTGTCGTCCGCTCGTTTGGGCGCTTGCCCAGGCTACCAGCGAGGGTCGGCCATAGCAGGGCACGGCCGTTGGCCGGGGCTCACGTGGGAGCAGCTGGAGGCACGGCGGGTTAGGCGAAGCGCGGTGGTGTGTGAGGGCGTCGGCGGCAGCTACGGAAGCGGGAGAGGCGGGGGAATGCAGCGGAGCGGGCGGGGGTAGGGCAGTAGGCAGGGCGGCACGCTGCAGGGCATGGGGTTGTGCTGCGAGCACCGATGCGGGGCTGCAGTGTGGCACGGTGGGGAGTGCTGGGCAGCGGGTGGAGCACGGGGACCGCGACGAGGAGGAAGGAGATGAGGGAAAGCGCTCACAGCCATTGACGGGGAGCGGGGCGGCGACGCGTGTTGGTGACCCGTGAGGAGGAGGTCGGGGAGGTTCCGACGACGGCGACGGGCGACGGGTGAGGGAGTCCTGGACTAAGGGATCCTCGGGCGTCCGACCTGCTAGCCCGGGGCCAGACTGATGGGCTGTGAAGATGCGAAGACCGAAGACGGCACCCATGTCCGAATGGGACTCTCCTTAGCGTGGAAGGCAAGCTTGGCGTCGAATATGTAGATTCCTTTCTTTGTAACCGACCTTATGTAACCCTAGATCCTTCCGGTGTCTATATAAACCGGAGGACTTAGTTCATATGGGAGAGACCTCATTATCATAGCCATACAAGCTAGAGCTCTAGGGTTTTAGCCATTACAATCTCGAGGTAGATCAACTCATGTAATACTCATATTCATCAATATCAATCAAGCAGGACGTAGGGTATTACCTCCATAGAGAGGGCCCAAACCTGGGTAAACACCATGTCCCTTGTCTCCTATTACCATCGACCTTATACGCATAGTTCGGGACCCCCTACCCGAGATCCGCCGGTTTTGACACCAATAACGGGCATCGTCGGTGACGGCGCCGGAGGAGGGAGGGCGTCGGGCTCGAGCAACGAGGGACTCTAGTGAGAGGGGAGGAAGGTGAGGGAGGCCGGATCCATGACGGGGCCTTCGGGATCCGTCCATCTCTAGTTAGGACGCGTCTTGGCGCGGCACAGACGCAGAGAACCATGCGGCGATGAACATTCCAGGAGCTCCTGCGAGACAGTGGCATGAGGACGATGGGAGGCGGCGGTTCCTCGCACGTGGGCGTGCCCGCGGGTTGGGGCTCTGGCACGGCAAGGGATCGGGCACTGGGGTGGGGGGGCTTGCCAGCGCTGGAGAACGAGAGGGAGTGGGGGTCTCGGTCGGGAGGAGTGGGGGTTGTGGGGGGACCGACTAGGGTTTCTATCGATGGGGGGCGATTAAGGGGGCGAGAGGGGGACCGTCTTGGCCGGCCTGGCTGTCCAGAGACCAGCTAGGCCGAGGCCCAGCGGGGGGGGGGGGGGGTGGTCTTTTGTTTTCTTTCTCTCTTTTTTTCATTTTATTTTCTATTTGCACTTTGGCCAACAATTCACTTTAGTAAAATGTGTGGCTGGTCTATATACTTAGTATTCAAAATACGTCACTATAACAAAAAGTTTGGGAGTGATTTAGAAGTTTTTTGTATTTTTATTAAATGGAAATGACCTAAATGAAGTTGCTTGGGTACTGTTCTCATATCTCGTGGCATTTTAAACCTTTAGAAAATTGTTGGTTAATGCTTGACAATTATTTAATGAATATTTGTAACCTAATGAACATTTTTAATTCACCGTTTTATGAAACTAAAATTTGACTTTTCATTTGAATTTGTATTAGAACTAATTTTGTAACGAGTGAGGTTTAGCGAAAATATTAATTACGATAACCTGACATCATTAACAGGGGTTTACTGTAGATTAACTATCGGGGTGTCACAGTAGAGGAAGCCGACGAGTTTCTCAGACGGATGATAGCCCTTTGTGCCGTTTGTCAATGTAGCCAAGAGAGTAGGTGGTGTAGTCATTGTTGAGCTAGTTGTGCGAAGAATGTCGTGGTCGCTGTCGAGTCGAGTGGCCGGTGTCGAGGAAGTCCCCGTGGAGCCGCGGGCGCAAGGAGGCACGGAGTTAGTCATGGGTGAAGTAATCTTGAAGAAGTGGTGCGCCGGGAAGAAGACGGTGTTGATGAGGCGTCGCGACGGGTGTGCCAAACCCAGGGACATGTTGTAGAGGAAGACACACTTCGGTCTTGCCAGCACCGAGCATGCGTACACGGACGAAGACGAAGTTGACGAAGCACCATACCAGGCTTGCCAGGCCCAGGGACACGTTGTGGACGAAGGCCCACATCAGTGTTGCCAGCACCGGGCATGCGTAGACGAGGGACCTGCACGAGCTGTACGCCATGTCAGAGAAGTCAGAGGGGCTAGTAGAGAAGAACTCGACGACGATTGTGGCATCGATCAGCGCATGGCCAATGTCACCAACGATGGTCAGAGTAGACGAAGTGGTCGGGGTAGATGACGACGATGCTGGTGACGCGCTGGTGCTTGACAAAGACGAAGGAGGTGGACGGGCGACGGTGTCTATGAGGGTAGCCGCGGCGGCGGCCGAAGAAGAGCGACGGCAGCAGCCTGATGGCAGCGTTGGCGGCTTGGTTAAGAGCGCAGCGGCGGTGCTCGGAGTAGGCCAGGAACCCAACAGCGTGACGAAGACCGGCGTAGACGCTGGTGTTCCCACGCCAGGGAGGTGGCGCGGTGCATACCACAAAAAATCGACGTGCTGTGACGGTAGAGTGGACCACTGGTCGCGGCTCTACGGCCGATGGGGCGACGTAGCTGCAGTAGGAGGGTCAGGGCGACGGCGGGAAGTCCTCGAGGCTGCAGCAAGGACCGCGGGCCGTGGCGTGGTGGCCCTAAGGAGAGGGGCAGCGGCGGAGCCCAGGTCGGTGCAACCGCGGTGACGGCCTCGAGGCGGCGGCGAGGACCGCGTGTCACGACACTACGGTTTGAAGAGGCGTCGCAAAGGCAACGCGTGAGTCGGTGCAGCTGCAGGGAGAATGTGACGCCCTAAGACCGATGCCCCAGATATCTTCCAGTTATTCATCGTTGTTGCCATGGCATTTGCTTGCGTGTTGCACTTTGCCATGTCATCATGTGCATCTCATTTGCATTCGTGCCCGTCCCTTGCATCTGGTCACTTTCTCCATTGTCCGATTCGGGATCCGATACTCCCACACGCACCCATCGCACCTCCCAAATCTTGTTTTGTGAGCGGGAGAAAAACATTCTTGGGATGGGCCGATAGTTGACGAGTGGTCTTGGTACATCACCGGTAGACCACGTGTCAAACTTCGTTCCATTTGGAGGTCGTTTGATACACCAACGGTTAACCGCGTTAACCGAAGCCCTTCTTCTCTTTGCAGCCCAACACCCCTCCTCCACAGCCTACTAGCCCATCTAAACCCCTCCATGCTCATCATCGTTGGATCACGTTCGTGTGGGTGAAAACCGCACCTCAATAGCCCTCTCCTAGCTCCCTATGCCTATATAAACAGCCCCCTCGTCCAAATTCCATATCAAACCCTAGCCCTCTTCCTCCTCGCACCGCCGGACGTGTCCGCACCGACGGCCCGGACCAATCCAGTGCCGCCATGTCAGCCCCGCCAACCTCCTCTCTCCTCCCACCGCCGTGGCCCGCCTGGCCCACGGCCGTCCCGCCCCGGGCCGCGTCGGGCCCGAGGGAGCCCGCAACTCGCCGGCCGCCGCCACCTCCTGCCTGAGCCCGCACGTCGCCCGCCGCCGACCGCGCCGCCCCACTGTTTGGCCGCGCCGCTGCCACCACCATGCGCCGTCCGCACGCCTCTGCGCCACCGCCGCCCGTCGCGCCACCGTCGGCCTCCGCCAGCGCCCCCTCGTCGCCGGCCGGAGCTCGCCGGAGTTCCCGTCGCTGGATCCGGGAAAGGTGGATTAGACCCATCACTCCCTCCAACCAAATGACGTCCCCGTCCTGGATCTCCTCATCCCGCTCCATCCCGTCCATGTTTTCACGAGGGTATAAATTCCACTAAGTCCTAGTTCTGCTAATTCACGTGTGCATCTTCATCATCACATAACTTTGTGCCTGCTGCTCTGTTTTGCGTGCATGATATGTCAAAATGTTCATCTCCGAATGATCTACATGCTAGTGTCATTTTGAATGCGTGTTACTAATCATCTTGATGCCTTAATCCTCATTGCAAAAGTGCTAAATGATAAAACCTATTGAAGATTGTCATAACTTGTTGATTTGCCTTTTTCATAGTATTTTGTGTGATTATCTTTTCAGCATCATGTCAACATATTGTAGGAGCATATTCGTGCCATCTTTACAAAGGTGCAATCCATGTATTTTGATATGCCATGTAGTGACTAGAGAAAGCTTGGAAAGTGTGCTACTTAATGTTTTCTATTTTCTAAAACTTAGTAAAAACCCTTCATGTCTGTAACTGTTACATTTTGTTGCCATGTTAACTTGATGCTACTAGTGAATCCATACCTATTATGAAGATGCTCAGTAAGGATGTTTCATAGATCTTGTTATGATCTATCCATCCATGCCCTTGTTTGCAATTATGGCCTACTGTAACTTATCTTTGCCATGCCCTAAAATCACTAAATAATGTTTCTTTCAGCCTGTTATTAGTAAGTTCAGTTTTTCCATGTGAATAGCTAGTGTTCTATGTTTCCTATGATCATGTTCTTGCCACAAGTAGTTGCACACTTATGCTTTCTTGCTGTTGGGTACATTCACTTGCCATGATATGCTTTATGTAAAGTTAACCAAGCTTGCAAACATGTCTACTTGTCGTTGTTCCTGCCATGTTTAGTTTAGTTCACCAAGTCTGTGAATCTGTTATCGTTTGCATCTTTGCCATGATGTTTTGAGCATGTTCTATTGGTATTTAGTAGTAGCTCAGTGTTCATGTTTTGTAGTGCTTGAGATGTAAATGCCTGCCATGCCCTTTGATTCCATGATCATTCCTGTAGCATATACTTTCATTGTCCCAAAGTATGCATCATGAACTTATTTTCAGCCTTGCTCTGTTTTTCACAAAGTCTGGGAATCTGTCATGACTTTCTTACTTGTCTTGATGAATGACATCAATCTAGAAACTATTTGGAGATGCTTAGTAATCATGTTTTTCCATGTTTAACCGGCACTTTAATGCCATGCTTTTGTTTTCCATGATCTTGCACTGTAGCATGTTTGTTTCATGCCTTTAACATGTCAACATGTTATTTTTACTCACTTGTATGCCCTGTTTTTCACCAAGTCATAATCTGTGTTATAATGTTGCTTTCTGCATTGATGATATTAGATTAATCCTGATGCCTATGAACCTGAACCTTGATGTTATTTGAAGCATGTAATCTGTACTTTGCTTGCATATCAAGTTTGTGGTCATATGTTTCCTGTAGCATGTTGTTTCCTTGATTGCGAAGTGCCTAGTTGCTGTTTTGGGCAGATTATTGTTATATCTTGCTTTGTGTGTATGTGTTGAACCGTTGCTCCGTTTAGAACATGCTCTATATGAAACTTGCTTCGTTTTTGATGTAATTTCAGCTTTCCTTGTTGCATCCTTGGTTTGAGCATGTGTGCTTGATGTTTGAATGCATTTTGCATCAATGCCATGTTTAACTTGTTTTGCTCATATCTTCTAGGCCGTAGCTCCGAATTAAATGAACTTTATATGTAACTTGACTAGAAAGACGCGTAGATCATCTTGGTGCACCTTAACTTGTTGTTTAACAACTTTAACATAATGTTTTGTTCATATCTGGACCAATTTCGAAACTTGCATATGGGGAGTTTTCGGAATTGGTGTATGTTGATTCTGGCCCCATTTAAACTTGCTTTGATTTGTTGTTCTTGTATGGATCATCTCTTGCCATGAGTAGCTTCATGTATCCTTGTCGTGCATCATACTTGGTTGAGCATCATGTCATGTTATGTGTTGCGTGTTTACCATGTTGTTTGCTTCTTTCCGGTTGTGCTCCTTCATGATAGTTCCTGTTTCATTGCGATTGTGAGGATTCTTTCGACTATGCTTGGTTCATCTATGTGGCTTCGTCTACTTCATGGAATCGATCTTCTTCCTAGCAGGATTTCAGGCAGATGACCGTCACATTGGATCTCACTACTATCTTCGTTATGCTAGTTGTCTCGATGATGTCGCTATGTCGCGCTACCTACCACTTGTTTATCAAGCCTCCCAAATTGCCATGATGGCCTCTAACCTTTTCCACCATCCTATCAAACCGATGTTTGGCTATGTTACCGCTTTGCTCATCCCCTATTATAGCGTTGCTTGTTGCAGGTGCTGTTGCAGGTTGTTCCTTGTTGGGACATGGATGTCATGGATATCTTGGGATATCACAATATCTCTTAGTTAATTAATGCACAGATATACTTGGCAAAAGGGTTGAAGGCTTGGACTTTTGCCTGGTATTTTGTTCCACTCTTGCCGCCCTAGTTCTGTCATACCGATGTTATGTTCCTTGATTTTGCGTCCCTAACATGATGAGGGTTTATGGGCTCCTCTTGACAGTTCGCTTTGAATAAAACTCTTCTAGCAAGGCCCAATATTGGGTTCACCATTTGCCTAATAACAACTAAAACTTCATAGGGCACGGCTAGCGCCCGAGGATAATTAATCAACCCCCCGGGCCAGTGCTCCCCTGAGTGTTAGTCCAAACTGGGCAGCATTCGGGGCCACCTTGGGGAAACTCGAGAGCTGGTTTTACTCGTAGCTTGTCCCATCCGGTGTGCCCTGAGACCGAGAAACGTGCGGCTCCTATCGAGATTTTTGGCACATTCGGGCGGCCTTGCTGGTTTTGTTTTACCATTATCAAAATTTCTTGTGCATCGGGATTCCGAGTCTGGTTGGAGGGTCCTGCGATGGAGGATTGTCTCCGCGGATAGTGAGCTTGTCATGGGCTAAGCTGGGACACACCTGCAGGGTTTAAACTTTCTAGAGCCGTGTCCGCGGTTATGTGGCAAATGGGAATTTGTTAATATCCGGTTGAAGTGGACTTGAAGTAACTCAATTAAAATAGACCATCCACGCGTGTAATCGTGATTGTATCTTTTCAGGTGCGTTCGAGAAGAGAACGTGGTTGGGTTATGTTTGAACGTAAGTAGTTCAGGATCACTTCTTGATCATTACTAGTTTGCGACCGTTTGCATAGTCTCTCATCTTACTCTTGTAGTCGTAAGCTAGCCAGCATATAATGCTTAGGCGCTTGCTGCAACCTCACCACTTATCCTTTTCATACCCATTAAGCTTTGTTAGTCTTGATACCCATGGTAATGGGATTGCTGACTCCTCGTGGCTCATAGTTTACTACAACAACAATTGTAGGTATAGGTTATGTGATGATTATGACGTGAGAGCGACGCTTGCTTGTTTTCGAGTTCTTCTGCTTCTTATTCGATTGAGGGATAGGTTCGTGGTCGGCAGACCGGGCTAGCAGGGTGGATGTCGTTTGAGCTTCTGTTTGTGTTTCATCCATAGTCGGATGTTGTTCAAACATATGATGTTTTGATGTATTCTTGTGGCATTTGTATGCCTTGTATGTATCTCCAACTATTATGTAATGGTAGATGTAATGATATCCACCTTGCAAAGTGTCTTCAATATGCGGCTCTATCCTTGGTGGGACCTTTGAGTTCCTCTCGGATGTGATCGCATATTGGGCGTGACAAGTTGGAATCAGAGCCTCGACCGACCATAGGAGCCCCCTTGTTTGTTCGTAGTTGGTCGTTGTTGAGTCTAGAAGAAAAACTTTTTCGGAGTCTAGTTATATCAGAGAGTAGGACTTCTTTTTACTCCTCAGCCCCTTCGTCGCTCTGGTGAGAAATCTTGATGTATATGTTTTGACTTGCTCGTCTTCCCCTTCAATTTTTTTAGGATCACGCATGCTTCTTTTTATCGTTGTGTTCTCAATCCTATTTTCATCCGGTGCACTTCTCTTCGAGTTGATTCTACCCTCTTTGCCTTTTGCAAGATCAATCCTTAGTTCTTTCTCAACGACGTTGTTTCCCCGTCTGAAGTTGTACTTGTTTTCCCCCCCCCCCCCCCCTTTTTTTTCTCGGAGCCAGAGTCTGTAATCGAGTATCCATCCTACATGTGCGAAGCCTTTGCATTTTTCCTCAATTATTTGAACCGGTGCTTTTCTCTTCAAGTTATTCATCGGTTCCCCTTTCCAAGTTGCCTTTGTTTCTGGCCCTCCCACCCTTTTCTTCCCGGAGTCTGAGCCTCTATTCGAGAATCAATTTCATTCGTGTGGAGCCTCTTTAGTCTTTCCTCAATTGTCTCAGCTGGTGAATTATCGTCTAGATCATTGTTCGTCTCATTTTCCTTTTCGGTGGATTCAATTCAAGTTTTCGGTGTTGATCATATTCTTTGCCTTGACTTAAATGTTTACCCTTTCTCGTTCACCTCTCGTCTTTCAATCGTTCCAGACTTCTCAAGACATCTTATATGATTCCTGTGCGTTTTTCAATTATTTCGAGGTTGTCACCTCATTCGAGTTTTTCAATCGTTCTGGTGCATCATTTCTCATTCAAACAAACCTTTCCAACGGTGTTTTCCTTTTTAGTGGGCCCTAACCCACATGTCTTTTCCCAGGATCTTACCTGACTCTTCTAATTTTCCCGAAGTTATTCTCAAATTCTTTTCGAAGTTTGACGTAAGAATGAATTTCATCAGTCAGCCGCTTTTCCAAGATCGATTTCAAATTATTTTTGATTGTTGGCTCAACCTCTTCGCTTTCATTCTCCTGGATTATCTCAACAATTTTGGTGGTGTTCCTTGTCGTCATTCTCAACATTTGAAGACCGAAGAAGAGTTTATCTCTAAATCTTGTCCGTTCTATCAAAGATTCATGGTTCTAGCTTCATGTTATCCTCTCAAATTATTCCGTTTGTCAGAAATTCTTTTATTACACATCTGGAGTATGTTAGGAGTTGTTTTCCGTTTTGTTTCATTGGAGGCCATCATTCCAGAAGAATTCGGCGTTCTCACGTTCCAGCTATCATTCATGCTTTTCTAATTCTTCCTGGCTAGGAATTCTCTTTCTTCTTTCATTTTCAAATTCTTACGGTGGTTCGTTCAAGATTTATTTTTCGTTGTTATCTTATCAATGCATTCATTCTTTCCAATCCAAGTGGTGGTTCATGAAGACTTTCTCAACTTTTGTGCTATATCTCTCCTCAATCCTTTTCAATATGTATAAGTTGCATGCCAAATCCGGTTGTCATCAATTAAATTTGATGAGGATAAGCATAACATAATTCTTATTCTTCTTTCAACAATTTTATTAATTCCTTCTTTCGGAGATTGTTCATGATGAGTAATATCTCGGTTCTAAGTTGTTCATTTTTCTTTTCTGGAGTTCAAAGTTTCCTCGGCCATCTCGTCAGAAACTCCATCTAAATAATCGCAAGGCTTTAATCTTATTGTTCTCATCCTTCAATTCTATCTCATCATCCTTTTCCTACCCGAGTTCTTCATGGTGGTTCATAAAGGATTTAACGCATTCTTGTCATGGATTTAATTCATCATGATTCTTGTTGGTGGAGCTCAAGTATCTTTTCTTCTTGCGTCTCGAAGTGGAATTAATTCTCTCTATTCTTTTGAGGTGGAGTTTTGCATTTCTTCGTTCTTCTCAGATATTCAAGCATTTGGTTGTGGCATAATATCACCTCATAATTTTGGAGATGTTTTCAATAAGTCCACAACAAGCTTATTCTTTTTGTTGTTGAATTTCCAACAACTATGTTCAAACCTTCGTTCTAAGGATGCTCTCAATTTCGTTCGTGGTAGAAGTTGTCATCTTCTTCTCCGTTCTTTTCATTCCACCTTTTCAATTATTCAGGAGGCATTGTGTTGTTCCTCTCGTCATGCATCGTCCCATCTTGTCAAGATCATGTTCTATTCTTTCCATGTTCATCCGGAGTGCTGCCTAAATTCTTTCGTTCTTATTACTTTTCTATCTTCTTCTTCTAACCGGAGTAGTTTCAGAGTCTATCTTGTTCCTTGAGATTTTGATTCTTGTCATAACTGTCGTTCCTATTTTCTACCCGAGTGCTCGCGACCTTTTTCATCTTCTATCTTGCGTTCTTATTGCACCTCATCCTCTTTTCTTCCATCTCGTTCCTAAGATCCCGGGACGAGATCTTCTGTTAGTGGAGGAAAGTTGTGACGCCCCAAGACCGATGCGCCATATTTCTTCTAGTTATTCGCCGTCGTTGCCATGTCATTTGCTTGCGTGTTTCACTTTGCCATGTCATCATGTGCATATCATTTGAATTTGTGTCCGTCTCTTGCATCCGGTCACTTTCTCCGCTGTCTGTTTTAGAATCCGACACTCCTACACGCACCCATCGCACCTCCCAAATCTTGTTTCGTGAGCGGGAGGAAAACATTCTCGGGATGGGCCGAGAGTTGACGAGTGGTCTTGGTACATCACTAGTAGACAGCCTGTCAAACTCTGTTCCATTTGAAGGTCGTTTGATACCCCAACGGTTAACCACGTTAATCGAAGCCCTCCTTCTCTTTGTAGCCCAATGCCCCTCCTCAACAGCCCACTAGCCCATCTAAACCCCCTCCATGCTCTTCGCCAATGGATCATGATCGTGTGGGCGAAAACCACACCTCAAGAGCCCTCTCCTAGTTCCTTCTGCCTATATAAACAGCCCCCTCGTCCAAATTCCGGATCAAACCCTAGCCCTCTTCCTCCTCACGCCGCCGGACATGTCCGCCCAGCGCTGAACGTGTCTGCACCGATGGCCTGGACCAATCCGGTGCCGCCACGCTAGCCCCGCCAGCCTCCTCTCTCCTCCCACCTCCGCGGTCCGCTTGGCCCACGACCGGCCTGCACCGGGCCGCGCCGGGCACGAGGGAGCCCGCACCTCATTGGTCGCCGCCGCCTCTTGCCCGAGACCATGCTCCGCCCGCCGCCGACCGAGCCACCCCGCTGTTTCGCCGCGCTGCCACCGCCGCCATCACCGCGCGCCTCTGTGCCGCCGCCACCCGTCGCGCCGCCATCGGCCTCCGTCGCCGCCTCCTCCTCGCCTCGCCGACCTCCTCCTCGCCTCGACGCCGGCCGGAGCTCGCCGGAGTTCCTGTCGCCGGACCGGGGAAGGTCGATCAGATCCACCACTCCCTCCAACCAAATGACGCCCCCCTCCAGGACCTCCTCGCCCCCCTCCATCCCATCCACGTTTTAGCGAGGGTATAAATTCCACTAAGTCCCAGTTCTGCTAATCCATGTGTGCATCTTCATCATCGCATAACTTTGTGCATGTTGCTCCGTTTTGCGTGCATGATATGTCGAAATGTTCATCTCTGAATGCTCGACATGCTAGTGTCATTTGAATGCATGTTACTAATCATCTGGATGCCTTAATCCTCGTTGCAGAAGTGCTAAATGATATAACCTACTGAAGATTGTCATAACTTGTTGATTTGTCTTTTTCATGGCATTTTGTGTGATTATCGTTTGAGCATCTTGCCAACATATAGTAGGAGCATATTCATGCCATCTTTACAGTGGTGCAATGCATGTATTTTGATATGCCATGTAGTGACTAGAACAAGCTTGCAAAGTGCTACTTGATGTTTGCTGTTTTCTGAGACAGCAAAATATGTTAAGTCTGTAACTGTTACATTATGTTGCCATGTTAACTTGATGCTACAAGTGAATCCATGCCTATTCAAAAGATTCACGGTAAGGACATTTTGTAGATCTTGTTATGATCTATCCGTCCATGCCCTTTTTTGCAATTATGTCCTGTTGTAGCTTATCTTTGCCATGCCCTAAAATTGCTAAATAATGTTTATGTTAGCCTGTTATCAGTAAGTTCAGTTTTTTCATGTGAATAGTTAGTGTTCTATGCATCCTATGATCATGTTTTGCTACGACTAGTTGCAGAAATATGCTTTTTTGCTATTGGGTACATTCAATTGCCATGATATGCTTTATGTTGAGTTAACCAAGCTTCCAAACATGTCTACTTGTCGATGTTCCTTCCATGTTCAGTTTATTTCATGAATCTGTTATCGTTTGCATCCTTGCCATGATGTTGTGAGCACATTCTATTGGTATTTAGCAGTATCTCAGTGTTCATGTTTTTGTAGTGCTTGACATGTACATGCTTGCCATTCCCTTTTTATGCCATGATTTGTTCCTGTAGCATATACTTCTGTTGTCTCAAACTATGCATCATGAATCTGTTTTTAGCCTTACTTTGTTTTTCACCAAGTCTGGGAATCTGTTATGACTTGCTTACTTGTCTTGATTAATGCCATTGATCTAGAAGATATATGGAGATGGTTAGTGATCATGTTTTTCCATGTTTAACCTATACTTTAATGCCATGCTTTTGTTTGCCATGATCTTGCATTGTAGCATGTTTGTTTCATGCCTTTAACATGTTAACATGTTATTTCTGCTCACTTATATGCCCCGTTTTTCACAAAGTCATAATCTGTGTTATAAAGTTGCTTTTTGCATTGATCATATTGGATTGATCCTGATGCCTCTTAACCTGATCCTTGATGTTATTTGAAGCACGTAATCTGTACTTTGATTGTGTATCAAGTTTGTGGCCATACGTTTCCTGTAGCATGTTGTTTCCTTGATTGCAAAGTGCCTAGTTGCTGTTTTGGGCACATTGTTGTTATATCTTGCTCCGTGTGTATGTGTTGAACCATTGCTCCGTTTAGAGCATGCTCTATATGAAACTTGCTTCATTTTGCGTGTACTTTCATGTTGCCTTGTTGCATCCTTGGTTTGAGCATGTGTGCTTGATGTTTGAATGTATTTTGCATCAATGCCATGTTTAACTTATTTTGCTCATATCTTCTAGGTCGTAGGTCCGAATTAAATGAACTTTATATGTTACTTGACTAGAAAGACGTGTAGATCATCTTGGTGCCCCTTAACTTGCTGTTTAACAACTTCAACATAATGTTTTGTTCAGATCTGGACCAATTTCGAAATTTGCATATGGGGAGTTTCCGGAATTGTTGTATGTTCATTCCGGCCCCATTTAAACTTGCTTTGATGTGTTGTTCTTGTATGCATTATATCTTGCCATGAGTTGCTTCATTTAGCCTTGTCATGCATCATAATTGGTTGAGTATCATGTCATGTTATGTGTTGCGTGTCTACAATGTTGTTTGCTTCTTTCCGGTTGTGCTCCTTCTCGGTAGTTCCCGTTTTGTTGCGATCATGAGGATTCGTTCGACTACACTTGGTTCGTCTATGTGGCTTCGTCTACTTCATGGACTCGATCTTCTTCCTAGTGGGATTTTAGGAAAGATGACCATCACCTTGGATCTCACTACTATCTTTGCTATGCTAGTTGTCTTGATGCTATCGCTATGTCGCGCTACCTACCACTTGTTTATCAAGCCTCCGAAATTGCCGTGATAGCCTCTAACCTTTTCCACCATCCTAGCAAACCGTTGTTTTGCTATGTTACCTCTTCGCTTAGCCCCTCTTATAGCATTACTAGTTGCAGGTGCAGTTGGAGGTTGTTCCATGTTGGGACATGGATGTCATGGATATCTTGGGATATCACAATATCTCTTATTTAATTAATACACATATATAGTTTCCAAAGGGTGGAAGGCTCGGCCTTTTGCCTGGTGTTTTGTTCCACTCTTGCTGCCAAGTTTCTGTCATAGCGGTGTTATGTTCCTTGATTTTGCATCCCTAACACGATGAGGGTTTATGGGCCCCTCTTGACAATTCGCTTTGAATAAAACTCTTCCAGCAAGGCCCAACATTGGTTTTGCTATTTTCCTAATAACAACTAAAAATCGCATCGGGGCCAGCTAGCACCCGAGGATAAGTAATCAACCCCTGGTCCAGTGCTCCTCTGAGTGTTGGTCCAAACCGGGCATCCTGCAGGGCCACCTCGGGGACACTCGAGGGCTGGTTTTACTGGTAGCTTGTCCCATCCAGTGTGCCCTGAGAACAAGATACGTGCGGCTCCTATCGGAATTTGTCGGCACATTCAGGCAGTCTTGGTGGTTTTGTTTTACCATCGTCAAAATGTCTTGTGCACCAGGACTCCGAGTCTGATCAATGGGACCCGCGATGGAGGATTGTCTCGCGGATCGTGGGCTTGTCATGGGCTAAGTTGGGACACCCCTGCAGAGTTTAAACTTTCGGGAGCCGTGCCCACGGTTATGTGGTAGATGGGAATTTGTTAAAATACATCAACCGCGTGCTTAACCGTGACTGTCTCTTTTCGGGTGCGTTCGAGAAGAGAACACGGTTGGGTTATGTTTGAACGTAAGTAGTTCAAGATCACTTCTTGATCATTACTAGTTTGCAACCATTTGCATAGTCTCTCATCTTACTCTTATACTCGTAAGCTAGCCACCATACAATTCTTAGCTGCTTGCTACAACCTCACCACTTATCCTTTTCATACCCATTAAACTTTGCTAGTCTTGATACCCATGGTAATGGGATTTCTGAGTCCTCGTGGCTCACAGTTTAGTACAACAATAGTTGTAGGTACATGATATGAGATGATCATGACGTGAGAGCGATGCTTGCTTGTTTTTGAGTTCTTCTGCTTCTTATTCGATTGAGGGATAGGTTCTTGGTCGGCAGCCTGGGCTAGCAGGGTGGATGTCGTTTGAGCTTCTGTTTGTGTTTCATCTGTAGTCGGATGTTGTTCTCATGTATGATGTTTTGATGTATTCTTGTGGCATTTGTATGCCTTGTATGTATCTCCAACTATTATGTAATGGTACGATGTAATGGTATCCACCTTGCTAAGCATCTTCAATATGCGACTCTATCCTTGGTGGGACCTTTGAGTTCCTCTCGGATAGGATCACATATTGGGTGTGACAGAGAACCACTGGGAGGCGACGTTGCGGCCTTATGAGGCGATGCACCGGCAGCCCGTTGCTCGATCGGTGAAGGGCACGCTGTGCTCGAGGACGATCTTCACGGGACATGCGAAGGCACATGCAAACGATGGGCCAGACCCTTCGCGCGACATGGATGAAGCGGAGCAGCGGACAAGTGATCAATATGATCACTCGTGTGGTCGAGGACGCGACTGCTAGATGGACGATGAAGTCAGTGTAGATGTGTATGGCCGGACATAGCACGGGGCGGGCCAGCAAGACACGCGCAAGCAAGAGGCGTCGTGCCTAACGTAGTACTCACGTACACATGACATGGAAGTTCCATGCACCCAAACGCGTGCACGTACCTGACCTAGGGCCATATGCCTACGGCATGGATCAGCTAGCGACATCATGCCCGAGCGTCAGTGGACCCACCAACACAACTTCTGCGATGCGTGCAGTCTAGAGCCCGTGAAGCAACTGGTACGGATGGAGACGGGAGTGTTGGTGCATGAGCCCGATCAAATCAAGGCCTCAACAACCGGTGCAGAGTGACCAATGGATGGATGGGCGGACGACGGCCATTCCAGGCTGCCGCATGGTGCACGACGCCGCCGAGTCGGAGAAGACGTCGGGGTAGTCGATGCTGATGTAGGAGTAGACGCACGTGGATCGGCAGCAGCGGCGGACGATGCAAACCGATCTTAGATCAGCAAACCAAAAATAAGACACCGATCAAAACGACCGTCGAGAGAGACAAAAACTCGGAGCAAGAGCTCGGGAAAAACACTATCTAGGGCAGCTGGTCAACACGACCGGCGGACGAACCCTAGGTACGAGCGGTGCAGCCCCCAGCGGCGGTCACGAAGGCCGACCGCCTCGAGGGCGGTGCGTGGGTGCGGAAGCGGGGGATGCTAGGGTTTACGATCGAGGTAAGGCTGATGCCATGTTAGACGGGAGAGAGAGGGATTGGGGGAATATGATGGATGTATTATTGAGCCTCGTGGGAAAGTATATATTGAGTACATGACTTGGAGGGCAAGAAGCTTCTCTTGGAGATAAGGTAGGAGATAGATTACAAATCCTAGACTACGAAATACATGTAACACAAATATATCTCTAACAGTCTGAAGTGGAACAAGTGAGAAAGGTGACGGTGCAGTTAGCTATAAAGTTGTTCAAAGTACCGGTGTGTCGTTTTGGAGTACCAAACAGGGTAATTACCGACAGCGGCATCCAGTTTATGAGCTGCACCTTCATGCAATACATCTAGAGCCTTGGAAGCAAGGTCTCTTTCGCCTCTGTTGCACACCGAAGAAGCAATGGACATGCTAAAAGGATGAATGTTGAAGTACTATGGGGACTGAAGACAAGAAGTTTTGATAGACTGTGAAAATACAGCAAGCGCTAGATTGATGAGTTTCAAGTGGTTCTTTGGTCAATCAGGATGACACCAAATCGAGCTACTGGCTTGACCCCTTCTCCCTCATATATGGTGCAGAACCAGTGCTCCCCACGGAAATCATATATGGGTAACCTCGAGTACTTGCCTACGATGAAGTAGCGCAAGAGCAGCTACGGCATGATGATGCCATGCTCCTCGAGGAAGATCATCTCCGGGTCATTGTACTTGCTGCATGATACCAGCAAGCCCTGCGTCGCTATCACAGTCGTAGGGTCCATGCCTGGAGCCTTGAGGAAGGTGACCTTGTCCTTAGGCGTGTTCAGTCCCCCAAGGGTGCAAACAGGTTGACACCAAAGTGGGAAGACCCTTACCGGGTAGTATGTGTCAATAGACCTGGCGCAGTCTGTATGGAGACCGAAGATGTCATCCTGATGTGAAACTCATGGAATATTGAGCATCTTCATCATCGCATAACTTTGTGCATGTTGCTCCATTTTGCGTGCATGATATGTCGAAATGTTCATATCTGAATGCTCGACATGCTAGTGTCATTTGAATGCATGTTACTAATCATCTGGATGCCTTAATCCTCATTACAGAAGTGCTAAATGATATAACCTGCTGAAGATTGTCATAACTTGCTGATTTTTCTTTTTCATGGCATTTTGTGTGATTATCGTTTGAGCATCTTGCCAACATATAGTAGGAGTATATTCATGCCATCTTTATAGTGGTGCAATGCATGTAATTTGATATGCCATGTAATGACTAGAACAAGCTTGCAAAGTGCTACTTGATGTTTGCTGTTTTCTGAGACAGCAAAATATGTTAAGTCTGTAAATGTTACATTATGTTGCCATGTTAACTTGATGCTACAAGTGAATCCATGCCTATTCCGAAGATTCACGGCAAGGATGTTTTGTAGATCTTGTTATGATCAATCTGTCCATGCCCTTTTTTGCAATTATGGCCTGTTGTAGCTTATCTTTGCCATGCCCTAAAATTGCTAAATAATGTTTATGTTAGCCTGTTATCAGTAAGTTTAGTTTTGTCATGTGAATAGTTAGTCTTCTATGCATCCTATGATCATGTTTTTGCCACGAGTAGTTGCAGAAATATGCTTTTTTGCTATTGGGTACATTCAATTGCCATGATATGCTTTATGTTGAGTTAACCAAGCTTCCAAACATGTCTACTTGTCGATGTTCCTTCCATGTTCAGTTTATTTCATGAATCTGTTATCGTTTGCATCCTTGCCATGATGTTGTGAGCACATTCTATTGGTATTTAGCAGTATCTCAGTGTTCATGTTTTTGTAGTGCTTGACATGTACATGCTTGCCATTCCCTTTTTATTCCATGATTTGTTCCTGTAGCATATACTTCTGTTGTCTCAAACTATGCATCATGAATCTGTTTTCAGCCTTACTCTGTTTTTCACCTAGTCTGGGAATCTGTTATGACTTGCTTACTTGTCTTGATTAATGCCATTGATCGAGAAGATATATGGAGATGGTTAGTGATCATGTTTTTCCATGTTTAACCTGTACTTTAATGCCATGCTTTTGTTTGCCATGATCTTGCATTGTAGCACGTTTGTTTCATGCCTTTAACATGTTAACATGTTATTTCTGCTCACTTATATGCCTTGTTTTTCACAAAGTCATAATCTGTGTTATAAAGTTGCTTTTTGCATTGATCATATTGGATTAATCCTGATGCCTATTAACCTAATCCTTGATGTTATTTGAAGCACGTAATCTGTACTTTGATTGCGTATCAAGTTTGTGGCCATACATTTCCTGTAGCATGGTGTTTCCTTGATTACAAAGTGCCTAGTTGCTGTTTTGGGCAGATTGTTGTTATATCTTGCTTCGTGTGTATGTGTTGAACCATTGCTCCGTTTAGAGCATGCTCTATATGAAACTTGCTTCATTTTGCATGTACTTTCATGTTGCCTTGTTGCATCCTTGGTTTGAGCATGTGTGCTTGATGTTTGAATGTATTTTGCATCAATGCCATGTTTAACTTGTTTTGCTCATATCTTGTAGGTCGTAGGTCCGAATTAAATGAACTTTATATGTAACTTGACTAGAAAGACGCGTAGATCATCTTGGTGCACCTTAACTTGCTGTTTAACAACTTCAACATAATGTTTTGTTCAGATCTGGACCAATTTCGAAATTTGCATATGGGGAGTTTCCGGAATTGTTGTATGTTCATTCCGGCCCCATTTAAACTTGCTTTGATGTGTTGTTCTTGTATGCATTATCTCTTGCCATGAGTTGCTTCATGTAGCCTTGTCATGCATCATACTTGGTTGAGTATAATGTCATGTTATGTGTTGCGTGTTTATCCCGGAGAGGAGGATAAATACGAGCCCACGTGCTGGTCCCCGACAACCCCTCCTTATCGGAGACAATAAGGAGGGCAGCAAACAAAGATAAGTTCTTTCCAACACTTCATGCTGAACTCACGAATGAATAACTTGTACGTAGGTAAACATTGTTTCTTATGCCTTTCGTAGTCCCATCCTAGCTTTTGAGTTCGCTCTACAAGGATGGTTGTAGACATGATTAGAGAGGTTGACAAGAGGCTAGCCTTCATATGCGCTCCTAACCTGTTTCTTGTTGAGTTCATCAAGCGAGGTTTACTAGTAGCTGTAATGAAGGCTAGCAAGATGCCTTGCCGAAAAACTTTTGTTTACATCAATGTATTGAAGATTCATCCTTCAGCATGTTTTGGTGCACACACAAAAACCCGGCAGACACTTTTTCCATTAATACATTGATAACAAGTACAAATCATGCGGAGTACAAACATGAATGAGGGTTTACATTGTTTTAACTAATATTTGGCAAGTGCCTACATCTTTTGATTCGACAAAACATAAGTGCCCCATAATTCCTCTCTTGTCCCTCTCCTCCTAGGAGTTATATCGATAAGGAAAGAGGGCAAAAGGAGCGCCTGGGAGAAGCCCATCCCGACCCCATCAGGACCAGCTAGACGTAGCCTGACAAGATCAGGAGGGCGCCTCCTCGGCGAGGAAGAACAGGCCGGGGACATTGAGGGCGGCTAGGCATTTCCCTGGCACCCTTGCCAGGACCAGAGAAACGCAGTAGGAGGAACACCGACACGGAAGATGAAGCCAGAGGCCACAAGGAAGCCTGTCGGGGTCCAGTAGGAGGAAGAGGTGTCGACCCGGCCAAGCACCCCTGGCAAATCGCTTTGCCGGGGCCTAGCTGCAGATGATGGTGTTGTCGGCGCCTAGGTGACGGTGACGGTGCGTCCAACGCTCAGCCGGAGTCTGAGTCATCGTCCTGGTGCTTAACGACCGGTGGCTCGGCGCTGCCGTCTTCACCGTTAGTGTCTTCTTCGTCGCTGTCACTCGAAGAGGAGCTTTCGCCAACGCTTGAGCTTTTCGCGGAGCACCCTATGCGAGGATCCGAATGCTCGAAGACCTTGATGGAGAGCAGGTCAGCCTCCACCAACATGAAGCTACGAACGTGCCCTTCCGCAAGGCCGTGGGCACGAGCAAAAGTATTCCAGCAGCGCCGGAGAAGCATGACATGAGGTGGAGGATACTCAACGTCCGGCCATATGTAGCCGTTGCAACAACCGCTCATGTGCAGCCTCAACCCTTGCGGCTAGTCAACCTCCATCACCCTGGCGAAGGGACAAGGAGCCGCACGCGGCTGCGTAGGGGCTCACGCAACCTGACGATGAACTGCAACACCGTGTCTCCTACATCGCTCACCATCGGGGTCAGAGCAGCTGGGAGAGGCGTGGCCAGTGCACCGCCACGACCACTGTCATGGAATTGTCACGACAGATGTCCTAGTGTGAGGACTTAGTCGTGGAGCCATCGCGATGAGGTTAGCTTAAAGCGGTTAATCAGGACAAAGGACACAAGGAGTTTATACTGTTTCGGCCCCTTACGATGAAGGTAAAGCCTAGTCCAGTTTGTAGTTGGTATTGCTAGTGTTTCGATGAGCAGGGAGCGAATATGCTTGACCCTTCTCTTGATCTGTTGTTTTCTATCCTAAGCCGCCGCTAGGTCATCCCCTTATATACACGGGTTGATGCCCTACGGCCCTCAGAGTCCCGGCCGGTTTATACAACGTGACCGGCTCAGTGACCTTTCTCATATACCTTACAATACAAGTTTACATACATGGCGGTTTGTAATCATGGGCCTTAAACCGCCTTCGGATCTAGGCCCTCTACCAAGCCTATCTATGAACCGCCAGATGCTTCTTGGGCTTCATTGAGATGGATCGTTATAGGGATGACCCGGCCTTTCTCGGGCATGTCATACCTAATAGTTATATCCCCAACATTAGGCCCCAGGTTGATTTGAACTTGTTCATGTCAATCTCCAAGACTTACAAAAATCCTTCCATATCCGCTGCGAAAACCTTGTAACCCGCCATGACGTCATCTCCAAAAATTTCGGAAACCCACCACGATGTCATCTTTAACGGATCTTTATCTTAATGTCTTTCTGAAAATCGAGGCGTCCAATTAGCTGGATAACCATCATTTTGCCTCCTCGTGTTTTGCGCCTGCCTATTTCTCTGCCTCCTTATAAATAGGACCATAGAGCCACATTCCACTCTTCTCCATCTCCTTTCTTCTTCCTTGCAATGCATCGTCCCGTACGAACCTCGCCGCCGTCGACCTCCGTCCTCGACCTCAACTCCGGCCGCTGCATCGCCCTGAGTAGACCAGAAAACTGCGACACCACTCCGCTGTCCTAACAGCATCAGTAAGCCTTCTGTCCCTCATCATGGATCCGTCATTAGGGTTTGCCAGTGTTCGTCGGTGTTCGCCAGTGTTCATCGCTGTTCTTCCTTCTCTTTATTTAGATCATTAGGTTAGATACCAAAACCATAGGAAACATGCGTGGTAGTGGTTTTAGCACCTGTTTTAATACTACAATATATATCTCTACCGCAACAGATCTCTTCTAGGGCACCTCTGCTTTTCCACTGTCATGATTTTATTTCCTTTTTTCTGAACAACGGTAGATCCAAATTTGTAACCTCAATCCATGGAATATGTTTGTCCCAATACTCAGCAAATTTTGCTTTCGACAACTCTTTACTATCTTAGTCATGGCAGCTTACTCTGCCGGCTTATCTTTACTTCCTATATCATTAGCCCTCGCTTAAGCCACTATTATAAACATGTACTGTAATTGTTAACTTGCAATCCCACCGACTAACTTGAGCCGGCAAATTATTTCCTTTTAGATTGCCCTTTCACCATGCCGCCAAAGACGATGACAACTTGCAACTTGGTTTGTTCCACAGTACCGAAAGCACTTTAAAGGATTTTGTCACTGTTGGATATTTACCAGAGAAAAGTGTCATGCATTATCGTGCTCCTGACCCGACTGAAGATAGACCTCAGCCAAAGGATGGTGAAATCATTGTCTTTACTGATCACATGAACCGGGGCTTCTCACTACCCGGCTCAAAATTCTTTAGGGATGTCCTTCACCTTTTCAAGCTCCATCCGTAAGATATCGGACCCAATTCCATATCGAACATCTGCAACTTCCAGGTTTTTTGCGAAGTATACCTTCAAGAAGAACCTAGCGTCGAGATTTTTAGAGAATACTTCTACCTGAACCGCCAGAATGAGTACACCAATGGTCCCAGCTTGGAACTTGGCGGGATTTCAATTCAGCACAAACGAGATGCCATCTTCCCCCAAGTAGTCCTGCCAAGCCATCCCAAGGACTGGAATCATACATGGTTCTACTGCAAAGACGTCTCTCCGTCTGATGAAAATCCGATGCCGGGTTATCGAGCTAATCGTCTCAACGCAAAGTACCAACTTCCTGACAAACTCACCCCTGCCGAACGCAAGAAACTTGTCCCCACAATCAGAACAGTTCAAGCCTTGCTAGGAAATCGTTTGACTGGAGTCGACTTAATCCGCTGCTGGGTCGCATGGTGGATCATACCTTTAAGCCGCCGAACCAACTTGATGTGTTCATACACCAGAGCAATTGATGATCCTTTACGTCATAGCTCTCTGCGTTTGACTGAAGAGGCCATCGTTGAGATGGCAACCACACTTGTCAATCGCAAATATGAAGACTGCAGCCTAGTGAGTTTGAACCCTTTCTGCAAGCTTAACCCGGCGCTAGAGGTAAATCTTTTGACTTCTTTTTCCTCAGGAGTTAATTATTGCATGAACTTCAACATGTTATCCTTCCACAAGCTAAATCTGACTTCTGGAAGGCCAAATATGACCATGAGGCTGCCAAAAAAGGCTAAGGCTGCTGCGAGAGCTGCAAAAAGACCATCAGGAAGTCTAAGAAGAAACCCACTGCCTCTGATTTACTTAAGCTGGATGATACCTCTGAGTCGGAGGTAGCCCTTGACTCTCTTGGCCTATTTTTTAACAACCTTATTGACACTGACTATTGCTAGGATGACACGGGGGCCAGCCAGGCAGTCAAAGAAGAGGTACCTATTATTTCCTCCGACTCAGAACCTTTACCAAGGTAGAAACTTCGGCGGGTAACCCGAAAAGTAAGGTTTTCACATCCCTTGGCTTATTTGGATCCTCATTTTCTTTTGAAACGACAGCAACATGAGAGCCGCCTCCAGACCCGAACCGGTGGAGATGACGTTTTATCCTGCGCTTACCGAATACTCCTCGGAAATGCCAAAATGAGGTTCTTTTTACCCTTAACCATTGTATTTATCAACGAGCTACTTTTATTAATCACTCAATTTTGATTCCATTTTAGCAGGAGATTTCCCGTTCTTCTTCCGGCGTATCATCACAAAGTCAACTGCTAGATTTCAAGACCACACCCGGGTAAAGATAATTGTCTTTCTTCTGTGCCTTTATATCTTTATCATTATACTGACTTGCCCAAAATTCTCTTTAGCTTTCAAGCGAATCCCAAAAAAAATCAAAGGTGACAAAACCAGCCAAAGATCCAAAAACCGCATAACCGGATCAGCCAACCCTTGTACCAGAACACTGTAAAGCACTGGAAGATCCTGCTATCAACACTCGACCAAATTTACCAGAGCCATCTGTCAACAAAACCATTCTTGACCCATCAACTGTTGAACCGTCAAGCTGAGCTAACCCGCCAGAGACTCACGGTGATGATGTTTTAATTACTGGCACCAGATTCTTTGAACCAGGGAATCCAACTGTACAAGCAAGACACTCTACCAAACAAGAAGTCATGGAAAGATGGAAAGTAAGGTTTGATGTCTCCCACTATGCTCAATTGAGTAATAGTGAAGTGCTATCTGGTTATCTCAGTCAAGTGCACTCCAGCCGTGATTTAGAAATTGAGATGTTCAAACAGATGCACCAAAAGTATGAGGTACGCTCTCCGGCTTATATAAGTTATATATTCTGTCAGCCCCCAAGTCTTCTGATTATGATAAACTTGAATGATCTGTATACTTGAGATGTTTATAACCTTCTGTTCTAGACTTCCTCTAAGTCCGGTTTAAAAAACTTTAAACCAGATTCTGATGATAGCATAATTTTGCATCTATAGCCCCCAAGGGCCGGTTTAATCAGTAGGAATTAGCTGGTCCTATTAGTCATTATGTAAGAGACCCAAACTTAACTTCATATCCCTCATGAGTCTGTTGGGTCTGTCAATAGCACACCCGGCTCATCCTTAACAAGAAAAACAACAATATGCATTATCCCCCAAGTGCCAAGTGTTATTGCCAGTAAAAAACTTGGGACTTTTTAGAAAGAACCAATTGTGTTGAAAAATTTCGCTGATAGACATTAGCCCCCAAGTGCCAAGTGTTGTTGCTTGCAAAGCACTTGGGACTTGTTTTTATAACCTGCCATGAAACTTAACGAACCTACACTGTATGCAGGCTGCAACCACTGAACTGGAAGCTCAATTGTCTAAGGCCAAGACCCGGCTGGTGGCTCAAGAGACTGAGACAAAGAAGGCTGAATCCAAATTCCAGTTGAGTGTGTCTGAAGCAGAGAAATTGAAAACCAACTTGACTGCGGAGAAATAGGCTTGGGCAAATGAGAAGACTGCCTTGACGCAGCGGGCTGAGAAAGCCGAGGTCCCAGGCGTAGCAATCTGAGCCGAGACACGTTGGTCAAGCTCAAGGCGGTTTACATGCTTGTTGAGCAACTATACACTGGAGCTCAGCAGACTCTTGCCACTATCTCCCCCGCAAATCAAGAACCAAACTTATTAAGTGATGTCTTGAAGAAGTTGTCCATCTTGCCTTCTAGGTTCCAAGAAATCAAGCGATCCTATGCTAGAGCCGGAGCTGTGACAGCTTTGAGCCATGACAAAGCCTGGGTACCGGAGTTAGACCCGGCGGACGTAGCCAGTGGGTATCCCAGCCTCAAGGAAGATGGGACTCTTTTTGATCAACAAGACTTTACTGCTTGTGTCAAGGACATTCACCCCCATGCTACAATCATTCCCGACGAGACCAACCTCACCAAGTATCAGTCAGGTTATGAAGCAGATAATCAGAAGATGGCGACTCCTTCTTATAAAGTGATGGACTTAATCCCGCTGATTCTTAAGCCCACTTTCGCCCCTGATATTGAGCCGTCTGACTTGATTGATGACAAGGCTGAATTTGTCGCCCTACGTGGCTTTGACTGGTCCAAACCCAACTTCCAGACAGTGGAGGAGGTGGACAAACCAGCAAGGGCTGAGCCGCAACCTTCAAGTGAGACAGGCCAAGATTCATGAACCTTGGTCGGTTTATTGTCTGCTGCATGTGAGACTAAAAACAGTTATCCTTTTGGGCTCCAAACACCTTGTAATAGGCTAGCTTTAAACTTCTTGTTCTGCTATGCCATCGTGCATATTGTGCTGTTTATAATACTTCTTTATCCGTCATGCGAAGATATGCTATATATGCCTGATGATATTATCAATCTTGAATCTGTTCCTACATACAACAGATGAAAAAGTGTCCTGGCAGTTTACCGCTGGATGGGTTATACTGCCCCAACATGAACTTATCATGATTTATAACCAATGCTGGTCGAAATAATAATCATATATGATTAAAAATATATCATACCTGTGATATTGGATCACGCTTGTTGGTTTATGAAGCCAGTGCAGTAAGGGTGATAGCCCAAAGCTCTGAGCACTGGTAACTATTAAAGATTGCAGGCTTATGAACAAAGCCGGACCGGGTCAATAAACACCGGATATTATCTTTATTTCATACTGGCGACTTATAGTCAAAACCAGGCTGGGTCAATAAACACTGGATATTGTCTCATACTGGCGACTTATAGTCAAAGCCAGGCCGGGTCAATAAACATCGGTTAATGTCATATATGACTCAGAAGGTACTATAAGCCTTATTGATTCTCAACCATATATTACTGTGACAAAAGAAAAAATCTCAAAAAGATGTTCAAAGCGACAAACAACAGAAAATCCAAGGCTTTCATAGGCCGCAAAGCCAAAATATCTTCTTCAATGAAACTAGCATTAGCCACTGGAAGGTAGGCGCTTTCCGTGAGCCGGCACTCACATTAACCAATCGACATTTTAACCTAGATAAGTTCAGTTCTTATTTAAAGATAGACTTATCAGGAGTACACGGGGTCAGAGTAGCATCGTGCATCACATGCCGATTTATCCAAGTTTCAAGGAAGGCGGCTTTATCAGCCTGAGCTTCTCCTTGCTTTCCATAAACCGTGCCCTCTCATGACAAACCAGCGTTTTAACCTTAACGAGTTCAGGGTCTTGTTTAAAAGATTGACTGTTAAGATTTCGGCGGGTCAATCAGGATTACCTAATGGAGAAGCATCTGGCATACAGGCAGGATAACCCGGGGTTTTAGATGAATACACCTGGCTTCCAAGCCTAGCTTTTATAGCCTATCACAAGGTTATGAACTCTTCGTTCTTTAGAACAAAAGAGCCCCCAAGTAATATTTTGAGTTGTGCTCAAGGGGTACCTATGTTTGAGTTGTGCTTTTGCAACAGACTCTCTTTGGTACCTTTAACCTGGGTAGTAAGCCCCCAAGTTTTTTATGTGGCCTGTAAGCCGAGTCGAAGGGTAATTATAACTTAGCTGTATAAAGCAGAAGCCCCCATGTGACCACAAACTCATTATTTAAAGAGGAGGAAACGACAGAGACCCTACTTTAGTAGAGATGCTGTCTTTATTATATATAATATATACTTTGTCAAAATATGTACATTGGAAGAGCCAGTGGCTCAAGTGTATTAAGGCCTAAGGTGAGCAATATTCTAGGGCCGGCAAGTCTCTTCCTCCGACGTGCGTGAGTCCTTGTGGTCTCGAACATTGATAAGGTAATATGACCAGTTGTTTAGATTCTTGCTAACCACAAAGGGTCCATCCCAAGGTGGGGATAACTTGTGCATATCAGTCTGATCTAGGATAAGCCGGAGCACCAGATCGCCTTCCTGGAAAGTTCTGGTTTTAACCCGATAGCTGTGATAACGACGCAGATCTTGCTGGTAAATCGCCGAACGGGCCGCTGCGATGTCATGCTCCTCATCCAATAGGTCAAGTGCTTCTTGATGTGCTCTTTCATTGTTAGTTTCAACATAAGCCGCCACTTGAGGTGAGTCATGACGGATGTCACTAGGGAGAACTGCATTTGCTCCGTAAACCATGAAGAAAGGTGTATATCCCGTAGATATATTTGGGGTGGTATTGACGCTCCATAAGACAGAAGGTAACTCCTCCACTCAACAACCCAGCGTCCTCTACAGGGGAACCATAAGCTGGGGTTTGATGCCTTTCAAGATCTCTTGATTTGCTCTCTCAGCTTGACCATTGGATTGGGGGTGAACGACTGACGATACATCGAGCCGGATATGCTCACGTTGACAAAAGTCTTCCATTGCACCCTTAGAGAGATTACTGCCATTGTCTGTTAAATGTTGTGTGGAAAGCCAAAACGGAAGATCACCTTTTTCATGAATTGAATCGCCGTTGCTGCATCACACTTGCTGACTGGCTCTACCTCTACCCACTTAGTGAACTTATCAACCGCCACGAAAAGGTGGGTCTTCTTCTCCTTGGATCTTTTAAAAGATCCAACCATATCAAGCCCCCAAACTGCAAATGGCCAAGTAATTGGAATCATCCTCAATTATTGAGCCAGTACATGCGCTCGTCATGCAAATTTCTGACATCCATCACACCTGCTGACAAGGTCCTCTGCATCAGCATGAGCTATTAACCAATAAAACCATGACGGAAAGCTTTGGCCACAAGGGATTTTGAACCGGCATGATGGACACAATCTCCTTCGTGAATCTCTCGTAAGATCTCATAGCCCTCTTCTGGAGAAACACAACATTGAAATGCCCCTGTGACACTACGATGATGCAACTCTCCATTAACAATTGTCATTGACTTAGACCGCCGTGTTATCTTCCTGGCTAAGGTTTCATCCTTAGGTAACTCGCCCCAGGTCATATAAGCCAAGATACTGTCCAATCCAGGATTACACGAAGAGCCGCCACCAACTGAGCTTCCAGGTCAAGTATAGCCAAATCTTCCTCTGTAGGTAACTTGACCGACGGGTTATGCAAAACGTCAAGAAAGACATTAGGCGGCACCGGTTTACGTTGAGACCCCAACCGGCTCAAAGCGTTCACCGCTTCATTTTTCCTCCGATCAACGTGCTCAACTTAATAGCCTTTGAAATGACCAGCAATAATGTCCACCTCTCGTCGATAAGCCACCATGAGTGGATCCTTAGAATCCCAAGTACCAGAGACTTGCTGATCCACCAAGTCTGAATCGCCAAAGCACCTAACCCGGCGTAAATTCCTCTCCTTAGCCATCCGAAGACCGTGGAGCAGGGCCTCATACTCAGCTACATTGTTAGTACAGGGAAACATCAAACGGAAAACATAACAAAATTTATCACGTCAAGGGGAAGCAAGAATAACTCCAGCCCCCGTGCCCTCCAATTGCCTGGACCCATCAAAGTGAATAGTCCAATACGTGTTATCTGGCTTTTCCTCCGGCATCTGCAACTCTGTCCAGTCATTGATAAAATCCACCAGTGCCTGAGACTTGATGGCTGTGCGAGGCACATATTTTACCCCATGAGGTCCAAGCTCAATAGCCCACTTAGCAACCCGGCCAGTTGCCTCCCTGTTTTGGATGATATCTCCCAAAGGAGTAGAGCTAACCACAGTGATGGGATGACAAAATAGTGTTTAAACTTTTGGCTGGCCAAGAACACCCCATATACAAGCTTCTGCCAGTGCCGATATCTTTGCTTAGACTCAATAAGCACCACATTGATATAATAAACCGGCCTCTGAGCCGGATACTCCTTTCCTGCTTCCTTCCTTTCCACCACAATAGCCACACTAACAGCCCAGCTTTTAGCAGCCACATATAACAACAAAGGCTCTTTATCAATAGGGGCGGCAAGCATGGGCGGCTCAGCCAGCTGCTTCTTCAAATCCTCAAACATTGTATTAGCAGCATCACTCCAGACAAAATTATCTATGTTTTTCATCATACGATACAGAGGGATAGCCTTCTCTCCCAACCGGCTGATGAACCGGCTCAACGCCGCAATACGACCCGCCAGGCGTTGCACATCATTGATACACGCCGGTTTAGCCAGTGAAGTGATGGCTTTGATCTTCTTAGGGTTAGCTTCAATACCTCTGTTAGACACCAAAAACCCCAAGAGTTTGCCTGCTGACACACAAAAAAATAATTTAGCCGGGTTAAGCATCATCTTATAAAACCGGAGATTGTCAAAGGTTTCCTTCAAGTCATTTATCAACGTCTCCTTCTCTCTGGACTTTACCACAATATCATCCACATAAGCATGTACATTACGCACGATTTTCTTATGAAGGCAATTTTGCACACATCTCTTGTAAGTCGCCTGTCAGGACCCCAATTCCAAGTCACATCGATCTAGCCGGTAACACCTCATATCACATTGCGGCCACACACACGGTATCCCCACGAGTGTCGCCTTACCATGGCCCAGGACCGTTTGCGCCTTTTGGCTCACGTATATGATAGTGTCGCTAGCATCCATATAACAGAGAACCCGGGCCAACATGGCTAGTCGTGAACCCAAAGGGGCACAGACCTATGGAGACAGGCATACATGAATCACATCGAGCATGTCGGTCATCAGTGTGTGAATCTGAGCTATAGCACTGGGCTAACAGGACTCCGGGGAACCCGGGCTGTAGCAGGCTAGGCAGGACTCCGGAAGTCACCGCGTGACATTTCCCCGAAGGGACAGACATAGGAACGAAGTGAATCACATGCCGGCCAGTCAAGTGTCCTCAGCAGTAGTGCTGGGCTAGCAGGACTCCGGTGAACCGGGCTGTAGCGGACTACTATGGCTCGAGGAGCACTAGACTACATTTCCCCATAAGAAAGGCTGCCAAGGATAAACAACTAGATTGTCGGATCCCACACATACCAAGCATTTCAATCATACACACAATATGCTCGATATGTGCAAATATAACATGGCATCACAACAAAACTCTACAACTCAAGTACTTTATTTAAAGGCTCCAGAGAGCCATACATAACATGTTCATACAGGTAGGGGTCACATGACCCGACACTCAAGTCATACAAGCATACAAGCACATGCGGAAGCAAATAGTCTGAGTACAAACACTAGAAAGAAACAAGGCTTCTCAAAGCCTGTCTATCTACATAGGCCCCTCCATGGCCAGGATCACCACCTGGGTGGCAAGTCACTCATCGACGTCGAGGTCTACATAAAACCCATCGGAGGGGGCGGTGTTGTCGTCTGAAAACAGTAATTAAGCAAACATGAGAACAAAGGTACTCAGCAAGTCTTACATCAGAACCTACTATACATGCTCATTCTCAAGAAGGTGGTGGAGTTATTGCAGCAAGCCAGCTTTGACTCTTGGCTAAGCTATCCTACGAGACTCCACTAGTAAAACAGTTTTCGCACATGAGTCCAGTAATCACCAACACAATACTCCACCGGGGATCCTCCCTCGTCATCCTACGAGAGAGCCATCCTCGGTACTCTCACTTATCTTGAGTCTTTTAGTAGTATCCATTAACTTGTCTATGAACTGTATAGGCAACCAAGTAGTCCTTTACCGCGGACGCGGCTATTCGAATAGATGATGTTAACCCTACAGGGGTGTATTTCTTCATACATGCTCTCACCACTTACGGCCGTTTACACGACATGTACTCGGCAACCTTCAAGCGGAAGCCCAACAAGGGTGTCGGCCACGGCCTACCTAAACACTCAAGTCTCTAGTCCAGGTTTATCGCCTATCCAGGTTCCATCCGCAGGGAGTCCGGCCGAGGTTTCCACATACGGCCCCGAACGATGTGAACAGGGTTCCCGAGACACCAAACGGGTGACTCGGTACACCGTGCCACGGTGTATCTACCGCAACATAGCCCACCCCTAGGGTCAGTGCTATGCACGGCCACCAACACATAACCTACAAACACCAGAAACTAATTGCAACTCCTGGACAGAGTACTAGGTGATTAAGTAGCCGAGAGGGTCCATTGGTTTTGGGCCCAATGTATGGTAGTAACTGAATCTTAAATCACACATACAAATCTCAGTTCTTAGGGACGACCTCAATGAAACAACCCACCATGTACTCCTACATGGCCTCTCATCGATACCTTTACCAAAACATGTTCAACACATCCCTCACATTACCGACATAATCATTTCACTCTAGCCCATCACCCAGATGAACCAGACCTGACACAATTCTAAGCATAGTAGGCATAGCAAGGTAGGAAACACATACATGGCTCAATCAACTCCTACACATGCTAGTGGGTTTCATCTAGTTACTGTGGCAATGACAGGTCATGTAGAGGATAAGGGTTCAACTATCGTAGCACACAGCAGTTTGAAACGTTGTTGTCTTAATGCAGTAAATGAGAGCAGAGGCGAGAACATGGGATTGTATCGATATGATCAATGGGGTTGCTTGCCTGATGGAGTGGTAGTAGGGTACTGCCCTTTAGTTGGATACTCGGAGATATGGTCCAGTCAACCCTAATCTGTGGGTCCCGTCTGTCAGTGTCAACTAACTAACTAAGTTTAGTTAGTGTTAAACTAATACTAACCTATCTTAATTAGTGGCCTCGAGCCCACACGTCAGTGAGTCAGGGGAAAGTCAAACTGGGGTCAAACCGGGTCAAACTCGCCGGAGTTGACCCGGGGCTCGTCGCCGGCAAGGCCAGGGATGGCGGAGGGGTGCGGGTTTCTTCCTCCGGCGACCAAATGGCCGGCGGAGGGCATCTACGTGACGCGGGCACTCGTCCGCGTCGACTGGTGTAGGTGGCTGGGCCTGGGGTGGCTGGAGTCGTCGCCGGCGTCGACCTTGGCGGTCGCTGGGGCTCGGGTGAGGTCGGGGTCGTCATTGTGACGGTCGTGGTGGCTCATGCGGGGCACGTACGTGCTCTACGCGGCGTGGGGAGGAATCTGGGCACGACGGTCGGACCATTAGATGGCCGGAGACTCGTCGGCGGCGAGCACAGGTGGCGGTGCGTGCAGGCGAACTCGAGGCGGCGCGTACGGTGCATGAGAGCTAGAACGGAGAGGGGGAGAAGGGTTAGTGGCTGACTGCGGTTGCAAGGGAGTGAACGGCGAGCTCGGGGAAGAGCTGGAGCGAGCGGGGCGGCGAGGGGGATCTCCGGCGACCGAGGTTGAAAACGAGCTCGGTGAAGACACTCGGGGGCCTCCGGCGGGGCGTGGCTCGGTGGAACGGTCGAGGAGGGAGTGGCGAAGCTTCAGGACACGGTGGAGCAGCGCGTTGACGACGGTGGGCACGGTTACGGCGGCAGAACGGCGGCGGCTGCATCGGCCATGGCGGAGGGGAGCGAGGGAGAGAGGCAGGGGGAATGGGCGTGTCCAGGGGGTTTGGTGCGCGATGTGGAGGCGTGTCGAGGCATCACGCTGGCGCGGCGATGGCAGGCAGGCAGAGAGGTGGCGTGGCGAGCTCCTGTGCTCGCCGTCAAGCACCTGCTCACCTCGCTGGCTAGGCGAAGCAGCTGCGTGGAGCGGCTGCTGGGCCGAGCCAGCTAGGTGGGCCGACTAGGGGGGCTTCCAGGTAATTCTAACTCTCTCTCTCTCTCTTTTCTCTTTGCTTTTATTTATTTCCTGCTATGTGTATTGAATTAGAATGAATACTATTTCATTTCCAAAAACTCTGGAAATATTCAGAGGCACATTTGGGAATATTCTCAACTGCCTAAAAATGCTTCCAAGATTATTTGAGCACTTTAAAATATTTATAGCATTTAAAATGCCCAAATTCAAATATTTATGGCTTGTTCAAAAATCCAGAATGGCTCCATAAATTGCAAGACAATTTTTGGCAGAGGTTTAAACCAGAACCAAAAATGGTGGGCTTTTATGAAGGGCATTTTGGGTTCATTGAAAATCCAATTGTTGGAAATTAGCATTTTCAGGGGGGGTGTTGGGGTTGATTAGCCCCCATTTCAAATTTAAAATAAATTTAAACAGGATGCACATGTTCTTCCAATCCTAATGCATGACTAAAAGCAGGGATGTGACATCGCCAGGGCACTCTTGAGCCCAAAGGGCATAGAAACATAGCAGAAGGATCCAAAAAGAGTTATGAAAGCTGTCTTCTCCTGGTCCTTAACTGCCATCTTGATCTGATGATAACCAGAATAAGCATCCAAAAAACTCAAACGCTCACAACCCGCCGTAGCATCAATAATCTGATCAATATGAGGGAGAGCAAAAGGATCAGCCAGAAAAAGCTTTGTTTAAATCCGTGTAATCCACACACATGCACCAAGTGCTTTTCTTATTAAGTACTAGCACCGGGTTAGCCAACCACTCAGGATGAAAAACTTCAATGGCAAACCCAGCTGCCAAGAGCCAGGCTACTTCCTCTCCAATGTCCTTCCACCTCTCCTCATTAAACCGGCGAAGAAACTGTTTAACCAGCTTAAATTTTGGATCAATGTTGAGAGTGTGCTCAAGGAGTTCTCCCGGTACACCCGGCATGTCTGAAGGCTTCCATGCAAAGATGTCCCAGTTCTCACGGATGAACTTGACGAGCGTGTTTTCATATTTCGGATCCAGATTAGCATTGATGCTGAACTGCTTGGATGAGTCGCCAGGGATAAAATTAACCATCTTGGTTGCTGATTTAAACTTTAAAACCGGGTCATGCTCTGTGTTTGGATTTTTCAAAGATGTCATATCCGTCGGGTCGACATTGTCCTTGTAATATTTTAACTCCTCTGTCACACAAACCGACTCAGCATAAGCTGCATCCCCTTCTTCAAACTCCAGAGCTATCTTACGGCTTCCATGCACTGTAATGGTTCCTTGGTGACCCGGCATCTTGAGCTGCAGATACACGTAACACGGCCATGCCATGAACTTGGCATAAGATGACCATCCAAACATAGCATGATATGGGTTGTGGATCTTGACCACTTCAAAGGTCAATGGCTCCGACCTAGAATCACGATCGTCCCCAAAAACGACTTCCAGAGCTATCTTACCAACTGGATATGCCGACTTCCGGTTATGCGGTTTTTATCAGTCAAACCCATGCGACGGAAAGTTTCATAATAAAGGATATTGATGTTGCTCCCTCCGTCCATTAGTACTTTGGTAAACTTATACCCTCCAACCTGAGGTGCGACCACCAAAGCCAAATGACCCGGATTATCAACCCGGGGCGGGTGATCTTCCCTACTCCACACGATGGACTGCTCAGACCAACATAGGTAACGTGGAACCTCAGGCTCAACAGCATTGACTGACCTCCTATGAAGCATCTGATCACGTTTACACGAGCTAGTGGTAAAAACATGATACTGCCCACTATTCAACTTCTTCAGGTTGCTCTGATAACCAGACTGTTGTTCTTGTTGAGCCCCCCCTGATTACTCTGCTGGTTGTAACCACCCTGATTGCCGTGATTTCTTTGATTTCCCTAGAATCCAGAGCTAGAACCACCACCGCCGTAACCCGGACCGTGAAAGCCGGACCCAGAACCGCCACCTGGGCCATGACTGTCTTGGAAAAGATTGGAATTCTTGTATTTTTTTCATAATGTGATAGTCTTTTTAGAGGTGCCTGGATGGTCTCTCTTTCGTACCATGTTTTGGGCAGGGCTGATTTAACATATGCTCAAGATTGATACCGGATCCTCCGGCCCATGGGGGCAGTTTACCCTTACGACGCTGACCATTATTTTGTGCATTGGTGTTAGCCACAAAGTCAAAACTATTATCAGCCTTGCGCTTACCATTGCCTCCCTGGTTATATTGCTGCCCCTTAGCATTGCCGTTCTTTCTTCCCTTCCCCGGCTTTTCATCATCAGACTCGGGGTCCTTGGTACTATCAGAATTAGCATACTTAACAAGAGCCGCCATGAGCATCCCCATGTCATTGCAATGACGTTTGAGCCGCCCTAGCTTCTACTTTAAGGGCATGAAACGACAATTGTTCTCCAACATCAACACTACTGAGTCAGCATTGATGCGATCCGAAGAGTGCAAGATTGTTGAGACCCGGCGCACCCAATGGGTTGTTGACTAACCTTCTTCTTGAACACAGGAGGCCAGATCCACAATTGACATGGGCTATTTGCATGTGTCTTTGAAGTTCTGGATGAACCGGGCCTTTAAGTCGGCCCATGACCCGATGGAGTTGGCAGGGAGCCCCTTCAACCAAGTGCAGGCCGTCCCTTCTAACATCAGGGGGAAATATTTAGCACATGCAGCCTCGCTAACATCCAGGAACTCCATGGCCATCTCATAACTCTCAATCCATGCCTCCGGACTTAAATCAACTCTATAGTTAGGCACCTAGCGAGGACCTTTAAAATCCTTGGGCAGGCGCTCATTACGCAGATACAGCACCAAGCATGGCATGCCCGAGTTTCTAAAGGTCATACCTGGCTCCACAGAGGTGATTGGACGAACCGGAGTTGGTTGACGAGCCGCATACTGAGCTGCCAGCTCGGCCTCTCGACGCGCTCTACCATGATCCACTACATTCTAAGCATTAGCACCGCCGCCCGCTGGGTCATGTCCACAGGGCGAGTCACGGTTCCGCGCACTACTTGATACAGCCAGCTCATCAATATTCCTGCTGTAGCTCCGGCTTGGGTGAGGGGTGGAATGAACCCTATCACGGCTGTAAGAATAAACCTGCTGCTGAACCAGCGCTGTCTAAAGGAGATCTCTAGCCCTCCGTGTTTCAACCGCCGCTGGTGAGTCACCTTCAACCGGGATAGCCGCCAATCGTGACGCCGCAGCAATCATGTTATCCAAAGGGTTAGAGTAATGACCCGGTGGCGTCGGCACGTGTTGCGGTGGGTTATTGTTCTTACGAGGCAGGTCCATCGTGCGCGGCTGAACCGGCGTACCCGTCCCTGGTGCTTCGACCCGGTTTGCTACTGCCGGGATACTGGTTCCTGCTCCTGGAGTGTTAAAGAGATTCCTTACCTCATAAACTGAAGGCAGACGAGTCTGATCCCTCCTCCTCATGGCTTCATTGGAAGAGTTTTGATCTAGCGTGAGCCGGTAAGATTGTGACTGAATCCCTTGTGCCTGAGCATCCAAAGCGGCCCGCTCCTCGGCCATCCTGGTATTTTCTGCGTTTAGCTCCTCCTTAGCATGCGCTATCTCATCACACATCTTGTGATTGCTGCATTATGCTGATCTTGATCCGCCGGGTTAACCACCACTGTTAACAGCGTTGTCAACTTATCCAGCAAGTCAGTCAAAGCTTGAGCCGGCGGGCGTTCAGGGCCTCCTGCCCCGGCAGCCGATGCCGCTGCTAACCCGGAAATCAATTTTGCTACCGTTGATGAATGTTGCATGGGCTGTGTACCGGCCATGAAGATTGCAAGCCGATTCGGCGGCTCACAGGGGTCCGGACTACTGTCGCCGTCAGAACAGCCCCCAAGCCGGCCGTCTGGCAGTTGATACAATGACTCTGTCTCACCGGTGGATGACTTGCCATCAGAGTGAACGACGGTCTCATCACCAGATGCTGGTATGTCCTCAGATTCCGCTCCATGGATAAATTCCATGAAGGTACGATTCATGGCAGGCCGAACCTGGGCGGGTCTCACACGCTGAGCCATCTCGACGATGTCGGTGCAGATGTCTAGCTCAGGTCCCGGTTCACCGATATTGCCTATGAAGACGTGGATTCCGCCGAAGGGGACTCGGTACCCGTACTCAATCGAGTCGGCCTCGGGGCCCCAACCTGCATCGTTGATGTAGAGTTTGCCGCGACGACACTTGGTCATCCGGCCCATAGCGTATCCCTTGATCCCTTCGAAGTTGCCCTTTAAGAACTCGAAACCATCGTGCGATGGCCCCACGGTGGGTGCCAACTGTCGTGGAATTGTCATGGAAGATGTCCTAGTGTGAGGACATAGTCGTGGAGCCATCGCGATGAGGTTAGCTTAAAGGGGTTGATCAGGATAAAGGACACGAGGAGTTTATACTGGTTCGGCCCCTTACGATGAAGGTAAAGTCTAGTCCAGTTTGTAGTTGGTATTGCTAGGATTTCGATGAACAGGGAGCGAATACGCTTGACCCGGCTCTCGATCTGTTGTTTTCTGTCCTAAGCCGCAGCTAGGTCGTCCCCTTATATACACGGGATGACGCCCTACGGCCCTCAGAGTCCTGGCCGGTTTATACAATGTGACCGGCTCGGTTACCTTTCTCATATACCTTACGATACATGTTTACATACATGGCGGTTAATAATCATGGGCCTTAAACCACCTTCGGTTCTGGGCCCTCTACCAAGCCTATCTATGAACCGCCACATGCTTCTTGGGCTTTATTGAGATGGATCGTTATAGGGATGACCCGGCCCCTCCCGGGCGGGTCATACCTAATAGTTATATCCCCAATAGCCACCTCTGCCCCGAGTGCTTCGTCGGCCCCGTCCGCACCCTGCGGCTCCACTAGGCGGTGATATGTCTCCAACGTATCTATAATTTTTGATTGTTCCATGCTATATTATATTCTGTTTTGGACATTATTGGGCTTTATTATACACTTTTATATTATTTTTGGGACTAACCTATTAACTGGAGGCACAGCCCAGAATTGCTATTTTTTTGCCTATTTTAGGGTTTTGCAGAAAAAGAAAATATCAAACGGAGTCCAAACGGAATGAAACTTCGGGAACGTGATTTTTAGAACGAACATGATCCAGAGGACTTGGACCCTACGTCAAGACATCAACCATGAGGCCACGAGGTAGGGGGCGCGCCTACCCCCCCTAGGCACGTCCTCCACCGTCGTGGGCCCCCTGTTGCTCCACCGACGTACTCCTTCCTCGTATATATACCTACGTAACCCCAAACTACCATATGCGGAGCCAAAATCCTAATTCCACCGCCATAACTTTTTGTATCCACGAGATCCCATCTTGGGGCCTGTTCCGGAGCTCCGCCGGAGGGGGCATCGATCACGGAGGACTTCTACATCAACACCATAGCCCTTCCGATGAAGTGTGAGTAGTTTACCTCAGACCTACAGGTCCATAGTTATTAGCTAGATGGCTTCTTCTCTCTTTTTGGATCTCAATACAAAGTTCTCCCCCTCTCTTGTGGAGATCTATTCGATGTAATCTTCTTTTGCGGTGTGTTTGTTGAGACCGCTGAATTGTGGGTTTATGATCAAGTTTATCTATGAACAATATTTGAATCTTCTCTAAATTCTTTTATGTATGATTGGTTATCTTTGCAAGTCTCTTCGAATTATCAGTTTGGTTTGGCCAACTAGATTGATCTTTCTTGCAATGGGAGAAGTGCTTAGCTTTGTGTTCAATCTTGGGGTGTCCTTTCCCAGTGACAATAGGGGTAGCAAGGCACGTATTGTATTGTTTCCATCGAGGATAACAAGATGAGGTTTATTTCATATTGCATGAGTTTATCCCGCTACATCATGTCATCTTGCTTAAAGCGTTACTCTGGTCTCATGAACTTAATACTCTAGATGCATGTTGGATAGCGGTCGATGTGTGGAGTAATAGTAGTAGATGCAGGCAGGAGTCGGTCTACTTGTCTCGGACGTGATGCCTATATACATGATCATATCTAGATATTCTCATAACTATGCTAAATTCTGTCAATTGCTCAACATTAATTTGTTTACCCGCCGTGAATACTTATGCTCTCGAGAGAAGCCACTAGTGAAACCTATGGCCCCCGGGTCTATCTTCCATCATATTAATTATGTTGCATCCATGGATCAAAATAAGTCCATGGAGGGTAAATGATCATACCTATGGATGAATTCCATGGCAAAGGCATCAATGACATTATTGAAAAAAATGGATGATGTGTTAACCAAAGATTTTGGCATTGTGATGCACACCTTCGGCTTAATTTTTTGTTGCTTCCATTCTTCTCTCTCTTCAATTTTATTGTACTTGTTGCAATAGAAGCATCCACATCATTTTTTTTATGAATGATCCCCTTGGGAACCCATGCCTTGTTCTTCTGTCTCAACTCTTGTGCACTAAGATTTTGTAATTCCTTCTTTTGCCAATACGTTAAGCCGAGTGGGCATCTCGGCTGTGACTCTGTTTTGACTAATGGGAATTCCTTTTTGGCATTATGCACTCTCAACTTATTTTCTTCAGATTGGCACTTTGACTCTCAATAATTGGTTGTTTTGTCTGATTGCCTTTCGCAGCCAATGTCAACACTTTAATTGGCTCTTTTTTATTTGAGATAAAATCTGAAGTTGCACTCTTACGACCATCTATTTTAACATGGTAAACTTGGTTGACCACCTCTTTCTTTTTCCTTGAGCTCTAGACCGATTCCTTATGATTGAAACGATCTTTAACAGGTGATTGTTCAAATATTGATCTTCTCGGAGCTGCATAATATTGGTGAGATGGTCTAAAATAAGATGGAGAATGTGACTTTGTATCATACTTGTCCCATGATGGATATGGATCTATATGAGCATAGGGAGGCATCCACGGCATTGGCGGCCCAAAATAAGGATATGAATATGTTGCATTAAAATTCTCACTTTGCCAATACCGATCCTCATATTTGTGCCTTGGGGTGATCTTTGTTTGTTTGCATGATTTGGCCTATAAGTGTTCTTCTCTTCACTCTTATTTTGACATTTATCAAATAGTTCAGCAAGGTGATTTTTTATCTCTTACACTTGTGCTTATTTTGACCTTTGCTTTCTTTTGGTGTGCTTTCATCGATCATTGGATTGGCCTGCTTCCCCCTAGTCCTTGGCCTCTCCATTGTAGCTTCGATGGAATTCTTGCCCTCAAGATTATGTTCATTATGATCTTCAACAACTTCTTTACTTGAAAGTTTGATCCCATCACCTGCAGTTTTTACCTTCTCTTTAAATGGATCGGCTTGAAGCAGCCGATGCAAAAAAATTCTGCCATCGGTACCAATCGGAATAGATTGGTCATCTCTGGGTGTCTCAACAAATTTCAATCATCCTTTATCATTGGACGATTTAACTATTTGATGAAACATGTTACAATCCTCAAAATTATGCTTGTTCGAATCATGCAACTTACAATACATTCGTCCCTAGACATATGGCTCAACATGGTGATCAAGAATTCTAATATAATTATTTCTCAACAACAAATCAAAGATTTGATCACACATGTTTGAGTTGAAGGTAAATTTTTTATTTTCTAGCCGATCTTGCTATGAAAACGGCTTTGGAGTTAAGCAAACGAATGGTTTAGATTTTGTATCACCCCATTCGGCTATGATTTGTATTTTGCATTCTTTTACCAATGTCATTGGATAAGCTATTATACTAGCATCGGTTTTTTGAAAAGAATCTAACCTTGGTCGTATGTTTCTGAAACAAAAATAGTTAGAACATGCATGCCTCAATTGAGACCAATAGTAAGACAAGTATGAAACAAGCAAAGCTACCCATGAAGATATGAACTATAGATAAAGCTACAATAATAAGTCATTATCCGTCTTTATAAATGGCGGAATTGGTTGACCAATATGTTCTATTACAATTTTATTGCTAACAAGTAAATTACCCTACTTCATTTGTCTTTCAAAATTACTTATGAGGATTTTTCTAATAGATGCATCAACAATAAAGTTGTGACCAAATTTGATAATAGATAAATTACTTTCTAAACATACCTCTTCAAATATATTGGGAGAGCATGATGGTTGTATCACTTGAATAATACTTTTCTACATCATTGGATGGCTCCCCAATGCCTTTTCATCACCTTTTTCTTGATTATGTGCATTGTTACATCGAAGATCCTTGTCAACTGAACTTTGTTCGGCTACTTGTTCTTGTCCTTGAGGCTTGTTAATTTCTGTGGCACAGAACTCATAGGGTAGGAAGTAGGTTCCCTTAACTTCAGAAAAATCAAGCATTGTCGTTTTGTTATGCTTGCTGTGCCCTTTCTCAATAATGCTTGCCTCTTTGGATTTGATGGAATCGAAATATAAATTACTTGATTCAGCTTTTTCAACCGAGGAACTTTCATGTTCTGAATCATCCTTCTTTTCATTGATTCTAACAATTTGCAATGCTAATTTTATTTGAGAAAATTCTTTCTTTGTTTGTTTCTGGCAGTGCGCGGCAATATTGGCTTTAAGTGTTTTCTAAATTTCAGCCCACTCCGGATATGATTTCCCCCAATGCTTTTAGATTCTTTCGGCAATGACACACAAGTGTTGCTGAAATTTTGCAATTGCGTAGGGGGGTGTATAATTTGATGTAGTACTAGGTGAAGACACATGTATTGTTGTAAATCCATATTTTTGCTCGCCAATTTTATCAATTGGAAAAGATTCATCTTCTTGCAAAACTCTAGCTTTTGTTGCCACATAATGAGGAAATAGCCCCTTTTCATGTTGTTCAAGGCAAACAACACTAATCCTCTTATTTTGGGCTAAAGTCTTCAATGCAGCCACCACTACCTCATCTTCTACAATATTGGGCACAACCTCTCCTATAAAATTTACATTTATCCAACTATGACTAGGAAGGTGTGAAGCAATATTATGAACATCTACAGTTGTGTATGGTGCTGAAAAATTACTGACATGAGGTGTACCATATGATGGTTGAGAGTAACTGGCCGAATAGCTAGTAGTAGCATGGCCAATTCTCCCATCCATCGGCATGGTTGAACTAGTATATTGCAAATTAGTTGCCGATGAACAAAAAGGTGAAACACTTTCTTGTATGCTATTGGAAATTTTAACATGATGTGTTTCAAATTGATTAACCAAACCCATCATGTTGTTCATTGGCATATGGATTTGTGGGGTTGCCGATGCATGAGATTTAGGATACATATGTTGTATGTTACTAGTATCATAACAAGTTGAAGCATGTAAATTACTTTCAATCGGCCTTTGTACGTAGTTAGATGCATTATAGAAAAAACTAGGGCTAGCCGATAGAGTATGTTCATTGAACGATCTAGTAACACCATATGAATTATTTGCATCTACACACAGGGATTGAGTATTCATATTACCTTTGTAGATTGCAAACCCTAGATGACAATGTCTTCGTAGCGAGAATGACTGGAGACCGTTCAAACCTTCGTCCCCAGCGGAGTCGCCAAAAGTGTGTTCACACACGAACATGTCACCGTGTACCTCCAACGCCGAGGGTGATGCACCGCAGCTCACATCGAAGAAGAGCCATCCGGAAGCGCGGTACGCAAGCAATCTGGTGGGCGGTTTTAAAGACCCAAAACCCCACACGCCCGGGAGGGACCCCGTTAGGGTGCGGGCGGCTATGGAATGCCCTAGGTCAACCTGATCGCCCCTAGGGCCTCGAAGTTCGCCGCCCTGCCACAAGAAGAATGAACGAGGAACAAGGAAGAAGAAGAACAAGGGAGAGAGAGATAAAAGTAGAGGTAAAAAGTGGTATATGATTTGATCAATTGTGTGTTGTTCAATCGACCGTCACCGCTTAGGTATATAAGAGGCGACTGGACTTTCCGCGCAAGGAAAAGTCTTGGATTCACGCCCAAAACCCTAGTCAAATTCGGATTGGTTTTCTACAAACTTTCCAAAACTGTTCGGTTTAAACTGGCCGCACCTTGCGGGTCTTTTTTTGTGGAAGTAAACGACCTCGGATGAAAATGCGCCCAAAAGTATATTTACTTGTTTCAACAAGACGAACAATTTTCATGTGGATCATTTTTTGATTCGAGGCCATCTTCAAGGCCGAATTACTCGCACAAAACAGACTATCACTCGCACTACCCATCTGACACCATGTCTGATGGGGCGAGCCAGTTTTGCCACGTGACAGAGCCATATTCAAATGGATCTAACTTTTGCATAAGATCTTGGATTGAGATGATTTTTATGTCAAAATCATCTGTTTCTACGAGACGCACAACTTTCATGTGGAAACTTTTTCCATTTGAGGCCATCTTAATTGGGTTTCAATCGATTCTTTAATCTGGCGTCAACATGAACATCCCTGAACTTGTCATAACTATTGCATAAGAGCTCCATTTTATACCATGTTCATATCCATCCTGATCTTAAAGAGAGCCATCCGGAGGTGACCTCCAATCATAAGCTTGAATTAATCTTGATATAACTTAAAGCTACTCTCTATCAATTTGCCACTTTTTAGTGTCAACACTAAGCCTAAAACTGAGTGCTTCTACTTCAAAGAGAATGGTCACTAGAAGCGGAACTGCCCGAAATACTTGGCGGATAAAAAACATGGCAAATTGAACAAAGGTATATTTGATATACATGTTATTGATGTGTACCTTACTAGTGTTCGTAGTAGCACCTGGGTATTTGATACTGGTTCAGTTGCTAAGATTAGTAACTCAAACCAGGGGTTGCAGAATAAACAGAGACTAGTTAAGGGCGAGGTGACGATGTGTGTTGGAAATGATTCCAAAGTTGAGATGATCACCATCTCACACTCCCTCTATCTTTGGGATTATTGTTGAACCTAAATAAATGTTATTTGGTGTTTGGGTGGAGCATGAGTATGATTTGATCATGTTTACTGCAATATGGTTATTCATTTAGGTCAGACAATAATTGTTGTTCTGTTTACATGAATAAAACCTTCTATGGTCATACACCCAATGTAAATGGTTTATCGAATCTTGATCGTAGTGATACATGTATTGATAATATTGATGACAAAAGATACAAAGTTGATAATGATAGTGCAACTTACTTGTGGCACAGCCATTTAGGTCATATTGGTGTAAAGCGAATGAAGAAACTCCATGCGGATGGACTTTTGGAATCACTTGATTATGAATAATTTGATACTTGCGAACCATGCCTCATGGGCAAGATGACTAAAACTCCATTCTTGGGAACAGTGGAGCGAGCTAATGATTTATTGGAAATAATACAAACCTATGTATGCGGTCCGATGAGTGTTGAGGCACGCGGCGGGTATTGTTATTCTGATCTTCACAGATGATTTGAGTAGGTATGGATATATCTACTTGATGAAACACAAGTCTAAAACATTTGAAAAGTTCAGAGAATTTTAGAGTGAAGTGGAGAATCATCATAACAAGAAAATAAAGTTTCTACGATCTGGTCGCGGAGGCCAATATTTGAGTTACGAGTTTGGCCTTCATTTAAATGCAATGTGGAATAGTTTCACAACTCACTCAACCTGGAACACCACATCGTAATGGTGTGTCCGAATGTCGTAACCGTACTTTATTAGATATGGTGCGATCTATGATGTCTCTTACCAATTTACCACTATCATTTTGGGGTTGTGCATTAGAGACATCAACATTCACGTTAAATAGGGAACCATCTAAATACATTGAGATGACACCATATGAACTATGGTTTGGCAAAAACCTAAGTTATCGTTTCTTAAAGTTTGGGGATGCGACACCTATGTCAAAAGGCTTCAACCTGATAAGCTTCAACCCAAATCGGAGAAGTGCGTCTTCCTTGGATATCCTAAGGAAACAATCGGGTACACCTTCTACCATAGATCCGAAGGCAAGATCTTTGTTGCCAAGAATGGAACCTTTCTAGAGAAGGAGTTTCTCTCAAAAGAAGTTAGTGGGAGGAAAGTAGAACTGGATGAGGTAATTGTACCATCTCTCAATTTGAAAAGTAGCACATCAGAGAAATCCGTTCCCGTGATGCCTACACCAACTAGAGAGGAAGCTAATGATGATGATCATGAAACTTCAGATGAAGTTACTACTGGACCTCGTAGGTCGAACAAAGCATGTTCTGCAACAGAGTGGTACAACAATCCTGTCCTAGAATTCATGTTATTAGACCATTACGAACCTACATACTTTGAAGAAGCTATGATGAGCCCAGATTCCGATAAATTGATTACGGCAACGAAATCTGAAATAGGATCCATGTATGAGAACATAGTGTGGAATTTGGTGGATTTGCCCGATGATCTCAAGCCATTGAGAATAAATGTATCTTCAAGAAGAAGACAAATGCTGATGGTAATGTCACCATCTACAAAGCTCGACTTGTTGCGAAAGGTTTGGAAAAGTTCAAGTGGTTGACTATGATGAGACCGTGTCACCCGTAGCGATGCTTACGTCTGTCCGAATCATGTTAGCAATTGCCGCATTTTATAATGATGAAATTTGGCTAATGGACGTCGAAATTGCATTCCATAATGGATTTCTTCAAGAAGAGTTGTATATGATGCAACCAGAAGGTTTTGTCGATCCTAAAGGTGCTAAGAAAGTGTGGAAGCTCCATCGATTCATTTATGGACCGGTGCAAGCATCTCGGAGTTGGAATATACACTTTGATGAGTTGATCAAAGCATATGGTTTTATACAAACTTATGGTGAAGCCTGTATTTACAAGAAAATGAGTGGGAGCTCTGTAGCATTTCTAATATTATGTGTGAATGACATATTGTTGATTGGAAATGATATAGAATTTCTGGATAGCATAAAAGGATATTGAATAAGAATTTCTCAATGAAAGACCTCGGTGAAGCTGCTTATATATTGGGCATCAAGATCTATAGAAACAGTTGAAGACGCTTCATAGGACTTTCACAAAGCACATACCTTGATAAAGTTTTGAAGAAGTTAAAAATGGCTTAGTCAAAGAAAGGGTTCTTGCCTGTGTTACAAGGTGTGAAGTTGATTTAGACTCAAAGCCCGACCACTTCAGAAGATAGAGAGAAAATTAAAGTCATTCCCTATGCCTATGCTATGTAACAAATCTAATGTGTGTCGTTCCATGTGTCTGACAAGGGGGTAAAAGAGTGATCCGGGAGTGGATCACTAGACATCGGTCAAAATTATCCTTAGAGGAATAAGGAAATGTTTCTCGATTATGGAGGTTATAAAGAGTTCGTTGTAAAGGGTTACGCCGATGCAAGATTTAACACTAATCTAGATGACTCTGAGTATCAATCTAGATGCGTATTGAACATAGGAGCAATTAGCTAGAGTAGCTCTATGCAGAGCATTGTAGACAGAGTAATTTGCATGTACACATGGGTCTGAATGTTGCAGACTCATTGACTAAAACCTCTCTCACAAGAAAAACATGATCATACCTTAGGTCTCGTTGAGTGTTGATCACATGGCGATGTGAACTAGATTATTGAATCTAGTAAAATCATTGGGTATTTATCACATGACGATGTGAACTATGGGTGTTAATCACATGGCGATTTGAACTATATTATTGACTCTAGTGCAAATGGGAGACTGATGGAAATATGCCCCAGAGGCAATAATAAAATGGTTATTATTATATTTCGTAAATCATGATAAAGGTTTATTATTCATTAGAATTGTATTGACCGGAAACTTAAATAGATGTGCGGATACATAAAAAATATCATGTCCCTAGTGGGCCTCTTCTAGACTAGCTCGTTGATCAAAGAAGGTTAAGGTTTCCTAACCATAGACATGATTTTTCATTTGATAATAGGATCACATCATTAGGAGAATGATGTGATGGACAAGACCCATCCGGTAGCTTAGCATATTGATCGTTCATTTTATTGCTACTGTTTTCTTGTATTTCAAAATACATGTTCCTTCGACCATGAGATCATGGAACTCCCGGATACTGGAGGAATACCTTGTGTTATATCAAACGTCACAACATAGATGGGTGATCATAAAGATGCTCTACAGGTATCTCCGGAGTTGTCTGTTGAGTTGGCATGGATTGAGATTGGAATTTCTCACTCCGAGTGTGTGAGAGTTATCTTTGGGCCCTCTTGGTAATACACATCATAAGAAGCCTTGCAAGCAAATTACTAATGAGTTAGTTACGAGATGACGTATTATGAAACGAGTAAAGAGACTTGTTGGTAACGAGATTTAACTAGGTACATAGATACCAACGATCGAATCTCGGGCAAGTAAGACACCGTCAGACAAAAGGGAATTACGTATATTGTCATAACGGTTCGACCGATATAGCTCTTTGTAGAATATGTAGGAGCCAATATGGGAACACAGGTTACGCTATTGGTTATTGAACGGAGAGGTGTCTCGGTCATGTCTACATAGTTCTCGCACATGTAGGGTCCGCACGCTTAACGTTCGTTGACGATATAGTGTTATATGAGTTATATGATCTGGTGATCGAATGTTGTTTGGAGTCTCGGATGAGATAACAGACATGACGAGGAGTCTCGAAATGTTCGAAAGGTAAGGATTGATATATAGGACGATGATATTTGGACACTGGAAGTGTTTTAGGTGGTACCGGGTACTTATCGGGTCAGTGGAAGGGGTTCCGGGGAGCCCTAGTAGGTTATTGGGCCTTCTGAGCCAAAAGGGGAAGTGCACACCAGCCCACAAGGGGCAAGTGCGCCCCTCTACCCCCTGCCCACGCACCAAAGGAGGGAGGGAAGGAAAGGTGAGGCGCCCTAAGCCAGCCATATCCCTTTCCTTTCCCCACATGTTCAAATATGGAAGGGGGGGCTAGGCAGGTGCCCTAGGGAAGCCACTGGCCACTTGGGGTGCCCTAGGGTCTGCCTCTCCTCCCCCACAAATATATATGAGGGAGGGGCACCACAACAGCCCACAATATTGTCTTAGCCATGTTTGGCGCCCTCGTCCACCGTTTACTCCCTCGGTCATATTTTCATTGTGCTTAGGCAAAGCCCTGCGAAGATCGCATCACCATCATCATCACCCCACCGTCATGCTGCCGGAACTCATCTTCTACCTCGCCATCTTGCTGGATCAAGAAGGTGGAGGACGTCACCGAGATGAACAGGTGCGGAACACGGAGGAGTCATGTGTTCGGTACTTGATCGGTTGCAGCGCGAAGAAGTTCGACTACATCAACCGCGTTGTTAAACGCTTCCGCTTACGGTCTATGAGGGTACGTAGACACACTCTCCCCCTTGTTGTTATGCATATCCATGGATATATCATTGCGTGTGCGTAGAATTTTTTTGTTTTCATGCAACGTCTCCCAACAGTTTGCTGCCTGGACTCACGCACAGGCGTAGAGTCTTTCATGCGTCAGGTATCCATACTTGACTCAAGACAAGCCAGAGAAACCGCTCTTGTGAGATCAAAGAGAGCATTAAGAAGATCAATATGAATGGATCTCACCTTAGGGAAGCATTTCTTGCTGAGCAGGAGAGCCCGGCCATGTCGAGGCAGCACCTAAAAGACCAAGACCAATTCGCCCCGGCAGGGCTTGCCGGGGCCGCCAAGATCAGAACCCGCCAGGCTCCCTGCCGGCAGGACTTTTCCAAAATGCAATCGTCCCAGCTCATTGAACCCAAGGCACTAATCAGTGCGGTGTCAAGCTCTCCAATAACCAGTTAGATCCCGTCGGGTGCGTGGCAGCATGGCAAGGAGGAGATTAGCTTTATTGACACCCGTGTAGTTGGCGTGTCACGTTACTGAGGAGGAGATGGATAAGCCGCATGGCTGGCTTGCCGGGCTTCAACCTTAGCATGACACCTAGATGTGCATTTAATGCAGTTTGTCCTAACTGCTAGAGTTTGGCCTTCTAGCACTGATAGTTATCTTATCACACCAAAATGACTGTTTTGCCATTGTGGTTGCCCCTTAAGCTATAAAAGGAGGCTCGATGCAACCTAGCAAAGGGTTGAATTTTTAGACCCCCTAAAACTTGTATGCGCGCATTGCTCCCCCCAAGGCAACCTTGTCAGGCTGGGGCAGGCTGTGCATCGTGTTCCGCCAGATTAATCCACTAGAGCAAGAGTAGCATTTTACGCTGCAAAGCAGCCTGAACCTGTGTAATAGAGAGTTGTCCATCAGTGTGCTGCCCCTGTTGTTTCCTCTCTTTGTGCAATGTGATCGTCGCCTTGCCGAACCATAATGGGATCAAGGCCAACCCAGAGATGATCAAGGACACCAAGAAGATGTGCCCCCTTCAGACCATCAAGGAAATACAGAAATTGGTGGGATGCATGACTTCTCTGGGGCGTTTCATCTCCAAGCTTGGTGAGCGTGCCCTGCCTTTGTTCAAGCTGATGAAGACAAAGGGTCCTTTCGAGTGGACCCCAGAAGCAGATGCGGCGTTTGAAGAACAAAAGAGGTACCTCACGAGCCCGCCCATCATGGTGGCGCCCCGCCTCCATGAGCACCTGGAGGCAACCCTGCATTCGGCCAGTGCGGTGCTCGTCGTAGTTCGAGAGGAGCGCGTCGCCACCTCCGCGAGGCCCGACAGTCCCCCCAGGCCGCAGGGCCCCGCGAATCTTCGATGCTACAAGAGGGCACCTTAGACACCCTTGCACCTTCCTCGCTTGGCGGCACGTGAGGACCCCCATGCCCCTCAGAAGCAAGCCATCGCCGACTCCCCATGCCTCGTTGATAACCCGATGTACTTTGTCAGCACAGTGTTGCAGGACGCGCTGGCACGCAACCGAATGAAACAGAAGCTCCTCCTCTTGCTTCTAGTTGCCTCTAGGAAGCTGCGCCAGTCAAGGTTGTCTCCACATACCCTCTACAGAAGGTGCTACACAGCCCTAATGCCACAGGCCAAGTCATGGAGTGGAACATCGAGCTGCAAGCCTTCCAGTTGGAGTTCTGCATGACCAATGTCATCAAAGGGGCGGTGCCTGCTGACTTCATGGCAGAATGGACGGATACCTGTGGCGGGGAGCCATGAGAGGACTAGTCCCTCTTGCCCGGAGAGGAGGCGCGTGACAGCTGGGTCAAGCACTTCGATGGCACCTTATCCCATCACGGCACGGGGGCTGGGGCCGTGCTCATCTACCCAGCCGAAGAAAATCTCTACTACACTGTTCAAAGCATCACGAGAAGACGTCCAACAACATTGCGGAGTATGATGGCCTCATCGCCAGCCTCAAGGCCGCTGCCGCCTTGGGGGTCAAGCGCCTCACCATCAATGGTGATTCACAGCTGCTCGTCAACTTCTCCAACAAGGAGTACAAGCCAAAGGATGAGCATATGGCGGCATACCTTGAAGAGGTGCATAAAATTGAAAAGTGTTTCTTGGGCCTAGAAATGCAGCATGTCACGTGTGACACGAACAAGGAAGCCGATGACTTTGCCAGAAGAGCATCCTCTACGTCTACGAGGAAAGGCTCTTCAAGCCGTCGGCTGCGCCCCTGGCTACAGGCCTAACACTGCTCTAGGAGGAACTGCGGCCCACGCCACCCATGGGTGCTCCGGCCTGTGACCCGGCTTCAGGAACCCTCCTGCTCTTAGCATTGGAACCTCCGGAAGGCAATTGGACCGAGGAATTCAAGACATACCTACTTCATTGCATCTTGCCGAGAAAGGAGGAGGACACGGAGCGCGTGGCTTGCCAGGCCACCACCTACTTCTTGTAGGACGGCGAGATGTACCGCAGGTGTCCCAACAACATCTCGCTAAGATGTATTTTAGAGGATGGAGGATGCGAGCTGTTGGCCGATATCCACGGAGGAGACTGCGGGCATCAATCTTCGTCACGCACGCTCATGGCCAAGGTGTTCTGCAGCGGATTCTATTGTCCTACTATGCTTCATGACGCCACTGAGCTAGTTCAGTCATGCGAGGCCTGCCAATTTCATCCCAATCAGATTCACCAACCAGCACAGGGGCTCCAGACGATTCCGCTCACGTGGCCCTTTGCAGTCTGGGGGTTGGACATACTGGGATGATTTCGCTTACCAACTACCGCTACCTCTATGTTGCCATCGACAAATTCACCAAGTGGGCGGAGGTGGAACCCATGCGCACCATCCCAGCAGGGTCGGCCGCCAAGTTCATCAAGGGCCTCGTGAGCCGGTGATACGTCCATTTTGCATCATGTTGTTATATCAATATTTATTGCATTATGGGCTGTTATTGCACATTATATCATAATACTTATGCCTTTCTATCTTATTTTATAAGGTTTACATGAAGAGGGGAATGCCGGTAGCTGGAATTCTGGACTGGAAAAGGAGCAAATATTAGAGATCTATTCTGCACAACACCAGAAGTCCTGAAACTTCATGGAGAATATTTTTGGAATATATAAAAAATATTGGGCGAAGAGAGCAATAGAGGGGGGCACCTTCCAGCCACAAGGGTGGAGGGCGCACCCTACCCCCTGGGCACGTCCCCATCCTTGTGGGCCCCTTAGCAGGCCCCCGATGCCCATATTTTGCTATATGGTGTGTTTTGACCTGGAAAAAATCAGAAGGAATCTTTCGGGATGAAGGGTCGCCTTCTCGAGGCGGAACATGGGCAAAACCAATCTAGGGCTCCGGCGGAGCTGTTCTATTGGGAAAACATCCCTCCGAGAGGGGGAAATTGAAGCCATCGTCATCACCAACGATCCTCTCATCGAGAGGGTGTCAATCTCCATCAACATCTTCACCAACACCATCTCCTCTCAAACCCAAGTTCATCTCTTGTATCTGATCGTTATCTCAAAACCTCAGATTGGTACCTGTGGGTTGCTAGTAGTGTTGATTACTCCTTCTAGTTGATGCCAGTTGGTTTATTTGGTGGAAGATCATATGTTCAGTTCCTTAATGATAATTAATACTCCTCTAATTTTGAACATGAATATGCTTTGTGAGTAGTTACGTTTGTTCCTGAGGACATGGGAGAAGTCTTGTTATAAGTAATCATGTGAATTTGGTATTTGTACGATATTTTGATGGGATGTATGTTGTCTCTCCTTAGTGGTGTTATGTGAACGTCGACTACATGGCACTTCACCATTATTTGGGCTTAGGGGAAGACATGGGCAGTAATAAGTAGATTATGGGTTGCTAGAGTGACATAAGCTTAAACCCTAGCTTATATGTTGCTTCGTAAGGGGATGACTTGGATCCATATGTTTCATGCTATGGTTAGATTTATCTTAATTCTTCTATCACAGTTGCGGATACTTGCGAGATGGGTTAATCATAAGGGGAGGCTTGTCCAAGGAAGGGCAGCACCCAAGCACTGGTCCACCCACATATCAAATTATCAAAGTAACGAATGTGAATCATATGAGCATGATGAAAACTAACTTGACAACAATTCCCATGTGTCCTCGGGAGTGCTTTGCTTTATATAAGAGTTCGTCCAGGCTTGTCCTTTGATACAAAAATGATTGGGCCACCTTGCTGCACCTTAGTTACTTTTGTTACTTGTTACCCGTTATGAATTATCTCATCATACAACTATATGTTACCGATAATTTCATTGCTTGCAGAGAATACCTTGCTGAAAACCACTTGTCATTTCCTTCTACTCCTCGTTGGGTTTGACACTCTTACTTATCGAAAGGACTATGATAGATCCCCTATACTTGTGGGTCATCAAGACTCTTTTCTAGCACCGTTGCCAGGGAGTGAAGCACCTTTGGTATGTGGAATTTGGTAAGGAAACATTTACATAGTGTGCTGAAATTTACTGTCACTCGTTACTATGGAAAATAATCCTTTGAGGGGCTTGTTTGGCGTATCTTCACCTCGACCGAAAGAGCAAAGAGTTTCTCCTCAACCTACTTCACCTACCGGAAATATTTATTATGAAATTCCTTCGGGTATGATAGAGAAACTGCTAGCTAATCCTTATGCAGGGGATGGAACTGTCGATCTTCGGGTTCCGCAGACCCTTGAGAGGTTCGAACTCTGGGGTACATGCGAAGAACTCATTCTCCCCAGTCTGCCTACTCACTAATCTCACAGCCTAGCCTAATGAACAGAATGGAAAAGAGACACAACAGTTTACCCAGGTTTGGTCCACCTTGCGGTGTAAAACCCTCCTCTTGCTTTGTGGTGGATTGGCCTCGAGGGGCCGAGGATGAACTAGTACAATGGGAGAACAACCTCAAGAGGAGGAGTGTTCTTGTGCTTGATGAGGTGGTGGGTGTGAGGATGATATCCATGATCCCTCCCTCTATGGTGGCAGCTAGGTCCTATTTATAGGGGCCTTGGTCCTCTTCCCAAATGAAGGCGGGAAGGGATCCCACAACGGCCAAATTTGAAGGGAGACAACTAGTACATGCCATCCTGATAAAAGTAGTCTTCACCTGCAAAAGCCTCTGGTTATGACGCCGTGGTGGGCTCGGCGATGAATTCCTCCTGCCGTCCTGGCGGTCTTGGTCTTGTTGCACCGGAATGGAAACCTTTGGCTGAGTCCTCCAGACTCCGCGCCTGCGCTTGCCTCCTTAGCACCAAAGAGGAAACTAGCACACTGCGCCCGCTGGCGCCCGCCTGGCCTTGGTCGTCATGGCTCACATCATCCGAACCTCATGAGGTGAGCCTTGCATAGAAATCTCTGCTCCTCGGGAGCCAACCTAGAGAGACTGCTCCTCATGGAGGCCTTGGTGTCATCTGCCTTGCGAGGGTCTTGAGTTGTTGATGTTGAAGTTGGGCCGTACTAGGCTATCGATGGAGCCACAGTGTGGGCCGCAGGCACGCAAGTCTGGGTACCCCCGTTCCCAGAACGTCGGAAGTGCCCCCTGGCCCAAGGCGCGCTCGAACTTGTCTTCGAGGTGAAGCCAAACGGCAAGTGCGGAGCGCCGTGGGCCCAAACCGCCTGCGTCCTTGGTCGACGCGTGGCGATTGATGGGATGTGGGCGTCTCCGCTTCCCCATGCCGCCTCGGCAACCATTCGACTTGACGAGACTCTGCTACATGTAGAGGTCAATCGTCATTGCCGGGATCATCGTGGCCGGCGGTTGGCCTCCCTCCGGCTAAAAATGAGGGAAGGGGTAGAGACCCCCCCACTCACCTCCATCTTCTTGCCACCCGCTCCTTCTTCTTCTTCCTTGTCCCGTTGTCTTGCTGCAGTTCTCATGGCGCGGACGAGGTAGTTCTCTGCCGCCGAGAAGGGGAAAGGACCCAAGGAGGGGCCAGACTCGCCGTCGCCCAAGAGGGGGCGAGGCCGCCCTCGCAAGCATGCTACGACTCCGGTGGTAGGTCCTCAAGGGCGCGAGCGCACTTCTTCGGGAGCCGGTGTCGCTTTGGGTGGCTACGGCGGCGCTTCTTCTCGAGGTGGGTGCCGCCAAGGGAAAGGCAGCCCCTGCGATGAGGGGAGGCGTGCCATGGTCGCCCGGCCTCCTCGGCCGCGCTTCCATTCAGCGGATGTGCCCCCAGAGTTCGTCATGTGATCGGAGAGGCCTGCTGGTACCTGGCTCCAGCTTCCGCGCTCCTTTGCTGGCGAGTTGTCGGCCACGGGGCTTGACGGCCTCTGGCTGCACGCTGACGGCTTCTATAGCAGGCCCTCATGGGGCGGGGTCGAGGTCTCGCCGTAGGCAATGTGGCCCTGACCCGCGGTTGGCAGGCGTTCGCCCGCGCGCGAGGCCTAAGAGGGAGGTGCATGCTCCACTTCAAGTATGATGGCCTCATGACCCTCTATGTGTGGGTGTTTTGGGAAGACGGCCGTCACGCGGGGTGCTGCCCCGAAGACCGTAGCGGCGACGACGAGATTCACCCTGACGGCAGCCGCGATGACGCCGAGGGTGAGCTTGCCCTTGGCGATGGCGGCGCTTCCTTCAGTAGAGGCGACTCCTCTTCCAACGAGAGCACGAGCAGCGGCGGCTATGACCAGCCGCCACGTCACCTGGCTCGCATCTGGGAGGTGGCAAGTCGTCTCATCACCGTGCTCCGGTGAAGCGAGAGGACGACTCAGACTGAGTCCGGGCTGCCAGAGCCTAGCATCAGCAGCTGCTGCGGCCGTGCGGGCCACTTTTGTTTAACCTTTCCTTCTTCCTGCATGTTGAAAAAAGTAGAGGGCCCCACTCGGTTGTGTAATGAACTATGGCACTTACGCCACTATGTTATGCTTATTATTTTGATGTTATGACGTGATATCTGTGCTCCGAGTAGGTGCGGTTTGGGTACTTAGCTTCATATTTTTGTGGCAGTTTCCCACCTCGCCAGGGCGCACCTCTCTAGCGGCACCTGGTGGAGCTCCCTTCCTGACGCCTTAGGAGTCGTCGGGGCTCTGGACGCGTTGTAAAGATGTAGAGTTATTAGAAGGCTTGGCGGGGCGTCTCATTCTTCCTTGCGCGAGCCCCCAGGCGTGGGTTGGTTGGGGCTAGTACACTGGATCGCACTGCCCGGGAGGCACGGACTTAAGTGGGCGCGCACAACCAAAAGCTCATTCGAGAGCGTCTCACGAGGATTAAATAAGCTGAGGTGTCACGTCCAATATGCGATCCTATCCGAGAGGAACTCGAAGGTCCCACCAAGGAAAGAGCCGCATATGGAAATACTTTTGCAAGGTGGATATCATTACATTGTACCATTACATAATAGATGGGGATACATACAAAGGGCATACAAATGCCACAAGAATACATCAAACATCATACATAAGAACAACATCTGACTACGGATGCAACACAAACAGAAACTCAAACGACATCCACCCTATGAGCCCAAGCTGCCGACCAGGAACCTATCCCAAGATCAACAAAGAAGAAGAAGAACTCCAAAACAAGCAAGCATCGCTCTCACGTTGGATCATCGCATTACCTGTACCTGCAACTATTCTTGTCGTAATTTGTGAGCCCCGAGGACTCAGCACTCCCATTACCATGGGTATCAAGACTAGCAAAGCTTAATGGGTAAGGAATGGATAAGTGGTGAGGTTGCAGCAAGTGACTAAGCATTGTATGGTGGCTAACTTACGAGTACAAGAGTAGGATGAGAAACTACGCAAATGGTTGCAAACTAGTAATGATCAAGAAATGATCCTGAACTACTTACGTTCAAACATAACCCCACTGTGTTCTCTTCTCGAACTCACATGAAAAGAGACGGTCACAATTATGCACATGGTTTGGGTATTTTAATTTGAATCTGGTGTCAGGTTCTCTGCAACCGGATATTAAAAATTCCCATCGGCCACGTAACCACGGGCACGACTCCCGAAAGTTTATACCTGCAGGGGAGTCCCAACTTAGCCCATGACAAGCTCACGATCCGCGGGGACAATCCTCCATCTCGGGACCCTCTGATCAGACTCAGAATATCGGTGCACAAGACATTTCGACAAGGGTAAAACAAGTCCAGCAAGACCTCCCGATGTGCCGACACCCTGATAGTAGCCGCGCGTATCTTGTCTCAGGCAACGACGGATGAGCTACGCGTACAGGTGCCAAAGAAAATAACCCAGGTTGCCCCGAGGCGGCCCCGCAAAGTGCGCTAGTTTGGGACCAACACCATCAGCACTGGCCCCCTCTATTATGTGGAATTACTCCTCGGGTAGTGCTAACTCCCTATGCGTCAAATTTAATATCAGGTTTAGTTATTATGTTGGGCAAATGGTAAAACCAATGTTGGATCTTGCTGGAAGAGTTTTATTCAAAGAGAACTCTCAAGAGGGGCCCATAAACCCTCACTGTGTTAGGGATGCAAAATCAAGTAACATATCACCGGTATGACGGAAACTAAGGCGGCAAGAGTGGAACAAAACAGCAGGAAAAAGGTCGAGTCTTCCAACCTTTACCAAGTATATGGATGCATTAATTAAATAAGAGATGTTGTGATATCCATGATATCCATGTCCCAACATGGAACAACCTCCAACCGCACTGTGTTGCTAGTTGGAGGTGCAGTTGCAGGTTGTACACCTGCAACTAGCAACATGGAACAACCTCCAACTGCACTGCGTTTCTAGTTGCAGGTGCAGTTGTAGGTTGTTCCATGTTGGGACATGGATATCCTGGAATATCACAATATCTATTATTTAATTAATGCATCTATATACTTGGTAAAGGGTGGAAGGCTTGTCCTTTTGCCTGTTGATTTGTTCCACTCTTGCCACCTAAGTTTCCGTCATACCGATGTTATGTTCCTTGATTTGTATCCCTAAGACGGTGAGGGTTTATGGGCCCCTCTTGACAGTTCGCTTTGAATAAAACTCTTCCAGCAAGACCCAACATTGGTTTTACCATTTGGCCAACATAATAACTGAACATGATATTAAATTTGACGCATAGGGAGTTAGCGCTACCCGAGGAGTAATTCCACATAATACAGGGGGGCCATTGCTGATGGTGTTGGTCCCAAACTAGCGCGCTGTGCAGGGCCGCACCAGGGCAACCTGGGTTATTTTCTTTGGCACTTGTATGCGTAGCTCATCCGTTGTTGCCTGATAAGAGATACGCGCGGCTACTATAAGGGTGTCGACACATTGGGAGGTCTTGCTGGACTTGTTTTTCCATTGTCGAAATGCCTTGTGCACCGGGATTCCGAGTCTGATCAGAGTGTCCCGAGATGGAGGATTGTCTCCGCGGATCGTGAGCTTGGCATGAGCTAAGTTGCGACACCCCTGCAGGGATTAAAATTTTGAGAGCCGTGCCCGTGGTTATGTGGCCGATGGGAATTTTTAATATCCGGTTGTAGAGAACTTGACACCAGATTCAAATTAAAATACCCCAACCATGTGCGTAACCGTGACCGTCTCTTTTCAAGTGAGTTCGAGAAGAGAACACGGTGGGGTTATGTTTGAACGTAAGTAGTTCAGGATCACTTCTTGATCATTACTAGTTTGCGACCGTTTGCATAGTTTCTCATCTTACTCTTGTACTCGTAAGTTAGCCACCGTACAATGCTTAGTCACTTGCTGCAACCTCACCACTTATCCATTCCATACCCATTAAGCTTTGCTAGTCTTGATACTGATGTGTACTACACAACCTTCTTCTTGTAAACATTGTTGGGCCTCCAAGTGCAGAGGTTTGTAGGACAGTAGCAAATTTCCCTCAAGTCGATGACCTAAGGTTTATCAATCCGTGGGAGGCGTAGGATGACGATGGTCTCTCTCAAACAACCCTGCAACCAAATAACAAAGAGTCTCTTGTGTCCCCAACTCACCCAATACAATGGTAAATTGTATAGGTGCACTAGTTCAGCGAAGAGATGGTGATACAAGTGCAATATAGATGGTAGATAAAGGTTTTTGTAATCTGAAAATATAAAAACAGCAAGGTAACTAACGATAAAAGTGAGCACAAACGGTATTGCAATGCGTTGAAACAAGGCCTAGGGTTCATACTTTCACTAGTGCAATTTCTCTCAACAATAATAACATAATTGGATCATATAACTATCCCTCAACATGCAACAAAGAGTCACTCCAAAGTCACTAATAGCGGAGAACAACCGAAGATATTATGGTAGGGTACGAAACCACCTCAAAGTTATCCTTTCTAATCGATCTATTCAAGAGTCTGTAGTAAAATAACACAGAGCTATTCTTTCTGTTCAATCTATCATAGAGTTTGTACTAGAATAACACCATAAGACACAAATCAACCAAAACCCTAATGTCACATAGATACTCCAATGTCACCTCAAGTATCCGTGGGTATGATTATACGATATGCATCACACAATCTTAGATTCATCTATTCAACCAACACAAAGAACTTCAAAGAGTGCCCCAAAGTTTCTACCAGAGAGTCAAGACGAAAACATGTGCCAACCCCTAATCATAAGTTCACGAGGTCACGGAACTCGCAAGTTGATCACCAAAACATACATCAAGTGGATCACATGATATCCCATTGTCACCACAGATAAGCACATGCAAGACATACATCAAGTGTTCTCAAATCCTTAAAGACTCAATCCGATAAGATAACTTCAAAGGGAAAATTCAATCCATTACAAGAGAGTAGAGGGGGAGAAACATCATGAGATCCAACTATAATAGCAAACTCGCGATACATGAAGATCGTACCACCTCAAGAACACGAGAGAGAGAGAGATCAAACACATAGCTACTGGTACGTACCCTCAGCCCCCAGGGAGAACTACTCCCTCCTCGTCATGGAGAGCACCGGGATGATGAAGATGGCCACCAGACAGGGATTCCCCCCTCCGGCAGGGTGCCGGAACGGGTCTAGATTGGTTTTCGGTGGCTACAGAGGCTTCTGGCGGCGGAACTCACGATGTATTGTCCTCCTCGATGTTTTTAGGGTATATGGACATATATAGGAGAAAGAAGTCGGTCAGGGGAGACACGAGGGTGGGGGCGCGCCTCCCTTCCTCTTGCCTCCCTTGAAGCTTCCCTGACGTCTACTCCAAGTCTCTTGGATTGCTTCCGTTCCAAAAATAAGTTCCGTGAAGTTTCTGGTCAATTGGACTCCGTTGTATTTTCCTTTTCTGGGATACTCTAAAATAAGGAAAAAATAGAAACTGGCACTGGGGCCTGGGTTAATAGGTTGTCCCAAAAATAATATAACAGTGCATAATAAAGCCCATAAACATCCAAAACAGATAATATAATAGCATGGAACAATCAAAAATTATAGATACGTTGGAGTCGTATCAGCATCCCCAAGCTTAATTCTTGTTCGTCCTCGAGTAGGTAAGTGATAAAAACAGAATTTTTGATGTGGAATGCTACCTACCATATTTATCCAAGTAATTCTATTTATTGTGGCATGAATATTTAGATCCATAAGATTCAAGACAAAAGTTTAATATTGACATGAAAATAATAATACTTCAAGCATACTAACAAAGTAATCATGTCTTCTCAAAATAACATGGCCAAAGAATGCTATCCCTACAAAATCATATAGTCTGGCTATGCTCTATCTTCAGCACACAAAATATTTAAATCATGCACAACCCCGATGACAAGCCAAGCAATTGTTTCATACTTTTGATGTTCTCAAACTTTTTCAATGTTCACGCAATACATGAGCGGGAGCCATGGATATAACACTATATGTGGAATAGAAGGGTGGTTGTGGAGAAGACAAAAAAGGAGAAGATAGTCTCACATCAACTAGGCGTATCAACGGGCTATGGAGATGCCCATCAATAGATATCAATGTGAGTGAGTAGGGATTACCATGCAACGGATGCACTAGAGCTATAAGTGTATGAAAGCTCAACAAAAGAACTAAGTGGGTGTGCATCCAACTTGCTTGCTCATGAAGACCTAGGGAAATTTTTGGAAGCCCATCATTGGAATATACAAGCCAAGTTTTATAATGAAAGATTCCCACTAGATATGAAAGTGACAACATAGGAGACTCTCTATCATGAAGATCATGGTGCTACTTTGAAGCACAAGTGTGGTAAAGGGATAGTAGCATTGCCCCTTCTCTCTTTTTCTCTAATTTTTTTGTTTTTTTTGTTTTTTGGGCCTTCCCTTTTTTTCGCCACTTTTTTTTTTTTTTACTTTTCGTCCGGAGTCACATCCCGACTTGTAGGGGATTCATAGTCTCCATCATCCTTTCCTCACTAGGACAACGCTCTAATAATGATGATTATCACACTTTTATTTACTTACAACTCAATATGACAACTCGATACTAGAATAAAGATATGACTCTATATGAATGCCTCCGGCCGTGCACCGGGATGTGCAATGATCTAGTGTAGCAATGACATCAAAAAACAGACAAGCCATGAAAAAATCATGCTAGCTATCTTACGATTATGCAAAGCAATATGACAATAAATGCTCAAGTCATATATATGATGATGATGGAAGTTGCATTGCAATATATCTCGGAATGGCTATGGAAATGCCATGATAGGTAGGTATGGTGGCTGTTTTGAGGAAGATATAAGGAGGCTTATGTGTGATAGAGCGTATCGTATCACGGGGTTTGGACGCACCGACGAAGTTTGCACCAACTCTCGAGGTGAGAAAGGGCAATGCACGGTACAAAAGAGGCTAGCAATGGTGGAAGGGTGAGAGTGCATATAATCCATGGACTCAACATTAATCATAAAGAACTCACATACTTATTGCAAAAATCTATTAGTCATCGAAACAAAGTACTACGCACATGCTCCTAGGGGGGTAGATTGGTAGGAAAAGAGCATCGCTTGTCCCCGACCGCCACTCATAAGGAAGACAATCAATAAATACCTCATGCTCCAACTTCGTTACATAACGGTTCACCATACGTGCATGCTATGGGACTTGCAAACCTAAACACAAGTATTTCTCAATTTCACAATTAATCAACTAGCACGACTCTAATATCACCACCTTTATATCGCAAAACTATTGCAAGGAATCAAGCATATCATATTCAGTGATCTACAAGTTTTATGTAGGATTTATGACTAACCATGTGAATGACCAATTCCTGTCAACTCTCTAAATAGGTATAAGTGAAGCAAGAGAGTTTAATTGTTTCTACAAAATATATGCCCACGCTCTAACAAATGTAAGTGAAGCAAAAGAGCATTCTACAAATGGTGGTTTTCTATGTGAAGAGAAACAAGCAATCCAAACTTCAAATGATATAAGCGAAGCACATGAAGCATTCTATAAAGCCATACTCAAAAGATTTAAGTGAAGTGCAAAGATCATTCTATAAATCAACCCTGGACTATCTCATACCAGCATGGAGCATAAAAGAAAAGTGAAAACTTAATGCAAAAGATGCTCCAAGATTGCACATATCGCATGAACGAAACGAATCCGAAAACATACCGATACTTGTTGAAGAAAGATGGGATGCCTTCCGGGGCATCCCCAAGCTTAGAGGCTTGAGTCTCCTTGAATATTTACTTGGGGTGCCTTGGGCATCCCCAAGCTTGAGCTCTTTCCTCTCTTCCTTCTTCTCACATCGAGACCTCCTCGATCTTCGAACACTTCATCCACACAAAACTCAACAGAAAACTCGGTAAGATCCATTAGTATAATAAAGCAAATCACTACTCTAAGTACTGTTTCAAACCAATTCATATTTTGTCTTTGCATTGTAGCTACTATAATATAACTTTTCCATGTCTTAATCCACTGATATGAATCGATAGTTTCATCAAAACAAGCAAACTATGCATCAAAAACAGAATCTGTCTAAAACGGAACAATACGTAATAATCTGAACATTCACCATACCTATGGTACTCCCAAAATTCTACCAAAATTAGGAAAAATAAACAATTTATTTATAAAGACAGTGCAGAAAGTTTCAGAACCATTTGACGTTCGAGTAAAAAAAATGTAAAATCGCGCACTACAGCCAAAGTTTCTGTCCTGCACCGCACAAACCAACAAGTAATCTAAAACATTCTAAAGGAAAACCTTGGCACATTAAATTTTATTTTTAAACTTTTTAAAAGCACACGTCAGAAATAAATGACTCTCTAAAACTTCCGGGTTGTCTCCCTGGCAGCGCTTTCTTTAAAGCCATTAAGCTAGGCATATAGTGCTCAAGTAATGGATCCACCCGGATCCCAAGGTATATCAAAGCCATTTTGAATTAGCAATGATTTGGAATTTAGTAGTGAGCACAAAGCAACATATATCAAGTAATGACAAAGTCTAACTCTCTTCCTATGCATCGGCATGTCATAAAAGAACAATTCATGCACACATAGTAAAGGCCAATGCATAGTATAAACAGTTGCTTGCAATTTTATCATGTTGGAAACATAAAGAGGTGGAGATATAGATCCTCTCTCATAATAATTTCATGTAGGAGCAGCAAGCACATGCATATTATATCTATCAAAATCTTCATGTGTAGTAGTAAAACGCAACCCATCAATATAATCCTTAATAAGGGTAAACTTCTCTGATATAGTGTAGTTGGGATAATTCAAAAAGATAATAGGACTATCATGCGTGGGTACAATAGCAACAATTTCATGTTTAACATAAGGAACTATAGCAAGTTCATCTCCATAAGCATAATGCATATTGGCATCTTGGCCACAAGCATAGCAAGCATCATCAAAAAGGGATATTTCAAAAGAATCAACGGGATCATAACAATCATCATAGCATTGATCCTTCGGTAAGCACAAAGGGAAATTAAAAATTGTATGGGATAAAGAGTTACTCTCCTTAGAACGTGGGCACGGGTGATCAATCCGCTCTTCCTCCTTTTGTTCTTCGCTCTCCTCCTCATCTTTTTCATCCAATGAGCTCACAATGTCATTAATTTCTTCTTCCATAGACTCCTGCAAAATATTAGTCTCTTCTTGGACAAAATCATTAATATCATAATTGAATTCATAATTTTATAGCAATATTTAGGTGTAGCAAAATTTGCAGGTCTGTAAACAACATCATCAAGATTTTCACACTCTTTAAACAAAGATTCAATTTCATAACCACCCATAAAAGCAACAAATTCTTCTATTTATTCCACATCATAGTAATCATATATACCATTAGCATAAGATGCCAAGGTTTTATCATCATTAAATTTGCATGAAAAGGGAAGGTGTGGAGCCTTCATCCTAGAGCAACAAGTATAGTCATATCTCAAGCATAGTTCCCGAGCATACCAATGTAACATATGAATTTGATCCCATAATAGTTACCCTTTTTGAGTCAAGAGATAATACCTAAAGTATTCACGTTGATCCAACGTGTCTCCCATTACATAATTGAATGGGGTTTTCTCAGGATTATCAAAGTAGTACATACTATTTTTCCCATAACCAACATCGAGGGTTTTAGGAGGTTCCCCATCTCCATGAGTAGCATGTACACCTAATTTTTTTGGTATTTCATTTTCCATATCCATAACTAAAGATAGAGAACAACTTAGAACAACAAATAAAAATTACTTAGTGATAAAGCAAACAAGCACACACGAGAATATTCACCCCACGCTATGGCTCCCCGGCAATGGCGCCAGAAAAGAGCTTGATGTCTACTACACAACCTTCTTCTTGCAGACGTTGTTGGGCCACCAAGTGCAGAGGTTTGTAGGACAGTAGCAAATTTCCCTCAAGTGGACGACCTAAGGTTTATCAATCCGTGGGAGGCGTAGGATGGAGAAGGTCTCTCTCAAACAACCCTGCAACCAAATAACAAACAGTCTCTTGTGTCCGCAACACACCCAATACAATGGTAAATTGTATAGGTGCACTAGTTCGGCGAAGAGATGGTGATACAAGTGCAATATGGATGGTAGATAAAGGTTTTTGTAATCTGAAAATATAAAAACAGCAAGATAACTAATGATAAAAGTGAGCACAAACGGCATTGCAATGCGTTGAAACAAGGCCTAGGGTTCATACTTTCACTAGTGCAAGTTCTCTCAGCAATAATAACATAATTGGATCATATAACTATCCCTCAACATGCAACAAAGAGTCACTCCAAAGTCACTAATAGCGGAGAACAAACGAAGAGATTATGGTAGGGTAAGAAACCACCTCAAAGTTATCCTTTTTGATCAATCTATTCAAGAGTCCATAGTAAAACAACATGAAGCTATTCTTTCCGTTCAATCTATCATAGAGTTCGTACTAGAATAACACCTTCAGACACAAATCAACCAAAACCCTAATGTCACCTAGATACTCCAATGTCACCTCAAGTATCCATGGGTATGATTATATGATATGCATCACACAATCTCAGTTTCATCTATTCAACCAACACAAAGAACTTCAAAGAGTGCCCCAAAGTTTCTACCAGAGAGTCAAGATGAAAACGTGTGCCAACCCCTATGCATAAGTTCACGAGGTCACGTAACTCGCAAGTTGATCACCAAAACATACATCAAGTGGATCGCATGATATCCCATTGTCACCACAGATAAGCACATGCAAGACATACATCAAGTGTTCTCAAATCCTTAAAGACTCAATCCGATAAGATAATTTCAAAGGGAAAACTCAATCCATTACAAGAGAGTAGAGGGGGAGAAACATCATAATATCCAACTATAATAGAAAATCTCACGATACATCAAGATCGTACCACCTCAAGAACACGAGAGAGAGAGAGAGATCAAACACATAGCTACTGGTACATACCCTCAGCCCC